>NC_081409.1:867229072-867894244 GCF_030272615.1 Cryptomeria japonica | reverse complement strand
AATCTTCCTCTTCTTCGTAATTGAATCTTGAAAAGATTATTAACTAATCTTTTCTGTTATCTTTTATCTTCTTCCCGACAACTCTTCTTTTTATCCTCCATTCCTTTTTAAGAAATATTTGTAGAAAATTAAAATTAAACACATCTAATTATGTGTTGAAAGGTGGACATATTTTTTATATCTCCAGGATAAATTATTATTTGGGTCTCCATTTCAAAAGAGTCCCCACCGTGAGCTTCTCATAATGATCTTTTTCTTGGAATTTTTATAGACCGTTACTCAGGGATCAATAATTTTTGAACTCGATAATATTTTGTCAATCGTTCCAATGAGGATTTAGAAAACATATCATAAATTCATCAAGATCCAATGGTTGAATTGAGAGCTATGCCCCCTACACAGAGATTGGTTTTTCTGTCTCAGAATATTCGTGGTTATAGGTTGCACTAAAAATTACAAATAGTATACATACCAAAACTTAAACATGGATCACCACTTTGAGCTGCCATTAAAACTAACATTAATCAACTCCAAGAGCACCTCCGAAATATATCGAGCCTTAGACAAATCACCATTATCACCTTGTTTGTTAAATCAACATGTTATACTACAACTTATGCCAATGTTATTGGATTATTAAACTTGCTGAATTTTGAACTCACACACTCTGAAGCTGCATCTGTTTAATCTGATGAATCTCTAAACTCTAAATTTGAACCTTTGAAATTGAACCTGTGGAGCTCAAACTTTGAACCTTGAACCTTGAACCTACGAGGTTCAATCAGATGGTTCAAAATTACAGACTTTTCCCACAATATGCTTCATTAATCACTTTGTCTTCACATTTAGTTGCACGTTGAATCTTTGAACCTTGAACCTTGAACCAAAGAAGGTTCAAAGTTCAAGTTCAATGATCAAAAATTACAAAGACCTTACACTCATAAAACTTAATCTGCGATACAACCTGCTCCAGTTGAACTCGAACTTTGAACTTTGTAGAGATTCAACCGATAGGTTCAAGTTCAAGAAAAACTTCAACAAGACAAAAACCGAGAATTTTACAAGGTGAGATTGAATAAACACTCCTTATTTGAGGACACAGGAGACATAGTGCAAGCGAAAATATGGAGGGTAACATTATACAAAAAATGGCATATATGCCCAGTCAATAAAAAGTTTTACAAAAATATGGCATGTGCCATGTCTAGATTGATATACAATAAAAATGTAGACTATATCTAGATGTATTGTTCCTTTGATGATCATAGCTAACACAATATTATTCTATAGTTGTGGTGGATCATCAAAATTGAGCCTCTTTGATGCATTACGTGGCTCTGTATATGGCTGCACAACCATAATTCAAAAGCCAAGTTAGAATCCTTTTGTACAAAATAGTTCACAATTATCAACATAACTATATATTCAACTATAATTTCTTTGCAATTGAATTGTAGATTACCTCATCTGTTGATCTGGGATCAACCATCTTTTCTTTCGTTGCTTTGTCAGACTTAAGAGTCCTCTTAAAATGGAACTTGAGAGGATCCACATTGTGCCCAAACTGAGAAGGGGCCTATTGTAGGTTAAATACAATTAATACAAGGTAATAACATATATAGATAAAAAACACTAAAAATCTACAATATATAGAACAAAAGTGTACCGGAGCCTGAGATGCTTCTCCAGTAGACTTAGGAGGGCTTGCCATTGATGAAGCAACTATGGCTATTTTCTGTATTAAAAATGATAAGATTAAATATAATTAATACAATGATAAGTATTGTAGGTTAAATACAATTAATACAGGGTAATAATATATATAGATAAAAAAACACACAAAAGTGTACCGAAGCCTGGGATGCTTCTCCAATAGACTTAGGAGGGCTCGCTATTAATGAAGCGGCTATGGCTATTTCTTGTATGAAAAATGATAAAATTAGAATTTATCTAAAGTTCACATGTACAAATGCATATAATCATGAAATCAAGAAAATAAAGTAGGGATACATACCTCTTCCCTCTCTTGATCCTCTGGCATATCGGGTGCATTCATCAGTTTTACAAATATCAATTGTTGTTGTATATAAAAGAGACAAAAAAGAATAATCAATCTACAAGTTCTAATTAAGACAATTTCAACCTATTCAAACAATTGTCTCAATTAAAAATGTGTTAAATTACCTTTTGACGTTTAGGCATCCTTGAGGATTTCTTTCACTGAGGAGGTGTACTAGACACGTGTGGGGTACCCTAAACGAAACAAAATTAACACAATAGATATCAATAGATAATATTTAATATAATTTAACAAATCTAAATTTAAATTACTTGCATATTCAATCAAAATAATACATAAAAAGAGGTGTGCAAAATATGATACTGCATAGATTTCTAGGCTAGATTTGATGGCCGAGAGCGTGACATTATCAATCTGGGATATTTGATCCCCTAACAATGCCTATAAAATGCAAAATAAATATACATTAAAGAGAGTTAGTATATATTATAATTTTTTTTTTGAATTCAAGGTACTATTCTATTTTAACATGTTACAAAATTTATACCTTAGGCGTCTAAGCTGCAACTGCAACAACTGCGGGAGGGATATTAGATGGTGTATTAACACCCACTGCTGCATCCTGAAATGCATATTGTTTGTATCAATTTAAATCAATATATAAATAAAAATTAAGTTATATTACCAATTTTTAAGTGATTATTAAATAAAATGTTATCAATTCAAATCAACACACCCGTGTCCACGTGTGACCACCAAACAACATATCCACCAAATCATCAATCAACGCCACATCCTCTATAGTGGTAGTCTGACATCTACTCCACAAATTGTACAAAGATGGGACGTGGAACCATCTGCACTGGCCTCGACATCCATCCCAAAGCATATACCTAAACAATTGGGACACACATGTTGAATGGGCTCATCAAGGCCAGATGGCTCAACTACTAAATCATCTGGACCAAGAGGGTGTGATAACTATGTTCCATGCTAAATGATGACATCGGTCAATTCAATGGCTTCCTAAAGAGTTTGTAACTCCATCGACTCTTTCATGGCTACTAGGATAGTGACATGGACTAAAGGTTTTGGTGCTAGGGGGATGAGATTTTGGAGGTTTAGTACCCTCTGCTCTCTAGCTCTATCTTGGGTAGAGCCTCCACCTCTACCCTATAATTCTCTCATATCAAAATAGTTTGGTTGCTCAGTGAGGATAAACTCACAATATAGTTTCCTCAAAAAATATAATGAAACCTCAAAATTTACAAGGTGTTTTGTCAAAGACCATCCACCACCTATCCCAAAAAGCATTTTTCATCTGTAAATGGCTACACTAGTGTATAGGAAACCTCTTTGAATTAAGAGGTAAGGTCTCACCCATTTTGGGATCAATAAAAAGAGCACATATTTGTGCTTTACTTATGTTTTTTTTTTCACTTCATTATATGACAACCCACTAGCATAAAAAGTGCGACATCAATCCCTATAGCTTCCCCATTTTGTAATTTGATTGGAAACTTCATTGGCACTATTAGCCAATTATTCTAAAGGGTTGTGGCAAGGGATGCATGATGCTCATGCTCGGATGCCTTCAACCTATTCACCAGTCTAGTTATTTTGGCAGTGTTTTGTGTTAACTGGTTGATCAAATCCTCCTGTGTAGCTTGTGAATGGTCTACTAAAGGAGCTAAATGGTTTGTATCTTGAGGGTTCTCCTGTGGGTTCTCTTGTGGGTTTTTCCCTAAGTTTTCAAAAGGCGTGTCTTGTTGGGGGGCATATTTTCTGAATCTGATATGCATTCATAACAAAAATAAATTAAAAAACGATGAATTTACATTCTAATTGCGAATATAATTTATCAAATGCATACAATAGATGAAAAAATTTGATCTCATATAGGTCTTTCCATTGTGCATGTGTTTTATTTTTTAAAACCACGTTCGCGTATTGTGTTTCTTGAAACCCTTAAAGTGTTTTTTCTTGTGGCCACGGGTGAAAATGACCCAGTGGCTGCAGTCAAATTTTTTTTATTGACAACAAAACATGCACATGGTTTTGAAAACTAAACCACATACGCATTTAGTATAAGAAAAACCTCATACGTGATTTTGCTTCATTTAGGCTTGACAAAATGAGCCAAAACGTGTATGGGGTTTTTAAAATTTCAAATAACCTGTGCATGTTTTGTGTTTTACCAACTTTTTTGGGGGGGTGTCCACTTTTTTGCACACCATCTTGGTGCACACACCCAACGCACATCTGAGAACGGTTCCAAGAATAATTTCACCTGTCACTATTGTGGGAAGCTTGGTCATATGCAGAGGTTCTACAAAAAGTGGTTGGTTGATCAGAAGACCAACTAGGGAGAGTCTCAACAACAGGATCATGTTGCAGAGCATTTTGAGGAGAAAGAGTCAGCCCTCTTTGCATTGCAAATATTTTGTCTTGTAGGGTGGTTAGTTAATAAATTGACCATTATGGGAGGGTATTAGAATAATATTAGATTATTTACTTTATAATGGTCATTTATGTCTTTTAGGAATCTTTAGCTTACTAGGAAGTTTCTATTTTCTACGTCAATCAGGTTATTTAGAATGTTTATGTTTTGTCTTGTGTTGTCTTCTCTATATAAGGAGACTACATCTCCATTTGTATTCATTCAATAAATAATGAAATATTGTTTCAAAATAGCCTAGATAGGAAACTAATTCCTAGCTAATTCTTTATTAAATCTAGCATTAAGTAACTTTATTAGAATGTATAGACCTCAATTTTACAAAAGTCCTATCAAGGTTTCCATTATAAGAAAAAATAATAAAAACACTTCAACATGAACTCATTGTAGAAGCCCATCTAAAAATCTATAGAAGTGTCTTAACCAAATCTACTTGCTCATCGATAATACCTTGAATTTCTCATTTCTAGGAAAATGTCCTTATTGGTCCTACCAAATTTCCTTAGAATAACCCAAACTAATTGTGTCATGAAAAATGTATAGCCAACTACCAAATAACCTTAGAATGCCCCAAATTTTTTGTGCTTGGGAAAATCTCTTAACTGTCTAATGATACTTGCAAACTGAGACTTACTCAACTATTCACAAGTGCACTAGTGTTCTTGTGAATTGGGAAATGCTCAATTATCCATACAAAGAATTAGCAATTGAAGTGAATTGAGGCTTACTAAACTATTGATGGTAAAACTCCTCCATTAATGAATTGAGACATGCTCTACTATCCACAAATGCACACATGCAAGCCTATGAATTGAGGCATACTTAACTTTCCATGGATATAAATAATCGTCTATGAATTGAGACAAACAGAACTATCCACAAACCATCAAATTTACAAGCACTCTTACTCCATGAAGGGACACAAAATAAACTAGTGCTTCTCATTCAAAGCACCATTTGTGAGAAACTAGCTAGCTTAAGTTGATCATATTGCTCCAATCTTGAATTTAACATGTTAGTGCTTACCTGTTATAGGAAATACTATAATCTCTCTAAGTCCCATCGATACAAAAAAAATAAATTCAAGCATATTTATAAAGCTCATAATGCAATAGAAAATTGGATTCAATTATATACTATCATAGGCAAACCAAAGTAAACCAAAGTACTCTTAATACTTCTTGAATAAAACAACTTCTGATTTTTAATTTATAAAATATGTACCTTGTATCTCCAAATATACCTTTACCAACAATTTAAATAACATTTTTACATGCTCTTCTGGATGAAGCATCTGATTTGGCCCAGTACTGCAACGTACACTCAAACTAGCATCTCTTTCCTCGTTACAGAACGAGTAGAAAGATTAGTCGACTCATTGAAAATGTGGAAAAACATCTAGCTTCAGTGCCTTCCATTGCTTTTCTGCATCAACTACAACAGCATGTGACAAATCAGCAACTCCTTGAGCAAATTAAAGGGAGGATGGATTCTCTTAATATGCATACTTCAGCAATTTCTGGCACATTCAGAGTTCCCATTCCATCTAATTCTTCATCTGCTCCAATCACGAAGTATATTGAGGAGGAACTCATTGTTGGACAAGATTTTACATCAACAACGTGTCTCGTTTTGGCCTTGTTAGGAAAGGTGGGGCTGGTCAGACTCTACTACTCAAACGACTTTTCAACAGTCACCAGGTAAATAGTCTCTTTTTCAATGACTTGATGCTTTGGATTACGATTTCACAAAATCCATCTTTCAATGCCCTTAGAAATGATCTTGTGAAACAAATAGCTCTTAAAGTAAATGAAACATTGGACAGTAGACATGAAGACCATGTGAAAACTTGGCTGAATGAAAGCATGAGAATGCACAAGTTTGCCCTATTTTTAGACGATGTTTGGGAAACAAGTGCAACTTCCTTGTTAGAGGAGTTGTGTGATCCACACTCTCCACTCCACAACTCCAACATCATCATTACCACTTCCACAAGTAATAGTATGCTCTCACAGTTGGGTATTCCACCTCAATCAATCATCCAAATGCAAGACATGACTGATGATGACAACTGGAGATTTTTTTCTTCCCATGCTTTTCCACACAGTGATGGAGTTCTGCCCATGAGCATTGACCAGGGAATAGTGAGGCACATTTGCAAGGAATGCGGGAGGCTTCCATTAGCAATCAAAGTAGTCAGATAGGCAATGGCAGGTGTTGCTCAGTCAAATGAATGGGAATTCACACTCCAGAGATTGTAGAATGGTGGTATGCACTCGCTTTCAAGAAAGTTGAGATTAAGCTACGATGCTTTGGCCGACTTACCAGGCTATGGCATTTCCTTGCAATTATGCTTCCTCTACCTCACAGCTTTCTCAGAAGACAAAGTCATCCTAGCTGGAATTGCTATCAAGTACTGGATTGGAGAAGAGTTGGTGCCTGGGCCGGATCCTATCCAAATTGGAGAGATATACCTCAATTTGTTAGCAGACCGATGCTTTATTGAACCAATCCATAAGGATCATGATGGAAAGGTGATCAATTTTAGGGTGCATGATGTATTGCACCACTTTTTAGCACACCAAATTGTTGAAAAGGAAGAAAAATGCTTCTTTCAGACACACAAAGGTTTAGGAGAGTTTCCCACTAATGACTTTAGGGGATAAATCATAATTTCATTATTGGATAACTGTTTGACTAGGGTTCCAAATACATTTTTAGCTCCCTATATCCACTCCTTGCTACTAGCTGGTAATACTTATTTGACAAAAATTCCTAAAGAAGTGATTGGGAGCATGATCGCTCTCAGGGTCTTGGATTTGTCACGGACTGCCCTCCAATCGTTGCCAAAAAATGTGGGAGGTTTGGAGTGTTTAGTTTGTCTCAGATTATGCTTTGTTTTGATCAAGAAACTGCCCTACTCTGTCAGTACCCTTAGAAACCTTCAAGTATTGGAACTTTATCAATCTGATGTTACACAATTCCCATCCAGCATTTCTAAGTTGACTTCCCTAAAACTCTTGGAAATTGGTTCATGTAAACATCTGTAGTTCATGCCTTATGGGATCTCACACCTTAGGTCTCTGAAGTGTTACATCCCAGAGACAATTGAGGGGGGGGGGGGGGGCGGGGGGGTGAATCAGTTGTCAAATAAATTCAAACCAAAAACAACTTAACCAACTTAATGCTTAATACCGGTAAACCAGTTAAGTATGCCAGTAGACAGTGTTAACAGTTAATTGCTATACCGGTAAAGATTAATGCATGAAACATAAACATAAAGTCATCCACAACACATAACACCAATATTTGTACATGGAAACCCTATAAGGGAAAAAACCACGGTGGGAAACCTTACCCACAATCAGATGATACTACTATAGATAGTAAGTGTACATAAATGGGGTCTGCACATGCAGAAAGGCCAACAACCCAGTGCTCACTGCTCAATCACAAAAAGGGAGTCACACTAACTACAGTTGGATGGTTAAATCCAATAAGAATGTACTGCACAAAATAGCATCTTCATATGCTGGATTCAGTACTGGTGTAATGCTGATATGCTTCCACAAAAACCTAGCTTCACCTTCAAATGATGTCTTCGTGTATAGCTCTGCTTAATCTCGCATATACCTTTTCACAATTCTTTTTCGCATTCCACATTCGATCTTACAAATAAGATCTTACATTTATACCATAACCTAAGACCAATTTTAGTAGGTCGGCTCTACAAGATATTACAATAAAAACATTTTACAAACAATATGATATCTGATGCAATAACCAATTAAACATGTCGGCTTAATGCATTTACAACAATAATAAATCATCTCCATAGCGTGCCATGCTGATCTGGAAAAGATAAACCTGCCGATGTAACCCTAGGTAACCCTGGACCTATTTGTCTGTAAAAGAAAATATGCAAATATGAATATACCAATGATTAATTCTTCAAAACAAAGTATCCACACAATGTCTTCGACATTACCAAGTGTCTTCCATATCATTCCAAGTATCCGTGATCATTATATCCTACCGGTGAACCATATACTAGTAACTGTGCAATAGTTACTTGCTTGTCGGTGAATGTTGTTGGATCTCCAAAGTGCTAGTGTTTTAGTAGGTGTTGACATCAATGACAAAACCATACCAAAATACCAACAATCTCCCCCTTTGGCATTGATGGCAACACAAGATGGAAAAACCATTAAAGTGCCAAAACAGAAATGCCAAAAACCAACAATCTCCAAAAAGATCATAACCAGAATACAGAGAGTAATAGTCTCTCCCAAACAACAATCTCTCCCCCTAGGAGCAACATGTGCTATCCAAAGTTCTCTTAAAAGATAATGTGTTTTTCCATAGATATCCCTCCCCCTTTGACATCAAATGCCAAAGTTATAATAATACCAAGTTCATATACAAAATACCAATCAATTCAATATACCAACTACTCCCCCTGAGAAGTAGCTTCTTCATCAAAGACCGGAGTAAAAGATTTCTCTGTAAATTTTGCCGGTTGATGACAATCATCAACTGTCTAAGTCTCTACCAATGGTGGTATGACTCCAAGCTGATCTCTGAGATATTCAAAGGTCTCCTTAGGCAAAGGTTTTGTGAAAATATCTGCAAGTTGTTCTTTAGTATTCACATAAACCAGTTTTATCTCTTTTTCTTCAACTTTTTCCCTTAGAAAATTCAGTTTCATAGAAACATGTTTTGTTTTAGAATGTAATACTGGATTCTTAGATATATCAATTGTTACAGTGTTATCACAATATATAGTAATAGGTTCCTTGCATTTTACCTTTATGTCTTTCAACATTTGCTTAAGCCATAGTATCTATGTACAGTTAGTTGCTGCTGCAACATATTCTGATTCTGATGTTGATAAAGATGTACAACTCTATTTCTTACTCAACCAAGAAACTAATCTCTTTCCAAGAAAGAATGGTCCACCGGTGGTGCTTTTTCTATCATCCACATCTCCTACCCAATTTGCATCTGTGTATGCACAGAGATCAAAATTTTCATCTCTAGGATACCATAATCCAAGATATGCAGTGCCTTGTAAGTACCGAAAAATCCTTTTTACTGTTGATTCGTGATTTTCTCTAGGATTACTTTAAAATCTAGAAACAATACATACTGCATTCATAATATCAGATCTGGTTTGTGTTGTATCTAGTTGGATTAACAGGTGTAGATTCATCCCTTTGAGATAATTTGTCATTTGTAGTCATAGGTGTGCTTACCGGTTTAGAGTTCTCCATCCCAAATTTCTTTAGTAACTCTTTCAAGTACTTGGATTGACTCAAAAATATACCTTTGTCAGTCTGTGAAATCTGCAATCCTAAAAAGAATTTTATTTCTCCAATCATAGACATTTCAAATTCTTGTTGCATTTTAATAGAAAATTCTTTACATAATCCATCTTCTCCTCCAAATATTATATCATCAACGAATACTTCTATAATCAAGATATCATCATTAGTTATTTTGTAATATAAATTGTTGTCTGCATTTCCTTTAGTAAAACCAATTTTGAAAAGATACTTATCCAATCTTGCATACCAAGCTCTTGGGGCTTGTTTCAATCCATACAGAGCTTTTCTTAACCTGCAAACCATATCATTGTCATCTGTCAAACAAAATCCATGAGGTTGTTCAATATAGACTTCCTCTTCAAGATCTCCATTCAAAAATGCACATTTAATATCCATTTGATAAACTTTGTAGTTCTTGTGAGCTGCAAAAGCCAAGAATAATCTGACTGCCTCAATTCTAGCTACCGGTGCAAAGGTTTCATTGTAATCAACTCATTCTTTCTGAGAATATCCCTCACACACTAGTCTTGCTTTATTTCTGACAACCTTACCATCTTCATTAAGTTTGTTTCTGAATACCCATTTTGTTCCAATTACATTTTTATCTCTAGGTCGGGGAACTAATGTCTAAGTATTATTTTTCTCAATTTGTTCTAATTCTTCTCCCATAGCTTTAATCCAAAATTTATCTTCACATGCCTCATTAACAGATGATGGCTCAATTTAAGAAATAAGACATACCTCTTCATTTGCCAATCTTCCTCTTGTCATAACTCCTTTAAATTTGTTTCCAATTATCTGATCTTCAGAATGATTCAATCTTACATACCGAGGTGTCTTAGTTTGTTGTTGTTCTTCAATTACTGTGGAATCCTCTGATGGTACCAGGGTAACTGGATCTTCATTTTGTATCGGTGGATTTAGTGTAGGTTCATTTGTCACAATTTATGTTGCTGGTTCAGAGTCTATATACCTTGAAGTTCCTCTGAATTGTTCATCAATCTTTACATTTGTACTCTCAACAATTTTTTGCAATCTCTTGTTAAAACATCTATATGCCTTGCTCTTAGATGAATAACCAAGAAATATTCCTTCATCACTTCTAGGATCAAATTTGCCAATATACTCATCTCTTCTAATATAACATTTACTTCCAAAAATTCTGAAATACTTAAGAGGAGGAGTATTACCAAACCATAGTTCATGAGGGGTCTTACCGATTTCACCTTTGATATGAACTTTGTTGAATGTATAGACCACTGTGCTGATTGCTTCTCTCCAATATACATGTGGTAAATTTGCTTTAGATAACATACTTTTTGTTGCATCCAAGATCGTTCTATTTTTCCTTTCAACAACTCCATTCTGTTGTGGTGTCCGGGGTGCTGATAGATGTCTTCTGATCACATTAGTTTAAAGGTAATATTATCTAAAATAGAAGAATGAAAATAAGGAATTAATTAGGGATAACTTTAAGAAACCCCCCCAGGCAATTGTGTAAAATCCTAGCGAATCAGACATTATTTTCGGGGGGAAATTTTCATATCGATGGCGATTTTTCTTTTTAAAATGGGGAAAAAATTATTTTGTATTGGTGATTTTTTTTCTAGGGTATGAAAATTCCATAAATTTATGGTGAATAATACCTTGTTCTATGGGGAAAATATTTATTGTGGGAGGCGAATAATTTTTGTTAAAAGGAACAAATATATAATTGTATGAGTGAAAAATTTTACTCCAAAGGAAAAATTATTTAAATGTATTGGTCATTTTTATCCACCGCTTGAAAATTATTTAAATGTACTGGCGATTTTTTTCCACCGCTTGAAAATTATTTAATTTGTTTCGGCAAATATTTTGTTATTTATGGTGCAATATATAATTCATTAGCGATTTCATGAATTCATTGCCATTAATAGACAAGGCAGTGAAGGCACATCACATCACATCACATCAGTACCTCACATCACATAATACATTGAGTCCGGACTCTGCACGATGTATCAATAACCGTGGCCTCTTTGACACGTGAAGGGTGACACATACCTAAAATCTATCAATGATTTTAAACCGTTCGATAATCGTAGATCAATGGCTGAAGTTTTATTTTAGCCCAATTTTCTGAAGAGAACATAGCTCACTAGACAGTGCCCGGAATGGAATTGGATTCAATAGACATGTATCAAATGTCACGAATCACGATCAATAATTTCATTCATTTAATATGTATCTATTCACTTACGACAATCCACTATGTCCCCATGACTTCCAATGTGATACTTGCCAATTTGGTACTGGTTCATAGCTATTTCCATTTCCGCACAATAGTGCATTTACGGGAAAGATTTGCAGAGATACAAAAGATTCAAAAAACTTTATAGCAGTTAATACAGTTAAAGGAGTAATTATTACAATCAAGAGCTTCAACAATTTATATACGATCTCTCACTCTGCTTCTTTCATCTTCAATTAGCCTTTGCCATTTGGTAGATAAATCATCGGAGCTCACGATATTTTAGGTTTATAGGCTCAGGTTGTTTAATTTGTTAATTTGTTTTCTCAAGATGGACACTCCCATCCACTTGAGAAGCATTTTTGCAGAGGACCAGAGGGCCTTTCTAGGCTTCATTAGAGACCCAACCCTCCAATCAGTCTGCAATGAGGTTGGGTCGTTCACCAATGAGGTTGTGCGGATGGTGCTGGGCAGAGAGTTTCTGCGAAATGAAAATAGGTACTGTGTTACCACGGACATTACATCCCGCTTCTTAGCGTCTCTTCTGGACCTAGGAGGAGACAAGGTGGATATGTTGATGCTGTTGAGGAAGGTTTTTAAGGAAGACTTCCTTGGATCTACGACATTACTCTTGTTGTCCTTGCAGAAGTAGGGGTGGGGATCCCTTGGGCAAGTGAATTATCCAAGCTTCTCCTCCCTGACCAAATAGTGCCAATGGCTAGGCAACCATTTCTCCTAAACCTGAATGCGGAGCAGTTGACGCGTCACAGGAAATGGGCGCGGATTGGCAAGGACTTCCTCCGGAAAGGGTTCCTCTTGGACGACTTTCCAAACTACATGTGGATTGAAGAATTCTCCCAGCTTATGCTATCTGAAGAATTCTACATAGAAGGAGGGCCAAATTCTTAGGGAAAAATTGTAAACAATTCCACTACCTCTGCCCTAGCCCTGCCCCATGTAGTTTTTTTTTCCTATGTCCTCGAACCCTAATAGGCTCAGTGCCAGTGGCTCACTCATTTTGACTTTGAAGTTTTTGGGGGAATCAAGTCTCAGATGAAAAAAATGTAAATTTCAAAAGTATAAATATTAATGATAATTTTTCAAATTCTCGTTTGTTTCAGTTTGCCTCTTACAGTCTTATGGATATAAAAATGCTTTCTATAATTCTATTTCATTTTTATTAATTAATTTCTTTCAAATGCTTTTTGTATATGAGCTACTTTATTTCAATTATTTTTTAAACAATGGAAATAAATTTAATACTTTGATCTTTTTTATGTTATGTTATAAAAAAAAAATCCAGTTCGTTCCATTAATTATTTGTACATTGATTATGGTTGATTATAATTTTATAAATATATACTATATAGTCATTCAAAATACAAAATTTCAAAAGTTTCAAGATACAAAAGTTTATCGATAAAGGTTTTTTCATTCTATTAATTCAAAAGTTTCAAGATACAAAATTTGCAGTCATTCATGCATAAACGCAGATAGAGAGAAAACCATATTGCCCACAGTTTATAACAAGCAGACAAAAAAACTAGTTCATTGCCGATAGGCCGCTCACTCAGTCTCACTATCCCCTTGGGTCACCTCCTCCCAATCCCTTCCCTCCTCGGAGGTCGATGCTTTGTCTTTCCCTTTTGCTGCTTCAGCTTTCATTTTTGGAATGCAGTTTAGGCACCCAAAGTCGGGGTCACCCTCCAAGCTTGCCAGTAGTTGTATGGCCCTTCCTTCTTCAACCCTATCTCTTAATTTCCTACCAACCTCCATCCTTGCCACCACATGCAAAGCCTTCAGGAGTTCATCCACGCTGGTTAATTTCACAAAGAGTTTCATTGCTTCCCACCCCACTCGGGCACGTTCATGGCACTGGTATTTGATTTCATCCTCTGGGCCATGAATAAAAGGAAGTAATTTGTCCTGGTCGTCCCCTTCCTTAATTCAAATGCCAACTGTCGGCACCACCCACTCCAAGATTGAATCCAGGTTAATAAAAAAATCCCCATCAATCAATTTGACCAATGTGAGTTTTACCTTTTCCACCTCCTGTTCGAATTCATAGGCCCATGCCAGAATCAAAGAGTAAACCTCCATGTTAGTTCGATACCGATGACTAATATGTGCCACCTCTTCCGCAAGCATCAGTCGAGCTGTCACCCACAACTTCTCCTCCTTAAACCTGAACAGTCCTTGCATTCATTTATCAGATACTTTTCCCAAAAAGGGCACCAACTTCTTATTTGTTCGAAGTGTGAAATTGGCCTCCATGGTCACCTGCAATTTCAAAAGCAATTCCTGCAAAAAATGTCTTACAGAAGCTATGATTCTACGAACTATAGATTTGTTCTGCTTCAAAGCAAAAACTGGTACACAGATCAAAAGGTAATAATATGCCTCTATCTTATAGGTCGGGTAATGAATGTGCACGATAAGGCATTAATGCCATGAGATCAAGAAAAAGATTTCTTTCCATCCTCCCCTTCCTCCGTTCGTGTGACATGCCACAGACAACTCCTTCTGCAACAATTAATCGCCACCTTGGCATTTGTACTTTCCAAATTTGCTCACCTTAACAGGTTGAGGACTGCACATTTTTTTAAATTAATACACTAAATTTATATTGAACTTTTATATATATTTTTAAACTATTTTTTAAAATTATATATCGTAAACATATTTTCTAAGAATTTTGTTAAACTTTAAATTAATATTTTACATTTAATATTGAATGTTTTATTTTTTATATTGAACTTTTACCTTTCAAATTGTATATCAAAATTTATATTTTTATTTAGTTATTTGTTTTATTTTAGAAACTAAGTTTCATGTTTTATACTATTTTTGAATTTCAAATTTTTACAACTAATATTAACATTATATTTAATAGTTATCTCAAACTATTGCACATCTTTAATTACAAATAAAATTAACATTATATTTAATAGTTATCTCAAACTATTGCACATCTTTAATTACAAATTGTAGTCACACAAATCTGTCCAGCTTAATTAAATAAATATTCGCTATTTTTTTGATTAAAAATACACTAGCCACCAGTTAATTAAATTAATATTTAATTAATTTATTCCCAAACATTGTTTTATTAATTAAATAAATTATTCAATTTATTTTAATTAATTCATCAAACCAAATTCACAATCAATTAAATAAATAAAATCTATTTATTTAATTAAAATCCCCTTTTCCTCTTTTAAATAAATTAAATAAAAATATTTATTTAAAACATTATCCCCCCCCCCTGACTTGCATTTTCCTACAAATGCAACTTGCACACATTTATTGAAATAAATTAATTTATTTTAATAAAATCCTATTTTCCTTCACCCACCAAATCCAATTGCAAAATCTAATCCCCTTCTAGATTCTTCTAACCCCTTCCTAATTAGCCTAATCCATCCCCTAATTATTGTCACATTCCTAAGCAAAATGGAGTCACTTCTCAAAGACTCCAAAGTCTTTGAAAAGCATTTAATGCTTTGTGTGTTCAACAAATTAACCCCCAAAGTCTTCCAAAACCACTAATGGCTCTTACATGACCATTTATGGCTCTTACATAACCATTTATGGTTATTTCAAACTTGTCCCCCAAACATTTATTGTTTTGACCATATTCATCCATTTCACACTTGCACAAGAGTTTATCCATTGGATAAAAGCATTATTCTTTGAATAAAGAGTTTATTCATTCAACTAACCTTGACTCTAACTCCCAAAGTCATATCAAGCATTTAATGCTTATTCCCTCTCCTCTCAACCTATCTCGCATTGACACTTGTCATCCTCAGATTGGGTTGAAAGCCCTCACATGGATTTGAAATCATTCAATCCTGACCCTTGTTGAGATTGCTCAATCTCAACCATTCATTGCTCCATTTTTCTTATAAATAGAGCCCATTTCTTCATAATCCAGATCTTGAAAACTTGTATGCATTTAAGCTATAGGCATTTTAAGAGAGCATTTTAGCATAATTAACTAATATCTTGTCATTTTGGATCAAATCAATCATTTTAATATCAATAGTATAGTATTAGCTTTTTATGCATATTTAGAGCAAATACTTCAATCTCAATCCTCCATAAGCATCCATAGTGCAAAAAGCTGTTGAGAGCTACACTATTTTGGAACTTGGAGAGGAGAGGAACAAGGGAGAAGGAGCTAAGAGCATGCTAAGAGGCATTTGGAGATGCCTCATTATCTTTGTTTCGTTTGTTAGATATATTAGCATGATTTTAGTATCTCTTTTGATATGCCTATTTAGATTAGTTTTTTATTGACTAACACTAACGATTTTCTTGTGTGTCTTGTGTTGTTTCTCTTCGACTAACCTTGTCCATTTTGCAGGGCATCATTTGGTGAACTCGACGTGAATCCAAACACCAAAAAGATCATTTTTTTTTTACCCATTAACATGTTTGAATGTTGAAAATGTCACACAGGTTGTGCTTTAGGGCTATTGAACTCGTTCTAGCGCTATCAATACATATGGTTTTAGCGCTATTGTCTCAAGTTCAGCGCTTTTGGAACTGTTTTGGCGTGTTTGACATTTTTTTGGCGCTATTCACCATTTTTTCAATGCTTTTGCCTCTCTATCTTTCCCTTTCTTTTAGCACTTTTGTGTTAAATAGCGCCTTTGTTCAAACACAGACTAGCGCTATTGTAACAAAATGTCGTAAAAATCACCTTGTAACCAAAAAAATGAAAAATTTTAGGCTTGTGGAAGCCCCCCTTGGATATGGATTTTACTAATCGGTTATTGTTTGTGCAGGTTTAAAACTCACCATTAAAAATCACAAACTTTCTTTTGGTGCTTTAAAACTTGAACAAAACAAATTTTCCTTGTTTTCTAGTTAGGGTCACTTGTCTTTGGTGCTTTAAAACTTGAACAAAACAAATTTTCCTTGTTTTCTAATTAGGGTCACTTGTCTTTGGTGCATTAAAACTGAACAAAAACAAACATTTGCTTTCATTGCAAGTTAGGACTCATTTTCTTTTGGGGCTTAAAATCAACAAATTGATTTCATTGCATCAAACTAAAGAATTTACAAGCCACACTTCAAATTTTGGTGCAATTAAAACTTACAATCCACTTGTTCCAATCCTTGCAAGCAATTTACTTCATGCAAACGTGCTTTTTATTAAGTTGACTAGGACTTACCATTTCTAGATTACAACATATTGCCTTTGAAATTAAAAAGAACATCATGATTATTGGAGCAGCATCTCCAAATAGTTAGAGCACATTGCGATGATGGGTTAAAAAGAACAAAGTGTTTTTCGTGCTTGGCACACTTGTGCAAAAAGTCGGTCGAGTGGTCCCACTTCTAACATACACTATCCTCTCCCTTGGCTTTCGTGGTCCTAGGTACAAGAGAAAAGTGTTAGTAACACTCAAATTTTATCTTTTTAAGAGAGGCCTGCCAAGGGATTGATACTCTTGGGAACGACTTCGAGCTGTAAATCCTTCAAGCCGCTATAGAAATCAGGTGAGAGCGAAAGCTGTAGCCTTGGGTATAGCTGTTCCTACAGTGTAACTGACCGAAAGGACAAATGGGCCCCACCACCAGTTACAAGGCTCTTAAGTGAGTCACTGCAGAATGAACTTATGTCCAAAAACATCGAACATGACTAAACACCTTTAAGTAGTAGCCCACCCGTTCTATTGATTGAGGATATTTGCGATATAATTTAGTGCAAGAGCATAGATGGTTTTTCTCCCAAGATACTCACCATACATATTTCCTTGAGTAGAAACATAGCTTTTTGAAAAGTTACTTGTGACTTGATAAAAGTAGTGACTCCCCCATCATAGGGATCATCTATTTGTTATGCTCGTGCAAGACTTAGTATATCACATCCTTACCTGCCATGACGGGATTCATAAGGTATGTAGTACCAAAGTCGAAGAAATATCAAGATGTGGGCTAAATTTATTACAACTGGCCATTTGCCTTAGGGATAAAAAGTGTTTGAAATGTGTTTGTTTTAGTCAAGACCAAGTGCAAATTGAGCTGACTTCAGGCTTTGGAAATACACCTTAAAATACATCTAAAGGAAGGGTCATATAAAAGTCCAAGGATTGGGTTGATCTAGACCCATACTCATTTGTGCCTTTGGGGCAACATTCTTGTGTTTGTGTGCTTGCTTTGTTTTCTTGTCAAAAAAGAAAAATCAGAAAATCACTTCCAAAAATGAAAGTATTCATCCAACCAAACACATCAAAAACAAAGTGCAAACAACAAAAGAGTCAAATTTTATGATCATTCTTCACATCTTGCGAAAGAAGAAGCATCATCAGAATATCAACTTGAAAAGAAGACCATTAAGCTCAAAGGCTTTGATCAAAAGGAGGAAATTCTTCTATATAAATAGACAAATCTTTGTCTCCCATAGAGTTTTTTTGCGTCACATGCGCCTCTACCTTCAAGGCAAAACAAACGAATTTGATTTAGAATCATTGAACTGCAGAGCTTTTATGCAATATAGAGCTCTAAGTTATCACAAAAACCAAGGAGGAAAGATTAATCCCAACTTTTCCCAAACGTCTGTATCACATACAACACA
Source organism: Cryptomeria japonica (assembly GCF_030272615.1). Taxonomy (NCBI): domain Eukaryota; kingdom Viridiplantae; phylum Streptophyta; class Pinopsida; order Cupressales; family Cupressaceae; genus Cryptomeria; species Cryptomeria japonica. Next base: position 867,875,617 of record NC_081409.1, on the reverse strand, counting down.
GCTCGAGAAATACCACCAACACCCGAAAGGGAAGAGGTAGAGTTTGTCCCATTTGTAACACAAAGTTTTTATTGAAGTTAAAAATATTTTTCATCCATTATCTTACTTATACATCATCATTTCATCATCAATCTGTTCCAACTCTCAAAACATTAAGAGATTCTTGTCCCAAGTTCTCTTTTAGATATTGCTTGAAATCAAACACATTACATCTCTTTTTTAGATTGTTTCTACATCTAGGATAAGCTCATCCTAAGAGACACATCTACGCAGGTTAAAACTAGTTCATGAGTGAATCCTCTCATTACTAGGTAGTTCAATCTGTAACACATCTCAGATTTCTCTACACCTTATCACATCAAATCTTATCAAACAAGCAAGCAAGCAATTCAAAGAAGGAATTTCGGTTACATCCACCTTAAAAGTGCTAGAGATCCACGTGCAACGCAATTCACCAACCATCAATCTTTCATTTCATCAAAACAACTCATCATCATTTTCACACAACTTCAATAAAAGCTTGTAAACAAAATGGCCCAAACCCAATCACAATCAAGGCAATGAGAAATAGAAATGGAAGAAGAAGAAGAGGAAAATCTCAATGAATTTCAAGAAGCACTTGGAGGAAATGCAAATGACGAAAACCCAAGTACTCCTACTCCTGCAACAATAGAAAGGGCTCAACATAACCCTCTCTTTAACAGACTGTTTGAAAAAATACTCAGGAGCAATGCGGATGCTCACTTCTTAAAACTCGCTCAAGAAGGAGCAAAACTCCCCTCTGACTTTGATTTTGCCCAATTAAGACAAGCATCAGAAAGATAAAGTCGCCATGAAGAGGAAAGAGGTAGAGATCCCATTAGATATAACATTCCTTGAGGTAACCCACCACCTCCTCCTCCAAATGAAATGGAGATGTTGCAGCAACAAGTCGAGAATCTCACCCAACAACTTCATAGTGGTGTCAAGACTAACCAATTCTCACTCAATGACATTTGTCCCTATCCTTTTGATAGGAATCTTTATATGCCACCCTTTCCTCGAGGATTCGAAACACCCAAATTTGAAAAATATAGAGGAAAGGGGGATCCCCGTGATCATGTCAGAGAATTTCATTCCGCTTGTCTCGAAGTGGCATATGAAGACACCTACCTAATGCGCCTTTTTCCCCAAAGCTTGGGAGGAACAACCACATCATGGTTTTCCTGACTATCAGGTGGCATTAGAACATTTGAAGAACTCATCCAGAAGTTCCTAGCTCATTACTCTCATAACATTGAACGCGACATCACCATGGCTGATCTGTGCAACACCAAACAAAAACTAGGTGAACTATTCTTAGTATTCCTGCAACGATGGCGCCAAATGTCTAGCAGACGTTCTCTTCAGTTACCTGAATGAGAACTAGTGGAAATATTCATTTCCAACTTAAACGAAGAAATGGAATTTCACCTGGATGTCAAAGACACAGACTCTTTTAATGATATGATCACCAAGGGTTTGAAATGTGAGCGGGCACTTATCAAGAAAGGACTCATCAAAATCTATAATGAACCTAAGGATGGTCCTCGCCCATGCTTCAATAACGATAAACCAAGCTTCTGGAATAAAAACAAGAATATCGTCAACGACGGGGTTGTGGATGCTAGGACTATACAAACTGCACAACCTGTGGTTCGGTTTGCAAGACAAAATTCTCCACCTCAGAACAACACAAATGTTCCTTCCAATCAAGGTCGCATCACATCTCATGATGAACCAAGACCTCGTTAGCAAAAATAGAAACACACATACACTCCCTTAGGGGAACCCATTGAAACAGTATTGCGACAACTCATTTCTCAAAATTTGGTCACTCTACCAAAAACATCAAACTATGAACCTTAGGTCAAACCTGCATGGTGGAGAGATACTGAACACTATGATTTCCACCAAGGAAGAGGACACAAGACAAGTAATTGTCACCAATTGAAAGATCTTATTCAAGATCTTATTGACCGAGGAGAAATTGAAATTGAAGGACATGACCCAAAAACAACCAATAATGATCATCTGATGTTCAAAAATCCACTTCCATCACAAGATCAAAGGGGTCCTTCCACTTCTAGGTGAGGCACTGATACCACTGATTATACATAGGCTACGTATAATTACACTGTAAATCATCTGTATGATGCCAATGAACAAGTTGCAACTATAACCTTCAAAAATCCCAACTCAAAGTGCAATGTTGTTACACGTCGTGGCAAGGTCACCATAAAGGTAGCTCCACAAGGCACCACGTCCATCCCAAAGTAGTACAATCTTGTGGAACAATTAGACAAAATGCATGTGCTTATATCCATTTTAGAGCTTTTACGTCTATCACCATCTAATAAAACTATCTTGGATCAAGCACTCCAAGAGGCGTCAGTCCCTGCAAACTTGAATACAGACCAATTCCAAGCCATGGTTGGAAGTCTAAAGTCATCACCTTGTCTCACTTTTTCTGAAAGTGACAACTCTTCCTTCCAACAACCTCATAATGCTTTGCTACACATTGAAGGCTTTATCAACCAGCATAGGATCAAGCGAGTCTTGATTGATAATGGAGCAGTCCTGAATATTTGTACACTACAATTGGTCACAACATTGGGATATGCAATAGAATCAGTGGATCCTCATAAGAAGATCACAATCAAAGCCTATGACGATGCGGAGCGTTCCTCCAAAGGAGTTGTGGTACTACCAATCCGAGTGGGCCCCGTGGTAAAGCACATTATCTGTCAGGTTCTGGACCTTCCTCTGCCATACAATCTATTGTTAGGAAGACCTTGGATACATGCCATGCAAGCCGTTCCATCTACCTACCATCAATGTATCAAGTTCCCACATAACGGTGTAGAGATCACAATCCTGGGCGATGCATATCCCTTTGCATATTGTCACAATATCAGCCATCAACCAGAGATTATTGTTCCTAATAATAGAGAAGCCATTTCCTCCACATCATATATAAGTCCCACCTCTCTTGCCAGTTCAAACACCACTATACCCAAGCAAGAAAAGCTTAAGATGAAGATAGCAGAGGAAGGTCCTGGGGAATACAACTTAAGTCAACTCTTTTGTGTGGGATAGATGCCCACTTCTCCTAGAACACATGGTAAACCATAGCAGGTACTCCAGCAACCACTAATCACGCCAGCATGTGCTTTGACGCCTTTCATCCTTGGAAAGAGTCAAGAAGAAGAAACCGAAGATGAGGACTTATCGGACTGGATCTATAAAGATCACATCACCACTGATATACCACAAGTTAAACTTCCTACGGATCAGTATGGCAAAGGTCTCCTCATTATGCAAAGAATGGGGTATGATGGTTAGAGTGCTTTGGGATATTGCAAACAAGGATGACATGAACCTCTGCTGCCAGAATTAAAACCCAAAGGTAATACAAGCCTCGACTTTGAAAAAGAGATCTTTCCTAAACTCAAATTCAAAGGAAAACCCAGCAAACCATTTTGTCAGCCTACTGCAAAAAGGACACCTTTCATTATCAAAGCAGCCTCAAGCACCACCCCAACTGCCCCACCGAGGCTCAGAATCCCAACACAACCATCACCAAAACCACTCATCCCACCAAACGAACCTGTAATCCCATCAGCAACACCATTAGCAGCAACAACTGTATTAGAACCCGCAGCAATATCTATGGCACCAGCAGTTCCAGCAGAAGCCACTGAGTCAACACTACCGATACTCCCCGTACCAGATCCTTTAATCCCCATTGACCTTCCTACAGCACCGATCACTACCAAGGTACATCAACCAATCACACCTGCAGTATTTAACTCAAAAGACATCCCAGTATGGTATAGTAAGCGGATGCTGGAAAGTGACTCAGAGACTGACTCACATGAGTGGGAATTTGATTTTGTACAGCTTAACACTTCAGATGAGGAAGACACATCACTACCTCCACCACACAAAGACATCCCTGTTTATGGAGAAGCACAAATAAAGACCACATGGGTTCCTGAACTGAAAACATCTTCCATAGACCCTACGTCTCATCCTACGCCTGATCCTGACAGGGAGAGTACCATTAACGACCTTCACCATAATGTCTTAACCCTCACTAATACATCTAACGCACTTAACCTAATCGATGAAGTAATGCCCATTATCCACCCTAAACTCATCGAATTGAACCAACCAAATCCCCCATGTCTTGACCTCTTCCAAAATGATGAGGCCATCATTGACTTTTTGGAATTAAGGGATAACCTACCAAGCGGGGATCACAAAGCTGGATTCGCCATTGAACTTAATAGTGCAGCATACTTCGGGGCAGATGCCAAACCTTTCAGCTGCAAAAATATAACAATAAAACATGGATCTTCTAGTGAAAACCACACTGTGGCACTGTTTGATCCAACAAAAGTAAAAAGAAAGAGCGTATCCAACGGTGAAAACCTCTCTGAGGCACCTGAGGATGAAGGGTTTGACATTCTCCCTGATAGTACACAACAGGAACAATCAACGATTCTCATTGAGGAAACCAAAGAACACAATGTCGGGACTCCTGAAAATCCTCAGCTCATACATCTAGCATCTCTTCTCACTCCAAAGGAACAGCCTAAATTTATAGAGTTCTTCCAGAAGCATCAGATCAACTTCACATGGTCATATGCAGACATGCCTAGGCTTGATCCTAATTTAGTCATGCGTCATCGCACCGTCGCAGAAGGAGCCAAACCTATCAAGCAGAAGCTTCGTAAGATGCATCCTCAAATTGCAGTGCTAGTCAAAATAGAACTCAAGAAACTCCTAGATGTTGGTTTCATTAGACCAATTGATTATGCGGATTGGATATCCAACATTGTTCCTGTCGACAAACCAAAAGGGGGCATCTGCATTTGTACTGACTTCAGAGATCTAAATAAGGCATGTCCTAAGGATGACTTCCCCTACCAAATATCGACATCATAGTGGATCTAACAGCAGGACATGCCATGCTTTCGCTCATGGATGGCTTTTCAGGATACAATCAGATAAAGATCGCACTAGAAGATCAACATAAGACAACCTTCACATGTCCATGGGGCACATATTGCTGGAATGTAATGCCTTTTGGTCTAAAGAATGCAGGAGCGACCTATCAATGAGCAATGACCACCATCTTCCATGACATGATGCATACCATGATGGAAGAATATGTTGATGACTTACTAGCAAAATCACTCACCAGAGAAAGGCATCTCCACATCTTAGATAAAATCTTTGATAGACTGGAACAATACCATGTGCGACTTAACCCAAAGAAATGTGTCTTTGGAGTAACCTCCGGGAAGCTTCTAGGATACATTGTCTCAAGCAAAGGTATTGAGGTCAACCCAGCAAAGGTAAAAGCAATCATGGACATGCCACCACCAAAGAATATCAGTCAACTAAGGAAATTACAAGGGCGACTTCAATCCATCTGAAGATTCATTGCACAATTGGCTGATAAGTGTCAACCATTCACACACCTGCTACACAAGAACATCCACTTTTAGTGGGATGCTCGATGCCAGCAAGCATTTCAGACGCTTAAAGACTATCTCATGAATCCACCATTGTTGATGCCACCAAATCCAAGTAGACCATTGTTACTCTATATCTCAGCAACAAGTACAACATTGGGTGTACTATTGACACAACATAATGTAGAAGGAAAAGAGTGTGATGTTTACTACATCTCTCGCACACTGGTGGGCTATGAACTCAATTACATGCCTATTGAGCGAGCTTGCCTAGTAGTAATCTTAGCAGCCACTAAACTGAGGCACTATCTATTAACACACAAAGTACAACTCATTGCAAAGATTGATCCACTCAAGTATTTACTCGGCAAAGTAGCATTGATAGGTCACTTGGCCAAATGGGTGATGATTCTAAGTGAATTTGACATCGAGTATGTAGATCGTAAAGCTATCAAAGGGCAGGTTATTGCAGATCAGTTGGCCGATGCACCTCTCATAGGTGATCATCCTCTCATTTTCAATTTTCTGGATGAAGAGCTATTCATGATTACAATAGCACAACCATGGAAACTCTATTTTGATGGTTCATACACTAGGCATGGCTCGAGGGCAGGGATTCTGTTTATCACACCTCAAGGTGATAGCATCCCAAAGTCTTATAGGCTCACATTTCCATGCACCAACAACATAGCAGAGTATGAGGCCTTGATCACCGGACTTAGGCTAGTCGTACAATGGAAATTACAAGAACTACAAGTATATGGTGACTCACAACTGGTCATTCAACAAGCAACTGATGAATATCAGACCAAGGATGATCAACTCATGCCATATAAGCAAATGGTGGACAATCTAAAGACATCATTTACTACTATCACTTTTGAGCAGATACCAAGAGATCAGAATCGAGCTGCTGACGCTATGGCTACCATCGCATCTCTCCTAGATCTTCCACAAAATTCAACACGCTATGAGTTCTTGGTAGAACAGATTTGGATTCCCGCTTATGATATCCTCGAATCCGAAATGATATGTCGCCTTGTCGGTTCTGAATCCCCATGGTACGGTGAATTCTACACCTATCTCCGCAATCACACCCTTCCTCCCAACCAATCGAATACGTAAAACCTTTATTCGCCAAACTGCTCGATATACCATTATTGTTGAAACCCTATACCGACGCGGTCTTGATGGTACTCTCCTTCGATGTCTGGAACAAGGTGAGATAACAAAGGCTTTGGAAGAAGTCCATGAGGGAATTTGCGGGACTCACTCGAGTGGTCCGTCACTAGCCAAAAAACTCCTGCGCCATGGATACTATTGGCCATCTATGGAAAAAGATTCCTACTACTTTGTCAGAAAATGCAAGAAATGTCAAGTTCATGGCGACCTGATACATGCACTAGCCCAAGAACTACAACCAATCACGACACCATGGCCTTTTTGTCAATGGGGCCTTGACCTTGTGGGTAAGATTCATCCATCTTCATCCAATGGCCATAAATTCATTATTACCGCCACCGAATATTTCACAAAGTGGATCGAAGCTGTTCCACTTACCCAAGTCATCGGCAAGCAAATCGCCTCATTCATCCTCAACTACATCATCTGCTGGTATGGTGTGCCCATGTCCATCATCACAGATAATGGTCTTCCTTTCAAAAATCAGGATGTCCGCGAACTTTGTGAGAAATTTCATATCCAACACCGCTTTTCCACTCCCTATTACCCACAAGGCAATGGTCAGGCCGAAGCATCGAATAAAAACATATTGCGGATCCTAAAGAAGACAGTCAATGATGTCGATCGTGATTGGCATGTTCAATTGAATCCAGCACTATGGGCATATCGAACCCCTACAGGCGCAACTCCCTAGTCATTGGTCTATGGTGCTGAAGCTATCTTACCTATTGAGGTTGAGATACCATCACTATGGGTTTCCTTGCATAATCTAATAGATGATGAAGCGTACAGAGTCTCACGCCTCCAAGACTTAGAATTACTTGATGAGAAGCAACAAGCTGCATACAATCATCTCAAAGCCTATCAGCAATGCATGAGCAGAAGCTAAAATCACCGAGTTAGACCTCGTACATTTGAGGTAGGTGATCTTGTTCTACGAGAGAATCCTCGTAATCAACCAAACAGAGAACATCAGGGCAAGTTTGAATCAAACTGGCTAGGCCCATATGTTGTCACTATTGTATTCGGGTCCGAGGCATATCAATTGGCTACATCAGAAGGAGAACCACTTGCATATCCAATCAACAGCATGCACCTCAAACGGTTTTATACCTAAGCTGAACAGAGCATCAGGCTCCCCTACATACCAGAAAATACCAAAAACATCCAGATAAATGACCTGAAGAAAATACAAAAACACCAAAAAGAGTAAGAGAAAAATCATACATCCAAATGGTGAACAACCACTCTAGTGGCACCTTGGGTAAGTATGATGGTGAAAAACTGGCAAACAGGCGCCGCTCGTAAAGGCTATGGCTCCATTGTCTTTCAGACTTGTTGCGATCACATCTACTTCATACATACATCCATCCTTCCAAAACCATGGCTTGTTATTCATCTGCAATTAAGAAAGTACTCCATGCATCTTGCATCCCACTTTTTCATAGTCATGTCTAAACTGGGGGCAATGCCCTTAACCTATTGATGAAAGTGGATTCTACATTGTCTTATGATTCATTAAGTTCAAAATTCAAAACTGTTTCACAAAATACCAAAAAAAATTCAAAACTATTTCACAAAATACCAAAAACATTCAAAACTGTCTCACAAAATCCAAAAACATTCAAAAATGTCTCACAAAATCCAAAAACATCCAAAGCAAATCACAAAATCCAAAAACATTCAAAACAATCATCAAAATACCAAAAACATTCAAAATCAACAAAATCCCAAAACAACGAAAAACCATTGAAAATCACACAAAAACATGGCAACACATTGAACATACTCATCTGCACAGATACAAAACAAATATTGACATAAAACTCACACAATGACCATTTACCAATCAAACCACACAATCAACATCAACACTCCAAACTGTCTTCAACAAGGATGCATCCTTCCTTACCAAAACAAAGACAAAAAGTGACATTTTCTTTGACAAGAAAATTATGTTAAGCTATCAAATACTTGGTTGATTTGTGAGTACAATCATTCGTTTATCTGTATCGGGATCTTTCGGCATTATTTTGTATTGTTTGTGCGTTATTTTTGATGAAGTTTTGGGGCATGTACTAATGGTGTCTATGTGGGAAGTTCACCAAGCTACGTGATCTTATGCAAAATGCAGTTATAGATCATTATGGCTTGCTGACTACAGCATATACCACGACCATATGGGCATGAACCATTACCAAGGATCCTTATTCTTTATTCTTTATGTATATACTGTTTGTTTACAAGTACAATGCTCATTCATTGGTTCCTCCTCATCCAAATTGGATAAAGGTTTTATCTCTTAGTACGGTATGCACTTGTCTCAGGATATGATCAACCTAAGATCAAGGAGGACGATCCAAGTCATGCATGAATGGAGATAATCCTTGTCTGTTCCGCAAGCAATACTCTGGTCGACTTGACCCTTATATCAAGTCGTTTGTATTAACTTGCTATATAAAATCCATGTAAGGAATACTCAGGTCATCTTGAATCATTATGTCAAGATGCTTGTATTCTCTTCCAACATTTTAAAAGCTCAATGATGGAAATAGAGCACTATGGATCATCATTTCATCTCATCTGTTTATGTCTTGCATTCCGTTGTATATCACCCATCCATCCATTCATTCATATGTAGGCTTTTATATGCAAAAGTGACCATTAAAGCTGGTCTTGGATACAATCACGACTGAGTACTCTGATACATCATCAATGCATCATGCAAAGTCTCAAAAACCTTGCATTCCTCATGGTCATATCATCGTTGCATTTAGTTGCATCTTGCATTAAGTACATTCATGTCATTTTTTAAAACTTAACATTGCATATAGTTCATTTTGGACATTAGTTTTCATTAATCATTTGCATCATTGCATCAATCATAAATAATTAGATTCATTCGTAGGATAAAATTGTCTTTGATTGTTTTAAATCATTTGCTATGCATTCATTTAGTGTCAATTATCCATCATCATTTCATTATCCTTTATCATTTATTATTGCATACATTCATTTATAGTTAAAAGGTGCATTCATTCATCCATTTTTAAGTATCTTATTATGCTCATTTTAGGATTCATTCACATTGCATTCATTATCCTCTTTTTAATTATATTAAGGTGCAGTTATTAAAACCATAAGTTATAATATCATCACATTATCATTTTTACTTAGAATCATATTTAAAGCATTTAGAATCATAAATCCATTTGTTTCCAAACATTGGTTCATAACATTTTATATCCATTATATATATGCATTCATTTAAACATTATCATATAAACATTTGTACTTTACATTTTGTTTATCCATATTACATTCATCTAAAAACATCTAGATGCATATCCATACATAAACATCATTCATTCGACCATTGCATTAACATCATCACATAAATCATCTCATCATTATATTGCAATAAGAAACACCAAAATCCTGTTCATAAATAAACATAAGCAGACATCATCATCATGGCATTACATACATAAAACATTACACCAAAAATCAATCAAATCATACATATATAAACCTGCATTCATATGTCAGTATCCCACATCATAAATCATCACAGACACATACATATAAGAAACATCTCATCAAATGCATACATGTACACATATCCATCTAAGCAATAACTCATCATCCTGCATAAGCATCCATACATATCAACTGCATATCATCAAAATATGAGATCTCCTCATATATCAGAGTACAATAAAGTCTACAAAATCGGCTACCAAGAGCCATCCAAGATACAGTCCAAAAAAATAAACAATGATACAATACATATATGCAAAAATGCTCTCTCAAATGTCACTCTGGCCAGATGTTGTCCCAACACCTCCACCTGCTCCACCACTGGTGCCCGCACCACTTGATCCATCTCTCCGTGGAGGCCTCATCGAACCACCACTCCCTCCTGCATCCCCTTATCTCTCCCTCCGTAGAGGACCCATCACACCCCCATTGCTCTGCACCCTCTGCGATCGCTCTGATCTAGCCTGCCGCATCTGAGAATAGCTAAGAGCTCGCTGACTAACTGGCACCACCTGCTCATATAAACCCCGCCAGTAGTCTATCTCCACCTGTGCTCGTCGCATCTCCCTCATCACCTCCCTCGTAGGCCCCTGTGCTCCTACTCCAACCCGGACTCTCTCCTGCAGCTCTACCAATCTCTCCACTGCACTATCCCTCTCCCGCAGCACCACCGCCAGCTCTGACTCCCGTGCAAATAGCTACACATCCCTAGCTGCCACCTCTACCTCCAAATCCTCTATCTGGGTCTGCAAACGTACTATCATATGATCTCACAGATCTCCAGTGGCTCCCTCCCCGGTATCCATCGCCGCCTCACCTGTACCACCCTCTCCAATAGCTCCCTCCCCTCTGTCCATCGGGATCTCCCTCTCCATCCCCCTCCCACTCAGCTGAACTCCTCCCTATATCAATGGTCCCTGTGACATCTGTAGAGGCAGTCCACCTCTCCCTCTTCGCTAACTCCGCATCCCCAACCCACCACCTCCTCCATCTCCTCCACCTCCTCCTCCTCGACCTCCTGCCCTCCTCCGGCTCCGTCCCCTCTCATTCTCAAAATCTGGGATGGGCTCTGTTGGATCAGATATCCGTAAGATCGGGTGCACTGCCCAGTACTGCGTGTACTCATCTATAACACCTGCATCCACGACCCTCGGTCGTATATCCCACGGTCTCGCCTGCAGTGTCTGGAACTCTGCCAGTGCCTGATCATACGGTAGCACTGGCCCCCATGTGTACCTCTCCCGAATAACCCAAGCATACTCTCCTGAACCACTAGGTGGTCCCTGTTGCTGTCCAAACTGTCTCAGTACTCTCCCGGGACCTGTCTCTCCACATGGTACGAGGTCCTCCCAATGAAGAATTAGGTCATAAAAACGTAAGGCAGGGCCTCTGCATCATCATCCCATGGCTCACACTCCAAGTATGGCCGCCATATAACTACATCCAGATCATCTAATGCCCGCCCCCACCACTCTAACTTTCCCAGGTGGGGCTGACTCATCATGCCGCTATACATGAACATGTACAGTTGATCCACTACCCAGAATCTCAGACTCACTGGTCGTGTCACTGGTAGATGCTCCCAGGCCCAAATATGTAGCAGCGTCATGCCCATTGCTAAGGAACCCCTCTCCCGGTAAACCACCTCATGGAGCTCCTGGTATAGGTGCGCCAGCACGCACGGCCCCCACGCAAATCGGGTCCCCTCGGTCATCATCATCTCTATCACCTATCTCCATCTGACGGCCAAACCATGTGATCGCCTGTCTGGACAAAGAAGTCCTCCCACAATACCTAATAAAGCTGCTGGAAGAGGCTCATCTAACGTCGCTATCTCCTCCCAGGCAATGGAGCCATCATTAATGAAAACCTCCTCATCAAAAATCCTCTGAACTGCGAGAATCCCCTAAGATTTGTCATATGTGACTAGCTCCCCTCGAATCGGAATCCGCAGGATGCGCCACACATCCTCTAAGGTCACTGTCATCTCCCCCTGTGCTAGATGGAAGGTGCACGTCTCGCTGTGCCACCGCTCAGCTAGCGCTATGATCAAACCATGATTCATCTGAATCACGGGCATGTGCATCACCTCATATAGTCTCGTCGCCGCAATATTATCTATCTCCGCCTGTGTCAATTGATCCCGCAACCCCTGTGTCGCAGGATGTGGCTCACGTAACTGCAACACGCCCAGCTCCTCCTGCACATGGACATTCATCAATCACCATTAGTTGTTTTGTTTTCAAACTTTTTTAAGTTTAAACCTAGACTATCAACAAATACTTTGATCAAGTATCTTCGAGTTTCAACAGGTAAGCAATCATGGCAACCTAGACTTCAACAGGCATTTATCCTAATGACCTAAGTCTCATCAGGCTGCTATGGTTCAAAACAACTCCCACTTCACATCGCCCTCCATCCATCATTGGCATCGGAAGATTTTCTTCATTCAAACTGGGGCATCTCTTTATCCTAAAACAAAAGCGCTATTTTACCAACAAAAACGCTAGTTTCCCAACAATAGCGCTACAACCCTAACAAAAGTGCTCAATCAGCTATCCAAGAGTGCTCAAACTACAAATGCGCTAAAACAACTACACAGTAGCACTAATAAAGTGCAATAGCGCTCAAACAAGCCCTCAATAGCACTTATTCATCAATAGCGCCTAAACTTGCATATAATAGCGCTACAACAAAACAAAAGCGCTCAAACACAGGGGCAATAGCGCCATTGCGGCACAGTAGCGCTAGTTTATGGAGCAAAAGCGCCAAAACCATAGTTCCAGCACTCTTACTCCGACTTGACTTTGACTCAACTAAAAACCTATAAAAAATGCGTAAAAATTAAAAATTCAACTTTACGTACCGCTAGTCCGTAGTCGTCTGGGCACTGGAACCGTCAGACTTGCTCAAACCTATGCTCTGCAATCGGTATTGGCATCCTGACTGCTGCTCGCTCCTCCAAAAGATCACTATCAGAGCTCTAGTTTTCAGACTGGTCGCGGTCACAAATGATCCTGTTTTCATCCCTTTCACCCCATTTATACCCTTCGCCATCACCGTAACTTCCCCCCGCTCACCGCCGTGGTCCCCGTGAACTTCCTGAGCCCCCCATTTTTCTATTTTTCCCCCGTTTTCTTCTATTTTTCACCCGTATGGCTAGCTCCTTCTCTTCTACCACCCTACCAATTTTCATTCTTTTTCGAGAGATCGCCAGATTTTTCAAAAAAATTCGGTCCATCTCTCGAGGGGGCATCCCACCCATTAAATTTACATTTTATGGGACATTTTCTTCACACCAGTTTTTCTTTCTTTGAAACGACACGATAAACTACACCGTCTCAAAGAGGGGCAAATGTAGTCACACAAATCTATCCAGCTTAATTAAATAAATATTCGCTATTTATTTGATTAAAAATACACTAGCCACCAGTTAATTAAATTAATATTTAATTAATTTATTCCCAAACATTCTTCTATTAATTAAATAAATTATTCAATTTGTTTTAATTAATTCATTAAACCAAATTCACAAGCAATTAAATTAATAAAATCTATTTATTTAATTAAAATCCCCTTTTCCTCTTTTAAATAAATTAAATAAAAACATTTATTTAAAACATTATCCCCCCCTACTTGCATTTTCCTACAAATGCAACTTGCACACATTTATTGAAATAAATTAATTTATTTTAATAAAATCTTATTTTCCTTCACCCACCAAATCCAATTGCAAAATCTAATCCCCTTCTAGATTCTTCTAACCCCTTCCTAATTAGCCTAATCCATCCCCTAATTATTGTCACATTCCTAAGCAAAATGGAGTCACTTCTCAAAGACTCCAGAGTCTTTGAAAAACATATAATGCTTTGTGTGTTCAACAAATTAACTCCCAAAGTCTTCCAAGACCACTAATGGCTCTTACATGACCATTTATGGCTCTTACATAACCATTTATGGTTATTTCAAACTTGTCCTCCAAACATTTATTGTTTTGAACATATTCATCCATTTCACACTTGCACAAGAGTTTATCCATTGGATAAAAGTTTTATTCTTTGAATAAAGAGTTTATTCATTCAACTAACCTTGACTCTAACTCCCAAAGTCATATTAGGCATTTAATGCTTATTCCCTCTCCTCTCAACCTATCTCACATTGACACTTGTCATCCTGGGATTGGGTTGAAAGCCCTCAGATAGATTTGAAATCATTCAATCCTGACCCTTGTTGAGATTACTCAATCTCAACCATCCATTGCTCCATTTTTCTTATAAATAGAGCCCATTTCTTCATAATCCAGATCTTGAAAACTTGTATGCATTTAAGCTATAGGCATTTTAAGAGAGCATTTTAGCATAATTAACTAATATCTTGTCATTTTGGATCAAATCAATCATTTTAATATCAATAGTATAGTATTAGTTTTTTATGCATATTTAGAGCAAATACTTCAATCTCAATCCTCCATAAGCATCCATAGTGCAAAAAGCTGTTGAGAGCTATATTATTTTGGAACTTGGAGAGGAGAGGAACAAGGGAGAAGGAGCTAAGAGCATACTAAGAGGCATTTGGAGATGCCTCATTATCTTTGTTTCGTTTGTTAGATATATTAGCATGATTTTAGTATCTCTTTTGATATGCCTGTTTAGATTAGTTTTTGATTAACTGACACTAACGATTTTCTTGTGTGTCTTGTGTTGTTTCTCTTAGACTAACCTTGTCCATTTTGCAGGGCATCACAAATAATATTAACATTATATTTAATAGTTATTGCAAACTATTGCACATCTTTAAAATTTAAATGTCTCTTATTATGGGACCGACGACATCTGACAACACTCAAGTTCTCAATAGGTATCATCGTCCATCGGATGAGCAAAGATCAATGGCTTAGGATGGATTTTGACCCAAATGTGGGTAGTGAACACATTTGTGAGAACTTCGCCCGGAATTGAACATTTTAAATTTAATTAAATATAATGAAGTCTATAGTCTATAGACTATAAATCTCTTTTTCGGGTGCAATTTTAAAATGATTAAATAGACTTTAAAAACAGACCTGAAAAGTGACACGAGTATGGTGACGTGCCAGAAAAATGGCAGAAGTCGTGGGACCTACTTCATTTGAAAACAGGTACCATCAACCGTTGGATGAACAAAGATCAACGGCTTAGGATGGATTTCAGCCTGAATGTGGGAAGTGAACACCTTTCTGAGAACTTCGCCCGGAATTGGACATTTTAAATTTAATTAAATATAATTAAGTCTATAAAGCTTTTTTTTGGGAGGAGGTTTAAAATGATTAAATAGACTTAAAAATCAAACCCGAAAAGTGACACGAGTATGGTGAGTCGATGACGTGCCAGAAAAATGGCAGAAGTCGTGGGACCCACTACATCTAAAAATAGGTACCATCGACGATTGGATGAACAAAGATCAATGACTTAGGGTGGATTTCGGGGCGAATGTGGGAAGTGAACAACTTTCTTAGAACTTTGCCCGGAAAAGTGACATGAGTATGGTGACGTGCCCGAAAACTGGTAGAAGTCATGGGACCCATGACAGCTGATAACAGGTACCATCTTCCGTTGGAAGAGCAAAGATCAACGGCTTAGGGTGGATTTCGGCCTGAATGTGGGAAGTGAACACATTTGGGAGAACTTTGCTCGGAATTGAAACGTTTTAAATTTAATTAAATATAATTAAGTCTATAAAGCACTTTTTTGGGAGGAAGTTTAAAATTATTAAACAGACTTAAAAAATAGACCCGTAAAGTCACAACAGGTACCTTGGTCCCTCATCCGTTGGTTGAGCAAAGATCAACGACTTAGGATGGATTTCGGCTCGAATATGGGAAGTGAACACATTAGGGAGAACTTCACCTAGAATTGAATGTATTACATTTAATGTCCTCAGAATTTATATTGAAGTAGTGAATATTTTGTCCTTCGGCATCGAATAGTTATTATTAATAATTAATAAAATTACAACATGATTCTTAATGTCCTCGGAATTTATATTGAAGTAATGAATGTTTTGTCCTTCGCCATCGAATAGTTATTAATAGTAATTAATAAAATTACAACATGATTTTAGATATTTTGCCCTTTAGGTTTTACTTTTCTACTTTTCAGAGTTTTCAAAATAAAAGACTCGTAAATCATAATCGTCTTTCATTTCATGGACAAACCTGTAAATCGAGGGAGATTCAGAAACAACTACTAGATTGAGGAATGCAAGTTGCAACAGAGACTGTCTGCACCAATCTAGTGAAATAGAAATTCCAATTTTCGGGTAAAATCTAGAACACCTACATCCTGTCTTTTTTTCTTTTGGTAATCTCGTGGTCCAATTTGGGGGTTAGCATTTTCAGGTTTTTATCTAGAATTATTTTGAATTATTAACAATAATAGTGATGGGGAAAATGGGAAGCAGTAGTTCAACAAGAAGCCAAGTGAAAAACAAAATGTACCTAACTGAACTGGTTAAAACACCACATTTCACTAATGAATAACATGATATTTATGACCTTGTTATCCATGGTGAAAAGTGTATCATAGATATTAGATATACATTGTCTACTAAGGCGGTAAATGCATCCAGGGCAAAATTTACTGTTTTCAACCCAATGTTAAAACAAAAAACAAATAAAATCACATCGTGGGATGTTGGATTGGGAAGCATGGTGTTTCCCTTGCCCTGCTTTTGTCATGGTCTACACCGAAAATTATGATGAAGATAAAAAAGCAATTGTCAATAAAAATACAAAAGAGGAAATTATATCCATAAACGAGGGAGAATTTGCTCGTTTGTTGAACCTAGGATTTGAAGCCCAAAACTCAAATGTCCAAATTGACCTCGAAAAGCTGGCAGGGAATTATGAGAGTTTCGATCCAAGTCGCAGAGATTCATTTATCAAAGATCTAATAAAGAATGGTACTGTTATTGTGTTGGATCAGAATCATAAGCCTCCTTATTATTCTAACATTTTTGTTCCATGGGTTGGGGATACTATTTCCTTGCTGTCGTTTTGCCTGGGATTGGAAAATGATAGGGAAGTGGGTGCAAGCCTTCTTGAAATGATTTATAATATCCATTGTGTAGGTCAGCCAGTAAGATATAATTTTATTGAGCACATTGTAAAATCCATGCAAAAACAATTACTAATGATCAAAAAAGGTTCATGTAAGACATTTAGGTTCTCATCCTACTTGTGCTATCTCCTTCTATCCAAGTATGAAATATTCGAGACCAACAAGCTTCAAATTGTGAGCTATAAGGTTGATGAGAAGACTGGGAAGAGAACATAGTGTCCAATATATGATTGGACACCAAAGATAAGGATGCATGATAACAGAAAGAACTACAACCATTTTGTAGACTTCTGTTTGGCACCAATGTATAATGAAATTACAAGAACTCCAATGCCTAGGTTGCCTGTGTCTTGTAGAGATTGCATTCAACTCGAAAGTCAAATAGAATTGGCTGACTGGTTCTTCATGGAAGAATTCACCATGTTAAGGTTTTACGGATCAGCAGTAAAACCATACAGACTTCCAATAATGTGACAGAGAGGGTATTTGCATTAGAGTATGTATGGCGATTGGAGAGCACAGATAGGAACTTCCATGGTCAGAAAAAGAAGAGCATATTTCCTTCCTTGTCTTTCTCATGTGGAGGGTTCACATTTGAGAGAAAAGCATTCAATGTGGCACATGATTTTTTGACAATTTTTAACTTTGGTGATGAGGGTCTCTGGCAGTATGATCCAATCGGTGTAGTTCAAGCAAGGCTTAAGAAAAATGGGAACTCTTCATCATTATGTCAACATGAAAGTAAACCATTGCTAGAAAATTTTAGAAACATGGACTCTTGGGATGAGGTTAAAAAAGAGATGGAGAAAATTGCAGCTGACAATAACATTTCAACAGAAGAAATTTCATCACAAATTATGGCATTGCAAATGCACACACAGAGGACAACAGAGGAGGGCCAAGACATCCAAAATAGGAGGTCCTACAATTTATACCTTAAATCTGCTAATCCATCTAAGAAATCTATTCCCAAATCAATTTTGCATGAATGTAAAGAGAATTATTGGACTCAAACCAAAATAAATAATTTGTGGACTATAAGGAAGAATCTCGGTGAACCAAAGACAAGTGCAGAATTTGAGAGAATCGACGAGGATGCAGAGTTTAGCAAATTGTGGGATATGGAGCATGGCAGGACTGAAGATGATGATGAGCATGAGGTTGTCATTGATCCCCCTCCAACAACTACTACAGTCCCAAAAATATTAGGTGGAGTCAATGAGTCCATGAAAGAAAAATATAGCAAAGGGGCAAACCTTGTGGAAAAAATGGGTTTTGAAGGTGGTGGTCTAGGTGCGAGAGGAGAGGGCATTTGGTATCCACTTCAGGTACAACTTCCATCACAGTCAAAATCAAAAGGTCATCTTAAACCAGTCATTGGACTTGATTCTTCAGATTCATCAGGGATAGGTACTACTCATTACCCTTAGGGTCCACCTACATTTGTTTCAGGTTCAAATCCACAACCACCACCACATCATGGTATTCCCATTGGTGGTGAGTCAAGTGCAACTTCCATTGGTGGGGAATTTGGGGATAGTATTCCTATTATTGTTCAGTCAAGTGCCCTTGTGATTGGTGGGGTTGGCATGGGTACTACTACTGATACTAGTTATCTTGGTCTTGGACAAGGGCAACAACAAAATATCTCTTGCAAGATGCCATTAGAGGTAGATACTCAATCTCATACTATTGAGAATCCTATATCAAGTGCCACTGACACTACAAATCAATCATTTGTAGCTTCAAATCACACACCTCAAAAGACTATGAAAACTACACATGAAAGTGTTAGTGGGAGTGGGACAACATCAAGAACTGTTGTTGGTAATCTTGGTCAAGTATTAGTTAAAACCACAAGAATAAGTGGAACTGGAGCCTATGGTATTCCTATGTCACCTTTCAAACATTCAATTGCTTTAGCAAGCCTTGATTTTTAACTTTGTGATTACTATGAAAAATATGAACACAAAACAAAAGCAAGTAAAGAAAAAAAGAAAGCATTTCATAGGGTTTCCGTGTTTGAAGTTGTAAACGAATAGCTTGCAAGGAACAGGGTATTTCCAACATATGACCCACAAAAAGATATGATGGAGTTCATGGTTGTTATGCCCCTGACCCCCACCCCATCTAAAGATAAAATCCACCACATAGTTAGATAGATCCCTCTCAATTTCAAGTTAGCACCCTCCAAATGGATTTTTCCAAAGTACATAATGTGGAAAAAATTAGTGTGTCAAAAAGGACTAACAAAGTGGTTTACACTTCACTGCTAAAGGTGGAGAGAGAAAAAAACAAACTGGAGAAACAAATAGAAAAGTTACAGGTAGACCTGGAAAATGAAAAATCAAGGAGGAAAGCAACAAATAGAAGGTGCAATGATTTACAGAAAAGGATAAAAAATTTGGGCTCTGCAGTAGAAATTGCAGAGCAGGAGAAGATGGATGCAGAATTGAAGGACCTAACAGAAAAATTGGCTAAAAGCAATAAAAAAATTGTTGAGGAAAAAGCCATTTTTCAAAGATTATACAAAAGTTATGAGTCTGTTGCCGCCGAAATGAGAAAATTACAGGACCTATGGGATCATGGGAAGGAAAAAGAAAAACATTTGCAAGAGGAAGTAGAGGAAGAAAGAAAAAAATGTGCACAAATGAAAGAAGACCTGCACAATGCAAATGATAAAATAAAAACTTTGGAGGATAGATTGAAAGATAATATGAAAAATACAATGAAGTATATACAAGAAAACATTTGGGGGCAAATAATGCAGAGGAGTGAGAAGTTGTGTGAATGGTTTCAATTGACTGAAAGTATGAGACTAATTTATATAAAAATCAAAGGGCACTATGAGAAGAGCACACATGTTTATTCAAAAGAGGATATAGCAAAAAAGATTCTGAAAGTAGTCTATTGTTCCAGTGACAGCTACTTGGCATCCAAGGGAATTAAGAGTCACATTGATGCCACAGTTAAGACATCATCTATCATTCAAAAATGCCAGAAGCTAAGGGAAACAACAGAAGTTATGGAAAGTTGTGGAAAAAAGATATTGAAGCTGCAAGAAAAGAAAAATAATTTGATTAAACTTGGTTTGCCTAAGCCTATTGACACATCAAATAAATTCATTGGAGAAGAAGCTTACAAAAAAAGCATGGAGATAAAAATGAAGTTTGATTTAGACTTGCTTCCAAAGGACACAACTCCCCAAAGCTTTATGGAATTCATCCAACCATTTACAACTCTAAATTTGGTATTGGATGAAACAGTGATGTCAAGTAAATATTCTAAATATGAAATATTGACGAAGTTGGAGTTGACTTTCCATAGTTTACAGAATATTGACCTTCCATCAGACGAAGAGTGGATCACTCTACAAAAACTGGCACAAAATTCTTAAGAATCATAGTATGTATTGCACAATTTTCTTCTTTTACTCTTAATTTCAAGGTTTTATGTTTTTTTTGTTTGCTATTTTGCTAATCCAACTTATGAATCTATGATGCACTCGCTATTGCTATTTTTCTAATCCAACCTATGAATCTATTTTATGAATAGGAAAAAAACAACACTCGCTATTGCTATTTTGCTAATCCAGCCTATGAATCTATGATGCACAGTGCAAAACTTCAGCCAGTAAATTTGTAATCTCAAATTCTCCCTTGCTTTAACATTTATGCATTTCTCTATTTCTGATTAGTAGGTTTTAGGCACTACTATTATCTATGTTTAATTTGTCATGGCGTGAATTAATATTTAATTTGTCATGGACATTGGAGAATCACACAGGAGCTGTTGTTTCTCTCTTGTTTCTATAAAAGGGAATTCAGGGTCATTTGCAAAGGGTTCTGAAACTTTGTATTCACTTTTGCAATTTGCATGGAGAATCACACAGATTGGTGTATTACTATTGAATGAATTGTATCATATGGCTATATTTTGAAAGAATTAATGAAAATCTAAGTTCTGAACATGTGTATTACTATTGGATGAATTGTATCATATGGTTTTGAAATGTATCACACAAATTTGAGACTCAAACATGTATAAATAAACAATAAACATCTCTGTATCAATAAACACATTATGGTTTTTTTTTATTATGCTATTTTAAATCTGGAAATAGAAAGTTGAAAAATACAATTACAAATCAATATTAAATTCTAATTGCAAAAAGTAATATGCTTTTGTAATATGAATGATGAGATACAGTAATAAGATTAATAAATACCAATCTCTTACAGTTGCCATTCATCCTCATCAAATTCAGAGCTTTCTTGATTCTTGTATGTGGTTTGAGTTTCTTCACTCTGAGTCTGCATACCTTCGCCGCACTGCATCTCAATGCTACTAGTAGGTGACAGTCCAGTAAATGGGGCAATAGTCCCACTGGCACTTTGGTTTGAAGTGTTGCCAAAACCTCTTCTTTCACATTTGGACCTCCAAATTTGCAGTGCCCTATCGTAAGGAAAAGTGTGGACATCATACCTAGATGTATAGAGCCTCAAGGAATTTTCCAAATTTTTGTCTAGTTTGTTTCTTAGCTTTGATTTTAGGAACCCCAAAGCACTGAAAAACTCTCTCATCTTCCACCGAACCCAATATCATGGTAAGACATAAATCAGCAAGCTTCACATATTCTGGCATTGAATCACACAACATTTTGTTCTCAGCTATAGTTTTCCAAAGCCTTGTTACTGATCCCTCTTCGCGGGGGTTCTCCATTTTTGCATATTGTTCTCTCATAGTGTATGCAAAACGAGATGATTTCTCTCGAAGATGAGTTTCATCTAATATTCCATTTATAGTTACTCCATTCAATTCTCTGGATATGCAAAATTGTTTTATCAAAGTCAGTAGCTTACTTCGAAAATAGGCTGCACTGTTGAGGCTCCAATAATGAGGAAACACGATAGACATGGCTTCGAGTAGGTTGTCGGGAGGGAATCTGCTTCTAATTTGTGAGGAAAGATCATACGCAATTTTCTTCACAGAAGTAGTTACTATCTCAAAAATCTTGTAGAAATCTTCCCTTGTAACTCTTGTTAGTTGCTTCCTGGGGCGCTTTCTTGGTTCCTCGAGGTCAACCATGGCATAGAAGTGCATTGGTATCTCAACTCCCCATACATTGGCACATACCTCCCTGTCTGCACCGATTTGTAAAAAGTTATTAGGATTGTTCAAATCTGTGAGTGTGCGCCACTTAACAAATTTTTCATCAGATAGTGTTGGTTGATTTTGATAGAGATTGTCGAGGGTCATGCATGTCATCTTACGCAACATAGCATATTCTGCAATATATAGAGATCTTTTTTGGGCAGCCTTCATAATGTTCCTCATTTCCTCTAGCATGGGTAGAAGAGCTGCTAAAGTTAAGAGTGTCTCTAAATTACTTAACCTGCTAAGAAGTTCAGGAAATTTCAGTTGATCTGATTCATCGCAAGTTGTGTGAAATAGTCCAATCAAGGATGGATATTTTGAAAACACTCAATGCGTTGGACCATCCAAAGAGATCCATCTGGTATCATTATCCTTGAGAAGCTTGTTCCCATCAGTTATTCCATCAACAAAGTGTTGAAATTCCATAAATCGCTTGGGACTTCGACAGAAGTGTGAGTAGAGCTCTCTGATTAAAATTTCAATTTTTTTAACCGAAGGAACTTGCTCACAATTCCAAAAGCTAGATTCATTCTGTGAGCCATGTAGTGAATTGTAGTAATGTACAGTGCAAATGAAGTTTCAATCTTTGTACAAAGACTGTTCCTGTGACCTTGCATTATTGAAGCTCCATCTGCTCCAACACAAACCAATTTTTGGGCTACCATCATGTCATCCATACCTCCATATTCAATTAAACTTCTCTTTACTAGTTGAAATAAATTTTCCGTTGTCACACTCTCCTTCATTTTAGCAATAGATAGTAGATGAGGTTGGCGGGTATGATTCTCTACAGTATAAACATGCATGCATACCCATGAAGTATTGTCTACTGCCATAACTTCGTCTAAAGAAAATGCAATAAAGTTTGACTCTCTTATTTTTCCTTTACATCTTCTTTTTCAACCTCAGCAAGACAACTTGCCCATTCCCATCCACTGTTTACTGACCAGTGTTTATTAGGATAGTTAGGAACTTTCAAAAAGTGTAATAAACCACTAATTGATGGGAAATCTGTCATAGCACGCCCTCTGTTCAAAATATAAAAAACAACGCTTAACTGAACAACTTTTCCCAGTTGTTCTATTTGCATTGCTTTTCCAAAAACAACTTCAATAGAACCTTTAGCTTTAGCAGGCTTCATCTATATTTTCTCATGAAAATAATACTCTTTGTCGTTCCTCACATGCTTACATTCCTCCTTTGTTTTCCATCTTATCACTGATTTTTCAACCACGTCTATCATTTGTTTTTCATAAACTTTACCCATATGCTTTTCTATGGTGTCAAATTTTAGCTACAACCTAATTTCCTTGTTATGTTTCCAAGTGCAAATCTTACACCTGCATTCTAGTGGAGGCTCACCTTCAATTGGATTCTCCACTGGTTCAAGGAATGGATACATTGATGCCCAATTAATTTGAAAATTCCTCACTGACATATCCCACTCCCGATCCTTTTTTGAGTGTGGTTCACCCTTTTTTGATATGGCTTTTCTTTTCCCCTTCCATGCATTATCATCAATGGCATTATCACCCAAGTTGATTATATCATTCCGCCTAACTCGAGTATCTACCAGATAATCTTCTTCAAGATCATCTTGATCTGAGATATCAAGTTCACCGTCGGCTTCAACATGTGGTGCAGGTGGCGAATTTTGTACTTGTACTTGTGATGATGTACCTTCCTGATTTTCACCACAATCTTTTCCAATGCCAAAGTATGAAGACAACGTTTTGCTTTTTGTTGGCCTCTCCTGGCCTTCCCCACGTTCAGGTTTCCTACCCCTCTTCCTATTCGACATCTCTAATGAAATAAAGGCTGCCAAAAAAATATCAATTTGTTGAAGAAGCAATAATAGACTATAATGTATAATATACCACTTCAAAAATATGATCACTCACCTTTAGGCTTTAAGTCACTAGCAGTCGCCAATGCAGTAAACAACAATAATTTTCCTTGGTCTGAAACTTCGCTATTGATCAAAATTCAAAGCCTAGAACCCACCAGATTGTGTTGAGATAGATCTGATCTTTGCATGTATTTATACCAATCCTTATATGGCGAATTCCATGGGAATTTTATGTGGTATACAAATATTTGGCGAATCTCGCGTAACTATAACATGACTTATGTAATTTTTGAGGCGATTATAGGTCATCCAAATAATAGGCGAATACAATATAGTTGGCGAAAGTTGGGGTGAATGGAGACACGTGTCGGCAAGATGTCAGGCGAATTGGGTCCCCCTGGCTAACAAATCTTCACATGCCTATAGGAGAATTAAGGTCATCTATAAGGAAAACCTCAGAGAGTGTAGGCGAAACAATTAAATTTACCGTGTGTCCACCATATATTGTATTGGCGAAATCATTGCATAGAAACATTTAATTGCATAAAACATATGGCGATCAAGCCATGACTTTGACGAAAATTGATAATGTTTTGGCGATATGGCCACCCCCAGTCAGTACAAAATATTCGCCATTTGCGAATATTTGCCACTAAAGTAATCTCTGGAATTAATGAGAAAATTCACAATTATGTATTATGATTCCAAAAATGACTAAGATGAATTATCAACCACATGATAATGAAATATAACAAATAAATTCATCAATAGTTTTCTTCTTTCCATAAAAGATTTAAAGTGACATTTAATCATTAGCAATAAAAAGAGATCTACTATGATTTAGGTCTTGTATTTTCTCAACATTGTCTATTTCTAATGTCATAATGGTCTTCTAAGCAAGAGTGCATTTATTTTATATTTAAACTATGAGATATTTTTCCTTATCACGTATGTACACATTATTGTTACCCTCTAAATGACATCAAACTTCATTAGTCTACTAATGCTACTAGTATTGAAGATTTGATAGTGCATTAGGATGTCTCCACAATCAAAGTGACCCAATGATTTTATTCTCGAAGTCATCTTTAGGTATGTCTTCTAAAACACCTCTAGATTTGGTTCTTGATGAGA
Organism: Cryptomeria japonica; assembly: GCF_030272615.1. NCBI lineage: Eukaryota > Viridiplantae > Streptophyta > Pinopsida > Cupressales > Cupressaceae > Cryptomeria > Cryptomeria japonica. The sequence continues at coordinate 867,850,154 of NC_081409.1, read as the reverse complement.
TCATTATGATATTCAATGTTTTTGGTTGATGCATGATTGCCAAGATCCAGGGATGCCCCTGCATCACTAATCTAGAAAGTTTTGAATGTAAATACATACATCACAAAAATAGAAAATAACCTATCAATTCACTATGAAAATAGAAGTCTACTTATACAAACACATACACTACAAAAATAGAAATATGCTTGCATCAAATACTAGAATATAAATTAAATCATTCTATTTAAGCTATTTTTATTTTTTGAGTAGAATGCAAGATTGAAAATAAGATATTTTTGTATTTTTATGCATTATATACATGTAGGTTGATTAAACAATCAAATTATAAACCAACTTAATTGGATGACACCGTGCAATATAATGAATAAGAAAATACCAAAAAAGGATTTTTCCTTATGGTGAGTAGGCCCAACTCCCCTAATAGATCATTAATCCATTACTTACAAAAAACTATCAACTTTACTATAAAAGGAGATTATGTACATTAAATATTTTATAATCACTAGAAGCTATACACTGTCTCACTTCCAAGCTATGAGACTTGACTATATTGTGATCTTATTCCTTTCCCCTTTTTAAAGAAATAAGGCCTTCATTTGAGTACCAAATCTAATGATCAATTTATTCATTCATCTACCAAAGATGAGTTTCACTTCTATTCTAAAGAATTTTTATCAATCACGAGTCTAGGTGTCTTGAAGTTCTCTAGTGTCAATTATTCTCACACATGAGAGACAAATCCCTATTAAGTAGTGAAAGACAACTCATTGAACAATATGTTCTTGGATCAACAAATGGAAGCCTATTTGGTAGTTACACATGTGATCCAAAAGACTATAAGTTGACTTAGGGCCTAGATTTAATTTCCATGAAACTAGAGGCAAGAGATATTGCCCTTATCTACTCTCTCAAAATATGGTGCTATGTGTTTTTGAATTACCCATATTAATGTAAGCTATTTGTGCTAACTTTAGAGCTCGTTCTGTCTATTTCGCATTCAATCAGACAATTGTCCAATACTGGTGAAAAACACTTTTCTATAGTTCCACATCATGTAACTAATATAAACAGAAGTATTTATAAAACCTTCTACAAATCTTATTTAAAAGCCTTACAAAGATATTATTTCATTAGTTGTCTAGATATATCTTATGATGCCACAACCAAATATTTAGGGTAAATATATTTAATTTGAATCTTTATAAACTCAAAGAAATTACCTTTTACACAATAAGCTTCACAACCTAATATTATGCCATATTTCCTTGCTTGACCTTGAAATGACAAATCCAAAGCTATTCTATGCAAATTTAGCAAACTTAGAAAATTCAGTTGCATTTATTCATTTATATGAATAGCCAAAATTATAAATTCTACCTTTGCATACATTGATACTTGTATTCAACGTGGGTTACAATAGACAAATTGTAGATCCTTTCATACATTCAATGGGATTATTCCAAAAACATATTTAAAAAATGACTCATCATCTATATGGTCCTACTGTCATGTATGAAAAATAAATACATCTATGCCCCTTACATTTCAAACTTATCTGAAGAGAAAAACATTTCTTAAAAAGCTAAAAAAGTCTTAAAAAGCTAAAAAAGATTGATGGGCCTAGTCAAATCATATTTTTGGCATATTTCTTCATCACTTATGAATTGAAATACTTTTGAAATGGTTATTAAGTTTTTTAATTTTAAGAATCACGCTTCTTTTGTGAATGACTCAAAAAAGCCATGGTTAGCATTGTAAAAACTAAATCATTATGTCATAGAAATGATCAAAATATAATAATATTATGAAAGTTTATTTGAAGTTTTTATAATGTGTTGTGGGAATTCTTATAAAGAATTGCATTCCTTACAACTTCCCAAAACTATCCTAGAGAAAACTAACTTCTAACTGGTTATATACAAAATCCAACACTAAATAACTTTATTATTAATAAGTAAACTTAAATTTTTTAACAAAAATTTGATCCCATGCATGAATCAAATAAAAGAACTAGTAGATTTGGTGGAAGAAATAATATGTTGAATTTTCCATGTTATCAATATTACTTATCAGTCTTCCAATGACATGAAATTTTTTCGATGCTGGATATATTGTAAGTTTTGACTTGTTTGAGTACACTAAAATGTGGATTCTATTAAGAAGTCTGATTCGAGATGGATTCTATTAAGAAACGTGATTTCAACTGAACTAGGGGAAGAGCACTAGTAGTTGAGCATGTACCAATTGTTGTGAGGGTTGTTGATACCTTTTGTTCCAAAAATTGAACAAATAAAACCTATTGTTTGAAACAAAAAGTATCAATTTTTGTTAAGAAATGTACCAATAATTGTTAGGAAATGTACTAATATTGTAAAAAGTAACCAATCAGGTGATGCCATATCAACTGCACAACTATTGGGCCCTCTTTTGCACGCCTATTGGTCTCACTTTTTTTTTGGGCTGTTTTGGACACCTTGGGAAAAAGCATGTTGATGTGGCACCATACTAGATGATGTGGTGCTGAAAGCTTAGTTATAAGCAGGGGACTTGCCAAGTAAGCTACTGTAAAAAATTGGAAGTGATTTGAAATTTCCACGTAAGATTTTGAGAAGCGCAAAATTAAGATGCTCAACTAATGATGCTCTTCCCCTATATAAACAAATCAAAATATCATGTTTAAACTCAATACAAATGAAAAGTTTCTATAAAGATGAATGGATGTAGGCTTGACCGAGCTTCTTTCTTCCTTCCCACATTTTCTATTCAAAGACAAACGAAAACGTTCTTTGCAACATATTTCTTCAAGCACGGCGTTCACGACCAAACAACCAAAGAAGCTTAGTGGCTGTCATTTTATTGGAAGAATAAACAAAAACGAAATATTCAATAAGCAAAGGAAATCAAATTTATCGACGATCTCTGTGAAATCAAATCTCTTTTTCAAAGACTTCGATTATGCTTTCAACTTTTGACCATGACTAAATGCTGAGTGATGATCTGCCTGGTTAAATTGACTCGTTATTTGTAGATTTTTCTACTCTTTCCTATGCAACTAAGATTCTTGTCTAATGCGGTGTCTATGGAACTGTAAATGCTAAGAAAGCGTTTCCTTTTCAGACGAGCCTGAAGATTACTCTGCTTCTGTGGCAAGAGCTTTAGCTACTATTTAGTTGTATTCCTCTTGCCTTCCCTGAGAAACAAACTTTCATTAGAATTTCAATTTTCTTTCTAAGGTGCGCCAAAAATGGGTGATCCTGGCTTCATCCCTGAAATGATTGGTTACACCATTCATTTGGCTGCGAGTCAGGTTATTCAATTCATCAATGTTGCCATCAGATGCAGGAAAGAGTTGGATGCTCTCAAAGCCCTGCTTCTTAAAATTCAATTAATGAATATGGAAATGCAAAAATGTAGAAAAGCTTTGTACTCTGGCAGAGTGAGTACATCCTCTGACCCTCCTTTGCCCTTCGCGGTCAACAGTTGGTTGAACGAATTGAATGCTCTTCTGGATGAAGCATCTGATTTGGCCCAGCACTGCAACGTACAATCTTACTGGCATCTCTTTCCTCGTTACAGAACGAGCAGTAAGATTAGGCGACTCGTTGAAAATGTGGAAAGGCATCTAGCTTCAACGCCTTCCGTTGCTTTTCTGCATCAACTACAGCAGCATGTGACAAATCAGCAAGTTCTTGAGCAGATTAAAGGGAGGATGGATTCTCTTAATCTTCATACTTCAGCAATTTCAGGCACATATGGAGATCTCTTTCCATCTAATTCTTCAGCTGCTTTAATCACGAAGTATATTGAGGAGGCACTCGTTGTTGGACAAGATTCTGTGTCAACCAGTATGAAGGAGCTGATTGATTTACAGCAGTGCAAAAACGTGTCTCGTTTCGGCCTTGTTGGGAAAGGCGGGGCGGTAAAACTCTACTACTCAAACGACTCTTCAACAGTGACCAGGTACAGAATCTCTTTTGCAATGACTTGATGCTTTGGCTTACTATTTCACAAAATCCATCTTTCAATACCCTAAGAAATGATCTTGTGAAACAAATAGCTCTTAAAGCAAATGAAATATTGGGCGGTAGAGATGAAGACCGTCTGAAAACTTGGCTGAAGGAAAGCCTGAGAAAACACAAGTTTGCACTGTTTTTAGACGATGTTTGGGAAACAAGTGCAACATCCTTGTTAGAGGAGCTGTGCGTTCCTCACCCTCCACTCCACAACTCGAACATCATCATTGCCACTTCCAGAAGTAAGAGTGTGCTCTCAGAGTTGGGTGTTCCACCTCCATCAATCATCCAAATGCAAGACTTGACTGAGGATGACAGCTGGAAATTGTTTTCTTCCCATGCTTTTCCACACAGTGATGGAGTTTTGCCCATGAGCATTGACCAGGAAATAGCGAGGCGCATTTGCAAGGAGTGCAGAGGGCTTCCATTAGCAATCAAAGTAGTTGGACAGGCAATGGCAGGTGTTGCTCAGTCAAATGAATGGGAATTTGCACTCCAGAGATTGCAGAATGATGTTACGCACTCGCTTTCAAGCAAATTGAGATTAAGCTACGATGCGTTGGCCGACGTGGACGGCTATGGCATTTCCTTGCAGTTGTGCTTCCTCTGCCTCGCTGCTTTCTCAGAAGCCGAAGTCATCCTGGCTGGAACAGCTATCAAGTACTGGATTGGAGAAGGGTTGGTACCCGGGCCGGATCCTGTCCAAATTGGAGAGATATACCTCATTTTGTTAGCAGACCGATGCCTTATTGAGCCAATCCATAAGGATCACGACGGAAAGGTTATCAATTTCAGGGTTCATGATGTATTGCACCACTTTTTAGCACACCAAATTGCTGAAAAGGAAGAAAAATGCTTCTTTCAGGCACACAGAGATCTAGGAGAGTTTCCTGCTGATGACTTAAAGGGGCACATCAGAATTTCATTAATGGACAACTGTTTGTCTAAGGTTCCAAAGGCATTCGGAGCTCCCTATATCCGCTCCTTGCTACTGGCTGGTAATACTTCTTTGACAAAAATTCCTAAAGAAGTGATTGGGAGTATGACTGCTCTCAGGGTATTGGATTTGTCACGGACTGCTCTCCAGTCGTTGCCAAAAAATGTGGGAAGTTTGAAGCATTTAGTTTGTCTCAGATTATGCTCTGTTCCAGTAAAGAAACTGCCCTACTCTGTCGGAACCCTTAGAAACCTTCAAGTATTGGATCTTTATCAATCTGATATTACACAACTTCCATCCAGCATTTCTAAGTTGACTTCCCTAAAAATTTTGGACGTTGGTTCATGTAAACATTTGCAGTGCATGCCTTATGGGATCTCAAACCTTAGGTCTCTGAAGTATCTGAATACAGGCGGTTGTCGAAATGTAGCATGGAAGAAGTGCAGAAGAGGTCAGCTTTCTATTAATGATTTGGGTACCCTAAACCAGCTCAAATGGTTGGTGCTTACAAATAATGGTGAAATAGTTCTAGAAGGAATGCTCGGAACCATGAAGCAGATGGAATCTCTATTTTTAGATCTCACAGATACAGAGAAGCTCCCCCATGATATGAGTGCCATGTCTAAATTGAGGACACTCTGGCTAGCATGTCCTCACTTAATTCAAATAGAGGATTCATTTTGTGGGTTTAAAAATATGGGCTACATTAGATTGTTCAACTGTGGCAAGTTGAAACAACTACCTTCGTTGCAGAAGCTTGAGAATCTGAAGCATTTACAGATTGTTAAGTGCCCCAACATAAAGAAGTTCCCAGAAGAATTCGGAAAAGGGGGAGGATTTCCTAAGCTTGAGGTATTTTCAGTGGTGGAGGTGGAGAAATTAGAGCAGCTGCCAATGGTAGACGAGGGAGCACTGCCTTCACTTAAAATATTGACAATAATGAAGTGTGAGGAATTGCAGAGTTTACCACAGTGTTATTGGAATTTGAAGAGTGTAGAGAAGATAAGAGTGTATGGTTGCTCAAAGGTTCTTCATATCATGGCAAAGGAAGAAAAATTTATCAAGACAAAGAGCAAAGTGAAAACAATAACATTATCAAGCATAGAAACTAAGTCATTGTTAAAGCGCTACTATGATATCCTTCGTCGGGGCGAACACTTTTATTATGGTGAATTTTGGTGTAGCGAGATGTTTCAATTTTTGGATAATTTAGCTGACAGGCTGTATCGTGTGGGGTTTTCACCCTAAAACCTGTCTCACGCCTGAAACAAGTTGTCACACGCCTGCAACAAGTTGTCTCATGCTGTGAAACCAGTGTCCAGAATACAAGCTCGGTAAACATTCAAGCAGCTCAAACATTCCTTGTGTCAAGTCTGACAACTCGGAACCACTCACGTCTAATCGATTTAACATATTTATGTTTGCAGATTTGATTTGATCTCCTAATCATATCAGATTTCAATAGCCCTAGAATCCACTCGACTGTCAATAGATTGAAGGATTGGTTTTGGTTTGTCTCATTTTAAAAATATCTACTATGGTATGTTTACGTAAATTTTTCTTGCAAACTCTGCCCATTTGTCGTCGTCGGCAACATTTTAGCGCAGGATCTTGAGGTAAGTCACTTACCATGGTTTGAGTGAGTTTTATTGTTTAGAATCTGTATGCAGTCGGATCAATTTTTTGTTGTGTTTTATTTGATTCTAAATCAAATCTGTTGTTATCTGCTCACACCGGGAAAAACAACTTTCAGGCAGCTAAAACATTCCTCACCCAATGCTGGTTTAAAATTGTAGACACTTAGGGTGTTTGAGATAGATAATTGTTTAGAATCTGTATGCAGTCGGATCAATTTTTTGTTGTGTTTATTTGATTCTAAAACAAATATGTTGTTATCTGCTCACACCAGGAAAAACAACTTTCAGGCAGCTAAAACATTCCTCACCCCATGCTGGTTTAAAATTGTAGACACTTAGGGTGTTTGAGATAGATAATTGTTTAGAATCTGTATGCAGTCGGATCAATTTTTTGTTGTGTTTATTTGATTCTAAAACAAATATGTTGTTATCTGCTCACACCAGGAAAAACAACTTTCAGGCAGCTAAAACATTCCTCACCCCATGCTGGTTTAAAATTTTAGACACTTAGGGTTTCAGTGTTCTATCTTTTTGGTATAATTTTTTTAATTGCCCTCTTTGGCACCGACTTCCACATTTCTTTGGCTTCGTAAATCCAGTGCTTGTAGTATTCTGCCAAACGTCTTGCCTGTTGAGGGTGTTTTTATTTTTTATTATGGAACAGAGGATTTATTTTTCTTCGTAAATCCTCTAAAACAAATCTGGAGGACATATTTCCTGGCATCAAAGAGATGCACCTTTGTCGTTAGAGATGCCCTTTTGAAAAAGGTTCCAATTTTTTTTGCAATCTTTTCAGGCATTTTCAAGATTAGCATCATACATAATGTTATTTCTTGAAGAATGGTTTTGATTGGGATTATACTCTCTTCCTTTGTAGGCCAAGTGCCTTACTATCCGCCATCTGGACAAGTTTCACTGTACGCCATCCAGTAATCGCTTTAAAAGAGCTTCCGTGATTCTTCCATTAAGGAGAAGAATACTAGATGGGACCCGGTTAAAAATTTCCATTCATTTTAGAATTCTTCTTAGGCAGATTTTCCCTCCACAACGATGTTGCAATATTATAAAATTCGGATTTCACCAAGTTATCTAGCTATCCTGCTGAACTGTCATAATAATTTTAGAATTTCTTCGAAGCTTTTAGCTTCTTAATTGTCGACCTGCCTCCTAGAATTGTGCTAGCCGTATATAGCCAATGATGGACAATATCTGTCAATAGTGTAAGTTCCTTAGATTTTTCCTCCTTTAACAACCATTTCCAATGCGTCTGTTATGAATCATGATTGTACATAAGGAGAGTGATAATGAATTCCCCTGTTATAGCATTCCTGGACCCAATTCACGTATGCACTCCATCAAACCTATTTTTTTTATAAAACTTCATTCATGAATGACCAATTGACTCTGCCACAGGATTTTCTTATATGCAGCTTGATTAAAAAGCTCGGTGTTTTTATTAAGATGAATGTAAAGCCTTGTGTGCAATTATATTTCTACCTACATTTCCCTTTTTAACAAAACCGCCCTGCTCTACTGAGATTTTATCTTAAAGAACTTTCTTTAAATTTGAATGTGGAGGTATCTTCAAATGACTTACACCATAAAGAAATGGATCATATGAATTGAATTAATCAGTTTCCTGCTTCTCAGGAATTATGGCTTTGAATGTGACATACAATTCCATAATAGTTGATTGATTTTTCTGAGATTCATGGACAGGTTCTATAAAATTTTCTTCAGGAATATTCCAAAACAAGAAGACTATTGGGAAACTATTAGGCCATGTGTTTTATCCTTTGCACATGTGAACACCATATTCCTAACTTCCTCTTCCAATTTAGATTCCATATGCATCATATTAATCACATTGCCAACCATTTACATAATTGGGTTTTTGAACATCGCTTTTGTTCCATGGAGAACAAGAAAGTTAACACACCAAAAAAGGGTGCATAAGGCTCACTCCAGAAGTTCTCTCTGCATCTAAGCTTCAAATTGGGGTAGTCTAATAAGTGTGGGCAAGCAATTGGGCCCGAGCCTCACCATCTTCAGTATTTTTCTTATTGATCAATGTTTTTTGGTGCAACAGTAGGTAAAATCTGCATAATGTTTTGTAAAATATTGATCAGTGTGCATCATGAAGCTTATCTTCAGATTTTGATGACTGTCTGATCAACACGAGATGATTACCTAAAGCATATAGCTGCTTTGAATTATAAACACATCGAAAGCCTTTTCATTGGCTTCATGCCATAAGGCCAACTATACTGAGATCAAGTCTGACATTTAAAAAGAACTGAAAGCAATGTTGATCTTCAATTGCTCAAGTCATATTAAAAGAAGCAACAATATATCCTTTGTGAATTTAGTATTCTGGGCTCTATCTAAGGAAATGATAATCAATGGTTGTCTTGGTGGAAATGTTTTACTCTATAGATATGTTCATAGACTCCTGAATGATTGCTTTTGGTGAGTGATCAGCTAGAATGGCATCTTGATACACCTGAAGTTCTGTAGCTGGTACTCCAGCAGTAGTAGCATCCTTTGTCCGTCCAATGAGAACTCTATATTGCTTTACAAAATCAACAACTTGGCAGCGTAGTGATTATTCAAACCTTCTAATAAAATTTGGTACTCAAGGAATACCAAATTTGAACATTCCCATTTATTACTATTTTGCACACCCTGCTAATGACACGTCTTAAGCCTTTCAGTTCCTTTGCAAATGACAAAGTATTATTTCTTGGGCATTGATATGCTTAAAATACTGTTGTTTATAGAAAAGTTAGGAAAATTTTACTGAGAATTTTTTCTGAGATCAAAGAGGTCTTGCTAACCCCATTCTTTCATCCCAGAGTAAACTGTGGAGAATAATTGGGATAAACTGAGAACCGCGAGTGATTAAGGAACTCTAAATTTGTCCAAATTCTCTTCTGTGAAGCTCTCACATAGAAACAGTGGATCGGTCCTTTTGTAAAAACAACAGTGTGGCAATTACAGTGGTTTTGTTGAGGTTGTTTGTTTTCTTCATTTCGAACAGTATCCGCCAGCTGTCTTTGTGCACTCACTTGCAGAAATTAACTACTATATCCTGTAAATTGCCTAAAATGAATTTTCTGATGCTGAAAAAGAATTAGAAATTATTGTTACATATTCACTAGTATTTAAGCTGTTTGAGATGATCTGTAGTCTAATATTCTAGAGTTCTTGTATAGTATTCTTGCAAGCATAGGCCAATGTGATAATGTTGTCATTATTTAAAGTCTCCAGATTGGCAGCACTTTTTATTACGAACTCCATAGGTTCCACCATAGTAACATCTCTACTGGTATACTACTATTGTTGTAACATGTGATAAGACTTAAACCCACCTTTCACTGCCTTCAATGTTGAATTTACATGGCTTTGCTAGTGGGTTTGCACCAACAATTTGCAATTGTAAACAGTCTAATCCTTGGCAGAGTTTCCTTAACACTATGCACTTATCTCTCATGTTTTGGCAGATAAATGGCTGGTCATTGCTAGCTATAAATGGCTGGTCATTGCTAGCTGAAAGTACCGCTTGGAAAAAGAGAATAGTTTTAGCCCCACAAATGTGCACATTGTTGATTTCAATTCCTTTTGTGCTTCCATCTGCTGCTGATGAATCCTTTGTACGCTGAACCTGCTCTATCATCAAATGCATACCCTTCTCCTTTGTTGTTTTGTGGTCTACAAGCGATCTGACCTTTTATAAATATCATTTTTTCCTTTGAATTAAATCCAGTCGGCCCTGTTTTTTGGTCAAACAGTAGGTCATCCCTAAAAACAAAAGAACACTTATTTTGCTCTTTATCAAATTGCAGTGATCACCATTGCCATGTAAATTGACTAGGAAGACAAGAATTGACTTGGACCTCATGTGTACTTGTGGATTAACTGATAACTAACTAACAAGAAAGATGCCTGAAAGCAACGTTTCATAGGGTAGCACTACCAACACAGTCCCACAGAGAATTGCATCCAAAAAATGTAGGAGTAACCTACCTTTGGCAGAAAAGAATGAGCATCCAAAAATAATGACATTATCTATCCTAAAGGAAATTTAAAAATTTAAAGCCAAATATATGTAGCTGAATGGAGTGACTCACTGTATACGATGGCAACATATGTACTATTGTAGATTCTTCCCTATTTAAGCTTTCAATGTACTACTCCATCACATAGGTTGCTACTCCAAACATTGCTTGCATTTTTTTATTTGTTTTGCATAAACACCAACTTGGAGTTTCTGCACCATACTTAATGGCTTTCATATTTATTAATGTGATGAAGTAGTAACAAAATTTTGTACTCAATATGAAACCTGCCAGGTGCCTTTTATCTTGCAGGCACAAATTTTGAATTCTCCTGCACATTCTTTAAAATCGTAGATGCCACACAACCTGTACCATTTTCATTTACTTAGAGCTTGAACGGTCTACACACCATGTCTATTGAATTTAACTACTCTGTTACTGTGTAATTGTGCCCTCTGTGATTATCAATGCACCATTTAGTTTTTTAGTAAATTTGTAATTCAAATGGCTATTGTTGGCATATATTAATATATGGCCACTCCATAATTAAATGTCATTGTGCCATGCTTAGAAACATCTTTGCCGTGCCATCGCAGTTCCTAAAAAAATATTGTTTGTGTCCAGACTCCTTACATGACTGTTATTGAATTGGCAGAACAAGTTGTCACTATTTTAGATTTAATTCTACCGTATACTTTTGGGTGGTTCGAAATCCATGTAATTTAGTGGTTGTTTCATTTCAAACAAATGCTCGAAAATGTACTGTTATGCTGCTTGCTTTAAAGCGCTTCAGGAAGTGCCTAAAGGATGAGTTAGTGATATGTTTTAGTACTCTATTATTTGTAAGCAGTTGTTCCTAAGTATGAGTTTGAAATTTAACCAGGATGTTAGGATTGCTGATTGGAGGATAGATAATTTCCAATCAAGTTGTCTTGATAGAATTGCTTTTGGGGCTGGAATCCTCCTGCAATTGAGTATAATGGTTGGGATATTGAGTTTGCCTACTTATAGCTATTCGTGTTTATTTCATGTCGAAGAACTCTTCTATAGTCGAGCTCAAACTTGTGCATCCTAATGTGTGGGTTTGGATTTGACCCATGAGCCTTCCCAAGCTAAAGACCAAATTTATCATGACCATCTTTAAGACACTAGATATGACACCTTTAGAGTTACAAGTAAAAAAAACTATTTCTGAGTTCATTCCATAAAAGTAAAAGGAATCTTTAATTAAATAAAATGTTACTTGTTCATTAAATAATTCAAATTAAATTCTCACTTTACAATTTGATTGAAAGTAATGGAAAACAAATTTAAAAATATTAGTCTTTTGATTAAAACAATAATAATAAGATTAGAGTACAATAGTATTATGAAACAAAATCAAATAAGAATATACAAATTATTATATTAAAAATGCTTTACTTAAAAACAAATAAAATGACATAGCTATGCAATTTTCTTCATTATATACATCTATCTAAACAATACAAAAAATTACCAAAGTATTATGTGGTCATTGAACCACCGTCTAAGCACTTAGCCAAAAGCAATAGTAAATTTCAAATAACATTTCTAGAACATAGCAAAAGGATAATCCTTGCAAAGGAAAACCACATAGAATAATTAAATATGAAGTTTTAATCTCCTTTTGTCATAGTCATAGCATGCTTAAAATACCCATCACACCAAAGGGCTCAAATATAATGAAACTATAATTGTGGCAAGAAAATACACATAAATATGTAAAATCAAACACATTCACAACAAGGTCATCAAAAGCATAAATGAAATGAAAAAAATTGAACAATCAAACCATTAAAGCTCCTTTGACGAAGGCCTTGTTGCTCCTTCTTTCTCCTCTAATTATGTTGGTATGTTGGCTCAATCCATTATGCAACTCATATAAAGCAAGGGAAAAAACGTGATAGGCGAGAATACTAGAAGATGTAGAATGATAGCGTAAATGTAAATTGCTAAGATCTCGAAATGAGGAAACGAGAGCCCAATTTGTAGACCTTAAGATTACATTGAACGAACAAGATCAACTCAATTCAACGGTTGAGATTTCGTGCAAGAATGAGTTAAAAGGGAAATTACCATTAGAAGTGAAGAGAAAAAGGCACTAAATCAAAAAGAAAATGGAAACTTCCATTTGTACTCGAAATATTCCATCTAAGCAAGAATGAGGTTGAATTAATAATTATAAATTATTAATTTTTCCTCATTTCTAAAGTAGCCAATTAAATAAATAAATAATTTAATTGTGAACTTAGGATAAGAGGAGTAAATGAATAAATTCATTTACTTAGGAATAAGTATTAATAAAGATGACATGACTGAAATGAAGAAATTGATGAAATAATTATAGGATTCCAACCCCAATATTGAATTAGGCCCAAATTATGACTGAAATAAAATGCCTGATTGACAATATTGACAAAATTGATGACAAATAACCATAATCCAAAAGTTCTTTGATAAGACCAAGAAATTGATAATGATGATAATGACAAGATAATTGAACTCAATAAAGGCAAATGAGATGTCAAAATGATTAATTTTGACATTGCAATTGATTTAAATTGATAATGTTGATTGACGGAAGACCAATGGAAATTGATTAAAGATGATTGAAAAGGATTTGATAAAAAGATTGAAGAGATTGATGATTAATGGATGATTAATTATCTAAGGTTGATTTAGGACCAAATGATTAAACGATAAAACTACCAATCATGATGATTTAGGGCCAAATATGATTGAATAGGTTTGTTAGGGTTGGAAATGAATCAGATAGAATAGGAAGAATGACCCAATGTCCACACATGATGAAAATCAAATGTGACATAGAAGAAATGTTAAAAATTAAGGTTTAGCGACGTAGGCATAAACCAATTTTTAGTGTCTACATTTTGCCCCTCTTTGAGACAATGCGATTTTGAGCGTTGTTTCAAAGAATAATAATGTTGTCCCAACAATAATGAGATATATGGGTGCTCCCTTGAGAAATTGGGTGAAAAATCCAAATGAGAGACCAATTTATCGACATGCAGACAAACTGAAGAAATATTAGACAAAGAAGAAATTAAACGAAGAAATGTTAGTAGATGATGAAACCTTGCTTCTTGAAGTGCACAGTATGGAATAAGAGCCTTATTTTGATTTAGCAAAATGGATACAGTGCACCTGACATGTAAGGTCAAAGCAATAATGCAATCCCTTTCCATAAACAAACACATCACAAATAAGGAATGAATCAAAATATCCTAAGACATTATGTGTGTCAAAGGTTGAGGTATGCGCGACATTCACAAAGCAAACAAACTTATCACAAACACCCAAGACATACGTGCCCCAAAAATTTATGAAACACTTCACAAACAAAAAACAAAACAAAAATGATTATTAGTTATCCTGACCACTCTAAATCACTATGTGACATCATCGAGTAGCATAGGAACATGATCAAAGATAAATCCAAGAAAGATAAGACTCGAAAATCCAAACAAGTCAAACAAACATCCTAATCTTCATTGCCAAAAAGTGATAATGTTGTGTTTAAAAGACAATCATGGTGTCCGGTTTCAGGGAATGCAATACCTCGTCTAAGAAAGGACATAGTCTGGTTTTGAGTATACCACATCCTGTATAAGATCCATGATAATGTTTGACACAGGACTTGTAAATTTGATGTTGATTGACTGATGTGACAATTTTGATCAGTTTGGATGCTTGGTTGGTTGAACGGTCCATTTGTTAGTGTGTGATTTCGTTAAAGCGTAGTGTTTTTATGTATTTATGTTTGACTGTCGACTAAAATGTCTACCTATATACAAAGGGGACAGTTTATTGGTGAAATGAAACAAAAGCGATTGTTTTTGGATTTTTTATGTTTTCAAAAAAAAAATTTAAGGTTTTTTAATGTTTTATTTTTTTGTTCTTTTTTCAGGACATTTTACATTTTTTTTGTAATTATTTCAGGACATTTTTTAATTTTTAGTGATTTTTATGAATGTTTTTGGGATTATTTCAGGTCGTTTTTTATTTTTTTTATTGATTTTTTCAGGACTTTATTTGATTTTTAAGGTTTTTTTTAGGACTTTATTTGATTTTTAGGGATTTTTTCAGGACTTTATTAGTTATGTACATGTTGTAGCCTTTGTATTGTTCACTATGACAACTCTGTCAATTGATCATGACAAAGGATTTGCCCCCAAGTGAGGTCCAACATATGTACAATGACCAGGAGAGAAAACATATGTACAAGGATTGGCAATCGACCGAGAAAGACATTGATGCTGACCAATCATGAGCCTGGAGAAGGACATTAGGTCAAATCAAAATGGATGGGCGTGATAAAACTTTGTGCTATGTACAGAGGGAATCATGATAGATGGTGGAGTGATGACCTTGCTACATGTGGTGCCTATTTGCCAGGTTTTCACCACAGTACTTGCCCAAAGCGCCTGTTTGCCAGGTTTTCACTAGAGGGCAAATGATTTTTCTTTACTATTTTTGACATTTTTTCTTCTTTTTCACTCTTTTTTTTTTGCTTTCACACAAGGCGCCTTGTATACCAATTTTTCACCAAGGCGATATTTTTCCTTTTTCACATTTTTTTTCATTTTTTCAGGATCATATTGAAGAACTACTAAAAGAAACCTATGTATAATACTTCCAGAGATCTGATAGTGGTTCTCTCTCCAGGGTTGCAAACTGACAAGCACCCGAACCATATGTTGCAGTGACGATGAAAGGGCCAACCCAATTAGGTTCAAATTTGCCTTTGATGATCTGAGTAGATTGTGAATTCTTAGGATTGGCTTTTAGGACCAAGTTTCCCACTTCAAAGTGTCACCCTTTGAATTTCTTGTTATAGGTGTGACGGAGACGGTTTTGATATGCATGCAAATGTGTCAAAGTTGTCTGACCCCTTTCATCTAGCATCTCAAGTTGACGCAACCTAGAAACTCTGTATGCTTCATCATCTATCAAGTGTTGTAAGGAGACTCGCAGGGATGAAATCTTGACCTCCAAAGGTAAGATAGATTCCACACCATACACCAGAGAGTAAGGTGTTGTGCCAATAGGGGTGCAGATAGAAGTGTGATAGGCCCATAAAGCTGGATTTAACTGCACATGCTAATCTTGACCAGTGTCATTGACAACCTTTTTTAGTATCTTGATAATGGTTTTATTGGATACCTCAGCTTGACCATTACTCTGTTGATAATATGGGGTTGAGAAGCGATGTTGAATGTGAAGCTTCTCACAGAGTTCACATACATCTTTATTTTTAAATGGACGATGATGTAAGAGCATCCCCGGTCGATGAGCAATCTTGCATCAACCAAAAACATTTCCTTTCTTGTTTAGTTCTTTGTGCAGTTTCAGTATTCTTACCAGTATGTACCGGTAATTGCTTGTTCTTCATGGCAGATCTTGTTTGCAGTTTCTTGGCAGTTTCATGTGGATGATTCCAGATTTCTAGTTCATTTGGGTTCTTCTCTGGTCAATTATTGCTTCCAGTTGGCTGTGTCTAGGTTCTCGAGATAGTTCTTGTGCTTACCAGTTGGTTTTCCTTCATTATCGATGCGATTCTTGGCGTGTGGATCCATCTTGGGTCTTGTCCGATGTTCTTTGGCATGTGGCAGAACTTCTTACTGAACCACATCACTTGATTGTTATTTTTCTAAAGGATTTCTTAAATCTTAGGGCCAACCTAATTACACGTTTCATTTTCCTGCATTGGTGAATGTAATCTTTTGAGGCCGACCTAGATATCGGTGGGTATAAATATGATGTTATGTAATCATTGGTAGGGGCAGAGGAAGTAGAACTGGGAATAAGGATTGAGATTCACATGTTGTGATCCAGTTGATTCTTAGAGTCCCGGTTGGGTTGTTTCTGGCTTGAAGCCTACATGTAACCGGTTAACTACCAGATGTTCTTTGATGATAATCTGATGATTATTGGATGATTGTTGGAAGTTCTATGGCTTGAATATGATCTGTTTATATGAATTTGTTATGTTTCCTTGTTGTTTGCATTGTGTGTCTCTTGCTGCATAAGCTGGTTGACTCTTCTGAGGAGTTTTTACTGGTTATGGCTGCATCAATTGGTGTCAGAGCTGGTTATTGACTGGTTGGTGGAAGAACCGTTTGCGAGCATTGAGGCATTCCTTGAGGTGGACAGATCGCCGATTGGAGGTAGGTTGCGTGGGCATTCAATAGATCGTCAATGGGAGGCAATTGAAACTAGTAGCCAGATCGTCGAGTTGAGGCATTTCGCCGGAGTGGAAGAAGAGATGTCATCAAGGAGGACAAACCCCCGAAGGGTAGAGTAGATGATGGAAGACTTCAAGAATGAAGTGAGGAATGAAATCCGGAATGCTTTGGCTGGTTTGCGAAGAAACCCTGACTTTGAGGATGAGTATGAGGAAGTCAGTGAAGAGCTTGAGGAAGCTGAAGGACCGGAAGATGAGAGAGAGGAAAGATTCCTAAGAGCAATGGCACAAGCAAGTAAGGTGCATAAAGTTAAGGTTTCTAAATTTTCCAAAACGTTGAACCCGGAGGATCTGATCGATTGGATTGGAGAGTTGGAGGATTACTTTGAGCTTGAGGATGTCAAGGACCTGCAGAGAGTCTGGTTGGCACATACCAAGTTGAAAGGGCATGTTGCCTTGTGGTAGAAAGTGTTGCAGAAAGACCGATTGGAGAATGGTGAATTGAAGATCACGGAGTGGAGACATATGGTTGCAAGGTTGAAGGCCAAGTTCATACCGGGAGACTATGAACTGGAGTTGTTCAAGAAGTTGCAGAACTTGAAACAGAGAAACATGATTGTGAAGGAATATACTGAGAAATTCTAAAAGGTGGTAATCAAATCTGGACAGAGAGAGATGGACAGAGAAAAGGTGGCAAGGTACATCAATGGGATTGCTTTTAACATTCAAGATGAGATGAGTATGTTGAAGATTTAAACAATTGAAGAAGATTACCAGTATGCTTTGAAGGTTGAGGAGAAGATGAGAAGAAGACAACCAAATAAGGGAAAGGATAAATTCAAGATGAATGATGGTATGAAGAAACCGGTTGAAGAGGAGGAGTCAAAACCTAAGTGGAGTAAAGAACTGGAACATAAGACAAGGAAGGGTAGCAAGAGTATCGATAGAGAATTCCTTGGCAAATGCTTCAAGCGTGGAGAAACTAGACATAGATTCTATGAATGTAAGCAGGGAATGTCAAGAGGTTGTGTGGCAAGTGAAGAACCAGATGGTACCGGATCTGACTGTGCACCGGAGCAAGGAGAGTCCCTCATGTTCAGAAGAAAGGATACCGGATCTACTCCGAGGAAGAGTCTTTTTCGGACGGTATGCAAATCAGGTGGTAAGTGTTGCAAGGTCATTGTAGATAGTGGAAGTACTGATAATTTAGAATCTAAGGAAATGGTTGAGAAGCTTGGGTTGAAGAGGCTTGAGCGCCCTTGTCCTTATGAGGTAAGTTGGTTACAAGATGATCAGAAGATAGAGATAAAGGAGTAGTGTTGGGTGAATTTCAATATTTGGCCTTTCAGAGATGAAGTTTTATGTGATATTGTGTGAATGAATGTTTGTCATGCCTTGTTGGGAAAAAATTGGTAGTATGATAGAAGAGCTATTTATGACTGTAGAAGAAACCTAGTTACTATTGAAAAGGATAGGCAAAAGTTCACATTGATTTTTTTGAAGGAGAAAGAGAAGGAGGTGAAGAATTTGAGTCCTGAGAAAAGTTAAAGGAAACCGGTGGTAGAGGTTATTCTGTAAGGTTTGAAGGAACCAGTTGTAGAGGTTATACCAGAGGTTTTGAAGAAAGATCTGATAGAACCAATTGCAGAGATTATACTGGAGGGTGACATGAGTTAGCAGAAGGATCTGACAGATGAGTCTGATGGACATATGGAACCGGATGACAAGGAACTGATGGTAACAAACCGGATAAGGTCTTGTGGCAGAACCAAATCAGAATTACAGAAACAAAGGCAATGTGCAAATTTGAAGGCAAGAAAAAGAGACAAAGAGAATCATAGGTTAGAGAAGTCGGTTGAAGCACCAAGAGAGATATAGCAGAGGTTGGCATATAAAGAAGATGTTTGGATAAAAAATGAGCATGGGATCTTCATTCCAAACCCTTTTAGATGTTCATGAGTTTCCTCTCATGGAACATCTTTTTCTACCTGGGTTGTCTGATGCAAGAGCATCCCTGGTCGACGAGCAATCTTGCATCAACCCAAAACATTTCCTTTCTTGTTTAGTTCTTTGTGCATTTTCAATATTCTTACCGGTATGTACTTGTAGTTGCTTGTTCTTCATGGTAGATCTTGTTTGTAGTTTCTTGGTGGTTTCATGTGGTTGATTCCAGATTTATAGTTCATTTGGGTTCTTCTCCAGTTAGTTATCGCTTCCGGTTGGTTGTTTTTGGGTTCTCAGGACAATTCTTGTGCTTATCGATTGGTTTTCCTTCATTACTGATGCGATTCTTGGTGTGTGGATCCATCTTGGGTCTTGTCCGATGTTCTTTGGCATGTGGATGACCTTCCTATTGAACTGCATCACTTGGTTGTTATTTTTTGGAAGGATTTCTTAAATCTTAGGGCCGACCTAATTACACATTTCATTTTTCTACATTGGTGAATGTAATCTTTTGAGGCCGACCCAGATATGTTCTGGTGGGTATAAATACGATGTTAAGTAATCATTGGTAGGGGCAAAGGAAGTATAACTGAGAATAAGGATTGAGATTCACATGTTGTGATCCGATTGATTCTTAGAGTCTTGGTTGGATTGTTTCTGGCTTGAATCCTGCATGCAACCGATTAACTACTAGATGTTCTTTAATGATAATCTGATGATTACCAAATGATTGTTGGAAGTTATATGGTTTGAATATGATTTGTTTATATGAATTTGTTACGTTTCCTTGCTATTTGCATTGTGTCTCTCTCGCTGTATAACCCAGTTGACTCTTCTGAGGGTTTTTTACCAGTTATGGTTGCATTAGATGACCATTGTTTGTGACTATAGCAAGAGGAACTACATATCAACATATGATATAATTCAAAATGAACTTAGAAATCTGTGTGCCAGTGATATAGGTCATGGGTATAACCTCAATCCATTTTGTAAAGTATTATGTGGCCGTTATGATAAACTTATGTCCATTTGCTGATTTTGGGTGGATCTTCCAAATGAGATCAAGTCCCCATTGAGAAAAGGGCCATGGAGATATGACAGGTTGAAGTTCTTGTGCTAGCGCATGAATATAATCTCCATGCGTCTAGAATTTGTAACACTTCTTAGCAAGGTCATGGGCCTTTTTTTCCATTGTCGGCTAATAATATCCAACTCAGACCAACATTTTAGCTAGGCTAAGACCATTGAAATGGCCCCCACATATACCATCGTAAACTTCGTGTAAAATTGTTTGTGCTTCATCAGAATCCAGACACCTGAGGAGGGTTTGGTCAAAGGATCGACAGTAGAGGGTATCACGAATGATGACATATTTGGCAGCTTGTCTAAGAAAGGCTCGATGTTGGTTGGTAGAAAGGTTTGGAGGTATGGTTTGGGATTTTAGGTATTCATAGATTTCTTTGTAGCACGGGGAGTTAGGACCAATGAGGACACACACCAGATTTGATGTTGGAATTTCAAAAGATGGGACTAACAACTGCTCTACCAGAAATTCACATTTGTCCATATTTTGAGGCATATCCAACATAGAGGCAATAGTCACCATAGCATCTGCTGATTTGTTCTGAAGGTAGGGGACTTGATTAATCTTGAAATGTTCTACCATGTGCTTATAAGGGAGAATCTTTTCATCTTTTGTTTCATAGTCATCATTTACTTGGTGAATGATTAACTGAGAATCTCCATAGACCTGCAGATGTGTGATATGCCAGTGAATTGCTATTCTGAGTCCAGTAACCAAAGCCTCATATTCAATGATATTACTGGTGCAATCAAAAGTTATTCTGTAGGATTTTGGAATAACATCACCTCGAGGGGTTACAAATAAAATACCTTCCTCTGAGCCAAATCTGGTGTGGGATCCATCAAAATGTAATTGACATTCATTAGAAGATGTGACAACAAAGACTGATTCATCTGGAAAATCAGTCAACATTGGATGATCATCTTGGATAGGTGCATCTGTGATTTGATCAACTATGACTTGTCCTTTTATTGCTTTTATTTTAGTGTATTCAATATCAAACTCACTTAAAATCATGACCCATTTTGCTAATCGGCTTGTCAAAGCTGCTTTACTAAGAAAACTTTTCAATGGATCAATCTTGGCTACCAACAAGGTCTTATGATTTAGCATATAATATCAGTGATTTTGAGCGGCAAATACGACTACCAAGCATGCTCACTCAATGGTGGAATAGTTTAATTCATAGCCCACTAATGTTTGACTAATCTAATAAATAACCCACTCTTTGCTTTGTTCATCTTGTTGGGCCAAACGAACTCCTAATGTTGTATCTATTGCAAAGATATACAAAATGAAGGGTTTTCAATCTATGGGAGGCATTAAAACAGGTGGTGATAGAAGATAATATTTTAAAGCTTGGAATGCTTGTTGACACTAACCGTTCCATTTAAAAACTACCCCTTTGTGCAACAAATGTTGGAAGGGGTGACACTTGTCTACCAATTAAGCTATGAATCTCCGAATTGATTGTAACTTGCCCTGAAGGCTTCTTAGTTGAAAAAGATTGGTAGGAGGAGGCATATCTAGGATTTCTGTAACCTTTGTAGGGTCGACTTCAATACCTCTTCTAGAAACAATATATCCTAATATTTTTTTGGTTGTTACCCCAAAGACGCACTTCTTCAGGTTGAGTTTGAGCTTGTATTCCTCCATTTGATCAAAGATTGGGCCTAAACTAGCCAAATGACTATCTCTAGTAACTGATTTGCACATCAAGTCATCCTCATAGTCCTCCATTATTGTATGCATGTAGTCATGAAAAATTGTTGTCATGGATCTTTGATATGTTCCTCCTACATTTTTGAGACCAAATGGCATCACATTCCAATAGTAGGTTCCCCAAGCACATGTAAAGACAGTCTTATGCTGGTCTTCGGGAGCTATTCGGATCTGATTATACCCGTAAAAACCATCCATCAATGACAACATCTCATATCCAGCAGTCATGTCTACTATGATATCAATATTTGGCAAAGGAAAGTCGTCTTTAGGGCATGCTTTGTTTAAGTCTCTGAAATCAGTGCAAATTCTAATGCCCCCGGTTGCTTTGCTAACCGACACTAAGTTGGAGATCCACTCTGCATAATCAATTGGTCTAATAAAGCACACATCCAACAAATTCTTGAGTTCAACTTTGACCAGTAGGTCCACTTGCGGATGCATTTTTCTCAGTTTTTGTTTAACAGGCTTGGCACCTAGTTTCAGTGGCAGATGATGAAGGACTAGTTCTAGATCGAGGTTGGGCATGCCTGCGTAAGACCATCCAAAATTGATCTGTTTCTTAAGGAAAAAGTTGATAAAATCTATTCTTTCTTGTTCTGACAACTAGACAGCAAAATGAATGACCTTAGGATTGTCAAGTGTACCCAAATTTATGTCCTGGGTCATTTCCACAAGCAATGTTGTTTTGTCCTGACCTGACGGGGTTATATCCAATCTTCCACCTTTGGGCACCTCAGAGAGGTTTTCACCCGCATGTACGTCCTTTGTTTTTACTTTTTTGTGGTCAGAGGGCGCCTAGTAGTTTTCACTCGGAGACTTATTCTTTTGATTTTTTTCTTTTTCAATTTTGCGACTAGAAGATGGATTTGACTCCCCAAAATATGTTGTGGAATCTAAATCAATAGCAAATCCATCCTTGTGATCACCTTGTGGTATGCCTTCTCTAAGCTCAAGGAATTTTGCCATTGCTTCATCATTTTCAAACCAATCTAATTGAAGTGGTCCTTGTTGGTCACATTGGATAAGCTGTGGGTATACAAGGGGCATGTCATCATCGGTTTCAGTAAAGGTTTGGATCGAGATAGTAAAGATATGAATGTCAGTGGTATCACTATCTGAGCTACTTGTGTTAGATTCAATGCTAGGGTTCCAAAATGATTCTATCCAAGCTCTAGGGAATGTTTTGGGGGGAGGAGGAGTTTCATGTTTGTCTTCCATAGGCAAATTGTCAAGGTCAATGAAGACATTATCAAGGGCATAGAAGCTGGAGGAATAAGAGTCCCACTCCCATTCATTAGAGTCAATTTCGGGATGGGTGTCCTCAGGTGTCGTTTCATCATCAGAATCACGCCCTTTTCACATGTAGTCACTTTGGTAGATGAGGTTCCGATTTGCAATGGTACAAAACCTAAACCCAAAGTTTTATGTCGCATCTCAGGGATGATAGGCTCTAATCTTCCTTTTTTGTCAGGTCCCAAACCACTGCATCCATCATATCCCTTTTTCTGCATTATGGTATATCCTTTGCCATAGTGTTCTATTGGCAATTTGATAGGTGGAGTGTCTATTGTATCTGCTTCACCTTATAGAGCCATCCTGATATGCCATCATCCAAAGTTTCTTTGTTTAGTGCACCCCACTTTGTAGATACGGTGGGAGGTTGATATTGGATGACTGTTTTGGATTCCTTTTGCAACAAATGTGGCTTTCCATGTGATTTTGGTGATAGAGGCAGCTTGCCAATAAGGAATGTTTGGGACATTGAATACTCTTTGCAACCTTGATCTTGTATTTTCATCTTACCTTTGACAGATTCTAACAATGTATTGGGATCCACATAATTAGGTGACGACGCCTCTCTATTTACTGACACTTGCTGTTGTAGAACATCCTTCAGGTTAGCACAAAATTGAAATGGATTAGGATCTCCAAGAATTGGTATCTCGGTTCCATTGTATGAATATTTTAGACATTGGTGATAGGTCGAAGGAACCGCTTTCATTGCATGAATCCATGGACAACCTAGGATCATATTGTAAGGGAGATCCAAATCTAATACTTGTAGCAAAGTGTTCTCTATTGTTGTACCTACTCTTATAGGGAAAATAATCACTCCTTTAGATGGGCGTTCAACATCATCATAGGCTTTTATTGTTATCTTCCTTGAAGGATCTATGTCATTTTTAGAGTAACCAAGGCCAATTATGACTCTCATAGTGCATATATTTAGGCCTTCTCCATCGTCTATCAAAACTCGTCTGATTTTGCAATTATGGACAGACACTTCAAGATGGAGGGGATCATTATGATGGGTTTTATCACAAGATATATCTTTGTCTGAAAAGGCAACATGCTGGGTAGTCGCAAGGTGTCCTATCCTAGCTTAAAATTGGTCAACATCAATATCAATAGGTACCATTGACTTGGTCAGGGCTTTGTCTAAGACATTGTGATGCATGGGAGACATTTTTAACAACTCAAGGATTGAAATTTACGCAGGGGTTTTTCCCAAATGGTCAAGGAGATTGTACTGTCTTGGTGAGGTTAGCTTAGGAGGATTGGAAGGTTCTCATTTTAAGACTATTTTGGACTGGCGAGTGGTCACTGCACATGAGGAATCTTGTTCTTTTATTCTTATGTTTGACACATGCTCATTTGACACACGTAAGCAATTAATGACATTGTTATGACTTGCGTTGGTATAATTCAGATTGCCTTTTTTATTTGAATTTGAAGAGGAGGCTTTTCCATTGTCATAATCAAGTAAGGGAGTCTTGAAAATTGTATTATCAACGTTAGAAGTTCGAGCGGATGAATCTACCTCAATTACACCCTGATCAAGCAAATATTGAATAAGGTGTTTTAGTTGAAAACATGATGCAGTTTTATGCCCCTTAGACCGATGATATTCACAATATGTATTATCATTCCACCAATGGGGTTTTACTAGTGGATCCTCTTTGATATCCGACAACTTATTGAGATTATCTTGAATCAATTGTTTCATTACCAATTCAATAGCCTCTCTCCCAATGGTGTAAATTGACAAGGAGGCCCATCTCTTGATTTGGAAGGTCTATGTTGCTGATCTTGTTGTTGTTGATTACGCTAGTGATTTTGTGGTTGTTGGATAATGTTACTTGTTTGATTACGTGTTTGTTGATTATGTTGGAAAGTTGGAGCATTCAAAGCACTTAGTCCTCTTATAACAAACTTAGGTTGACTAGTGCTTATGGTTCTTGCATCATCTACACCATCATTTGTGACATTCTTGTTTTTGGACCAAAACTTATTCCTATCACTCGAGTTGGTCGGATTGTTGTTGTCATTATTCACTTTAATAACCTCCTTAGCA
Source organism: Cryptomeria japonica (assembly GCF_030272615.1). Taxonomy (NCBI): domain Eukaryota; kingdom Viridiplantae; phylum Streptophyta; class Pinopsida; order Cupressales; family Cupressaceae; genus Cryptomeria; species Cryptomeria japonica. The sequence goes on along the minus strand of NC_081409.1, from coordinate 867,825,172 downwards.
ATAAAAGCATCCTCAATGTCCATTCCTTTTTTAATGAGCTTTGCAATAGTACTAGGACCTTTCAATTTAAGCTCATACATCATCTTTGGTATCAAGTTTTGAATAAATAAATTGAGTTGTTGTTCCTTCGGGATGTTGAGTGAACATCGACTAACCAGGCCTCGCCATCTTTGTAAGAAAGTCATTAATGGTTCTCCAGGCTTGTTCTTTTTGTTGCATAAATTTGACATGGTTATCTCATTGCCAATGTTGAATGCGAAATGACAAATGAATTTCTTGACTAATTCATTCCAAGATTTTATATTCCCAGGCAAATGTGCATACCAATCCATAGCTTGTCCCATGAGATTGCATGGGAAAAGATGCATCAAATATGTCTCATCATAAGTACCTCAATGCACGTTGCATAAAAAGCTCAAATATAATCTTTTGGATTACTGTTTCCCTTGTATTTATCAAAATTTGGTGCTTCAAAGCACTTAGGAAAAGGAGGCATGTACAAACTCTTATCAAATGGATTAGGACAGATTAGGACATAAGTCTTTCTTGGTGTACAACTTCTTTGTATTTTTAGTTTGCAATGCCTCTATTTGTCGTTGCATCTTTTCAATTTGTTGAATTAACACATTTGATTGTGAAGGCTTTTGAGGGTCATCATTCATCCTTGGATGTCCTTGTTTTTGATATATAGTACTTCCAAATGGTTGTTGACGTTCATAAATCATTGTCTTTGGTGTCTCTGGCATATATTCATTTTGGTATTGCTCATGTTATTGAGGCACTACCATGTTTTGGTACTGAGTATTTTGTTGTGTCCATTGAGATGGGATTGCCATATGCATATGTAGTTGATACTGCACTTTGGCTTGTTGAAATTGCATTTGTGGTTGGTAATACGTATTTGCCTGTTGTTGTTTTTGGGGCATATAGTAGCTTGTGCCCTTGTTGTGCATACTGAGGCACATACTATTGTTGATATTGATGTTGTTGACTTTGAATTGGAGTTTGTTGATTTTGTGCCATTTGCTGCTCTCCTAATGTAAATAAACCCCATTAATTTCAAAATGCTTTGCTTATGTGCTTTAGGTTGTTTCACTATTACATGTGGAATGGCACCTGCATTTACTTACTATGATTTTTTTCCAAATGATTGTTGTGGTTGCAAGTTTCTATTTACTTGCAGTGGCATGGAAGGCACTGTTTCCATGCCTGAAAATGTCATAAATGTTGAAATAGGGAATAAGGACAATCGCAAGATCCTTAACTATTAAAGCAATTTCAAACATAAATCAATGAAATAAAATGCATAAATTAAATAATTAAACAACTAACATAATTGAAAACCCCCTCGATTGCATTGTAGCTTCCATTGTTCTTCTCCTTAGTTGTTGTTGGATTGGCTCTTAGGTATTGCACTGATTTCTTGCATAGATTAGAAACTATTTCAAAGACTGTGATCTAGCTTGAAAATGAGAAATGAGGTTGAATTTATAGATTTTCAACACAAAATAGGTGAGGATTTGAACTCAAGTGTTGATTAATAGATAACTGAAATTGATTGATAAGATAACTCAATAGATTGATATGTTAACATAATTGATTGATTTGTTAACAAATTTGATTGCAGAGTCAACTAAATAGATTGGCTAGTGGACTGAATAGATTAGTCAGTTGACTAAATGTTGGCATTATGGATGAATTGATTATGTGTTGCATTGATGTTTTGTCATTGATGTCAACACTAGCTATTATGGTTGGTTGAAGACAAATAGGTTTTGGTTACCGGTAGAAGATCTAGTGTTACCGACATAAGAGACTATCTGTTGGACACTTCTGATATGTTTGGATCAATGGAGTATGTTTGATTTTATGTGTTACATGCTCCTTGAGCATGTTTTGGTCAGTTGGTATTGACTTGGTAATCAGATACTATCATAAACTCTTGTAAACCCTTATCGGCATTGGTTTAAGGTATAACCAACAAAACTTTCACTGAGGAATCTTAACAGGATGCATAAGTTGTGTTGGTGCGGCTTCTAGATGATTTCAGGATGTTGAAGATGTTCTTTGATCATGCTTCAATTGATTGAAGACATTGATTTGGCATGGTGGACCTAGAATAGGTCTGGTGCCAATCTAGGTTATGGACCGGTATCATGATAACATGTTATCTACATGTTACCGAGATGTTTCAGGATGTTCTATGGATTGTTTATTGTTGTTTTGGTCTTAAGCCGACATGGCATATCATTGTAATATGGATTTATGTAATGATCTTATTGTAATATGTTTTAGGTGGCCGACCTAATTGGTTTAGGCCTTAGGGTTGGTATAAAATGATGTAAGATCTCATTGTAGATCATGGTATGGGAATGTAAAAGTATTCGTGGTCTTGAAATGCAATATCACATGCGAAGGAGATTTGGTCGATCATAGGTGATCGATTTGGGAATAAGGAAGAGGTCAAAGGCCTCTGATATTGAGCTTAACCAGGATTGTAATCAGGCATGGTAGATTCTATCTTTGATAGTTCATTACTCTGTATGGTTGTCCATTTATCTTGAGGTGGTTATAACGTCTCTATAGTCAGTGAGACTCTTTTGTAATGAGCAGTGCACTCTAGGCAGCGTGCCTTCCTACATGTGCATGCCCCTCATTATATCACATACTTTCTGCAGAAGTATCATCTGACTATGGGTAGGCTTCCCACCGTGGCTTTTCCCTTTCTGGGTTTTCCACATACAAATCATGGTGTTATGTGGTAAGGTTGCATTGTGTTGATTATCTGTTTCATTGTTAAATTTTATTGCTTACTGGTATCTGTTTCTGTTTTATAGGTACTTAATCTGGTTTAAGGTTGTTAAGTTGATTAAATGATATAATCTATTAACAACTGATTCACCCCCCCTCTTAGTTGTTCACCAGTTATCCTAACAATTGGTATCAGAGATTTGGTCCTCTTTTGCAGAAGCTTAACCGCTTGAGGTAGATCCTATGGTAGCTAACACTTCAAATCCACCGGCAACTATTTTCAGAAGAGAAATCCGTAAGCTTGATGGAACAAATTATGGGATATGGAAAATTCGAATGGAGACTCATCTTAGATGTCTTGGCAAGGATATTTGGGAGATCACTAAGAAAGGATACACACCTTATGATCTGACATCCGGAAATCCTGCTCCTATAGACTTGGACAAGAATATTGAAAATGATTGCAGAGCTAGAGAAGCCCTCTTGTGTGCACTTACTGATCATCACATCATGGGATTGACTGATAAATCATCGGCAAAGGTTATGTGGGACAAATTGCAAAATTTGAATGAAGGTGATCCTACTGTCAAAATTGCTAAACTTGATGGTTACTAGGTAAGATATGAAAACTTAAAGATGGAAGATAATGAAAGAATTGTTGTGTTTATGGAAAGAGTAAATGAGATTGTTATGGGAATTCAATGTTGTGGAGAATTTCTAAGTGAAGATGAAATAGTTTCCAAAGTCTTGAGAGCCCTTCCACCGGCTTACAAGATGAAGGTAACTGCAATTAATGAGCTGAGAACAATGGCTAACTCTTCAGTTAACAGAGACATTCTAATTGGGAAATTATCTGCTTTTGAGCTTGAAGAATTTGGATCTTCTGGATTTGTAAAGTATGAATATGCTTTTCATGCATCATCGTCATCATCTACCGACAAAAGTCATTGGAAAGTCCTATATGCAAAAGAATTGGAAGACATGAGGAAAGAAGATGAAGAATTTGAGCAACTTGAAGCCTTATTTGCTAGAAGAGTACCTAAAGGTCCGATAGGAAGTAAGTATGAAGGAAAAACACCTTTTAAATGTTTTGCATGTAATAAGATTGTTCATTTTGCATCTAGATGTCCTGAAAGAAATGCTAGGTTTGAAGAAAGAGTTAAGAAGTCATTTAAGCCTAACCAGAATAGATATAGATTCAAGAAAAGTAAACAATGCTACCTAGTGGATGAGGAAGGAGTAAGTGATGACTCTGGGGATGAACCAGCATAAGACTCTGCTAGTGGATCCGACAATGGAAAGGAATCGGTGTTCTATGCTTTAAAGGAAGATGAACCAAAACCATCTATCATAAATGAAGAAAAGGCCTTGGCAGCAAAAGTTGAAGATAAGGATGAATGGGTAATTGATAGTGGATGCTCACATCATATGACTGGTGATATGAGAAATTTTTTGTCTCTGCAAGAATACAATGGCGGTCAAGTCAGATTTGGAGATGACAAAGAATGTATGATCAAAGGTAGAGGTATTATTTTTGTGGATGGCAAGCATAATACTGATACTGTATATTATGTAGAAGGTTTAAAGCATAATCTTTTGAGTGTTGGTCATTTGGTGGACAAAGGCTTCCAACTTTAGTTTAAAGATAGAAAATGCAAAATCATTAACAAGACTGGTTTGGAGATTGCAACCGATTCTCAGACTGGAGGTAATATCTTTCACTTGAATAGTGGTAATAAGACATGTTTGATTTCTCATATTGATGAGAGTTGGTTATGGCATAAGAGGTTGTGTCATGTTAATTTTGATTGTATTGTTAAGATCAGTTCAACTAAGGCAGTTAGAGATATACCTAAGATTATGAAGCCTCATAATCCGGTATGTAAGGAATGTCAATTGCGAAAGCAAGTTAGAAGTTCTTTTAAGAGCATACATGATAAATATAATAATGTACTTGATTTGATTCACACTGACTTATATGGTCCATCAAGGACTAGAATCTTTCAAGGTGATAGGTATTTCATGTTGATTATTGATGACTATTATAGGATGATGTGGGTGACTTTTCTAAGGGAGAAGTCTAAAGCCTTTGAGAAATTCAATATCTTTAAAGAAAAGGTTGAAACAGAAACTGGATTGAAAATCAAATGTCTAAGATCAGATCAAGGCGGTGAATTCACTTCTCATAAATTTAACAGTTATTGTGAGACAAATGGTATTAGGAGACAATTATCTGCACCTTAGACTCCTCAACAGAATGGAGTAGTGGAAAGAAAGATTAGAACCATTTTGGATGCAACAAGATCTATGATGATGGAAGCCAAATTGCCTCACATCTATTGGAGAGAAGCAGTGAGTACATCAGTCTACACATTCAACAGAGTTCACATCAAAGGTGAAACTAGTAAGACCCCTTATGAATTATGGTTTGGACATACACCTATTGTTAAATATTTAAAAAAAATTGGAAGTAAATGCTATATCAAAAGAGATGATTCAATTGGAAAGTTTGATCCTAGATGTGATGAAGGGATATTTCTTGGTTATTCAATTCAAAGCAAAGCATATAGATGTTATAACAAAAGATTGCAGAAAATTGTGGAGAGTGCTAATGTGAAAGTGGATGAGCAATACAAAAATCAATCTATATCATATGACATGGAACCAACAGTGGAAATGATCATAACTGAACTGACAATGCCTCAACCGGTACAGGAAACTGAGATAGTTATACCAACACAATCAAAAAATTCAACTGTGACTGATGATCAGAGCAGTAAACCTGAAGTTCAGAAGACACCAAGGTATGTAAGATTAAATCATTCTAAAGATCAAATCATTGGAGATAGGATCAAGGGAGTTATGACAAGAAGAAGGCTGAAAAATTAAGAGGTATGTCTTATTTCTCAAGTTGAACTGGCATCTGTTATTGAAGCCTGTAAAGATAAACATTGGTTAAAGGCTATGGAAGATGAATTAGATCAGATAGAGAAGAATGAGACTTGGACTTTAGTTCCCTGGCCTAAAAATAATAATGTTATTGGAACTAAATGGGTTTTTAGGAATAAACTGAATGAGGATGGTCAAGTTGTAAGAAACAAGGCTAGATTGGTTTGTAAAGGATATTCTCAGATGGAAGGAATTGATTATGGTGAGACATTTGCACCTGTAGCTAGAATTGAAGTTGTTAGACTATTTCTTGCCTATGCAACTTATAAGAACTATAAGGTTTATCAAATGGATGTTAAATGTGCATTTTTGAATGGTGAACTTGAGGAAGAAGTATACATTGAGCAACCTGATGGATTTTCACTGACAGATGATAAAGATATGGTTTGCAGATTGAAGAAAAGTTTTTATGGATTGAAACAAGCTCCTAGAGCTTGGTATGCAAGGTTGGATAAATGTCTTCTGAAGCTTGGTTTTACTAAAGGCAGTGCTGATAGTAATTTATATTATAAGATCATTGATGATGATATTCTAATTATTGAAGTATTTGTTGATGATATCATTTTTGGAGGAGAAGATAAATTGTGCGTGGAATTTGCTAACAATATGAAGAAAGAATTCGAAATATCCATGATTGGTGAGATGAATTTTTTCTTAGGTTTGTAGATTACTCAAACTGACAAAGGCATTTTTATCTGTCAAACTAAGTATTTGAGGGAATTGTTGAAGAAGTTTGGTATGTATAATTCCAAACCTGTAAGTACTCCTATGATGACAAGTGAGAAATTATCTATGAAGGATATTTCTACACCGGTAAATCCGACAAGGTATAAGTCTATGATTGATGGCTTGCTATATTTAACTCAGACTAGATCGGATATTATGAATGCAGTAAGTATTGTTTCAAGATATCAAAGTAATCCTAAAGAAAATCGTGAATGTGCAGTAAAAAGGATATTCTAGTATTTGCAAGGAACAACAGAATATGGCTTATGGTATTCTAAAAATGATGATTTCACTTTATGTGCATATACTAACTCAGATTGGGCAGGAGATACTGATGATAGGAAGAGCACTTCTGGTGGATCTTTCTTTCTTGGAAAGAAACTAGTTTCATGGATCAACAAAATACAGTCATGTATATCTTTATCTACTGCAGAAGCTAAGTATGTTGCAACAGCAACTAATTGCACTCAAGTCTTGTGGATGAAGGAAATGTTGAAGGATATCAAGGTAAATTGTAGTGAAACGGTAGTTATCTACTGTGATAACTTTGCAACTATTGACATGTCTAAGAATCCGGTATTTCACTCTAAAACTAAGCATATATCAATAAAGTATAACTTTTTGAAGGACAAGGTAGAAGGAAAGGAAGTTAAATTGGTTTATGTGAACACTAAAGAACAGATTGCAGATATATTCACTAAACCGTTGTCTAAAGAATCATTTGAGTATTTCAGAGATAGGTTAGGGGTTTCTGCCCCTCCGACATAGACTTGATTGATGCAGTTTGTCATCAGTCCGACATGCATTTAAGAAATATTATTCATTCCGACATTGATGTGTGGTGCTACTACTCATGGGGAGTAGTCAGCTTTGAGATTTAGAGGTTTATATTCTTGCTTTGATAGTTTTGTCAGATTTCTGGCATTGATGTCAAAGGGGGAGAGACAGTGATGTGAAAAATAAATTCAGAACCTTACAAAGATATCATTCATAGGGGGAGAGTTATTGTTATTCAGGAGATTGTTGGTTGTCTACCACAGGGGGAGACTTGTTTGGCATTTCTTGGTACTTAGATTTTTTTTCACATTTAGTGTTGCCATCAATGCCAAAGGGGGATATTGTTGGCATTATAGATGAATTGATTATGTGTTGCATTGATGTTTTGTCATTGATGTCAACACTAGCTGTTATGGTTGGTTACCGACAGACGGGTTTTGGTTACTGATAGAAGATCTAGTGTTACTGGAAGAAGAGACTATATGTTGGACACTTCCGACATGTTTGGATCAATCGAGTATGTTTGATTTTATGTGTTACATGTTCCTTGAGCATGTTTTGGTTAGTTGGTATTGACTTGGTAATCAGATGCTATCATACACTCTTGTAAACCCTTATCGACATTGGTTTAAGGTTTAACCGACAAAACTTTCACTAAGGAATCTTAATAGGATGCATAAGTGGTGTTGGTGTGGCTTCTAGATGGATTTTAGGTGCTGAAGATGTTCTTTGATCATGCTTCAATTGCTTGAAGACATTGCTTTGGCGTGGTGGACCCAGAATAGGTCTGGTGCCTAACTAGGTTATGGACCGGTATCATGATAACGTGTTCTCTACACGTTACCGAGATGTTTTGGGATGTTCTATGGATTGGTTATTGTTGTTTTGTTCTTAAGCCGACATGGCATATCATTGTAATATGGATTTATGTAATGATCTTATTGTAATATCTTTTAGGTGGCTGACTAGTGTAGGAGCACCTAGTTTTGAGTACAACTTCTTCATTTTGGTGTGTTTGTTCATAGTTTGGTTTGTGATGGTGAATAAAAGTCTTCTCTTAGGTCCTCATATTTTTTTGAAATTTTTTGATAATTTGAATGTCCTTAGGACAATGCATTTGCTCAATTTTGGCTTATAAGCCTAAAATGACATAATCTTTTATTTTGATGTAAAATTCCTTGAATAGCCTTGTTTGGCATTGGGACATGTTAATGTAATTGTATTTAGTCATCCTAGATGGTTTGGAGGAGAAAACAAAGCATGGAAGGCAAAAATTCACTTTTTGGCAAAAGTTGTCAAAGTTGCTTGACAACTTTTTGTAACGTTGAGCAACTTTTTGCATTTTTGAGCAAAGGGTTGGTTAGGAAATTGATGGAGAGTTAGTTATGCCAAAAATGGAATATAAATGCCTTGAGAATGAATGTAATGAGGTTTTTGAATGCCTTGAGTAGATTGGAATACAAATTGGAGACTTTTTTTGAGTTTTACCTTGCATTTTTTCAAGAATTAGAGCAGCAGTCCGTACCTTACGGATTGATTGCATTTCTATTTTTGCTTGTTGTTTTGTACATGTTCTTGTAGTGCTCAGGAAGCACTTTGGTTAGTTTTATTGTAGGTTTGAATTGAGTTTTCAATTTTGCAAGCTCTCAACCTGAGTAAGGGTTTGAGAGGCCCAAACATGGTTCCAGCTTGAAGTCCTTTGAGTTCTTCTCAATAACACTTGGGACTCAAGCCATGGAACATTTGTATAATGTACATAACCTTTATTTTACTTTGAAGGTTTTTGAAAGGCCAATGAGCATCATTTCCTAGGCGAGCTCAATCATAGCCCGGTTAGGAAATGAATGAGATTATGCAAGTGTTTGCAAGAATGAATAGGGTTGGAGTTGCAGAGTGATTGGAATGAACAAGTGAGGTGTGGCAGAGCATATGTGTGAGTTTGGAGGTGTGGCAGATAAGGGAAGACACCTCACCCATGGAAAAAGACCAAAACAAGCCTAAAACCCTCTAAAACAAGCATTTCTCAGGTTCTGTACTCGTACAATTAGGCTGAGATTCCTCACTTCATAAATTGGAAAGTACTTCCAAAAGGGTACTCAAATCACCTAGGAGTTTGTGTGGGTCTTTAGGGAAATTGTGAGAAAATCCACAAAACCAGTTAGGTAGGGCTAATTGGGGCTCTAGGGCTACTAGGCCTAGAAAGTAGGAAAAGGAAGGAGCGATGGGAAAAAGAACCAAACCCCTAATCAAAACCAGTTGAACACTTTTGGAAAACATCAAGAACACTTATTTCAACCTCTGCAAACATTTGTTAAGAGTTGGAGAGTATAAGGTTGGATTTACCCTTGTGAATCTCAACCATGCCTAAGCAACCAGTGAGCACATCTTGATTGAGAGAACTCCTAGAGAGTTGAGGTGTCTAAATTGATTAGTAGACTAGATAAACAATGAAGGGAGCCCACTAGGACAACTTCTGACTGCCTTTTCACAAAGGAAAGACTATCTTTGAGGATTCCTCCCAATCATAGTGGTATCAGAGCAACCAAGATTTGGGAAGAAGCCAGTACATGATAGACACTGAACCAGTAGGAGAGAATAGTCTAAGGATGGTGACCAATGCAGAGCTAGCAAAGAAGGTAGAAGACCAAGAAGAAGAAAATAGACTCCTCAGAGAAAGAATACTGCAACTAGAGAGCAAACTAGATGCAGTTGAAGACAAAATTGAGAAAGTGACCATAAAAGTCAATGAAGGGAAGGGTAAAGAAGTTGTAGAAGATGATAGGACACTTGAACCAGACCCTATTCTATGTGAATAACCTTTCCTTAAAGCAATCAAAGCCTTAGGAGGAAAATCCCTAGAAGGGGACCACTTTTTTGTGAAAAATGGATCCTGAGGTAGTCCTGAAATGGATAGAGGGATTGGAGAATCACTTTGAATGTGATGGAATTAGTGAGGCACAAAAGGTGAAGGTGTCCAAGTCTAGATTGAGAGGGGCAACATTGACTTGGAGTAAATTTATTCAAGAAGAGAGGCAAAAAGAGGGCAAGAACCCCATAGCTACTTGGAAGGGCATGCTAGCCAAGGTGAAAGAGGCATACATCCTTGAAGACTATGAGATCCAGTTGCATAAGAGGAGACAAAATTTGAGACAAAGAGACTTGGATGCGAGTAGCTACACTAAGGAATTTTAGAAGTTGTGCCTGAGATCCAAGGTGGTAGAGGATGAGAGCATCAAGGTAGCCAGATACTTGAATGGCTTGAGATGGATTATTCAAGAGGAGTTAAGCTTGTTATGCCCCAATATCGTGCATAAGTGCTATCAATTGGCACTAAAAGTGGAGGAAAAGAGAAAGAACAAACAAGAACAAAGAAACAGAGGCAGAGGTAGGGGAAGAGATGGTAGAGGCTAGAGAGGTAGTTTTGGTGGAAGAAGTGTAGACCAAAGATCCCAAGGGGAATCCAAGTTGGCTGAGTAAAGTGGGGATTCCAATAGCAAGAGAAGCTATAGAGGAAGGGGATCTAGCAACTCGAGTAGAGGAAGGTATAGTGGATCAAGAAGAGGGTCCTATTTTGCCACCATGAAGTGCTACAATTGCCATCAACTTGGACACTCAACCTATAAATGCCCTAAGAAGTCTTCTTCATCCCAAGGAGGTGAGAGGAGAGTAAATTATGCTCAAGAGGATGCAACAAACATGAAAGCATCAGAAGCAAGTTTGGATTCAGAGGTTGGAGAAAACCTCATGATAAGAAGATTCTTGATTAAAGAATCGGTTAAGGAGGAACCTAGCCAAAGGAGATCTTTGTTCAGAATAAAATGTAAGATCATTGGTAAGGTATGTAGAGTGGTGGTGCATTCAGGATCTAGAAACAACATAGTGTCAGAGGAAGTGGTGAGTAAGCTCAATTTGCCAAGAATACCACATAGTGATCCTTATAGAGTTACATGGTTCAACAAGGGGCACCATGTTCTTATAAATGAACAAACTTGGGTGGAGTTCACTATAGGAGGCTACAAAGACAAAATCTTGTGTGATATCTTCCCCATGGATGCTTGCCACCTACTCCTAGGTAGGCCATGGTAGTTTGACAGAAAGGCAATACACCATGGAGAGAAGAATGATTCTACCTTCCAAAAGGATGGAACCACCTACAAAATCCAGTCCATAGGAGACCATGTAGAGGGAAGATCCAAAGGTCCTAATGTGTTGTTGGTTGGTGAGAAAGAGTTCATTAACACACTCAAGGAGGGAGAAGGAGTGGGGTTTGCCATTGTTGTAAAGCCAAAAGAAGATAGCAAGGAGAAGAAGATGATCATTCCTAAAGAAGTGCAATAGGTCCTAAATCAGTTTGAGGACATCATTAGTGATGGAACACCAACTACATTGCCTCCTCAACGTGTCATAAGTCATCAAATTGACTTTATAGTTGAAGCTTCTTTGCCTAATAAGGAAGCTTATAAAATGACACTGGATCAGAACAAGAAGATAGCCAAGCAAATACAAGAACTCCTAGACAATGGATTAATCAGGAAGAGCATCATCCCATGTGCAGTACCCACTATTTTGGCTCCAAAGAAAGGAGGTACTTGGAGACTTTGCACTGACTCTAGAGCCATAAACCGGATTACTATCAGATATAGATTTTCCATCCCAAAAATTGAAGACTTGATGGATTGTTTGGGAGGTGCTGAATACTTCACCAAGATAGATCTCAAGAGTGGTTACCACCAAATTAGAATAAAGGAGGGTGATGAATGGAAGGCAACCTTCAAGACTACAGAAGGACTCTATGAATGGCTTGTTATGCCATTTGGACTCACAAATGCCCCTAGCACATTCAAGAGACTCATGAATGAAGTACTCAAGGACTACATTGGTAAATTTGTTGTTGTTTACTTAGATGACATCTTAATTTTTAGCAAGTTTAAAGATGAGCATCTTAAGCATATAGAAGTTGTCTTGAGTAAACTTTGTGATGAGCAACTAACCATCAATTTGGAGAAATGTGAGTTTATGAAATAGGAGTTGGTGTATCTTGGGTTTGTAGTCTCAAGAGGTGATTTGAGGATGGATACCTCTAAGGTGGAAGCCATAATCAGTTGGTCCACACCTAGGACAACAAGTAAAGTGAGAAGTTTCCATGGCTTGGCTCAGTTTTATAGAAAGTTCATTAGAGGGTTCAGTGAAATATGTGCACCCATGCTTGAGATAATCAAGGGAGGTATGAGAACCAAGTTTGTATGGACAAATGAAGCACAAAGAGGTTTTGATCTCTTGAAGAAAAAGGTGGCTACTCAACCAATACTTATCCTACCAAGTTTTGACAAGCTCTTCACCATTGAATGTGATGCAAGCAACATAGCGGTTGGAGTAGTTTTGAGCCAAGACAATAGACGGTTGCCTTCTTTAGTGAAAAAATTAATGATGAAAAGAAAAGGTATTCCTCATATGACTTGGAATTGTATGCACTTTTCCAATCTCTTAGGAAATGGAGGCATTATTTTCTGCCTAAGGAATTTGTGGTTTACACTGATAATCAAGCTCTTAGATTTCTTAATTCTCAAGAAAAGTTAAACCATAGGCATATTAAATGGGTAGAGTATTTGCAGTCATATACCTTTACCATTAAACACAAGAAAGGACAATGTAATAAGGTAGCTGATGCATTGAGTAGGAGGTTACTAACAGTGCAAGAAGTGCAACTTAAAAGATTTGGAATGGATAGTTTCAAGGAATTGTATGAAGAAGGTGATGACTTTGCTTCTGCCTACAAGGTTTGCCAAGGGTTTGGAAACCATTTTCATAGTGAATATGTAGATTACACCTTGCAAGATGGCCTTTTGTTCAAAGGAGGACAACTATGTGTGCCTAAAGGGTTTATAAGAGAAAACTTGATGCAAGAGAAGCATAATGGATGCTTGAGTGGATAGTTTCGTTTGAACAAGACTTTGGAACTTGTCCAAAGGTTCTACTATTAGCCTAAAATGCAAAGAGATATCAAAAGATATGTGGAGCAATGTGTGGTTTGCGAAAGAGCTAAGGGTACATCTTCCAATGCTGGACTTTATCAGCCTTTACCTATTCCCAACCGGCCATGGGAGTGTGTGAGTAATCAGGTTTTGATAGCATCTACGTTATGGTAGATAGGTTTAGTAAGATGGCTCAATTTATTCCATGCAAGGTCACTCATGATGCTAGCCACATTGCTCACTTGTTTTTCAAAGAGGTTATTAGAATTCATGGTTTACCTATCAACATTGTATCAGATAGGGATGTGAATTTTATTGGTCCTTTTTGGAAGACTTTGTGGCAAAGATTGGGTACTAATTTGTCTTTTAGTTTTGCCTATCATCCCCAAATGGATGGCTAAACTGAGGTGGTCAATAGAACACTTGGAAATCTACTTAGATGCCTAATAAAAGAGTATGGTCAAGCTTGGGATCAGATCATCCATCAAGCTGGGTTTGCCCACAACGATAGTGTGAATAGGTCCACCGATAAAAGCCCTTTTGAGGTGGTGTATGGAATTCTTCCTAGAGGAGTTTTGGAGCTTAGAGATGTGGGAAAGATGGGACAACAAAGTGGACATGCCTTAGACATGGCTCAATCAATGCAAGAGGTTCATGAGCAGGTTAGGATATCCCTATAAGACACTACTCAAAGGATCAAGGACAAAGTGGATGAGAAAAGAAAAGATATCCAATTTTTTGTTGGTGACATGGTGATGGTACATTTGAACAAGGCAAGACTTTAGAAAGGTGTCCCTAGCAAGCTTCAGATGAGGAGGTAGGTCCTTGCAAAGTTTTGGCCAAGTATTGCAATAATGCATACAAGGTAGACTTACCCAGTGATATGACTTTGTCACCCATTTTCAATGTGGAATATTTGGTGCAGTATAAGGGCACACTTCCAGCAGAAGATAGCAGAGTTTCAGAGGTCTCTCAATCACTTTCAGACCTGACCTTACCAGCTGCACCCATTCCCCAAGCCGAGAAGGTGTTAGATTCTAGTGTTTTGAAGAAAACAAGGCATACCACCTACATGGAGCACTTGGTCAAGTGGAAGCACCTTCCAGCATTAGAGGCTACTTGGATACCTGAGGCAAACTTCTCTAAGCATGGAGTTCCACTTTCTTTGCTGCCTCAAGGAGTCACTTGACTTCTTTTCTTTGGGGGAGTATGGTGCAGGAGCACCTAGTTTTGAGTACAACTTCTTCATTTTGGTGTGTTTGTTCATAGTTTGGTTTGTGATGGTGAATAAGAGTCTTCTCTTAGGTCCTCATATATTTTTGAAATGTTTTGATAAGTTGAATGTCCTTAGGACAATGCATTTGCTCAATTTTGGCTTATAAGCCCTTGTAAGCCTAAAATGGCATAATCTTGCATTTTGATGTAAAATGACTTGAATAGCCTTCTTTGGCATTGGGACATGTTAATGTAATGGTCTTTAGTCATCCTATATTGTTTGGAGGAGAAAACAAAGCATGTAAGGCAAAAATGCACTTTTTGGCAAAAGTTGTCAAAGTTGCTTGACAACTTTTTGCAACATTGAGTAACTTTTTGCATTTTTGAGCAAAGGGTTGGTTAGGAAACCGATGGAGAATTAGTTAGGCCAAAAATGGGATATAAATTCCCTGAGAGTGAATGTAATGAGGTTTTTGAATGCCTGGAGTAGATTGGAATACAAATTGGAGACCATTTTTGAGTTTTACCTTGTATTTTTTCAAGAATTAGAGCAGCAGTCCGTACCTAATGGATTGATTGCATTGTTGTTCTTTGCTTGTTGTTTTTTACATGTTCTTGTAGTTCTCAGGAAGAATTTTGGTTATTTTTATTGTAGTTTTGAATTGAGTTTTCAATTTTGCAAGCTCTCGACCTGAGTAAGGGTTTGAGAGGCCCAAACATGGTTCCAGCTTGAAGTCCTTTGAGTTCTTCTCAATAACCCTTGAGAATCAAGCCATGGAACCTTTGTACAATGTACATAGCCTTTATTTTCATTTGGAGGTAATTGAAAGGCCAATGAGAATCATTTCTTAGGCGAGCTCAGTCGTAGCCTGGTTAGGAAATGAATGAGATTATGCAAGTGTTTGCAAGAATGAGCAAGGTTGGAGTTGCAAAGTGATTGGAATGAACAAGTGAGATGTGGCAGAGCATATGTTGGCATATGGACACTCCAATGAGACATTGTATGTGATTGAAGGTTTTGTCATTGATGGTAACCTTGCAATCCTATAGCACCGGCAAGACATCATACCGGCAAAGCATTACATAGGCAAGACAGTGCACCGGCATCAACAGATCACTCTACACTAGCACCGGCAAAGAAGAAAACATGTATACCACCATAGAGGCCGAATTTTTTTTTGTTATGTAATATTTTGTTTATTATTGTAAGCCGACTTGGCAAATTGTAAAATGACTCTTGTATATAAAGAAGATCATTGTAGACATTTAGAAAGTAATGTAGCGAGCATAAAGAAAATTATTAGGCAGACCTAATGTGCGAATTATAGGTCAAGGGTATATGTAAAGAATAGAGAAAGAATTGGTACTGAATCTGGCATTGGAGATGCTATTGTAAAGCATTACAAGTCATTGGATTAGTATAATCCTTATTGTAAGTCAGTGTGACTTCCCATTGAGCAGTGAGCTCTAGGCAGTTGGCCTTCCTGCATGTGCAGGCCCCTATTGTAAGTAATATTCTCTTATTGGCCAGTGAGTGAATATTGTGGGTCACAAATCCCACTGAGGTTTTTCCCACACCGGGTTTCCTCATTAAACATCTTGTGTTATGGTGTGCTTTTCATGTGGATATTTCTGATTCTGTTTATTGCATTAATTCTTGCATACCGCTACACTGTTATTTTATGTTCTGCATGTTTTAACTTAAGAAATTCTTATTACCGGTTAGATACTGATTCACCCCCCCCCCCCCTCTTAGTATCTGTGGGAATCCTAACAATTGGTATCAGAGCTTGGTCCTCTATTTTGAGAAGCCTAACAACTTGAGGAAGATCTTGACACTGGTAAAGATGGAAAATCTGATGAAGCAACTTGAAGGAGCTCTTACAGACTATGATGCAGAGAAATTGAAAAATATCAAATTAGAAGATGATTTAAGAGCAGCTTAGGATATCATTTAGGCACTTCAAGAAAATCTTACTGTTGCAAGAAATAAGAGAAGAGAACTTTGTGAAAAATTGCAAAATGAGAATGATGAAAAGGAATCACTTAATGATCAGATAAGCAAGCTGAAATAAGAGAACATGACAACAAAAAATGAAATGCAGGATATGACTATGAGATTTTGCAAAGAGATTGAGGATAGAAAGAAGAATGAAGAAGAATTGACCAGAAGACTAAGTGATGCAGCAAATGAAAACACAAGACTTAGCTATGAAAATGACATGTTGAAGATAGATCTGATGCATACTCAGAATGACTCAAATGAACTGATGAGACAAAAAGAAATCTTGGAAAGAGAACTGGAAACTACAAATCAACATAAAGAAAAATTCAAGAAAAGCTCAGAGGAACTTGGTACCTTATTGAAGAATCAAAAACCTAAAGGTGACACTTCTGGAATTGGCTTTGAAGTTGGTGAAAGCTCCGGTACTGCAAATACTTAGGATCACAACAAATCGGTAAGACAACCTAATGCTTATAAATTGAATGGAAGATGCTTTAACTGTAATAAGTATGGTCATAGAGTAAATGAATGTAGATCTAGGAATTATCAGAATATCAATACACCCACCGGTCAATGTTCAAAATACAACAAAGTTGGTCATAACTCTGAAAACTGCAGAATGAATGTGAGATGTTATGTTTGTGGAAGATTTGGACATTTATCAAATCAATGCAGAACACAAACTGGCATAGGTTATCGGAAAGCTATTCAGAAAAATAATGTAACTTAGTATGCATGTAACAAGATTGGTCATATTGCTAAATTTTGTAAAAGTAAAGCTACATCGGTAGACAACAAAAGTGCTAGCTTGAAAGGTAAGGAAAAAGTTGAAGAGGTTAAGCAAGAATTCTCAAAGCAATGGATTAGAAAAGCTGATCTAAATATTGGGAATACTTCTCCACTGGTAGAACCAACCAATGCTTCACCGGTAGGACAGAGTGATGCTTCACCAACAGGACAGAGCAGTGCTCCACCAGCAGGAAGTTCTTCATCTAATTGAAGAAAATTTCCTTGAGGGTTTGGCAATCCATTGATACATGTGCTATTATTCCCTCAGTTAGAGATAAGAAGTTGAAAATTACGTATTATCGGTAGACAATGTTAAGTGAATACTTAACCGACATACAATTAATGTGGTAGATGGTGAAAAGACATTATAAAAATAAGGCTTTGGCTCCATTTCATTTCACCATGATTTCAAATTTTCAGAGAGCACGAAGATTCCGAGCTAAAGCATTTTGAGCAATAAGCAAGCACACTCCAAGCAATCATCCATCCAAGGCAGAAAAAGGTATTTAATCATGGCATCCACCTCTGAAATTGAATACATAGCAAACCCTACTGTTGTTGAAGTAATTAAAAGACCTAGGTCTGTATTTCAGTTAGTCCCCGAGATAGCAAAGAAGGATGATACCTTAGGTGCATTTTCTCAAATCCCTAAAGGTGTTGTATATGCTGAAGACCCTAGAATGTACATCCACTGCAACATTGAAGAGTTAGGAGATGAGGAAATCAAAACCATGTATAAAACTGTGATATGTGATGATACTGGCAATGTTAAAGATGAACACAAGGTTATTGAAACCCTAGGATTCATAGAAATCCTTAGCATTCCTGAATTTCCTAAAGATGTGATTAGGATAGTGTTAAGCAGAGTTCATGGAGAATTTTTTTGGCTAGATGCAATCCATAAGATCACCAAGGAAGCTGTAAAAGCTGTCACAGGGTTACCGACCACCGGTAAGAGACCAGATAAAAACAAGAAGGTTTCCAATGACTTAGTTATAGACCTAACAGGTGCAACATTCGATAAGAGATCTCTAAGGGTTAATGATGTAAAAGATATCAATGTGAGATTCATAAATATGATATTAGGTTACAAAGCCACTCATGCTAATGGACTTAACTCAGTCTCAAGTTTATGCATTAAGAGTGCTTATGATATGGTAACAGATAATGGAAAAATTGACATCTATGAATGGTTAAAAGATGAACTGATAGACAACCTTGGAAAGATAAAGAAGGATAAGAAAGGAACTTTCAGATTTGGAAATCTGTTAGTATGCCTAATGCTACACATAACAAAACAAGTTCCCGGTATAGGTTATAAAGAACTTGGATATGACATACCGGTAGGAAAACAATTGACTGAACTATTCAATACCATGGGTGAGAACAAGGAGAACAATATTCATGACTTTTTCCAAGCATTGAAGACCAAAATGAAGAAAAGAATAAGGTTATCTTAGAAAATAGTAGACAAATACAAAGATGATATATGCTTTGTTATTAAGAAAGATGAAATCTAGATGGAAGCAGTCATCCCAAGGACAATTTGGGTAACCGAAATGGGCTATAAGAGAGATGATCACATAGTTGAAACTTATGCTAAAGCACTTCTGGAAGCCCCCAAAGAACCTAAGGAAGAAGTATCTAGTAGTGCTGAGACCATAGAAAGCCAAATACAATCTAAGAAAAGAGTAAAGAAGGTTGAGGAATTTGTGAGGAAAGGATCCAGACAAGCAAAGGCCATTAAGGAAGATGTATTGAAGAGAACCAACATAACAGAAGATGAGTTGGCATCTCCACAACTTGAAGCTTATCTCTCACCGGTAGGTACTTCTTCGAAAGGTGACATGCCAGCAACTTTTAAAAGAGTTGTTAGAAAAGAGATCCCTCACCGGCAACCACTCCTTCACCTAGAAGGACAAGGCAAAAACAACAAGTAGTGAGATCTCCGGTTAGAAAGGTCACACCCAAGAAGAAGCTAACACCAAAGAAAAAGAAAAGGACAAAAAGTGACTTGGCACCTCTAGATATATTGTTAAATGAAATCACAGAGGAAGGAAAACTGAAAAACATAGAGAAAATTTATGACACTCTATCTGCTAATGAGAAAGGGCAAGTTGAGGAAAGTATGATACTGCATATGGACATGTACAAGAAATTTTTGATGGAAGTAGCAAATGAAATTCCTGATGATTTGTACAAAAGACTTGAGGCCAGAAGGCAAGCAGTGATTGAATTAGATAAGAAAATAAAAATAGAAAAACTACTTGTTGTATATCCGGTAAACTCTCCAAAGGAAATTGATGATTTGATTGCTCAAGCGAACTGGTCAGTATTCTCTATTGCACACCATCATATTTCACTGATGGCAGGAAGAGTTACTAAAGTTACAAAGGAAACAAAAGATGGATGGGATATATTCCTGGTTGACAAGGAAAAACAAGAAGAATACAGGAAACCTAAACCTATAAAGGTATATCAGAAGGATAGGGACAAGGGGAAAGGCAAAGTTGGTGGACCACCAAGCATAAAGGTTAAAGACAACCTACCCCCACCTGTGAAAATTACAACCACTGAAGATCAACCAGCAATAGAAAGTATGGATGTAGAGGATAGCAATCCTAATTCTGAAGTCCTATACACTATAAATATTGATACCCAAAAGATCAACATAATAGTTGATAAAGATACAACTGACAAGTCAGATATGGCTAATGAGCCTCGAGTAACAAGAGAAACAGAGAAACCGGCAGAGGATACAGAGAAAAAGGTAGAATCTGAGGCACAGACAGAGACAACACAACATACAGAGAAACCAACAGAGCTAAAGGCTCTGGAACAGGTTCACAAGGAAACAGTGCCACCGGTAAGTAGTGAAGTAGGAAAACCAGTGCTAAAAGAAATGCAGACACAAACTGACCTGCCAGAGGTCAATACAAGCATGGTTACTTCCACCGGTACTCAGATTGTTGGGTCATCATCATCATTCAAGTCAACAAATGTGACTAAGGTATTATTAGATTCTATAAAGAAAATAACTGACTGCAGTTCATAGGCTTATAAAGCAATAGATGATTCAATACCAATTTTGAAGGTAATTGCTCCAAACTGTAACATAGATAATAAATATTCTTTAGGACAATTGGACACATTGTGTAAATATATTTCTGAAAACATTGAGAAAATAAAAGAAGAATCAGTAAAGGACAAGGTAGAAAAAGAGAAACATAAATTCTTTGATGAGGAAATAAAGAAGGGTAACAAAGATTTTGACACACTTCTACTGGAACTATGTAGTTTGTTCAAAGAGTACAAAAATTTGTATAAAGATACATGTAAAACAAACTTTTTGACTGTAGATATTGACAAGAAAATAAGCAAGACACAGGATGAGATAAATAAGCTTGCAGACAATTTTGTCAACTCACCGGATTCATTATCAGTTTTTCAAGAAAAGATAGCAAATTTTGAGGAAGAATTGCTCAAACTGGAAAGAGAAAAAGAAAGAATAATAAACAAGGAAAAACACTTGAGATCTAAACTAAGTCCAAGATTGGACTATTTAGCATCTCTGTGGAAGGAAATCTCAGAGGCATTAACATAGGGAAGCAAAACACCGACAGAGCATTTGCAACATCTCACCAGTACAATGAAGAGGACTGAAACAACAATAAAAGATAGTAAAAAGTTTATGGATAGTATAAAATTAATTTTGGGAGATCTTTTTCAAATAATAACTACCCAGCTACATGGTTGAGGATATGGATAGATATAACTGCAAACTCTACTAACATCTTGACAACCTTTATCATTGATGTCAAAGGGAGAGTAGTGGGATGAGAAAGTTCAAAGATAGGAATCATATCCTCAGGGGGAGCCCTCATATTTTTGGTAAACATTTTTGGTGACTTTTTTGGACTACACATTTTGGACACTTTTTGAAATTTCTCAGGAGTGTTGCCACAATGCCAAAGGGGGAGATTGTTGGCATATGGACACTCCAATGAGACATTGTATGTGATTGAAGGTTTTGTCATTGATGGAAACCTTGCAATCCTATGGCACCGGCAAGACATCATACCAGCAAAGCATTACACAGGCAAGACAGTGCACCAGCATCAACAAATCACTCTACACTAGCACCAGCAAAGAAGAAAACATGTATATCGGCATAGAGGCCGACATGATTTTTGTTATGTAATATTTTGTTTATTATTGTAAGCCAACTTGGAAAATTGTAAAATGACTCTTGTATATAAAGGAGACCATTGTAGACATTTAGAAAGTAATGTAGCGAGCATAAAGAAAATTATTAGGCAGACCTAATGTGCGAATTATAGGTCAAGGGTATATGTAAAGAACAGAGCAGGAACCGGTACTGAATCTGGCATTGGAGATACTATTGTAAAGCAGTACAAGTCATTGGATTAGTATAATCCTTATTGTAAGTCAGTGTGACTTCCCATTGAGCAGTGAGCTCTAGGCAGTTGGCCTTCCTGCATGTGCAGGCCCCTATTGTAAGTAATATTCTCTTATTGGCCAGTGAGTGAATATTGTGGGTCACAAATCCCACCGAGGTTTTTCCCACACTAGGTTTCCTCGTTAAACATCTTGTGTTATGGTGTTCTTTTCATGTGGATATTTCTGATTTTGTTTATTGCATTAATTCTTGCATACCGGTACACTGTTATTTTATGTTCTGCATGTTTTAACTTAAGAAATTCTTATTACCGATTAGATATTGATTCACCCCCCCCCTCTCAGTATCTGTGGGAATCCTAACAACATATGTGTGAGTTTGGAGGTGTGGCAGATCAGGGAAGACACCTAACCCATGGAAAAAGACCAAAACAAGCCTAAAACCCTCTAAAACAAGCATTTCTCGGGTTCCGTACCCATACGGTCAGACTGAGATTCTTCACTTCATAAATTGGAAAGTAATTCCAAAAGGTTACTTGGATCGCCTTGGAGTTTATGTGGGTCTTTGGGGAAATTGTGAGAAAATCCACAAAAACTGGTTAGGTAGGGCTAATTGGGGCTCTAGGGCTACTAGGCCGAGAAACTAGGAAAAGGAAGGAGCGATGGGAAAAAGAACCAAACCCCTAATCAAAACCAACTGAACACCCTTGGAAAACATCAAGAGCACTTATTTCAACCTCTGCAAACATTTGTTAAGAGTTGGAGAGTATAAGGTTGGATTTACCCTTGTGAATCTCAACCATGCCTGAGCAACCAGTGAGAACATCTTGATTGGGAGAACTCCTAGAGAGTTGAGGTGTCTAAATTGATTAGTAGACCAGATGAACAATGAAGGGAGCACACTAGGACAACTCTTGACTGCCTTTTCACAAAGGAAATACTCTCTTTGAGGACACCTCCCCATCACCGACCTAATTGGTTTAGGCCTTAGGGTTGGTATAAAATGATGTAAGATCTCATTGTAGATCATGGTATGGGAATGTAAATGTATTCGTGGTCTTGAAATGTAATATCATATGCGAGGGAGATTTGGTCGATCATAGGTGATCGATTTGGGATTAAGGAAGAGGTCAAAGGCCTCTGGTATTGAGCTTAATCGAGATTGTAATCAAGCATGGCAGATGCTATCTTTGACAATTCATTACTCTAGATTGTTGTCCATTTATCTTGAGGTGGTTATAACCTCTCTGTAGTCAGTGAGACTCTTTTGTAATGAGCAGTGTGCTCTAGGCAATGTGCCTTTCTGCATGTGCAGGCCCCTCATTGTATTACATACTTTTCTGACAGAAGTATCATCTGATTGTGGGTAGGCTTCCCACCGTGGTTTTTCCCTTTCTGGGTTTTCTACGTACAAATCATGGTGTTATATGGTATGGTTGCATTGTGTTGATTATCTATTTCATTGTTAAGTTTTATTGCTTACCGGTATTTGTTTATGTTTTACCGGTACTTAATCTAGTTTAAGGTTATTAAGTGGATTAAATGATATAATCTGTTAACAACCGATTCACCCCCCCCCCCCCCTCTCAGTTGTTCACCGGTTATCCTAACACTAAATTGATTTAGAGATGACTAATTAGATGGCTTAGAAGATTGAATTGATTGAGAGATAATTGGTTAGTCAGAAAAAGGTGATTTTGAGTGAAAGTGGGTGATTGAAGAGTTAACTGATTTGATCAATCGATTTGATTTCAACATGTGCTGTAGGATTTTGAAATTGAATTTGATTTTCATTTTCAATTTGTATTTGAATTTGGACTTTCAAATGCTGAAATGCACATGAAATTAACTGAAACTCACATTTGGTGAAATGTTAATTTGGAAGAAATGAAATTAATTGAAAGGATATGAAATTCGAATTTGGGGAATAGATGAAATGAAATTAATTGGAATTAGAATTTGGGGAATTAGAAGAATAATTAATTAATTTGAATAATTTAAATGCAATTATTTAAACATTAAAAATGAGCTTAATTAAATAATAAAGATTATTTAACTAGGGAAGAAATCGCAATTTTTAAAATAATTAATATTTGAGATAGGTTTGAATAACTGAAATGATTAAAGAATGGAAATTGGATAATTAGTAATGTAGAATGTGATGATTTGAATTAGTAAATTAGCTTAGTTAAATAATTAAAGATTACTTAATTAAATAGACGAATAATTAGTATACGATTAAAGAGACATTTTTAGGTGTTTACATTTGCCCCTCTTTGACACAATGTCAAGACGACGTTGTTTCAAAGAAAACAAAAAATTTCTGCTCCAGTATGCCCCAGTGACGTTAGGGTATAATGCCCCCTCGAGAGATTGTTTGTGCATTGAAGGCATGGATGATCTCTCGAAAGCACAAGAATGTTAGATGAGAGATGGAAGAATGGTTAACTTGATTCCAGGAATGAGTTTGATAATATAAAAGAAATGGTTGAAGTGATTTATAGATTGATTGATTTGATAAGATTGATAGGATTGATCTGATAAAGATAAAGTCTAGTTTCAGGAAGGACACATCCTATATAAGACAAAAATGATCAAAACGTCTGGTTTGAGGAAGGATACATCCTGTATAAGACGAAGATAGATGATTGTGCCTAGTTTTAGGAAGGTCTAATCCTGTATAAGACAAAGATAGATGATCATGTTTGGTTTCAGGAAGGATACATCCTGTAGAAGACAAATGATAGATCAAAATTGGATGAACGATGAAAGTGAAGAATAATTTATTGATAGATAGAATAGTTGATGTGAGGAAATGATAGAATTATAGATGAAAAGTTTGAAATTAAGTGATGAGAGAGATCATGTTAGAATGATTGGAAGAATCGAAAAGGTTGATTCACGAAAATAAAAATTCTTGATGAGAGAATGATCTGAAGAGACAATCAACATGATGAGATCATAAATAATTGGTATAAATTGAAATGATATGATGATGATTTGATTGATGGTGAATAGTCTTCTTGTCTTTATCCATAGTGCAACACATTTTCATCATTGAGCCTTATTATGTAACAATGAATCTTTGTAGACCAAGGTATAAGGAACCAAGATGCAAATATATCTCATTGCAAATAAAGAAACATGTAGCAAACAAGGAGTGAACCCTCCATTCTGGGAATAGTGCCAGGGGTCGAGGTATGTACGGTAGTCACAAAGATAGATATCCTTGACTTCAATTTTTGCATAGGATACTTGTTGAATGAATGTACCAATCACAAACACCCACTGGAACTATTTCCCCAGAACTTCATTGGTTCACACCACAAACAACAACCAAAGAAAAAAATCATGCCCATCATGACTCCTCTAGTCACTTTTTGGACATCCTTGAGTAGCATAGTAACATGATTGATCGCCAATTGATAAAAAGATAAAGACTGACTAGGACAAAAATATGGTAGCCATACTGATCCGTGCCTTCATGTGATTGCTTGATGTGATGGTTGATAATGTTTGGTTTCAGAAGTTTGCAGACCTCGTTTAAGACTGATCTGTCTGGTTTCGAGTGTACAAATTCTGTTTAAGACAAGATAATGATCATGTTGATATGGATAGTTGATACAATTGATAAGATTTGTTCTGTTTGATTGCAGATCTTTGGTTTAAGATAGTTATATCCTTTGTGATCTTCGTACAAAGTGTTTGTTGGATAACTGCTAGGATATTTGATTCTTTCTAGACATGATATTGCAATTTTTTGATGTTTTTCGATTTTTAGTTTGTTTTCAAAGAAATTTTCCGATATTTTTGGATTTTGGTATTTTCTCAATGTTTTTGTACTTTTTTCAGGATTGTATTTGAATGTTTTTGTTGTGATTTTGATGTTTTCCAATTTTTTTATTTTTTTAGGACTTTTTTCGAATGTTTTGGTATTTTTATGATTTCAAATGTTTTGGTATGTTGATGTTTTTGATTGATTTTTGAATTTTTTGATGTTTTTGGTAGTTGATGAAACATGAACCGCCATTGACTGATAAAGATAAGACTAACTTAGATAAAATCCAACAGCTATACTGATCTATGTCATTGTTTTGATTTGTGTGATCATTGATAGGAATGTCTGGTTTTAAAGAGTGAGTACCTCGTATAAGACCGATCTGTCTGGTTTCGAGTGCACCCTTCCTTGTATAGGACATGTTGATGTTTGATAAAGTTTGATCGATAGATTGATTAACAAGACATGTGATCAGTTTGATTGCAGACTTTTAAAGTTTGTCTATTGTTGATCTGATTTGATGGATGACCCATGTTTTCTTGCTTTGATTTTTTATTTTTTAGGACATTTTCTGATTTTTAGATTTTTTCATGACATTTTATGATTTTTAGGTTTTTTTCAAGACTTTTTATGATATTTTTCAGTTATGCCTCCAAGTGTGCAGACCTATGATGATAACATGATGATGCATATGAAGACAATGGATTTTTGATATGAGGTATGCTAATGCAAGATGCATGATGAAAATGAAGTTCCTATTCGAACAAAGATGATTGTGTGCATTCCTCATTCTGAAATGCACTAATTGGATTAAAGGTGCAAAACGTTTCAAAGACAGGAGTTCAATCCGTTCTCAAAAGACTTTAGCCATCCAACCTAACACACTATGTAACCAAGATTTATGAATGGAGGCACATAAAACTTCTCCACCAATTCTTGAAACTTTGATCTTCTTTTGCCCATGTGTGTGCATATGAATTTATTCCGACCCTTATAACCATCAAAGACCCTTGGAATCCTATGTGGCTAGCTACATGAGTTATTCTGACTTCAAAAGCAACTTGGATAGAGCCTCTCTTCCAGCAAGCTTTTAGGGCTCCGATGAGGTTATGCACTATAATCTCTCAAATATTGCTCCATTGCCAGCAGGCATCCATAGCCCTGATGGAGTTACTTGCATGTTCCCATAGTCAATCTTTTATTGTCGCACTTGTATGCATGATATTTCAGTAATATATCATTGCTTATTTTGCCTTGATGTTTTGATATTGATTTTGGCATAACATTTTTTCTTTTATTTTCTTCATTTTATTCCCTTGACTTGTAAGTAATGAAACTTTCTTGGGTATGACAATCACAGCGGCGCTGAAGTAGAATTTTGAATTTTTCACTAGCCACATGACCAACTAGGTATCTATAATGACTTATAGCTATTGATTAATTTGTGAGATACAATAGTTGATAGATTTTGGTTAACAAGACTTGATAGTGAAACTTCTACCCAACCAGTTATAAAGCTTAATCACAAGGTGACATTGAAGATGAATGACTAAAGGCCTCCTAAAGACTTCATGAACACGTATCTAGGAAATGAGACAACCTTCATTCCTTTCAGTGCAGAAAGGTGAATAACTCAGACAATCATCTTGTGTTATTATTGATGCAACTATATGAGAAAGCAATAATGATATGCAGCTATATGCTGTGCAATGGTGATATGCAAGCAACTATGATGTACTCTGAAATGAAGATATGCAATGTAGTAAAGAAACATGCAAATGTAGTACTGAAAATTGAAATGAACCCACCCTTAGATGTAATATCTTTTTAGGTGCATGTTGTTATTGAGGAAGGATGAAAGGATGGAAAATAGGTATTGGATAATAGAAAGGATATTGGAAAATTTGTGTAAGGATAGATAAAAATGTTTTCAAGATGAACTTTGACACCCACCTTATGAGGTGGTGAAGTAAAGGAAGACAAGTTGACTTTGGATGTTGAGATTTTGAGGGAGAAGTGGATGTGGAATTCGGGACATAAGGACTTGTTGATGTGTTTTTAATGCACGTGCGAACACAAAATAAAACACCATAAGTATCTTATTCTTTTTTGAACAAAATCTCTCAAATGTTGAAGATTAGCTTAAGGATCACTTGAGAAGACTCCAAGGTTCATGAATGTAGGGTCACTACGTGTGGATAAGCTCATTGGTTTGATGTGATTATGCTGGAATCACAAGGGAACTTACATTTGAATGCCTTAATGCTCAATTTGTTGGAACTAAGGTCCTATCTACTCAATTGGAAAGATAAAAAAGAGCAAAAGAGGTAGGGTTTGAGAAGTCTATTCTAATCCTATGAATTAAGGAAGATATATGAATAATTTAGTGGAATCCTACTAAGCTAGGTCTCACCATCAACTTGAACAATTTGACACAAGCTCAGTGCAATCTTCTAAGGTCGTTTCAAAGATATTTGAATCAATACCATCAAACATCGATTACCATTCAAGTTAATGCATAAGCAATTAATGTAGAACGATTCAAAGTTAAGCTCATATCATTCCAGTTGACCACACAAGGCACACTCACAATCAGTAAGAGGCTAGTGGTATGGATTAGATGGATTTCACATGAATACATTCAACAACTTCTTGCATTCAATCTAATCAACATGAAAATAAATTGAGAAGTAGAACCATGAGGCTTGTTGAAATAACAAATTTCACCATAACTTCAATGAAAAGGGTATCTCATTTACAAGTCATACAAACAATTCTTCCCTCTCCTAATCTACTTCTATTCTAAGTGCTATTATATTTTCTCCTAGCTATTAGCCATTTTCCAACTATTGACTATTAACTATTAACCTTTACAAATGAAGAGCTTGAGCTTTTATAGAAAGCTCAATTACAATGAATGACCAAGATTTTACAATAAAAACCCTAATTAGGGTTTGTTACAACAAACTTCTCCATAGCCAATGAGAAAATTACATTCCATGAGTGTGGGCCAATAGAAATCAGGGGTAGGTGCCTCAGAGTTTGTATCGTAATTGGTGAGTCAGGTACATTGAATCAAGACATGCAAAGGTAGACCTTCCTTGATTAGCGAGTGGTGACTGGGATGATGATTTGGATGCCACTTCACACTTTGTAGGTTTGATCTTCTAACTTTGATTAGCTCTTCTGAAACTGTTTGTTGGAATGACTTCATCTTTGTATTTCTCCTTCGGAATTCCTTCTATTCTGACTTCCTTCATGTTGTTGATGTTGTAGATCATGTCTTCGTGCAAGTGGATGCTTCTTGTTTGATTCCCTTATTTCCTTCTTCATCTCCTGCAAAACAAACAGGTGAGTATCAAATACACTTGATATATAAGCTTAATAAGAGCATATAAAGAGAATTCGTCATCATGAAGGGACACTTGAATTTGCTTTTTGCTCGTGAAGAGGAGCTTCTGAAGTGTATTCCATTATTGATGTTCATTAAGTTATCCTTGTCTTTGAACTCACTCACTTCACTGAGATCATGCAGTTGTTAATGTAGATCAAATCATGAAGTTCACTTGTGTGAAATCTGCTCCATTCCCTCAAGACATGAAGTTCTCTCTTAATCTCTTAAACACAAAGTTACAAACTTCGCTCTGAGGTAGCAATTCATGAAGTAAAAACTTCGCTCCTATCTCTCAATTCATGAAGTTGTTGAGTTTTGCTCCAATTTGAGAAATCATGAAGTTGATAATCATTACATTTGTTTCTTTCCCTTGACCCTTGAATCTCACTTTGTCAACGAAGGCTTGAAGGTGCAATATGTTTCCATCTTCTCTATTCATGAATCTCGCTGTTATCCATCAGCTTGTGAAGTTTGCTTGAAAAGTGCAATTCATGAAGCAATGATTTCGCTCCAAAACCTTTGAACCCGAAGTTCGCTCCAAATATTCAATTCATGAAGTTGTAAAATCTCTCCAAATCGGTAGTTCATGAAGTGAAAAAACTTCGCTCCAAATTGGTGGTTCATGAAGTGAAAAAACTTCGCTCCAAAATGCTCAAACTTGAAGTTGTAAAATTGCTCCAAATCGACAGCTTATGAAGTTACCTCTATTTTCTTTATTCATGCAGTTGTAAAATTTTCTTCTATCCTTAACACATGAAGTCGCTCCTATCAGCCATCACATGAAGTTCAATCCTCTCGTTGACGTGATGAAGTACGCTCCTCTAGTTTTGAGCATGAAGTGGATTTCAAACTTCAAGAAATTTGTTGTTAGTAAACATGATGCACTTGCTCGTTCTTCTTCATCATTCCATGACCTTCCCTTTTCTTTTGTATCAAACTCCAACTCTGTTTAAGATGGTGAATCTCCTGCAGTCAGCTCTGTAAGTGCATAGTAATGATCTGATCCACCCTCTTCATGTGATCGAATCTTGATATTGTCCCTTTCCCAAATGTGTATATTGATGTGTGACTCCTCCTTGAATTTGACTTGCCTTGGAGTGTAGTCTTTGAATTTCCTAATGAAATCATCTCTTTATCAGCTTTCGGTCCCCTTATCAAAACCTAAAAGACACATAATGAATCAAGAATCCTCCAAATAAAACAATCTTACACACCCGTAATGCATCATTAATTGCTTTCAAAGATCCAATTCAAATCTGGGAAATAACAATCTACTGATGGAATTAGTCCTTGAAATCAGTTCTAATCTGAATTTTGATCCTCAAATTTGTAGCTCTACCTCTCTGTCTGCTACAATTCGCCGTCTTTAGATTGCAGAGAAGATTGTATCAATTGCTTTGATTAATGCCTTGGAATGAGGATGAATGTCCTCTTATATAGACGGTGGATGTTAAAGGGTCTCTTTTACTCTATCTTCATTAAAGTGACACACCTTCATTCAAAGGTCAACTCTTTTTCTTTTTATTTTTTTTGCCACACCTTGCAAAGACTGATGAGGTGGATACTTTATCTTTTAAAATTTCAAAATTTTTGGTGGGGCCCATGCAATATCAAAGACAAAAAAACAAATTTCATTCTCAGCCAGTGGTTAGGACTAGTGGGTCCTAGCAAGAGTCCTTACGACAAATCTATTTAACTCTCCATTTTGGAGCGTGTGGGGCTCAACATATAATGTGATACGGTGTGATACGGTGGAGAGAAATAAGAAGGGGAAGTGGTAGGAAATGTTAAGGGTAGCTGCTACGTGGAGAAAGAGGGGGGAATGGGATGTTGGAAGAAAGGGGGACATAAGGGATATAAATGATGGAAGTAGGAGATACGTGGGGGGGAAATGAGTTTTAGGATGTGGGAGGTAAAAGGGGTTTGAAGGAGTTAGGATATGTTGGGGAATAAAGTGGAGTGGGAGGTATAAGGGGGTAATGAAAGGGTAAAGGAGATGTAGGCTATAATGGGAGTTATAAGGGGCAAGGAAAAAGGGTAAGGGGGTAGGGTGGTAGGTTAGGATAGGGATAGTATATGGGTAGGATAGGATGGGGGTAGGTGATCAGATGGAAAGGTGTGGGTAGGAAGAAGGTAATTAGGAGTAAAGGTGGGAAATGGGAATAATTAAGTAGGTAAGGAGGTTAGGATGTGGTAGGCTAAGGGGTATAGAGATAGGAGGGTAGAAGATGTAGGTGTGGGAAAAGGTAGGTGTAAATGTAGATGAAGGGTAGTGGATGAGTATACTAGGATGGGGAGAGGGTTAGGTAGGTAAATGTATAGGTTAGAGGATGGGATGTAAGGTAAGGGACATGGAAGTGGTAGGTGATGTAGAGATGTGAAGGAGGTTAAGGCATGGGGTACGAAAGGTGGATAGAGGATAGAGAATAGGAAGGTAGGTGAGTTAGAAGGTATGGTCAATGGAAGTGAAGAGTGTTAGGAGAGGTGAAAATGGAAGGGAATGGAAATGGGAATGATTGGGTTTGGGTATCCATTGACACGACCAGGAGAAGTGGAAGAGATTATGCCTTGGTTGGGCAAAGGGAATGTTAAGCTTCACTTCATATCAAAGAGAAAGACTTGGCCATCTCCTGAGAAACTATGAACAAAAGGTTAATAGCAAAGACTCGACAACAACCAACAACTAAACAAAGACCACTAACCTAGAAAGCGAAAAAAGTGGGGGTCCCCATTTGCGATGGGGCGATGTGTGAATACATCACAATAGGACCCAAAATGGATGAAGGAGACGATGAAAGAATGGATTTGGAAAGTAGGAGATATGAAGACAGACAATTGAGGGACGCATTTGGAATAGCAAGTCTGGATGCCAGTTTTGATTTTTCTTTGGATTGCAACATTTTTATGGGAATCCACATCGATTTTGATTTCTCTTTTGTTTCTGATTCTTTGGAACACATTGCTTCTATAGGTGACTTAGGAATCCACATAGTCTTGGATTTTTCTTTTCTCATAATGGGCCTTTGTAGCCTTTTGGATATTGCCTTTTTCTTTTGGATTAGATTTTTCTTTGATTTGATATGTCTTTTAGATGAGACATGTTGATCTTTGGAGGTATGTGGATTCTTGGACTTGTTTTTATGCTTGGCATCTAAATCACTTTTAAAGGGAATATGATTCATGGGTAGATAGGAATGATATAGATGTAGTTTCAACGAGTTGATGTGGGTAGATGGTTGGAAGGTGATCAAAGATGTGTGCTTTTGATGGTCTCAATTGGATTGTGAGCTAGGGATCATATGAATAGTAGATGGAGAGATGTAGGGTCCTAATATGGATGGAAGAGAGGAAGCCTTTGATTTTGGGATAAAAGGATCCAAAATGGATTTGAATATTGAAGGAGGATAGTTATGTTGGGATTTAGAAGAAGGCATTTGGGATTGAGAAGAAGGTATGGAAGAAATGACAAAATCATGAAGTGGACCAGATCAAGATTTATGAACTTGGATAGATGCAACAAGATCTGGTGGAAGATTAGGACCATGAGAGGGATAAGAAGTAATAATGAGATTTTTAGGGGGATTAGGAGGAATATGACATGGAGGTGAAGGAAATCCTTGATCTTTACTTAGAATAGGAGCATGGGAGTTTGTGCTTTTCTCTTGATTTTGAATTGGATCATTGGAATTTGCACTTTGCTCTTGATTTTAAATTGGATCATTATGATCTTGCTCGGGAGGTGGATGTTGAAGGGGACCTGGAAAGTGTTCTTGAGATAAAAGGGTATCATTGTGAGTGGAATAGAAGAGAATGAGGGGATCATCATAGGATTCTTGATAGGCTGGATCTTGATCGAAAATTGGATAGGATGAAAGGGCTTGTTCTTGACCCTGATTTGTTTCATGACTGATTTCTTCTGATTTGGATTTTCCTCTTGAAAGGGGGAAGGAGTTTGGATATTCATGGGAGATTCTTGGAAGATTTTAATATTTTTACTTGATGAGAAAGGATTTTGAATGAGACTCTCTGAATTGTGACTTGGATTAGATTGGATTTGTGCTATGGATATTGCTTGGGAGATTGTGTTATTGGATAGAGATGGTGTGGATTGCTCTTGTGTAACTTCAAGGGATGATGAAATGGTGGATAGATATGGTTGATTTGGACTTTGGTTGAAAGGGATTTGATTTTGGTTGAAAGGAGTATGATTTTGGGTGAAAGAGGTTTAATTTTGGTTGAAAGGAGTATGATTTTGGGTGAAAGAGGTTTGATTTTGGTTGAATGAATTTTGATTTGGACTTTGGTTGAAAGGGGTTTGATTTTGGTTGAGAGAGGTTTGAATGTTGGGTTGGTGTGAATTTTGATTTGGACTTTGGTTGAATGGGGTTTGATTTTGGTTGAAAGAGGTACTTTGAATGTTGGGTTGATATGATTGGTATGATTTATATAGTGGGTTAAAAGAAAAAGAAGGTTTACATGACTCTAATGTTGGTTGAACTGAGGTAGGAATGATTTTGTTGAAGAATGATGGTTGGCCTGTTTGGATGGTCTCACAAGAAGAAGAAGGTTGGCTTGATACTGATTCTCTTGTGGTTATCACTTCTCTCATATTTTTGTCTAACCAGCTCCTATGGTTGTTAGGATTAGTCATGTCTATCATTTGTTGTTGTAAAGTCTTGATATGTTGAGTTAAGGTTTCTATGGATGGTGATGGAATAGGAATGGAAGGGATTAATTCTCCACCTTCCCTACGAAATGTATAACTCCAACCCATGATGTTTTCTTGATTGGTTTGGACCTAGGATCACAACATGTAAGATGTTTTCTCCATTTCTAGAATGTTTCAATGTTTGATTGATTTGTTGATTTTGACGAGCTTGTTTGCTGCGGGGTTTTGATCTTGTTGATATTGAAACTTGACTTTGTTGAGGGGTTTGATCTTGTTGATGTTGAAACTTGACTTTGTTGAGGGATTTGATCTTGTTGTGATATTGATATTGCAAAGACACAGTAGCAAGAAAAGAAAACAATCTAAACTAAACAAAGAGAGCCCTTGTTTAAGGGACTTTTTCAAATCCTCATGAATGTTGAGATCTTTTTCAAGACCCCATTTTGTTTTCGATAGTATTTTGGCAATTCGATAGCACATCAAGCAGACTCTCCTAAGGTCAAAAGGTCACAAGTATTATCACAACCCACAACTTGATACTCTGTCAACTCAAACAACCCTGTCACACCCTAGGGTGCGCCCATTTTTTTGCCCTTTTCCAGAAATTAGACCAAAGAAGATTGCTCCTCAATTGGCCCGTTATCCTAGGAGATATATGGTGAGTGTCTTGGGGGTGGATCATTCCCCACCCTTGCACTGTGATAATTCAAGTGTCTGGTTACTGACTCGGTTTGTCCTCTATTGCTATGGTTTTTAATCGAGCTTCCGTTTGAAGATACCCTTTGAAGTCATGCAAGCATGATTGAGGCCTATAGCCGAATAAAGCACTAAGAAAGATGTAGTCATGCAAGCATGATTGAGACCTCAAGGCCCTACAAAGTGCTTGATATGAGATAAACTCAAATATGCTTCGTCCCCCAAGATTTTCATCTCAAAAGGTGATTTGATTATAGTGAGTTAGAATAATTGGCTTTAGTCGTACTCACTTGGGTCGTTCCCTTCACACTGGTCCCCTCAAGGCAACTTGGGAATGTAGACCCTCTAAAGGATGTAAGTACATAAATTAAAGAAAGCATAAAAGAAGAGAGTCTGGTTTTCTGATCACCCATTGAAGGGGAGAGCATAATACCTATCACTTCAAAGACACGTAAAACAAAATTCTTGTTATCCTCCAATTGCAATGATTTTCTACTCTAAACAGGCATGGTGTTCATTTTTAATCCTCATAGCAATTTGTGATTTAAAGGAAAGAGTTTGTTTTGTTCTTTTTAAAAGCACCAAAAGAAAGTTTTCTACTCTATCCTTGCACATGAAAATGACGTTAGTGGACACATGGTGGGCTATCCAGCCTATCTTCCCCTCGGTTATAGAGCTCTGTCTTTTCACAATTAGAGTAATTCTGACAAAAATCAGCAAACATGAAAGACAAAATGCAGAAAGTTTTAAATGGCAATTGCGAACTAACTACTAATTAATTGTGAATTACCTAATGATCAAGTGTGAACTATTGTGCTGTCAATTTCAAATTATTGTGCTATCAATTGCAAACTGATCTATGAAAAATTGTGGATCACTGTCATGTCAATTGCGGATCAGTTAACAGACAAATTTTAATTTAGACAGAAGTATGAGACAGAAGAGAGAAGTTTATTATGCGATTATGTCACTCCAGATCATGCGAGCCATCACTTCAATGTCATCATAAAAGTTGAATTTGGCAAGGAATCGATGAATGTTTCTATGGTATTGAGCAATTACATCGCCTTCTTCAGTTGCACGAAGTTCTCTTTCTGCCTTTAGGAGCCTTTGGTATGTTCTTTGTTCTCTTCTATGTTGTCTTGGCCTCTTGGCACCTGCAATTTTGAAAGTCACCTTTCCTGCCATTAGATTAGACACATTTTATGCAAAAAAGATGAATTTTCCAAATTTAAAAAAAATTATGGGTTAAGTGTGCAAGACCAAATGATTAAGAAACGACAAACAAAAAATGATTTTTGCCCCTTTCTGGCAATTGCAGTGGATTTTAGAAATTGCATGACATTTTAATAGTAATTGCGATAGATTTTAACATAAATTGCGGATTAATATTGGCAAGTGCGAATTTCTACACTGTCAATTACGAACCTACATTTTCTGGGCTTGTACGGACTTGAAAAATCACATAAAATAAGAAATGAAGGTTAGATCTAATCTTTCACGTCGGGTTGACCAATGTTTCCATGCCTAAAAATGTCATAAATGCTGAAATAGGGAGTAATGACAATCACAATATCCTTAACTATTAAAGCAATTTCAAACATAAATCAATGAAATAAAATGCATAAATGAAAGAATTAAACAATTTACATAATTGTAGACCCCCTCAATTGCATTGTAGCTTCCATTGTTCTTCTCCTTAGTTGTTGTTGAATTGCCTCTCAGGTATTTCACTGATTTCCTACATAGAGTAGCAACTATTTTGAAGACAGTGATCTAGCTTGAAAATGAGAAATGAGGTCGAATTTATAGACTTTCAACACAAAAGAGGTGAGGATTTGAACTCAAGTGCTGATTGATAGATAACTGAAATTCATGATTGATCAGTGAACTCAATAGATTGATATGTTAACATAATTGATTGATTTGTTAACTCATTTGATTGGGGAGTCAACTAAATAGATTGGCTAGTGGACTGACTAAATTAGTCAGTTGACTAAATTGATTGAGAGATGATTGATTAGATGGATTAGAAGACTAAATTGATTGAGAGATAGCTGGTTAGTCAGGAAAAAGTGATTTTGAGTGAAAATGGGTGATTGAAGAGTTAACTGAGTTAATTGATTTGATCAATCAATTTGATTTCAACATGTGTTGTAGGATTTTGAATTTGAATTTGATTTTCATTTTCAAATTGTATTTGAATTTGGACTTTTGAATGCTAAAATGCACATGAAATTAACTGATATTCATATTTGGTGAAATGTTAATTTGGAAGAAATAAAATTAATTGAAATGATATGAAATTTGAATTTGGGGAAAAGATGAAATGAAATTAGATGAAATTAATTGGAATTAGAATTTGGGGAATTAGAAGAATAATTAAATAATTTAAATAATTTAAATGCAATTATTTAAACATTACAAATGAGCTTAATTAAATAATATAGATTATTTAACTAGGGAAGAAATCACAATTAATTAAATAATTAATATTTGAGATGGGTTTGAATGACTAAAATGATTAAAGAATGGAAATTGAATAATTAGTAATGTAGAATGTGATGATTTGAATTAGTAAATTAGCTTAATTAAATAATTAAAGAATTACTTAATTAAATAGACGAATAATTAGTATACGATTAAAGAGACATTTTTAGGTGTCTACAGGCACTATTGTTTGTTGTTGAGTATAATATTGTTGTTGTTCATTATGTGTTTGCATATTCGATGATGCATGTTGTGCATTTTTAAATTGCTGCCCTATTTGTTGCAATTGTGTGCCACTATTTGTTGTTTTTGTTGCCATAATTGAAGGTCATGTTGACAAATTTTGTGTCATTTCTGAATGCGTATTTGTCGCATGTACCGAACTTGAGTGCACATAAGAACTTTGTTGTATCATTGTATTGGTTTGGACATCAGTAATGTTTGGCATTCCAGTCGTAAAATGCTCTTGCATTTGTGATTGTGATCCACTTTGAAGAACTTGTGATGTCTTTGGATACGTTGTGTTTGTCAATGATTTCGCCATCGCCATTTGATCTTGTGGAAATGATGTAGTGTTGTACAATGGATTATTAATTGTGTAAAAGGTTGATTTCAGTGGAACACTCACACCCAAGGATTTAGAGACACTCTTCTCAAGTGGTGTGGTTGGTACTGTTGGCAGTAGGCCAACGTCCCTCATGGGGATTCACGACATGGTTTAACAACCTCTTGTGGATTCTATAAGTCTAGTGTTTGTATCAGGCATTGGCAGGTCGAGCTTTTGGTGCAATGACAACCCTAACTTGTAATGAGTGGTGTCAGAGCTTGGTCACAGGTTTGAATCATGCAGGCCACGACGAGTGATGCTATGAGGGGGATTGTTGGTAGTAGGCTAGTGTCCCTCATGGGGATTCACGACATGGTTTAACAACCTCATGTGGATTCTATAAGTCTAGTGGTTGTATTGGGCATTGATAGGTCGATCTTTTGATATATCAACAACCCTAGCTTGTAACAGGTATTTCCTGTTGTGCATTCGTTTCATTTGAATGAGGTTCAAAAATCAAAATATTACCAAATTCATGTTGCGTTTGTACATTAGTTTGATCATTCGAGGTTGCAATAGCTTCAAGCATGCTTCTATACTTGTTGGGAAACAATCTAGACACTTTACTGAAGAACTTGTTCATTTTCTTTTCAATTTTTTGATTGCTAATGCACATTTCAAGATCATCTGAATCATCAGAATTTGACGAGGAATCTGATGGGTTATTTGGATCCATTTCTTGTTGAAGGTCTTGGTTTGACCCAAATCCTTGTACAAGGTTTTGTTCCTCATATGAAATTGGAGGTTGCGCGTCATATTGCTAGTTGAATTGATTGAAATCGAATGGTACACTCCCTGATGGTATTGGTGGAACACTTCCAAATCCTGGTTTCATTGGCACAAATATGGGTTCATAATATAGAGGTGGTCCCAATTATATTGTCTCATATTGTGGTGGTGCATTGCTTGACAAACGCACATTTGGATCGAGTGATTGAGTTTGATATTGTTGCATTTGCATGTTTTGTGTGTTATCCATTGGAAATGACATGGCTTGATACGTTGATCCGTGTGATTTCTTGGACTTAGACCTTGTTTCAACCAGCATGTCACTATGCAATGCAATATTTTTTTGGATTTTGGATGATGGATGCAACTAATGCAACTTATGGATAATGGCAATGCAACTTATGTTTTTTTTGGGTCTTTATGAAATTTTGGAATGATAAGGGTATGCAACTGAATGCAACCTAGATGATTGACAATGCCACTTATGTTTTTGGTCTTTTTAATTTTTGGAATGATAATGAAATGCAACTAAATGGAGCTTTGAGGAATGCAAATGACAATGCAACCTAGGGTGAGAGTGCAACCTATGTTTTTGATGATTTTGGAGATTTTAGACAAACCTTAAAAATGCAACCCTAAAGATTCAACCCTTAGGAAATTGAGATGGCATCTAGACCTTAAAAGGACAAGTTGACAAAAGGACAAATGACAACGTCTCACCTATATGCTTGGATACTAAGCTAGGTTCGACAAAATGTTGTTGATTA
This sequence comes from Cryptomeria japonica, assembly GCF_030272615.1. Lineage (NCBI taxonomy): Eukaryota > Viridiplantae > Streptophyta > Pinopsida > Cupressales > Cupressaceae > Cryptomeria > Cryptomeria japonica. Next base: position 867,786,439 of record NC_081409.1, on the reverse strand, counting down.
CAAAAGAGACAAAAGTTTGAAAAGGTCTAGACTTCTTAACAATGACTTAGGGTTTTATCTAAAGAATTGAATTCTCAAGTATGACAAAACCTAATTTTGGACACTATAATGCAAAAGGACAAATGACCTAAGGTATAAACCCACAATATGATATGACAATGACCTAATCTATGGAATGCCCTAGGGTATGCAAAATGACACTTAAGAAAGGACCTAAAGATGGTATGCAAAATGATCCTTAAGGAAGGACCTAATGATGGTATGAAAAATGACCCCTAAGAAAGGACCTAAGGATGGTATGCAAAATAGTGCTAAAGCTAAGTTCAAAATGAGGACACTTAACAATGAAAAGGACTAAATGGGATGCAATGACTATGTCTTAAAACCTAAGAGTGGACTATGAAGGACCTAAACCTAAGTGAAATAAATGTTGAGAAAAAGTTTTCCAATGTTTTTGAAAGCCATGTTTTGAAAAACAAAATGTTTTGCACTTTGTTTGATGAATGCTCTTGTTTTTTACTTTGTTTGGAAAAAGTTTGGACTTGTTTGAAAAATGATGCAGGACTCAACTTTTGACAAGCATAGAAGACAAAGTGTTTGGACTTGGACTCAAAATAATCATGCTTATTCACAACATGTCCTATGGCTGACCAGGACAATATCTATTGAATTCTCTAGCTCAATACAACATTAAGTCAGATAGCTAGACACTTGGTAGCACGAGCTCCCCCTTACAGTGCACTCAATTCTTAGGCATACCAAGCTTCAAATTCAAGGGTCATCACTTCCCAAGAATTTTCTCTCTCTAACAGAAGAGTACATGAGAGGATCTTTGACATGCATGTATCACAATGCCTGAGCCAACAGATAGAAGGATTTTGACATCTAAAAACAAGAGGTTCTAGTAAGGGCATCCGTTCAGGTGGGTGTAGATCTAACAAATTTAATCGTCGCTACACCATTCCAACACCTGTTGTTTACAACTTTCATTGCATCCACATTTATTTATAGTGGTTTGGAAGAGGCTTGGCCTTAGCCCCATTACCACTTGGGTCGTTCCCTCTCACCAATGCCTGTCGAGGTACCAGGCAAATCGGGAGGCAAACCCACTATCTAAAGGTTAAAACACACAAGCAAATGAAAAACAAACATGGCATACATGGTGTTCATTTATCTCTTAGAAAATGAAGTGTGCAACTAAGCTAGAAATCACAAACACATGGTTTCGAATATAAGTCTTTGGCTGTGTCCTGCAACAAATATGTCAGTAGTTTCAATGTTTGTCTTCAATACACGAAAATGCCAACCTTCAAACCTGCACACATCAAAAACCCCAAATTAGTTACCAAAATAACATAAAAAAAACCAACCATAAGAAAATACTAACATACAAACTAACAAACTAGTCTAATTAAAAAATAAAATTAATCTAATTAAAACAAATCTATTAAATCCAAATTTTTGAACTAAACTAATCAATGTTAATTAAATCTAAATTAAAAGCCTAATTGACTTAATCTAATAACAAGAATCCAAACTAATTAAAAAAATTAATTTCCTAAAACTAAACTAGAAAAATTCTAAATCTAATTTAAAAAGTAAATCTAATTATTAAGAAAAAAAAATCAAAAAGTAAAATCTACTAAAAAAGTAAATCTGTTTTAAGAAAGACTAAGACCACATTCTAAAAAACTAACTCTTTATCTTCTAAACCAAAATAAGATGCCACGTAAGCTAAAAAGAGGAGTAGTCTTAAATGAATAAGAATGGGGTTGTCTTAAAAATTTAATGCTACCGTAGACATGTATACAAAACGTTTTTCTTTTGTTTGACAGATTTGAAACACCTTTCGATCATATTTTAATATATTATGCAGATTTTGCAATGTTCTAGACAGGGTTTTGAAACGCTTTTTATCAGATCTGAAATGTTTTTGCCATAGCTTAAAATATTTGTAGCAGAATTTTAACAAATTTAAAATGATTTTTGAAGATTATAAATTGTTTTTTAATAGATCACAAACATTTCACCATATTGTAACGTTTTTTTAGCAAATTGAAAGATAGCTCTTAGTGTTTTTTAATAGCAGATTACGAAATGTGTTTTGAGAAGATTAAAAAGTGGATTTTAGCATAATGAAAAGATCTTTATTTGCATATTTAACACATGTTTATTAGTTATGAAAACCACACATCAAATCTGTCAAACACCACATACGTTAGAAATTCTGCAAAACACCAAGAAGATGGATCTATCATCTACAACCATTCAAAAAACATATATCAGTAAGAGGTTTCACGTCGGGTTCACCAGAAAATGTGACAAACAAATACACATAAATATGTAAAATCAAACACATTCACAACAAGGTCATCAAAAGCATAAATGAAATGAAGAAAATTGAACAATCAAACCATTAAAGCTCCGTTGACGAAGGCCTCGCTGCTACTCCTTTCTCCTCTAATTATGTTGGTATGATGGCTCAATCCATTATGCAACTCATATAAAGCAAGGGAAAAAGCGTGATAGGCCAAAATACTAGAAGATTTAGAATGATAGCGTAAATGAAAATTGCTAAGATCTCAAAATGAGGAAACAAGAGCCCAATTTATAGACCTTGAGATTACATTGAACGGACAAGATCAACTCAATTCAATGATTGAAATTTCGTGCAAGAATGAGTTAAAAGGGAAATTACCATTAGAAGCCAAGAGAAAAAGACACTAAATCAAAAAGAAAATGGAAACTTCTATTTGTACTCGAAATATTCCATTTAAGCAAGAATGAGGTGGAATTAATAAATATAAATTATTATTTTTTCCTCATTTTTAAAGTAGCCAATTAAATAAATAAATTATTTAATTGTGAACTTAGGATAAGAGGAGTAAATGAATAAATTTATTTACCTAGGAAGAAATAATAATAAAGATGACATGACTGAAATGAAGAAATTGATGAAATAATTATAGGTTTCTAACCCCAATATCGAATTAGGCCCAAATTATGACTGAAATAAAATGACTGATTGGCAATATTGACAAAATTGATGACAAATGACCATAATCCAAAAGTGCTTTGATAAGACCAAGAAATTGACAATGATGATGATGACAAGATAATTGAACGCAATAAAGGCAAATGAGATGTCAAAATGATTAATTTTGACATTGCAATTGATTTAAATCGATAATGTTGATTGGCAGAAAACCAATGGAAATTGATTAAAGATGATTGAAAAGGATTTGATAAAAAGATTGAAGAGATTGATAATTAATAGTTGATTAATTATCAATAAAGGTTGATTTAGGACCAAATGATCAAACGATAAAACTATCAATCATGATGATTTAGGGCCAAATATGATTGAATAGGTTTGTTAGGGTTGGAAAGGAATCAGATAGAATAGGAAGAATGGCCCAATGTCCACACATGATGAAAATCAAATGTGATATAGAAGACATGTTAAAAATTAAGGTTTAGCGACACAAGCATAAACCAATTTTTAGTGTCTACAATAATCAAATATTTCACATGAATATACAATTAAATATTTTGTATTAGGGCATATTTGAAACAAATAACTAATATCAAATATATCCTCCAATTTTCGTAGCAGATCTCTACCTTAGAGTTTTATTCATAAGGGGCACACATTATATATACAATATTGAATTTGTTAACTAACAGCTCAACTAGTTTTGTTGTAATATATTATATAAAATTATTGAATAAGTGACAATTGTAAGTTTTAGTTGATAGCTTTTGTATTGAAGATATTTTTTATTGCTTAAATTTTGGTTGAATAAAAGTTATATCTAAATTTAATTTGATCAAACTTGTCATGCCCTCGCCTTAATAATGGCTTCTCACCATCCTTGAGATAAATTCAGATGTAGAAGATTGTCTTATTAAGACTTTCCACGATTTTACATAATCTCAAATCAAAGGAAATAATATATCAGGCGGTAATTATCTTCATAAAGTAGGGATGTAGGCAACAACTCTAAAATTAATATTTAAACCTAGATACCTACATCAACCCATATATGATAACAATAACAAAAGAAAATAGATTAAGGGTTATATAAAGCTTTAATAATACACATTATTAAGCGTTAATTAGGCGTGATTACTACAACCGTCATTAATTAAAAGAAAAAGACAACTTATTAAGAGTTATGACTTTTGCAAGGGTAATAATCATAGAAAGGACACAACCCTCCAACATCGATATATATATATATATATATATATATATATATATATATATATATATATATATATATATATATATATATATATATATATATATATATATATATATATATATATATATATATATATATATATATATATATATTGACGCAACCACGACAAGAGGGTTCTCAAAGAGAGTTGTCCGAATCGTGCAAACAAGATTAACACAATGGAAACAAAAATATAGGATAGAGAAAATGCCAGATTAGGCTTAAGTCATATCATGAATTCAATTACAATTGGCCGGCAACATTTGGGCAACAAAACATGCTAACAGGCCTGGTCACAGAATACACAATCAATCCGAAACCAAAGAGATGTTCAAGATTTATCTATATCTATCTGATCATCATCCCTTAGCAATCACTAATCATTTAGGATCTGATACATCAATATATGGTATCCTGAACACATCCAGGTCGGCCAAAGAAAGATTACAATCCCCAAGGCGGGAAAGTGTAATGTGCAAATAGGTCAGCCCAAAGCATGAAGAAAATCCTCTAGAAAAGAACTAAAATGAAATGAAGACCAAAAGGAAGGTCGTCCAAGCATATGGGAACATTGTTTTAAGTGCCAATAGGCTTCGCAATTCAAGGAAATGCTTTGCAAGATAAGGAAACACCATCTAGCCGTTAAGGTTCAAATTGGTTTGAAAACTGAGAACTGCTAGACAATCCAGAAGTGAAATCTTGCCCGAAAAAAGATCCAAACGAGTTGCGGACCTAAGATAGGGCACAAGAACATGTCTACAAGGCAAATCGAGCTCCGCACAGAAAATGAGCAGCTCAGAGGGGTTTGGAGCAAAACACAGAAACCGAACTGAACAAGAAACAAAACAGAAAGCAAATATTTTTGGTTGATGTAGGATTTCCAATGATCCAAGGATGCTCTTGCATCAGACATCCAAGGTTATTTGAAAAGTGAGTTCCTCACTTTGGTGGGCCTAGATGAAAGCCAAGACGGTCTACCTCCGCCTGAGAAATCTAAGAAGAATCTTCCACTGGTCTGTCCTTCCACTTCACAAGATAGTCTCTGTACTGTCTTCTTCACGTGCTCTTACCAACTTTGCTATCCAAAATCTCTTCAATCTCATCTGATTTCTTCTCAAGCTACTGCCTTTCTAAATCTAGTCCACTATCATCACTGAATTTTGCCTCATGATATTGATAGAGATCCACTATGTTGAATATAGGTGACATACCCAAGGTATCTGGTAACTCAACTTCATATACATTGCCTGAATCAAAATTCTTCAAGATCTTACAAGGTCCAAATTTTATCATCTTCAACTTGTTGTATGTTCCAACTAGAAATCTTCCCTTTCTCGAGTAGACCATTACCTCATCCCCAATTTCAAATTCCTTACCTTGCCTCTTCTCATCTGCCTTCTCTTTATACTTTCGATTCATATCTTCTAAATGTTGTTTCACCTGATTATGTATTGACTTCATTTGGTCTGTAAACTCTCTGGTGTGATTATCGTCTTTGCCTCTGTTCTACTCTGCAAAAGATATTCTACTTCTGGTAAATGTTTTGCCTCTTTGAAATTTTCCTCCTCTTCCTCTTTGTCACTGCTCATGTCTTTTGTTCAACTTTTCCTCAGGCTTCAAGGCACATCGATAAGCCTCTTCCACACTCTGCAACTTGATTAAGTTGATCTCCTCCTATATAGGCATCCACAATCTATTGATATATCTCACAATCTGTTCAACCTCATCCTCAGTATGTTCGGATATGATGTTCAACTTGTAGAACTCTTCAGTATACTCCTTCACATTCTAGACTCCTTCTACTTCAGGTTTTGCAACTCCTGAAACACATTCACTTGATAATCTGCAGGTAAGAACTTTTCTTTCAACTTACTCACCATCCTATCCCAAGATTTAATTTAAGTTCCTATCATCTCTTCGGTGTGAATTATCATCTTTTCCTTCTTCCTTGCCTTAGTTCTACTCTACAAAAGATATTCCACTTCTAGTAAATGTTCTATCACTTTGAAATTTTTTTCCTCTTCCTCTGTCACTACTCATGTCTTTTGTTCAACTTTTCCTCAACCTTCAAGGCATATCAATAAGCCTCTTTCACACTCTACAACTTGATTCAATTGATCTCCTCCTATATAGACATCCACAATCCATCAATATATCTCTCAATCTATTCAACCTCATCCTCGGTATAGTCAAATTTGATGTTCAACTTGTAGAACTCTTTGATATACTCCTTCACATTCTAGACTCCTTCTACTTCAGGTTTTGCAACTTCCAAAACAAATTCACTTGATAATCTGCGGGTAAGAACTTCGCTTTCAACTTACTCACCATCCTATCCCAAGATTTAATTTTCTCCTTGCCTCTTCTCTATCTATCCGTCTGCAAATGTTCCCACCACAACGATGCATGTCCTTTTAACTTTATGCAAGCGTACTTCACCTTTTTATCTTCACTTATGTTTTCAAAATTAAAATATTTCTCCATCTTCGCAATCCAATTGAGCAATTCATATGAATCTAACTTGCCATCATAGTGCAGTGGGTTAAAATGTGGTTTAGTACTCTCTCTTGTCAAGGCTCTTATGAACCTCTCTTCATCCGGATCGATTGTCGGTGGATTCACTCCTACTTCTCCCGCTCCCACTTCTTCTTCATCTTCACTCACATCCTTAATATATCGACCTCTCTTCTAGGCCATTTCAACAACTTCTATTCAGACTGCAATCTGTCTCAACATATCCATCACTGTTGGATCTGCATCTCTCCGTGTTCCACCTCTAACATTTCCACTTTGCACCATTTAGACAAGTCCTCTGCAACTTTAGGTCAGATCCACAATCTACCACCCTACAACAAATATCAACAGGACACAATCTTCTTGGACAAAGAACCTTCGCTTTGATACCAATTGATGCAACCACGATAGGAGGGTCCTCAAAGAAAACTGTCCGAACCATGCAACAAGATTAACACAACTGGAACAACAACACAAGATAGAGAGAATGCTAGATCAGGTTTAAATCATATCATGAATTCAATCACAACTGCACAACAACATCCAAGCAACAAAACAAGCTAACATGCCTGATTACATAATTGTAGTGTCGTAAATTGTACACCCTTGCTAGGGTGGTACAATTCTACGCTTAGTTTAGCACCCGCCTTAGTGTGTTTGCATCTTGCATTGTAATTTCCCTTTAAGCATTTAATTAATTAATTAAATTAAATCTAAAGTCATATTTCATCACTCCCCACATCATAAAATTGGGCCCTTTACCCTAAGTGTGCCCCTTTTTATTTTATTCATCCAATAAATCATTAAATCATAAACCCTAATTATGTCTTATTTTGACCTTTGAGGACCGATTTTGCATATCAAAACATCTCGAAATCAGTTGTAACTTTGGGTTTCACTCTAATATCATCATATCTAATGACCCTGAAAATTTGGTCAGACCGTGTGTAAGTTATGCACGGTCCCCGACATTTTTCCTGAAATTTATGGAAAATAATTATATGATATTATAATGCTTAACCCTAAGAAATTTCTGGAAAATTAAAATCCTAGGTTGGCCTAAAGACAACATTAAGATCTAGGGTTTCATACATAAGAGCTATCTTTCTTCATTTGAAGGCCAAAAGAAGTTTTTGGTTAATTTTTCTAGCAATCACAAGGAGCCTTCTATGTAGTGAAAGAGCAGGTCTTTTGGAGTCTTCAACAACATTCAACAACATCTATCAAGCATTCATCAAGCATTCTTTCATCAATTGGGGGCTTTTGAAGATGTAGGAACACAATAGGAGATCATAGACTAAAGATTGGCTTGTACCCCTTCCTTGGGGTTGGGTATGATTTCATGTTGTTTTCATGTCTTTGTATGAGATTCATTACATCAATTTGTAGATTTACATTTATGCTTTAGATCACATCATAATTTATTTAGAGCATTTAGTTTGTCAATTACAAGCATTTAGGGTTTACTCTTTAAAGCATAGGGTTACTCTAGATTGTTTGCATTCATCATTTTTGGGTCTTGCACACACACAAGATTCCTACAAAAACTATTTTACTATACAAATAAGCTATTTTTTGAGGTGGAAATCACCAAAACAATGGGTTGAGTAAGGCAAAATGCCATAAAACCACCCAAACTTCCTCTTTTTAGTTGCAGGTGCAGGTACAAGAGCAAAATTGTAGGTTTCGGGATCAGCAGAAGGCATAGACATAGTTGCAACCTTTAGATTTGCCCAAATCCCTTAGGGATAGGGGTGTGGCGCCCTTGTCCACCCCAGGAAAGGGGCGTGGCACCCCTGTCCTCTTCAGTTTCAGTGATTTTCAGCAAGGTGGAAGCTTAAGACCTCAAGTTTGCAGACCTTCAGTTGCAGCTCCTTGTCAAACGAAATAGGACCAGGGTGTGGCGCCCCTGTCCCAGTCAATTTGGCTCATTTTTCAACACCAGGTACACATTCAAATTACTCCCCCTTCTCTTCTTTCAATATATCAGTTTCAGTCCTGCAAGTTTCTGCAATTTCAGTTCATATATGCTTCATTGTTCATCGCCTAGTCTAGTTGATTAATCACACCCTATTTTTCACATCTTCTCTTTATATACAACAAGAGGAACAAAAACCCTAAGAGATAATTCTTGGCTCTCTCTTTCTCACAAGAAGTAGCCAAAGTGAGTTATCTCCCTAGGCTCTTTTGTATTGCCAATGTGTTGGCAAAAGTGGGATTAGGTCCTAGTCACCCGGTCTCGCTTTTTACCTCCACATTTTGGTGATCTCGACATGAATCCAATCTTATTTAATTATGATTTATGTGTTTTTCTATTTCAAATTTAAATTTATATTTACAAGTTTCAATTCCTTGAAAAATTCAAAAATTTAGGGGTCAATTTTGTTAAAACCCTAATTTTTCAATTGAAAATTGAACTTGTGGATAGATTAATTTGGATAATTAATTTCTGATCTAATTTAGGAACACATTTCACTCATAAATTTCATTTTATAAATCAACATTTAGAGTGCTTGCAGTGGTTAAAATTGAACATTTCCTTCGATTTTGCATATGTTATCATTGGAAAGAGGAAAATTATTGTCATGATGCATTCATTTCATAAATTTGATAATGGGTTAGCTTCCCTTGCTTCAATTTTCCATCTCTTAAAGAACCTCCTTCTATCTATGACAACATATTAGTGCCTAAAATAGTTGTTACCAACCCCTTCAAAACTCTCCCATTCTCTAAGGATGAAGATTTGAAGAGTGATCTTGAAACTTCTCCTAAAATGTGCCCTTCCCATCTAGCTATCTTAGAGGAAGAGGATATCATAAACACTTTTCTTAGTGTTACTTTACCTTCTTTAAATGATGCCTCTCTAAGTGAAAAGGTATTGGTGGACATTGACTTATCTTCTCCTAAATTTGATCTTAGAGGAAGAAGATGATATCATAAACACTTTTCTTAGTGTTACTTTACCTTCTTTAAAATGATGCCTCTCTAAGTGAAAAGGTATTGGTGGACATTGACTTATCTTCTCCTAAATTTGGTCTTAGAGGAAGAGGATGATATCATAAACACTTTTCTTAGTGTTACCTTACCTTCTTTAAATGATGCCTCTCTAAGTGAAAAGGTATTGGTGGACATTGACTTATCTTCTCCTAAATTTGGTCTTACCAATGGGGGCATGTTAGTGCAACAAGAGGTTATGAGCACTTTAGCTATCTTAGAGGAAGAGGATGATATCATAAACACTTTTCTTAGTGTTACTTTACCTTCTTTAAATGATGCCTCTCTAAGTGAAAAGGTATTGGTGGACATTGACTTATCTTCTCTTAAATTTGGTCTTACCAATGGGGGCATGTTAGTGCAACAAGAGGTTATGAGCACTTTTTTTAAAGATCTCCTTCCTAAGCATGAATATTTGGAGAGAGATGTTCATCTCACTCCTAAAGAATACTCCCCTCATGAGGATCATTTTGTGCAAGAAGATGGTATTGTCCCTACTTTTCCTAGTGATGACATTTCCTCTTTTGACTTCAACAAAATTCCCACTAGAGATGATGCATTAATTAGAAATGTTTCTCCTTGCCTCGAAGCTTGTCTTACCCATAAATATGACTTAGGAAAAGAAGATGAAATCGTAATCAATTTCCTTAATTCGCTCTCCCCTAAACATCCTATTGAACACATTTTGAGGCAAGAGGATGATTTAAACACATGTCGTGATGCTCTCCCTCCTAAGGATGAAGAATTAATGAACAATGTTATCCCTTCTCCCAAAATTGGCAATAACAATAAGGACATCTTTGTGCAAGATATTTCTAATAATTTTTCAATGACCTCACTATTTGGGATGAACAATTAGAAGGTGTTGATTATTCTCTACCCCATGAGAGAACCCTAACCAAAGAGGATGAAATCATGATTGATAACTCTCTTGATAGAATCACACCTTCCATGAATCTCTATCATTTTTCCTCTAAAGGTAAGGCATCTCCTTCTCTAGGCTATACTCATAAGGATACCTTAGTTCAAGAAGAGATTGTTAACATCTCTTTCAAAGGTCTCCCTCTCAAAGGTGAAACTTTAGAGAGTAATGTTGATCCTTCTCCTAGAGAGTCTATTCCCCATGTAGTTCCTTTGATGACAAAGGATGATAAGACCTTTCCTACTAATACTCTTCCTTCTAAAACATTAATGCCTACTCCTAGTCTACCTCCTAAAATTGATCTTATCCATGATAATAGTTTAGTGCAAGAAGAGACTATCAACAATTCTTCCAATAGTCTTGTCCATTTTTCTTCTAAAATTTATAAGGACACCTTCGATACTCCTAAACCATCTTCAATCAATTTGATACATGTGCATGAAACACCTAATAAACCCCTCTTCACAATTCAAGGTTCTCATCCTTACCAAAGTTCTCAATGTAAGCCTATCTTAGTGGTTCAAGGTGGTTATGCTAATGATTCTTTTTGCACTGCTAAGAAACTTGTTATTACTGTGCAAAGAGGTTATCCTACTAAGAGCCCTTATGAGTATGCTAATAAAATCACTAAAGAGAGTTATCATGTGGTTGCTCATACCTACAACACAAGAAGCAATAGGAAACCTAATCCTCTTCATGTTATCCCAACATCACTTCCTCCCTCTCAACCTACTCTTCCACAAACACCTCGTACATCATAGACTCTTAGTAAGGAGTATGTGTTAGAGTATTCGGGTATTTACTTGATTAATTAAACATTCTTTGTTTAATTATTTAAGTTCCCTTTATCTCTATTACACTTAAGCTAACTTTAGGTGCATATAATTAATTATTATGTGCAAACCTAGGTTTTCCCTTTTTAGGGTTTCTTGACCTATTAAAGGTTGAGTTCTTTCTTTTCATTGTAAGAATCACATTACATATTTTTGTGAATATTGAGCTCTCTCTTTTTGAGCATATTCTCTGTGTTTTGTATGTTCTTCAGATTTTGCTTCATTGCTTCTCCTTGTAACAGGTTATTCGGCTTGCAGAAGATCTTTAGGCTCCTGTGGTGTTGTATTTTCTCAACTCTTATATGGTATCAGAGCGGTAGATCTGCAGCTGCCTGTTCTTGTTTTGAGATTTTTGGCTTTGGAAGTAGATCTGGGGTTTCAGGAATTTTTTTTGTGTACCTAGGGTTTGAGCTTTTTTTCTGAGCACTTTGGGCCTAAACGGACCTCACCATCGTGCTCAGAAGGCCCAAAAACCCCTATGGTCATATAAAATTTGACCTATTTTGGTTCCTGAGCCTCTGGGAGCAATTTTTTTCTCAGATCTAAGCCGTACGGCCCTGGCACGCAGATCGAGAAAAAAAATTAAAAAATAAAAATAAAAATTTGCCTTTTTACGGCATGCAGGCCGAAATTTTCTTTTGAAAAAAAAAAGGTGAAAAAAAAAAAGGGGAGATTTGTTTCTTTTTAAGAAAAAAAAAATTTTTGGGAAAGTTTTTTTTGGGGTTTGTGGGTACCGCAGGGTACCGGACTGACAGGCTTGTCAGACCTGTCAGTCCGGCCCCTGTGGCCCCCGCCGGCGGCCCCTTCGTCCTTTTCCGGACGCCGCCGCTGGTCCTCCGGCTCCCGCCGCCCACGATCTTCCTCCGCCGGCGAGTCTCCCGCCGCCCGCAAACTGCCCCCGCCGGCCACTGCATATCGCCGCTCCGGCCCCCCACCGGCCAGGTCCGCCGTCTTCGCCTCCCTGCGCTGCCGCCGCCGGCCAGTCATCGCCCGACCGCCGCTCACCTTCCGGCCGCTGCCTACCAGCACTGCCGGCAGCCTGGCTCCGTCCGCTCCCCGGCCGCAGTTTTTTTCCGGCCGCCACCGGTGCGCCACCGGATCTCTGCTCCCTGGCCACCGGACCACCAACAGGCCACCAGACCCCTTTTTGGGGCCTTTTAAGGGGGTGTTTGGTTTTTTGGCCCTATCTTGGGCATACGGAGTTGGATTTTGGTGAACAGATAGGCGTCGAAAAGATGGTTCCGAAGCCGACCTCATGGTGTTGGTAATTTATTCCAATTTTGCTGTTTGACTGTGTTTTTTTACAGTCAAATTGAGGTCTCTTTTTTGCACTCCGGGAGACGTAGAATGAGCATCCGACCTCCGTTTTTTGAAAACTTTATATTTTCGGAAAGCGTGTTCTGTGTACTTTCCAGAAATATGAGTTTTTTTCCAGATTCTGCTCCATGCATATTTTATTCAGTTTTTTTCTTTTCAGCACTCTGGTGGATATCGTGGTTGTTTCAGGTCCTGGGATCTCTTTTCTGAGTAGGGTGTCTCTGTTTTGGTTCTCGTTTCTATTTCCAGTCTTCTTATCATTGTAGCTTGTAATTATGCAAATGCACTGAGATAAAGTGCCATCATGCATTGTTTACTTGGAATCTTGCATATCTTGTGTCTTGTTGTACATGCACTATTGATCAAGTGCCATGAGGGGGTTGATGTTTGCCTTTGTTTGCCATCTTCCTTTGTCAAGTGAGTGTTCCTTCCACGACATTTGCCTCATGATGATGTGTCTCAGCACCTTTGATGTTCTTGGTTCTTCGTCATGCAGTTGTTTTTGGCTGTCTTTTTCAGTGTTCCTGTCCCTCTCCCACTTCCGCATTATGGGGAGGTTTATCCTGTTGGTTCTAATGCTTCCGTGGTTCGATTGATCAGCTCTTCAGGCTTTGGTTTCTCATGCCATCTGCATCTTCGATTTCAGTTGTTTTTGGCTGTCCTTTTCAGTGTTCCTGTCCCTCTCCCACTTCCGCATTATGGGGAGGTTTATCCTGTTGGTTCTAATGCTTCCGTGGTTCGATTGATCAGCTCTTCAGGCTTTGGTTTCTCATGCCATCTGCATCTTCGATTTCAGTTGTTTTTGCCTTGTTTGCCTCCTGATTCGAGTAGTTGAGAAAATACAACACCACAGGAGCCTGAAGATCTTCTGCAAGCCGAATAACCTGTTACAAGGAGAAGCAATGAAGCAAAATCTGAAGAACATACAAGAAACAGAGAATATGCTCAAAAAGAGAGAGCTCAATATTCACAAAAATATGTAATGTAATTCTTACAATGAAAAGAAAGAACTCAACCTTTAATAGGTCAAGAAACCCTAAAAAGGGAAAACCTAGGTTTGCACATAATAATTAATTAAAACAATTAATTATATGCACCTAAAGTTAGCTTAAGTGTAATAGAGATAAAGAGAACTTAAATAATTAAACAAAGAATGTTTAATTAATCAAGTAAATACCCGAATACTCTAACACCCCCCCTTAAGCTAGACTTAGGGAGAAGCTAAAACCTAGAACAACTACTGAAAGCATGAAAGATGGGTCCCGGCAACAAGGCCTGATCAGGTACCCAAATACAATGAAATCTCTATGAACTGGAGAAATAGAGAAAACCACATGGGAACAAAACTCTACTCCAAAAAGAGATGGAAAAGAATATCACTGAAGCATGAAGACCCTGCAAACTTTGTCGAAGAATAACTGTTGATCTGAAGAACATCCACTGAACTAGAACATGACCAGGTAGAGAAGACTGTAATCTGCATGAGTGCCCTCAAATGACACTACTCGAATCAGGAGGCAAACAAGGCAAAAACAACTGAAATCGAAGATGCAGATGGCATGAGAAACCAAAGCCTGAAGAGCTGATCAATCGAGAAATTTTTTTTAAAAAAAATAAAAATTTGCCTTTTTACGGCATGCAGGCCGAAATTTTCTTTTGAAAAAAAAAAGGTGAAAAAAAAAAAAGGGGAGACCGCAGTTTTTTTCCGGCCGCCACCGGTGCGCCACCGGATCTCTGCTCCCTGGCCACCGGACCACCAACAGGCCACCAGACCCCTTTTTTTGGGCCTTTTAAGGGGGTGTTTGGTTTTTTGGCCCTATCTTGGGCATACGGAGTCGAATTTTGGTGAACGAATAGGCGTCGGAAAGATGGTTCCGAGGCCGACCTCATGGTGTTGGTACTTTATTCCAATTTTGCTGTTTGACTATGTTTTTTTACAGTCAAAGTGAGGTCTCTTTTTTGCACTTCGGGAGACGTAGAATGAGCATCTGACCTCCGTTTTTTGAAAACTTTATATTTTCGGAAAGCGTGTTCTGTGTCCTTTCCAGAAAAATGAGTTTTTTTTCCAGATTCTGCTCCATGCATATTTTATTCAGTTTTTTTTCTTTTCAGCACTCTGGTGGATATCGTGGTTGTTTCAGGTCCTGGGATCTCTTTTCTGAGTAGGGTGTCTCTGTTTTGATTCTTGTTTCTATTTTCCAGTCTTCTTATCATTGTAGCTTGTAATTATGCAAACGCACTGAGATAAAGTGCCATCATGCATTGTTTACTTGGAATCTTGCATATCTTGTGTCTTGTTGTACATGCACTGTTGATCAAGTGCCATGAGGGGGTTGATGTTTGCCTTTGTTTGCCATCTTCCTTTGTCAAGTGAGTGTTCCTTCCACGACATTCGCCTCATGATGATGTGTCTCAGCACCTTTGATGTTCTTGTTCTTCGTCATGCAGTTGTTTTTGGCTGTCCTTTTCAGTGTTCCTGTCCCTCTCCCACTTCCGCATTATGGGGAGGTTTATCCTGTTGGTTCTAATGCTTCCGTGGTTCGATTGATCAGCTCTTCAGGCTTTGGTTTCTCATGCCATCTGCATCTTCGATTTCAGTTGTTTTTGCCTTGTTTGCCTCCTGATTCGAGTAGTGTCATTTGAGGGCACTCATGCAGATTACAGTCTTCTCTACCTGGTCATGTTCTAGTTCAGTGGATGTTCTTCAGATCAACAGTTATTCTTCGACAAAGTTTGCAGGGTCTTCATGCTTCAGTGATATTCTTTTCCATCTCTTTTTGGAGTAGAGTTTTGTTCCCATGTGGTTTTCTCTATTTCTCCAGTTCATAGAGATTTCATTGTATTTGGGTACCTGATCAGGCCTTGTTGCCGGGACCCATCTTTCATGCTTTCAGTAGTTGTTCTAGGTTTTAGCTTCTCCCTAAGTCTAGCTTAAGGGGGGGTGTTAGAGTATTCGGGTATTTACTTGATTAATTAAACATTCTTTGTTTAATTATTTAAGTTCCCTTTATCTCTATTACACTTAAGCTAACTTTAGGTGCATATAATTAATTGTTTTAATTAATTATTATGTGCAAACCTAGGTTTTCCCTTTTTAGGGTTTCTTGACCTATTAAAGGTTGAGTTCTTTCTTTTCATTGTAAGAATCACATTACATATTTTTGTGAATATTGAGCTCTCTCTTTTTGAGCATATTCTCTGTGTTTTGTATGTTCTTCAGATTTTGCTTCATTGCTTCTCCTTGTAATAGGTTATTCGGCTTGCAGAAGATCTTTAGGCTCCTGTGGTGTTGAATTTTCTCAACTCTTATAGTATGATCTGATCGAACAACTTAAAGATACTCCTGCCAAGATTTCTATTTGGGATTTGGTTCAAACTTCACCTGTTTATCATGGGATGTTACAAGCTGCTTTGAAAAACTTAGACGTCCCACCTGCAGTGACACCTAATAACATGGCTTCTTTGATTTATCCCACAAACAAACCCAAAGCTCAAATTGCATTCACACAAAATAAGTTACCTTCTTATGAAATCCAACATCAATATGATCCTCTTATGATTGTGGTTATTATCAACAATAATGCTATAAGACGAACCCTTGTGGATAATGGATCTAGCCTTAATGTTTGCAGTGTGTGTTGGCTTGGTGATGATTGTAATGGATGACTTCATGTGTTGTCATTGATGGCACATGTATACACACACATATGTTCACATTGTCTTAGTCATCTTAGTTAAGACAAACCAGTATTAATCCTAAGTCCTTGTATTGCAAAACCGATATTATATGCATAATAAAGTCCAAACGGTGTCTAACCAGTATAAGTAGACAACCGGTATATACAGGAATGGCTTGACACCAGCTTCAAGATTCAACAAAGACCATCAAAGAAGCAAATCAAGGACAATCAGTCTATAAGTTGGAAGAGGTTAACTCTTAACCGGTATCGGTGTTCTAACCAATATTCATTGATTGTGTGATGAGCTATCACCAGTCATGATGAGTTATCTCCGACTGAAAGATTTGGCGGCAATTTGTGATGAGTTATGTTAGATTGTCTAGATACACCGCACCTAGGAAATTGTGATATGATTCCTGAACCAACATGAAATCTAATGTCTATATAATGACATTATGATGAACTATTTTCATGATGCGAGATAGAAGTGTTAAGTTGTTGCGATTTAGGTATATCAGAGTATGTTGGTGAAGCAGTTTTGAGTGAGTAGAAGAGGATCTATTAAAGAAAGTTGTGCTACTTCTAGATCACACCACCTGTTGTTTTCTAGTCACTACAACAGTCAACTCCCCTAACTGGGTAAGCTCTAACAAGATTCAATTTACAAATCCTTTGACAAGGTGATCCATAAGGATTTCCCCTTTGTGAAGTAGTCTCTTCTATAAGGATTTCTTATTGATTGTAGAGGTGTATTCATATTTGAATTCCTTCTCTCATATTGGAACAAGCATCCCTAATGGGGATCTTAAGTACATATACTTAATTGGGACCTCCTCCTTGGTGTTGGAAGTCTTTGATCATTCATAAATTTATTTTGTTCATTGAGTAGTATCTTTTATAATAAACCCTTGTATTTTGTGAATGCGCATGTCCATTATGAGGATCTCTTGCATTCTTTTAGAAGAGTGTTTCAATAAATAATCTCTCTTTGATGTCATTTCAATCCTCCATTTTTTTTCCAATTTCCTTTATGGATTTGCACGAGGTTGAGTGGAACTAGGGGCATTCTCACTCTCCTCCCTTACATGGATCACCTAGATAAAACTTCTAGATGTGAGTAGTCCATGTTTTCTCTCTCTCATCATTATTCTCATGGATCACCAAAGTGTGTATTCATGCTTTCTATCTCTTCTTCCTTTTCTTCTCTTTGCATTGTTTCCATTTAAATCTTTCATCTTGTGTTAGAGAGCTCTCAAATCCTCACACTCTTTGTTGTGTTGGAATTGAGGTTTAGTCCTCTTTCTTACCAAATGATTCTCCATTAGTTTTTGATCTTGTATCAAATCTTCTTGTGATCATTTGTCATAAATCTTCTTCCACAATTCGATGTGGTAAACATGATACCTTGTTTCAACTCACTAAATTAGCAAGCCAAAACAGGGGGGAGGGGGGCATATAGCTACCCTCGAATTTTCATCACCTTCCTTAGTAAGCATTTAGGTGATTTTGTGATTTTATCTAACATGTGGTTTTGTAGGGTGTGGTTCCTAATTGTTTACTATAGATACTGCTGGGGGCTTTATCCAACAACTTGTGGATATATCCTTTTTCATGAATGTTTACTTTTCTTTAATTTAGCTTGCATATGCATGTAGTGTCATATGACCGCTAAAGTGGTGGCTAAATCTAGTGTCGTAAATTGTACACCCTTGCTAGGTTGGTACAATTCTACGCTTAGTTTAGCACCCGCCTTATTGTGTTTGCATCTTGCATTGTAATTTCCCTTTAAGCATTTAATTAACTAATTTAGTTAAATCTAAAGTTATATTTCATCACTCCACACATCATAAAACTGGGCCCTTTACCCTAACTATTCCCCTTTTTATTTTAATCCTCCAATAAATTATTAGATCATAAACCCTAATTATGTCTTATTTCGACCTTTAAGGCCTGATTTTGCATATCAATGTTTGTAATTGACACTCATCTGACAAAGGTTTATGGCATTATAGGTTGTCATTGATGGAAAATAATCATCTCAGGGTGATGGTTTCATTGTTTGGTTTACCAACATGCATTGCCTAATCGGTATTGGTATTCAAATTGCTTTACACCAGCACCGACATCAACATTCACTTCATCCCGACTAAGTCTTCATCCCGGTAACGTGTATATAGAACTCGGTAATGGATAGGACCCGGTTAAGGAAATCTTTTGATCCCGATTATTTCTTCATGTATTTTGGTGGTAATGTGTGATGGCCGACATGGTCATTGGAATCTATGTTTGATTTTCATTATGTCCTAACAACCAACTTGTATATACTTCTTGTTAAAGTCAACATGGTTAATTTAGAAGAATATTTAAGTAGATCACCTCAGTGACAATTCAGATGTTAGATGGAATGCAAATTTCTGGTTGCGAATATCTCAGTGAGTTTTGATATGCATTCTAGTATGTGATTGGAAGTGATAGTATGCAGTTTCACTTGCACAACATAACCGGTAGCAGAATATAGTATCATAAACTAGAATACAGAGGAGGATATCAGAGCATTCATCGGAACTTATCCAGCATGGTCAAATGTTATTTATAATTTTATTCTCATTTGTAATCACTTGTAAATGTTTTGTAAGTTAGTGAGACTTCCTATATTCTATGTTTGGGCAGTGAGCTCTAGGCGGTTAGACTTTTTGCATGTGCAGACCCCCTATGTAATATTTGTATACCTTGATCAAGTATATAGATATTATGGGTATCAGCCCCATCGTCAGTTTCCCTTTTCAGGGTTTTCCATGTATAAATCTTGGTGTTATGGTGTTGCCTTTCTTTGTGTTATTTGGTGAATGCATTCTATTTTTATTTACTATTAATCGGTTAATAAGGAATAAGTTCAAAACTAACTTTACCAGTAGAACACTGATTCACCACCCCGTCTCGATCTTCTTGGATTCCAACAATCAAAATATCTCAAATCAGCTATAACTTTTGGATTCACTCTAATATCATCATATCTAACAGCCCTGAAAATTTGGTGAAAAGTTGGTCGGACCATGCCTAAGTTATGCATGGTCTCCGACATTTTTCTCAAAATTTTGGGAGCATAATTATATAATATTATAATGCTTAACCCTAATAAATTGGCGAAAAATTCAAATCCTAGGTTGGCCTAAAGACAAAATTAAGGTCTAGGGTTTCTACATAAGAGCTCTCTTTCTTTATTTGAAGGCCAAAATAAGTTTTTGGCTAAGTTTTCTAGCGATCACAAGGAGCCTTCTATGCAGTGAAAGAGCAAGTATTTTGGAGTCTTCAACAAAATTCAACAACATCTATCAAGCATTTATCAATCCTTCTTTCATCAATTGGGGGCTTTTGAAGGTGTAGAAAAGCAATAGGAGATCACCAACTGAAGATTGGCTTGTACCCCTCTCTTGGGGTTGGGTATGATTTCATTTTGTTTTCATGTATTTGTATGAGCTTCATTACATCAATTTGCATATTTACATTTATTCTTTAGATTACTTAGCATGATTGATTTAGAGAATTTACTTTGTCAATTACAAGCATTTAGGGTTTACTCTTTAAAGCATAGGGTTACTCTAGATTGTTTGCATTCATCATTTATGGGTCTTGCACACACACAAGATTCCCGCACACACTATTTTAATATACAAATCGGCTATTTGTTGAGGAGGAAATCACCAAAATAGGGGTTTGACTAAGGAAAAACCCCATATAGCCACCCAAACCCCCTCCTTTCAGTTGTAGGTGTAGGAAAGCAATAGGAGATCACCAACTGAAGATTGGCTTGTACCCCTCCCTTGGGGTTGGGTATGATTTCATTTTGTTTTCATGTATTTGTATGAGCTTAATTACATCAATTTACATATTTACATTTATGCTTTAGATCACTTAGCATCATTGATTTAGAGAATTTACTTTGTCAATTACAAGAATTTAGGGTTTACTCTTTAAAGCATAGGGTTACTCTAGATTGTTTGCATTCATCATTTATGGGTCTTGCACATACACAAGATTCACGCACACACTATTTTACTATACAAATCGGCTATTTGTTGAGGAGAAAATCACCCAAATAGGGGTTTGACTAAGGCAAAACCCCATATAGCCACCCAAACCCCCTCCTTTCAGTTGTAGGTGTAGGTACAGGAGCAAAATTGGAGGTTTCAAGATCAACAGAAGGCATAAACACAATTGCAACCTTCAGATTTGCCTAAATCCCTCAAGGACAGGAGCGTGGCACCCTTTTCCACCCCAGGACAGGGACGTGGCACCCCTATCCCCCTTAGTTTTAGTAATTTTTAGAAGGGTGGAAGCTTAGGACCTCAAGTTTGTAGACCTTCAGTTGCAGCTCCTCATCACACGAAACAAGAGCATAGCGTTGCACCCTTGTCTTAGTTGGTTTGGCTCATTTTTCAACACCGGGTACACATTCAAATTCCTCCACCTTCTCTGCTTTCAGTATCTTAGTTTCAATCCTACAAGTTTATGCAATTTCAGTTCATATATGCTTTATTGTTCATCACCTAGTCTAGTTGATCAATCACACCCTATTTTTCACATCTTCTCTTCATATACAACAAGAGGAATAGAAACCCTAAGAGATAATCCTTAGCTCTCTCTTTCTCACAAGAAGTAGCCAAAGTGAGCTATCTCCCTAGGCTCTTTTGTATTCCCAATGAGTTGGCAAAAGTGGGATTAGGTCTTAGTCACCCAGTCTCACTTTTTTCCCCTCCACAAGAATATACAATCAATCTGGAACCAAAGAGATGTTCAAACTCGATCTATATCTATCTGATCATGATCCCCTAGCAATCACTACTCATCTAGAATCTAATATGTATCAATGCATAGCATCCAGAACACATTCAGGTTGGCCAAAGAAAGATTACAATCCCTAAGGCAGGAAAGTGTAACATGCAAATAGGTTGGCCCAAAGCATGAAGAAAATCCTTCGAAAAAGAACTAAAATGAAATGCAGACCAAAAGGAAGGTCGGACAAGCATATGGGAACATTGTCTAAAGTGCCAACTGACTTCACAATTTAAGGAAATTCTTTGCAAGATAAGGAAACACCATCTAGTTGATAAGGTTCAAACAGGTCTAGAAATTGAGAGTTTCCAAACAATCCCTTAACCGGGTAGGTCCTGACAGGCTTGGTTGTATAAATCCCTTAACCGCGTGACTCATTAACTTGGGTTCTAAATCCTTTCACAAGGTTACTCCTAACAAAGTAAAGCTCTTGATAGGGCTGAGGTAAATCCCTTAACCAAGGGACTCCTAACAAGGCGTATTTGTAAGCTCCTAACCTGGCTAGGCTCCTAACAGGGCGCATTCTGAAAGAGTGCAGAAATCTTGTGGGTACTAACTCCCACTGTGGTTTTTCCCATTTGGGTTTCCACATGAAAATCCTGGTGTTCATGTGCTGATTGATTTCTTATGTGTTGAGTTGATATCTTTCTATTGCATGCATGTTGATGAACACTTAGAAGAACAGTTTGGTGAATCAGATTTGCAGTATGATTTCAGTTATTATTGATATTGTCTATGAGTTGTTTTGAAAGAAGTTTGTGGTGGTTGTTAAATTTTTAAATTTTATTGTTATTATTGATTCACCCCCCCTCTCATAATAAACCGATTCCTCACAAGTAACAATTTGAATCAGAGTGTTGGTCCTCTGTGTGTAGAAGCTTAACCACTTGAGGAAAAGATCCAGAGGAAAATGATGAAGATGGAGGGTCCAAAGTTTAGTAAGGAAAACTACATAATATGGAAAGATAGAATGAATATTTACATCGAAGATATAGGTTTTCAATTTTGGCAACATGTTACTACTAAATTTGTAGCCCCTATCAGTCCTCTAACTCCACATCAACTTAAGGAGCAGCAGAAAAACAATCAAGCACTGGAAGCCATTGTAAGTGCATTGTCTGACACTGGATACATTGATGTACATGGATTAGAAACTACATGTGAAGTTTGGGAGAAATTAGAACTAATCTATGATGGTGACAAACATCTTAAAAAAGCTAAGGAAAAGAGTCTTAGAGGTAAATTTGATGACATGAGAATGGTAGAAGGTGAGAATATAACTCAGTATGGACAAAAGATTAAAGAGGTTGTCAGTGGTATTAAGAGTGTTGGAGGAAAGATTGAAGATGATACTGTTGTAAGTAAGATGTTAAGAACTCTTTTATCTGCCTATGCTATAAGAGTTTCTTCTATGCAAGAGTTAAGGTTAGTACATAGTGATAAAGTCACTGTTGATTCTCTTATTGGTAAACTGACTTCATTTGAATTATATAGTTTTGATAACAGTATTTCTAGGACATCTAAATTAGCTTTTAAAGCATCTGTAACCAATACACCTGTGAGAAAAGGGAAAGATGTATGTCACAGTTGTTATTGAAGATCTAGTTATGGCGCTAGCAAAGGAGACAATGATGATGAAGACCATATGATGGAGTTTGAAGCTCTTCTGGCTAAGAGACTTCCAATAGGCATCATTAAATATAAAGGTAAACTACCTCTTAAGTGTATCTCTTGCAATAATATTGGGCATATTGCTGCAAATTGCCCTAATAGTGATAGTAAGGAGAAGTTTAGGAAATATAAAGGAAAATGGAAGAAACAATGCTATGTTGCAGTTGGTGAAAGTGTGACAGATGAGGAATCTGAAGATGATGACAATGAGGAGATTGTCTTTGTTGCTATGAAGGAAGATGTGATTGATGAAAAGGCTTTGGTATCTCAGTTTGATTCTAGTGATGAGTGGATGAAAGATAGTGGTTGTTTACATCACATGACCGGTGATAAGAACAAATTCATATCCTTTGAAGAATTTGATGGCGGTGTGGTAAGATTTGGTAATAACTCACCCTGCATGGTAAAAGGTAAAGGATCTATTTCACTGAATGGTAAGAGTAATGCAGATGATGTTTATTTGGTTGAAGGCTTAAAACATAACTTGCCGAGTTTTGGCCAAGTAAATGATAAAGGATATCACCTTGAGTTTAAAAAAGGAGTGTGCAGGATCATGGGATGCAATGGAGATTTGATTGCTACTGGTAAATAGACTAGAGGTAATCTTTTTCATTTGAATGCTAATGTGAATAGTTTTTTGGTGGCTAAAATTGAAGATAGTTGGTTGTGGCACAAAAGGTTCTATCATCTTAACTTTGATAATTTGATAAAGGTCAGCAAATCAAGTATGGTGAGAGGTATGCCCCAACTTGTTAAACTAGATAATGTGTTATGCAAAGATTGACGGATGGGTAAGATGACTTCGACATCTTTTAAGAGTAAATTTTTTTCTTCAGAGCATATTCTTGATTTAGTGCATACTGATCTATGTGGTCCTATGAGGACTAGAAGTTTTTAGGGTGATAGGTATTTTATGATTTTTACTGATGATTTTGCAAGGATGATGTGGGTAACTTTCTTGAAGGAGAAATCTGAGGTGTTCAACAAATTCAAGATCTTTAAAGCCTTAGTTGAAAAGAAAACTGACAAGAATTTGAAGTGCTTAAGATCTAACCGGGGTGGAGAATTTACTTCTGATGAGTTTACTAGGTATTGTGAAGAACATGGAATAAAGAGACAAATGTCAACACCTAAGACTCCACAACAAAATGGCATTGCAGAGAGAAGAAACAAAACAATAGTGGAAGCTACTAGAACAATGTTGATACAAGGAGATGTTCCAAAAATGTTTTGGAGAGAAGCAGTCATCACTTCTATTTATACTTTGAATCATGTTCTTGTGAAGAAAGGTAATGATAAGACACCTCATGAACTTTGGCATGGTAAGATTCCTACTGTTAGCTACCTTAAAGTTTTTGGTAGTAGATGTTTTATTAAGAGAGATGATTTTACTAGAAAGTTTGATGCAAAGAGTGATGAAGAAATATTGTTTGGATATTCTACCAAGAGTAAAGCATTCAAATGTTATAATAAAAGGACAAAGAAAATTTTTGAGAGTGTTAATGTTAAAATTGATGAATTTTCTGACAAACCTGACGAGTCCAATAGATCTGAGCCTGCTGATGATAAAGAAAAACTTGTGTATATTGAACCTGAAGTGCAAAAGGAAGATGAGAAGAACAATGCAGAAATAGGAGCTCAACCAGTAAGCGATGAAGAAGATGATGAACATGAAGCTGAAAGCATTGCACTTGAAACTGTAATCCCAATATATGTAAGGCTAAATCATTCAGAAGACAAGATTATAGGTCACAAGAATGTTGGTGTGCAGTCAAGGAGAAAAATCAGAAATAATTCCTGTCCGATTTCAACTATTACGCTGAAGAATGTTAGAGAAGCTTTGAAAGATGAAGACTGGTTGAATGCAATTAATAAAGAACTTGACTAGATTGAGAAGAACAATACATGATCTCTTGTTCCTAGACCAGAAGACAAAAATGTTATTGGGACAAAATGGGTATTCAAAAACAAACTCAACGAGGATGGTGAAGTTGTTAGAAACAAGGTGAGGTTGGTTTGCAAAGGGTATGCACAAGAAGAAGGTGAAGACTATGGTGAAAACTTTGCACCTGTGGCAAGACTTGAAGGTGTTAGAATGTTTATTTCCTTTGCTGATTTTAGAGGATTTAAGGTATATCAGATGGACATTAAATCATCGTTTTTGAATGGTATCCTAGAAGAAGAAGTATATATAAAACAACTAGATGGTTTTGCATTGAGTGAAGATGAAAATATGGTTTACAAATTACATAAGGCACTATATGGATTGATGCACACACCTAGAGCATGGTTTGAAATGTTTCATGCACATTTGATCAAGATAGGGTTCCAAAAAACCAGTGAAGACAATACATATATTTGAAGACCGATGGAGAAAAAATGTTACTTTTTGAACTTTTTGTTGATGATATAATATTTGGTGGAAATGGTGACATGTGTATGTCTTTTGCAGATGAAACGAAGAAAAAATTTGAGATGTCTCTTATTGGTGAGATAAAATTCTTTATTGGTTTACAGATTCAACAACTGGAGAATGGAATATTTATCTGTCAGACTAAGTATGTAAAAGAAGTCCTGAAGACTTTTGGCATGGAAGATTGTAAACCAGTTGGTACTTCGATAGTGACAGGTTGTAAATTATCAAAACAAGATGATTCACCATATATGGATGAGAAAGAATACAATTCTATGATTGGAAAGTTGCATTATGTTGTTGATAGTAGACCGGATATTGCACATGTTGTTGGATTGGTTGCAAGATTTCAGAAAGATTCTAAGGAGACATACATGGTAGCGGTAAAAAATATATTCAGGTATTTGAAAGGAACATTTGATTATGGTTTGTAGTATCCTTACAATGATAATTTTTCTTTAATGGTTTTCATAGATGCAGACTGGGCTAGAAATGTTGATGACGGGAAAAGCATAACTGGTGGAGCTTTCTTTTTAGGAGAAAGATTGGTGTCCTAGATAAGAAAGAAACAATCTTGTATTTCACAATCTACTGCTGAAGTAGAATATGTGGCAACATCAATGAATTACACTTAGGCTATATGGATGAGACACATTTTGGAACGTTTTAAGGAAGAAATGTTTGAACCAATGACTATTCATTGTGATAGCACTAGTGCTATTAATATTTCAAAAAATCATGTGTTATATGCAAGAACAAAGCACATTGAGTTGAAGTATCACTTTTTGAGGGAAATAGTACATGAGAAGATAGTAAAAATGGAGTATGTGTCTAGCAAAGAGTACTTAGCCGATATATTCACGAAACCTTTTCCTAAGACAACCTTTGAATATCTCAGAGGTAGATTAGGGGTTGTACCCCTACACAAGATCAACTAAGATGTTGGTGATGCATCAATCCAGTGAATTCATTGAATATTTTTCAGTTTTGGATTGATGTGAAGTGGGATACTCCTCAGGGGGAGAATCTATGATGCAATAAGAAGAGATGAAGACAACATAGGTATTTGCACATTTGGCATTGCTATCAAAGGGGGAGAAGAATTAGTTAAAGATTAGCCATAAGAAGAAGAACTAGATATCCGACAAAAGAGGAGATGTTGAGAAGGAAGAGTAAGTACAAAACATATCAGTTCAGTCCAACATGATGAGATTTTTCAGTGTTGCCATCAATGCCAAAGGGGGAGATTGTTGGCATATTAGCATAACTATTGATGATATTGATGAACTGGTATAAGGACTGTTGGTGATTATATAGTTGAGATGTTGTTTAATGACTTGATGATCAGTTTGTGTTGTCATTGATGACAACTATGGTTATATTATTTTATCATGTTATCTAAGTAGTCTATGATTGAACAAAAAGCTTTGGAATGGATTTGACAGTTAATTGGCAAATAGGACTTTAACTGGTAAATTTGAAACCATGTTATGCTTAAGTAATTGGATCTTGAGATTGATGAAGATTTTGGTGTTGTGGTTTGGAATATATGTTTGTAACATTTTAATGAGGATATGACCGGAACCACATCATGTTTTAGCTATCAGAAGTCATGTTTGTGATTGATTGATGTATTTTCTATAGGATTTTAATAGGTTTTAAGAACCAGTAGTGAAATCTCATAACTGATTGTAACATCATAAATTGTACGCACTTGCTAAAGCAGTACAATTTCACACCTAGTTTAGCACCCGCCTTGGCGCATTTTGCATTTGCATTGCACTTCCCCTTTAGCACTTAATTAATCAAATTAATTAGGTCTAAGGTTCTATTTCATCATCTTCCACATTATAAAGTTGGGCCCTTTCATTAAGGTATGCCCCTTTCATTTTATTCTTCCAATACATCATTTAATCAAAAACCCTAATTAAGTCCTATTTTGAACTTGGGGGCTTGATTTCGGGGTCAAAACATCTCGAAATCACCTGTAACTTTGGGATTCTCTCTAAAATCATCATATCCGACGGCCCTAAAAATTTGGTGAAAAGTTGTTGGGACCATGGCGCCCGGAGTGCACACGGTCCGGGACATTTTTCCCAAAATTTTAGGAGCGCGATCCAATCATAAAATAAAGCTTAACCCCAAGAAATTGGTGGGAGATTCAATCTCTAGGTCGGCCAAAAGTCGAAATTAAGACCTAGGGTTTCATATATAAGAGCTCTCTTTCTTCATTTGAAAGGATCCGAATTTTGTTTTCAAGAACCTTCTATGTAGCGAAAGAGCAGATCTTTGAAGACTTCAACAACATTCAACATCCATCCATCAAGCATCTATCAATTTCATTTCATCCATTTAGGGCTTTGAAGGCATTGAAGAGCAATAAGGGATCACCGACTGAAGATTGGCTTGTACCCCTCCCTTGGGGTTGGGTATGATTTCATGTTGTTTTCATGTCCTTGCATAAGATTCATTACATCATTGGTATTCATGCTTTAGATCACTTTACATCTTGATTTGGATCATTTACATTGTCATTTACAAGCAATTAGGGTTTACTTTCTAGGTTGCTCTAGTTTGCTTACTTGCATTTTAGATCTTGCACACACACAAGGTCTGCACACACATTACTGTTATACAACTTGGCAATTTGTGGAGGTGGAAATCACCGAAGCGGGGGTTTGACTAAGGCAAAACCCTATATAGCTGCCCACCATACCTTTCAGATATAAGTGCAGGTTTTGGGATTCGGATGACGCCGAAAGTTACAGATCCAACGGAAGCGGACCGAGACAGAACCTTACTCCAAAATTCAGAGCAAAAGACCAGGACAGGGGCGTGGGGTGCCTTGGTCCTACCAGGACAGGGGCGCTAGGCACCCTGGTCCCTGGGACAGGGGCGTTGGGTGCCCTGGTCCCTCTGACAGACAACATTTCTGGCAGTTTTCCAAGTTGCAGATAGCAGTTTCAGGTGCAGAATTAGGACAGTGGTGCCCGCACCCTCGTCCCGAACATTTTCACTCAGATTTTAACTCCAGGTACGCATCTGCATTCTTGTCTTGTCCTTGTCTTTTCAGCTTTCCATTATTTAAGTTCAATTTTGCAATCTTATTACTAGTTCATACTTGCATTTTGGGGTTAGGAATTGAACTTGCATACTTTTACCTTTCAATTACAACAAAGGAATAGAAATCCTAATAGGTAGCTCGTGGCTCTCTCTTTCACTAAAAAGAAGTGGCCAATTGTGTGATACCTCTAGGCTCTTTCGTATTCCCTAATGTGTGTCAAAAGGTAGGATTAGGGCATGTTAACCTAGTCTCGCTTTTTCCCCTACACATTTTGGTGAACCCGACGTGAATCTTATTATTGCTTCCTCTTGCATTGCATTTGCTAGATCTAGATCTAGGCTTAGTGTGTTTCATTTTCATTTTCATAAAAAAAAAAAGAAAAAAAAAGAGAGTGTGTTTCTTGGTTTCTTTGCATTGTGTGTTTAAGTTTTATGCAACTTTTATTTCAAAATGTCGGATTTTTATTTGCAAGATGTTCATATTTATGATGATGTATGCAATTATGCCGATTATGAGTATAGCCAAGATGAATTAGAAGCTTTAGATGAGTTTTTGAATCCTAAAGATGCCAAACCTTCATTTTACCAAAAACTCATAAACCTTGTTACTATGCCATTTCGTTGTGATGAGAAAGATAAGTCGAATGATTCCTCTCAAGGATACATTCCTATCAACTCTTCCACTAAATCTAGTAACATGGTTGTTTTCAATAATCCCCTCTATGAGGAGATGTCTCCTTTTGAATCAAAAGATAAACCTTTTAATGGATATGATCATGCTTTTGGATGATGCTCTTGATGATTTTGTGGCTTTATCGAAACCTTTAAACAAGAACAAAACTTCTAAATTAGTTAACATGATAAACCTAAAAGAGCATAATAAGCCTCTCCTTACTATCCAAGGAGGGTATGGTCATGGTTCCTTTCTTACTCCGAAAAAACCTATCATCACCGTGCAAGGAGGAAAACCTATAAGTCCTTATAGTTATGCCAAGCAATTAACTAGAGAGAGTTATCATGCGGTTGCCCATACTTATCATACCAGAAATAATAGGCAGCCTAATCCTCCTCCTGTTATTCCAGTTTCTCTTCCTAATCCTCAACCAATTCTTCTGCAAGCTCCGCGTATTTCACAAATGCTTAGTAAGGAATATGATCTCATAGAACAACTTAAAGCTACCCCTGCTAAGATATCCCTTTGGGATTTGATTCAAACTTCTTTTGCTCATCACGGAATGTTACAAGATGCTTTGAAAGATTTGAATGTTCCTCCACCGAATACATCTAGTAATATAGTGTCTTTGGTTAACTCTGTGATGAATCCTAAATCTCATATTATGTTTACTCAAGATGAGTTGCCTACTAGTGAAATTCAACAAAAATATGGTCCCTTGATGATTGTGGTTATCATAAATGACACTGCTATAAGACGAACACTAGTAGATAATGGCTCTGGCCTTAATGTGTGTAGCATTAATCTATTGCATAAGATGAATGTGGATACATCCCTTATTGAGCTTGACTCTCATCCTATTCAAGGCTTTGATAATGTGGCTAAGTCTTCACTAGGTACTATCACCTTACCCATCACAGTGGGGCCTATTATTTTGCCTACTCCTATCCATGTTATGTCGGGAAATTTAACCTACAACTTGTTATTAGGGAGACCTTGGATTCATAGTATGCAAGTTGTCCCCTCTACATTGCATAGACAAGTTAAATTCATTTATAACAACAAGACATATACCTTGATAGGCGATACAAATTTCCAAGCTTGTTTACAAACATCTACTTCCAAAGGGAGTTCTTCTAAGCCTTCCTCTTCTAGTGATGACTCTTTAAACAAGATACCTACGAATGAACCCTCACTTTTTGATGATCAAAATTCTTTGGATGAGTCTAAAGCTCCTAAAGAAGATCCTTCTCGACTTGAATCTACACATGAGAAGGCCCTTGATCCTGAGAAGATTCTCGTAGAAGACGATTGGGGATCTCTTGATTTCAATCCTACCTTTGTAGGTGAATATAGGGTTCCTCCTAGAGAGCTTAAAGTTGAAAAGAAGGAAGAAGCTAAAAGTCAATCAACATTACCTGAGCCTATGAGCAATAACTTTGTGGCCGCTTCTCAAACTTCTTCTCCTCGCACCTCTAATTCTGAAGAGTTTGATTCTTCATCTTATGAAAAACCACCTTCTCTTTTTGAAATGGCTGATCATTATGGTCATGGTTTTCACATTTTAGCTAAGCATGGGTATCATGGAAATGGTTGTGGCACTCACGAACAAGGGATAAAAGTTCCTCTAGAGAATAATCTTTATGATTATGCCTTTGGACTTGGTTATAATCCCTGCAAGCACACTAAAGCTTCTAAGAGACCATGTATTAGTGTTAATGTTATTTCTACATCTCTACCAATGAGACACCCTGAGTATATTGATGGGGATCCTTCGTGTGCCTGTGCTTTGGATGTCTTTCCTACCGATGATGCTTTAGCTGAGTTTTTAGGAGCCTACGATACTCTTCCTCGTTATCATCACAATAGGGGATTTCCTTATTGTTTGAACACTGAAGCTTATTTTGGAAAAGAGATTGATAATGATAAGATTGTGGAAGAATTCCCTCAGTTAAAAGATACTCCTCAACAAAGTAATCTTCTTATAAGTGACACCACTGATGTTAAGATGGATCCTTGCAATGAAGAAAAAGCTATTAAAATTGGAAAATGTCTGGACGAAGAAGAACAAAAACAATATGAAGATTTATTGCGTGAATTCCCTGAGATCTTTGCTTGGACATATTCTGACATGCTTGGTATAGATCCTAAGATTGTCACTCATAACATTGTCTTAGTTCCTGATGCTAAGCTTGTGAAACAAAAGATTCGAAAAATGAATCCTAAGGTAGCCTTGCTTGTTAAGGCTGAGATTGAAAAATTATTGGAGGCTGGATTTATCCGCCCTATTGATTATTCCCCATGGATTTCAAACATTGTCGCTGTGGCTAAATCAGATAATAAAATAAGAATGTGTACCGACTTTCAAGATTTAAATAAGGCTTCTTTGAAAGATGATTTCCCTCTCCCAAACATTGACATGATAGTTGATTCTACATTAGGACATGCTTTGTTATCCTTCATGGATGGTTTTTCAAGATACAATCAAATCTTCATTAATCCTCAAGATCAATTCAAAACTGCTTTCACCACTCCTTGGGGTACGTTCTGTTGGGTGATGATGCCTTTTGGGCTTAAAAACGCCGGTGCAACTTATCATCGAGCGATGACCCTTATCTTTCATGATTACATGCATAAGATTTTAGAAGATTATGTTGATGATATTTTAGCCAAATCCATTCTTTGTATAGATCATAGAAAGATCCTTCGTCAAATCTTTGAAAGGATTCGTACATATCACATGCGCTTGAATCCCCGAAAATGTGTTTTTGGTGTGGTTAGTGGAAAACTATTAGGATTCATAGTTTCGCATCGTGGGACTGAGGTGGACACTAAGAAAATAGATGCTATTGTCAACATGCCACCTAAAAATGTGTCTCAACTCAAAAGCTTACAAGGAAAGATTCAAGCTATTCGTAGGTTTGTATCTCAACTTGCGGATCGTACTTTTCCTTTTACTCAGCTTCTCAAAAAGAATATCACTTTTCAATGGAACGAAGATTGTCAGCAAGCATTTGAAGATTTAAAAGTATATTTGGCTAGTCCTCCTATCCTTCAACCTGCCAAACCTTCTAAACCCTTTCTTCTTTATACAGCTGCTTCCTCTCATGCTCTCGCAGCATTATTGGTACAACATGATAAAGATGGTAAGGAGTGTCCGGTTTATTATATAAGTCATACCTTACTTGATTATGAGACTTGATATTCTGCGATAGAAAGACAATGCTTGGCCTTGGTGTTTGCGACTCAGAAATTGAGACATTATCTTTTAAATTCAGAAGTCCACGTCATGGTAAAGTTTGATCCTTTGAAGCATCTGTTTTCTAAAACTGATCTATCAGGATGCCTAGCTAAGTGGGTTATGATGTTAACTGAATTTGACCTTAAATTTGTTTCACAAAAAGCAATTAAAGGGCAAGCGTTGACCGATCACTTAGTTGAGGCCCCTTCACCTTTCTCTTTCCCTAACCTTGAGTCTTTTCCCGATGATTTCATTCTTTGTACAGAAAAAGATGAAACTTGGGAATTGTACTTTGATGGCTCTAAATGCCGTACGGGATCGGGGGCAGGTGTTGTTTTGATTTCTCCTACAAAGAAATCCATTCCCTTGTCTTATCGTCTCAATTTCTTATGTACCAATAACATTGCTGAGTATGAGGCTCTTATAGCAAGAATAAAAGTAGCCTTGGCTCTGAATGTAAAACACATACATATTTATGGAGATTCTCAATTGATTATAAGACAAGTAACAGGACTGTATCAAGCAAAACAAGACAAATTATCACAATATAAAGACCTTGCTGTCTCTTTGTTACAAAAATTTGATTCATATACCCTAGAACCTGTTCCTCGAAAAGATAATCGACATGCAGATGCAATGGCATGTGTGGCTTCTCTTGTATCTTTAGAGGACCCTATGGTGGATCTTAAATTTGTTATTCACAACCTTATCTCTCCCGCTATTGTAGATGATTCTAGCTTGGTGACATGTTGTGACTTTATAGACTTAGATGAATGGTACTTGCATATTGTAAGATACTTGACCGATGGTACCTTTCCTGATTCCAGTAATAGGAACACTAGGGCTAGAATTCGCAAGCTGTCCGCTAGACATATCATTCTTTCTAATATTCTTTACCGAAGGGGTTATAATGGTCTTCTCCTTCACTGTCTCAACAAATCAGAAATCCCTATTGCTCTTGAAGAGGCGCATTCAGGTGCCTGCGGGGGGCATTTTGGAGGCAGATCCTTGGTTCAAAGATTTCTTCGTATGGGATACTATTGGCAAACTATGCAGAGGGATTCTTTTTCATTTTTTAAGAAATGTCATCAATGTCAACAACACAATAATTTGATTCATGCTCCTGCCCAAGAACTTCATTCTCATGTAGCTTCTTGGCCTTTCTCTGCGTGGGGGTTGGATCTCATCAGTAAAATCTCTCCTCCTTCATCTCAAGGACATACTTTCATTATAACCGCAACAGATTACTTTACAAAGTGGGCAGAAGCCGTTCCCCTTCGCTCTACTACTGCTGAAGTGATTTGTCGATTTCTTCTAGAAAACATTATTTCTTGATTCGGGATACCTTCCACTATAATCTCCGATAATGGGACATCATTTAAGAACAAGGACGTGAAGAAATTCCTCGAGAAATATCATATTAAACATCGATTTTCTGCACCATACTATCCTCAATCAAATGGTCAAGCCGAATCTTCCAATAAAATAATTGAACAAATTCTTCGCAAAACCGTGAATAAGCATGGTAAGGATTGGAGTACTCAGCTAATTTATACTCTTTGGGCCTACCGAACGAGTGTACGCATTGCTATAGGAACCACCCCTTATAATCTTGTTTATGGTGCTGATGCTATTATGCCTTTAGAGTTAGAGATTCCATCACTTAGAGTTTCTCTCAAAGGTATAGTAGATGACGACTCTTATAGAGAACAAAGACTTCAACAGCTTGAGATGCTTGATGAGCAGCGTATAAATGCTCTTGAGCATATTCAAGTGTATCACAAAACTCCACAACGAAGCTATAATGATAAGGTTATTCAACGTTCCTTCTCATTAGGTGACTTAGTTCTCTATGAGAATCAGCGCAATGTGAATGCCTTACCTGAAGAAAAAGGAAAATTTAGTCCTAATTGGCTTGGACCATATGTTGTTATTGAAGATTATGGATCAGGTGCTTACAAAATAGCGGATGTAGATGGTACACCTCTTAAAGAACCTATAAATGCTATGCACTTGCGTAGATACTATGCTTAATTCCTCATTCCTTATCTTTCATTTCATCTATCTTCTTTTCACTTCGTCAAAAATTGGATAATATGTTAGCATATCTTTGTTAGAGCAAATAGAATTAAATGATGTTTTGTTTAATCTATATTGCTTCGTTCCTGACAAGTGTGTTTCTTTACTCTATGGTTTGTCTTGAATTCATTTATGTAAATTGTCGAAGATTTACATTTTCATTATGCTGGCATATTATACAATGTCTTTATGTGTCAAGTAGAATTGTATCATGTTGTGTTTTAAGTTTAATTTAAATCACATTAGTTATATGATTCTTAGGCTTAACACATATTTCTTCTCTATCATCAATATAGTACTTGATTAAATATTTTAATTAAGTCACGCATGTATCAATTTAATCATGGAGCATTGAAAAAAAAAAATCAATCACATGAAAATTAAATTAAGAACATACATGTACATCTACCAAATGTATTAACTTTAATCAAAATACACATTGTTTTAGACATTAAAGATAACACATTTGAGACAAAGAGAACCATGTATATATATATATATGTGGATCATGTTTTCATATACAAAAGTAGATCACTATACATCCAAAAATGTGACCTATCCTATGTCATGAGATCATCTCCTATCCCTAGGGCTGGTGGCTGGAGAGTGACGACTAGATGCTCCCTCCTGATTCGGTCGTGCAGGTGGACCCATAGGTGTATAGCATGATATAGACCATGAATGGCTTCGAGAGGAACTCCTACGATCCCTATCCATAAGGATTGCACGATACGAGGTAGCCTCGACCTGAGCTACTGCTAGATCGCGCTGTGCCTGCTGAAGGTTCTCTGATAGAACTCTCTCTCTCTCCCTCCATATCTCCACCTGTACTCGAAATGGGGAAAACAAGTCATCATGCCAACCCGCGTTCCCTTGAGGCCTCTAGGGAACCTGTGAGGAACTAGGGATCTGTGCCATCATGGAAATATCTATCACTGCTTGCTGGATCAAGGAACGCCACTCCTACACATTAGCTGTAGCAGTAGAACAGATTTTGTATTAGTACCATTTTATATCATCAAAACATTAAATCAACCAATATAAACCTACTATACCTGGATCTCCCTCGTGCCAGTAGGGATCGTGATATGGTAGCATCTGTGACTGGGAACTACTAGGCTCCCCTCGCTCGAACGATCTGTGCACGATGGGTGCAGATCTCTGTATCACCTCGGGTTCCCTCTTTTGGGTAATAAGAGGAGGATCCAAGGCTATGGTATCATCTCCTGAATGGTGGGGAGCTGCATCTGACTCCTCCTCTCCATCCTCTTCCTCCTCCTCCTCGTCATCCTCATCCTCATCCGCATCCTCGTTCTCCTCATCATCATCTCTATCTGTGTCATCTTCCTCTCCTTCCTCCTCCTCCTCGGCACTAGGCTGATCTCCTATGGGTGGATCAGGATCTCCTGCCTCCTCGTGACCCTCTCCCTCGTCCGGCTCCTCCGATCTGGATCCCTGATCCTCATCTCGGTCCCCATGTCTCCATGGACCTGAATGGCCTGTTGGCTGATCTGGTGGAAAGATGGGCCCTACGTATGTCCTCACAAACCATGAGAGATACCTACGCTGTGCCCCGGGATCTGCAGCATAATCAGTGACCACATCCTGGTCGGACCCCTCTATATCCGTGATCTCGATATCATCTATCGTAGGTCTCGCTACTGCTCTAGGTCTGGGAAGGACTCATGAGTGTCAAGTATAGATGGGTACATCGGCTGGCACACACTGCTCTAGCCCAAACTGCCTCCGTACTCGGTCAAAGTAGAATGGGACTATGATATGGGGGTATCGTCCTCTCAGTAGGCGGTTCCTCTGTAAGCATGCTAGCTGCCTCTCCATTCCATCCCATCTGTGCATCCACAGATATGGTCTCCATACTATCACCTCAGCTGTCAATCTGTCGAATGTCACTCTCCAATATAACAGATCCCCAAATCTCCACTCACTGGTAAGTGGATAAGCAAACACCCTAGGTCGCTTGCTAGCCACACTCATCGGATAGCCGACAGGCCTGGTGCATGTAAAGTGCTCAAATATCCACACTTGCAGAAGTGTGCATGTCATCAAGCTGCAACCCTATCCAAAGACATACTCCTCAAGGTCGTGATAGAGATGTGCAAGCATACTCCGACCCCAGGCATATACTCTCCTATGTCTCTCCATAGCCCTGATGCACCAAGTGAGACCCCCATGCATGTGCGTACCTCACCCATTAGGGCAGACGGCTAGTGCAATGATGGCAATCATAAGACATCTCATGAGGGGCACCTCTCCTATAGGATGTAAGAGCCAACTGACCATGATGCGACCTCTCGTCTCATCGGGCATGACTCTCCCTATGCAATATACTTGCTCCCTCTGATGGTCCTCCGCTGACCGATCGGTCGCGTATGTCACGGTAACTCCTCTGATAGGTAGGTGCAGTATGCGGTACACATCCTCAAGTGTGATCGTCATCTCTCCTACTGGGAGCTGGAATGTACATGTATTGGGATCCCATCTCTCCATAAGTGCCATCAGCATCGCAGGATGGAATCGGATGGCCGGCATAAGAATCATATACCACAAACCTACTATAGATAATGTATCTCTCTCTGCCTGAGTCAGCCGGGGAATCTGATCTCACAAACTACGAAGAATCTGCCCTGCTGTGTGCTCTCTCATGTATGGGAGACCCTGCAATACAAAAACATCAGTGTAATCAATACTCAATCATCAAAATCATCTATGCAAAAAATAAAAACTATCTAACATCGAAAGCTAACCCTTGCCAAGTCCTGATTGGGACCATGGCGCCCTTAGAGGACCATGGCGCCCTTTTGGGACCATGGCGCCCTGAGAGGACCATGGCGCCCTTCAGGGACCATGGCGCCCTGATAGGACCATGGTGCCCTTCAGGGACCATGGCACCCTGATAGGACCATGGCACCCTGGGTGGGACCTAGGGTCAGATTCCAGGGCCCACATTCGATCACAGAAATTCAAAGTCAACAGAAATGCAGAAAGTCAAAGTCAAAGTTTAGTCAACTCACCTCATCCAGTGGCTCGTCGCCGATCACGGCCTCTCGCATAATCTCCATCCTCATGGGATGCTCTGCTCGTCGTGAAGGCATGATGATGGCTATGTGGGCTCCGCTGCAATAAACAATACTCAGAAATCAACAAAGTGACAAATACAAGGGTCACTTTCAAGGTATATACTTTCATTTTGGTTTCAAAACCCTAATTTTCCTCTATCACTCATTTCATCATAACTTGAGTTTGGGAGATGCGATTTTCGAACCGTTTGTTGCATAGGAATCGTATTTTCGTTCCCTTACTCTTTGGATGTTCCAAAATGTGCCTGATGAAGCCTCTTTAGTGAACATCTCTCATCAATAATTTATCACACAATTTGTCATAAGTAAACATGCTTTCCTGTTTCACCTCCCTAATAAGCAAGCCGAAACAGGGGGGGCATATAGCTACTCACAAATTTCATCACTTTCCTTAGTAAGCATTAGGTGATTTTGTGATCTAACGTGTGTTTTGTAGGGTGCGGTTCCTAACTATGTACTGCAGATACCGCTGGGGGCTTCGTTCGACGGGCTTATGGATATATCCTTTTTCAAATAATGTTTACTTTCCTATACTTTAGCTTGCATATGCACATAGTACTCATATGACTGCTAAAGTGGGGGCTAAATGTAACATCATAAATTGTATGCACTTGCTAAAGCAGTACAATTTCACACCTAGTTTAGCACCCGCCTTGGCGCATTTTGCATTTGCATTGCACTTCCCCTTTAGAACTTAATTAATCAAATTAATTAGGTCTAAGGTTCTATTTCATCATCTTCCACATTATAAAGTTGGGCCCTTTCATTAAGGTATGCCCCTTTCATTTTATTTTTCCAATACATCATTTAATCAAAAACCCTAATTAAGTCCTATTTTGAACTTGGGGGCTTGATTTCGGGGTCAAAACATCTCGAAATCACCTGTAACTTCGGGATTCTCTCTAAAATCATCATATCCGACGGCCCTGAAAATTTGGTGAAAATTTGTCGGGACCATGGCGCCCGGAGTGCACACGGTCTCGGACATTTTTCTCGAAATTTTAGGAGCGCGATCCAATCATAAAATAAAGCTTAACCCCAAGAAATTGGCGGGAGATTCAATCTCTAGGTCGGCCAAAAGTCGAAATTAAGACCTAGGGTTTCATATATAAGAGCTCTCTTTCTTCATTTGAAAGGATCCGAATTTTGTTTTGAGGAACCTTCTATGCAACGAAAGAGCAGATCTTTGAAGACTTCAACAACATTCAACATCCATCCATCAAGCATCTATCAATTTCATTTCATCCATTTAGGGCTTTGAAGGCATTGAAGAGCAATAAGGGATCACCGACTGAAGATTGGCTTGTACCCCTCCCTTGGGGTTGGGTATGATTTCATTTTGTTTTCATGTCCTTGCATAAGCTTCATTACATCATTGGCATTCATACTTTAGATCACTTTACATCTTGATTTGGAGCATTTACATTATCATTTACAAGCAATTAGGGTTTACTTTCTAGGTTGCTCTAGTTTGCTTACTCGCATTTTAGATCTTGCACACACACAAGGTCTGCACACACACTACTGTTATAAAACTTGGCTATTCGTGGAGGTAGAAATCACCGAAGCGGGGGTTTGACTAAGGCAAAACCCTATATAGCCACCCACCATACCTTTCAGATATAAGTGCAGGTTTCGGGATTCGGACGACGCTGAAAGTTACAGATCCAATGGAAGTGGACTGAGACAGAACCTTACTCCAAAATTCAAAGCAAAAGACCAGGATAGGGGCGTGGGGTGCCCTGGTCCTGCCAGGACAGGGGCGTTAAGCGCCCTGGTCCCTAGGACAGGGGTGCTGGGCGCCCTGGTCCCTCTAACAGACAACATTTCCGGCAGTTTTCCAGGTTGCAGACAATAGTTTCAGGTGCAGAATCAAGATAGTGGCGCTCGCGCCCCCGTCCTGAACATTTTCACTCAGATTTTAACTCTAGTACGCATCTGCATTCTTGTCTTGTCCTTGTGTTTTCAGCCTTCCATTGTTTAAGTTCAATTCTGCAATCTTATTACTAGTTCATACTTGCATTTTGGGGTTAGGAATTGAACTTGCATACTTTTACCTTTCAATTACAACAAAGGAATAGAAATCCTAATAGGTAGCTCGTGGCTCTCTCTTTCACCAAAAATAAGTAGCCAATTGTGTGATACCTCTAGGCTCTTTTGTATTCCCTAATGTGTGTCAAAAGGTAGGATTAGGGCATGTTAACCTAGTCTCACTTTTTCCCCTACACACTGATAATGATTTTGAGTTTGACGGTGTATTACATTATGTTTGTAAGTTGGTGATGACGTGGCTGAAACCACGTGAAGTGTTTGAATGATGTTTTTGGCGTGATCAAAGAGCAAATTTCTTGGGAATGAATGAAGTGCTTAGTAGAATGAGCTAAGGGTTTGAAAGTGTATCAGATCGAGGTGCGGTGATCATTCAATGACTGTAATTGATTGTAATAATCCATATGATGATCTATAATGAGTTGTAAAGATCTGTGACGATCTATGATGTAAATCTTAGGGTTTTGTAACCGAATAAGTTGTAAAGTCTATTTAGGGTAAGTCTGTGATGATTTCCTATGTTGGTGATCAAGAGAAGAGTGTGTGGCCAAACTAGTGTGTGTATCTGCAAGTGACAAGAAGATTGGAATATAAAATGATTTGTACAAGCAAGAGTTCTATTTTCAGATCATACATCTATTGTTCTCTAATAGTTGTAGAAGACTCAAAATCCATTAATTGGGTAGGTCCTAACAGGTCTAATTGTATAAATTGTTAGGATTAATGATAGTCCCAAAGATATTGAGAGGGGGGGTGAATCAATATCTAACCAGTTTACAGAATATTTAACCTTATTAAGTATTTTGCATTCCAAAACAGTGTGTCGGTAAATAAGAATTAATGCAATAAACAAGAACAATAAAGACAACATAGAAAACATACCATAACACAAGATATTTAACGAGGAAACCCGGTGTGGGAAAAACCTCGGTGGGATTTGTGACCCACAATATTCACTCACTCGTCAATGAATAAATATTACTTACAATGAAGGGCTTGCACATGTAGGAAGGCCAACTGCCGAGAGCTCATTGCTCAATTTACAAGATAGAAGTCTCACTGACTTACAAAATGGATTATGAAAATCCAATACAATGTACAACTTCAAATCAACATCAACTATGCCAGGTTCAATACCGGTTTAAGCTCATTCTGTAACTAAAACCTTCGCTATCAACTTATATCTCCTTGTACAAAAAAATATCATTCATTCATGCTATCCTTCTACCATACTTCTTCGTTCTTCTCTCTAAATGACCTATAAGATCTCATACATATATATGAGTCTTTTACAATATGCCATGTCGGCTTTACAAAATATAATTACATTAAATACAATAAACAAAAGTTTATTCCCTGTCGGCTGGAGTGCTGGTATGCATTGTAGATGCTGCTGGTGAAGTGTCTGCCGGTGTATTTAGATGTTTATGCCAGTGCCTGTGCCGATACCTACCGATGGCTTTACCAGATGAATGCCGGGTGGTTGCTAGAAGGCTGCCATCAATGACAACACCATCATTTCTCATTAGAGTGTAGAATGCCAACAATCTCCCCCTTTGGCATTGATGGCGACACTCATGAGAAAAATCCAAAAACTGTTCAAAAAGTGAAGTCCAAAAATTTACCAAAAATATGTGCTCCCCCTAAGTAGATGATCTGCTTTGAATGATCATTTTTCTCTGTCTGCTACTCCCCCTTTGACATCAATGACAAAGGTTGTCAAAAATTGTCAAATGAGTGCAAAATTTCACCTTAAGGTTTGTTACCGGTTGATTACAATCTAAAATATGTCTACCAAAACCAAGTTTAAACTCTGCATGAATCTGTTGTTGTCATTCACGGTTTCCTCAGTTCATTGGATCATGTCGGTGAGATGATGCATATGCTCCTCCGGTGATCTTTCCCCTTGAATTAATGCCTTAGAGATCTCATTTCTCAGAGAGATAAGGTTATCCAATTTAGGACTAAGTTTATGCTTAAGCTCTTTGGCATTTGCTTTGATCCTTGCTTTTTCCTTCTCAAACTTCTCCAACTTTTCCTCAAATCCTGCTATTTCTTGCTCAATAATTGATATAGGTTAGGATGAACCAATAATGTTATCAGCTATATAATCTATCTCCTTCTATACTCTTCTTATTTCATTTTCAATGTCCTTTGTCAATAGATGTGGCTTGCATGTTTCTCTATATAGTTCCTTATATTCCAAAATTGTTGTATTCAGTGTCGATAAAAGTGTGTTAATATGTTCAGTGCACTTTTTTATTGTATCCTCAAATAATTTTTCTTTTTCTTTTTCCATTTTCTCTTTGAATGTATCCTCATTTACCTTATCAACGGTTATTACATTTCCAACAATAAATTTAGACAATGTGTCAAACTGACTTAAAGAATGGTTTACATGATCTGTACTACATTTTGGTGTAATCATCTTAAGAATAGGTATTGTATCATCAATTTCTTTATAAGCCAATGCATTATAGTCAGTTATCTTCTTGATAGATTCCAGGAGTACCTCTATCACATTGGTAGGCCTGAATTCACTTAAAGAAGTACCAGATGTCCGACCAACTACCTTAATCACTTCAGTGCTTCCAACTTTAGTTACTAATTTTCTTGCATTATCCTCCGGAGGATCAATCTGAGTTTGTGTTTCAACCTGTAATGGTTTGGGTTTCTTAGTGATTTCCGGTTTCTCTATCTCAATATGTACATTTGCGTCTGTCGGTTTCTCTATGTTCTTACCTGCCAGTATCTTTGTCTCTGTAGGTTTCTCAGTGCCAACATCTATACTACCAGTATGTATTCCAATATCCAATCCAGTGTCCAATGGTTTCTCTATTTTTAGTGTATGCTTTGTTTGCTCTGTTTGCATTTCGACCTCAACATTCTCTACCAGTCGCTCAACAATGTTTCCACTATCAACAATATCATTCTGTACCTTTGTGTTATCCTTATCCACAACAATGTTAACTTCCTGAGTATCAACATTCATGGTGAATAGAATTTTTGATTCAGGGTTAGTGTTATCATGTGTTATACCTACACTATCAGTAGCCGGTGTATCATCAATATGTACCGATGTAGTGTCCAAGGGTGGTGGTAAGTTGTTAGTTATTTTGATGTTTGGTATTCCACCAACTTTACCTTTCCCTTTGTCCTTATCCTTCTGATATACCTTAAATGTTTTCTTCGACTTGTTAAATTCCTCTTGTTTTTGTTTTTCTACAAAAAAGATATCCCATTTATCAGTCATTTCCTCTGCAATTTCATTAACTCTACCAGCCATCAAACTCACTTGCTAGTGACCACTAGCAAAAACTGATCTGTTGGCCTCACAAATTAAGTCATCAATTTCCTCTTTAGAGTTAACTAGATGTACATCTAGAAGTTTTTCAACTTTAAGTTTCTTGTCCAACTCCATTACTGCAATCCTCTTTGCATCTAACCTTCTATACAGATCATTTGGTAAATCATCTACAACTTCAATTAACACTTTCTTGTATATGTCTAGATGTAGAATTATACTATTTTCAATACTTTCCTTTTCTGAATTAGTGAATGTGTTATACAATTTGCTCACATTTGCCAAGTTACCATCATCAGTGATTTCATTCAAGAAATTATCCAATGGTGGTATAACCTGTTTATGTTTCTTATTGGGTCTAAGTTTCTTTTCCAGTTGCCTTACTGCTTGTTGTTTCTTTCTGAAAGTTCTTATTTTCTTGGGTGGAGGAGAGGGTACCAGTGAGGGTTTTCTCTTCCTATCAACTCTCTTGAATTCCACAGGTATCTCACTGTCAGATGATGTGCCAACTGGTGAAATGTGTGCCTCTGGTTGCAGTCCTTCCAGTTCACTTTCCTTTATACCAGTAAGGTTCATAATATTTTCTTTTATTTCCTTTACCTATTTAGAATCATCTCTTATATACTTTTCTCTTCTCTTCCTTTGTTTCATTGTTTGTACACCACTCTCAATTGTTTTAGCACTACCAAAAAGTTCTTCTGATGGTTCTCTAGGTGCATCTAATAAAGCTTTTGCATAAGTTTCAACAATGTTGATATCTACCTCATAACCCATTTCTGTTACCCATACAGTTCTAGGTAATACAACTTCCATCCATGTTTCATCTTTCTTAATTACAAAACAAATTTCCTTATCATATTTATCTACTACACTCTGTGGTAGTCTCTCTCTGGTTTTCATTTTGGTTTGGAAAGATTTGAAATATTTAGTTATGTTGTTTTCCTTAGTAGTACCCATGCCGATGAAGGCTTCTTGCAATTGTTTGCCTATCGGTATGTCATATCCAAAGTCTTTCTATCCAATACCAGGAATTTCCTTTGAGAAATACAGCATAAGGCATACCAAGGGATTGCCAAAACAAAATGTTCCTTTCTTATCACCTTTTATCTTCTTCAGGTTATCAACTAGTTCATCCTTCAGCCATTCACACACATCTATTTTTGCATTATTGTTTACCATTTCATAAGAACTATTAATGCAAAGACTAGAAACTGAATTAAGTCTGTTTGCATGTGTAGTCTTATAGCCTAAAATCATACTTGTGAATCTCACATTAATGTCCTTGATGTCATTCACTCTCAAAGATCTACTATCAGATGTTGCTTCGGTTAAGGTCATGACTTTGTTATTAGGAACCTCTTAGTTTTGTCAGGTCTGCTCCTAGTTAAGGGTAAACCTATCACTACCCTAATTGCTTGCCAGGTGAATTTGCAGACTGAATCTAACCAAAGAAATTCTCCATGTGCCCTACTTAGGACAATTCTCACAACTTCATCCAGAAATTAAGGGATGTTCAAGATTTCCACAAAACCTAAAGTCTCAATAACCTTGTGCTCAGGTTTGACATTGCCATTTTCATCACAAATTACAGTTTTAAAAATCGTTAACACTTCCTCAGAACCTAATTCTTCAATATTGTAGTGAATATATATCCTAGGGTCTTCAACATAAGCTACACCTTTAGGAATCTTTGAAAATGCGCCTATGGAATCATCTTGCTTAGCTATCTCGAGAATAATTTTAAATATGGGCCTAGTGCATTTTATATTTTCCACAACAGTAGGGTTTGCAATAAATTTGGGAGCAGAAGAGGAAGCCATTTGAAAAATACCTTAAGCTACCTGATAATGTCTATATTCTTGAAAGGAATCGCTTCACACCTTCGCCTTGAATGCCTTTGCTCGGATTTCACGCTCTCTGCTAATTTGAATGCTCGATGAGTAAAAAATGAAGGGAAACCGATGGTTTATAATAAATTTTTTTTCAACAACTACATTAAATGCTTGCCGGTTAAGTGAAAATTTAA
Organism: Cryptomeria japonica; assembly: GCF_030272615.1. Taxonomy (NCBI): domain Eukaryota; kingdom Viridiplantae; phylum Streptophyta; class Pinopsida; order Cupressales; family Cupressaceae; genus Cryptomeria; species Cryptomeria japonica. Next base: position 867,741,482 of record NC_081409.1, on the reverse strand, counting down.
CATATCTACTAGTAAGGAAAAAATCTATCTTCTCACCATCGACCGAGGGTAAATTGCATGATATTCAAATTGTTGCAATACCCCCAAGGGTTACTTCTCAGTTGGATGAAGCATTTCCTATCGGTGGAGTAATACTCTGTTCTACCGATGAAGGAATAGTCTCATCAACATTCTGATCTGTCTTTCTAATCCATTGTTTTGAAAATTCTTGCTTTACCTCATCAACCTTTTCTTTGCCTTTCAAACTGGGTCCTTTATTATTTGTCGGTGAAGTCTTTCTTCTACAAAATTTTGCAATATGTCCAATTTTGTTACAAGCATAACAAGTCACATTATTCTTCTGAATAGCCTTTCCATATCTTATGCCGGTTTGTGTTCTGCATTGATTGGATAAGTGCCCAAATCTTCCACAAACATAACATCTCACATTCATTCTGTAGTTTTCTGAATTATGACCAACTTTGTTGCATTTGGAACATTGACTGGTGGGTTCATTAATGTTCTGATTGTTTCTAGATCTACATTGATTTGCGCTATGACCATAGTTGTTACAGTTAAAGCATTTCCCATTAAATTTGTAAGCATTAGGTTGTCTTACCGGTTTACTGTGATCATGATTGTTTGCAGTACCAAAAATTTCTCCAACTTCAAATCCAAGTCCATTTGTATCTCCATTAGGTTTTTGACTTTTTAGCATATCATCAAGTTCTTCTGAACTTTTCTTGAATTTCTCTTTGTGTTGATTTATAGTAGCCAACTCATTTTCTAGAATTCCCATTTGTCTCATAAGTTCAGTTTTATCATGTTGCATGTGAATCAGATCTATTTTTAACATATCATTTTCATGATTGAGTCTTAGATTTTCATTTCCAGCATCATTGAGTCTTCTAGTCAAGTCATCTTAATTCTTCTTCTTGTCTTCAATGTCTTTACAAAATCTCATAGTCATATCTTGCATTTCATTCCTCATAGTACTATTTTCTTGTCTCATCTTGTTCACAAGTTCATTAAGTGTTTCCTTTTCATCATTATCACTCTGCATCTTCTCATGAAGTTCTTTTCTTTTATTTCTGGCAATAGTAAAATTCTCCTAAAGTCCTTGAATGAATTCTTGTGCAGTCCTTAGATCATCTTCAAGTTTGATATTCTTCAACTTCTCTGAATCATAGTCTATAAGAGCTCCTTCCAATTGCTTTCTTAAGTTCTCCATTTGTACCGGTGTCAAAATCTTCCTCAAGTTGTTATGCTTTTGAAAATAGAGGACCAGGCTCTGATACTAATTGTTAGGATTAATGATAGTCCCAAAGATACTGAGAGGGAGGGGGGGTGAATCAGTATCTAATCGATTTATAGACTATTTAACCTTATTAAGTATTTTGCATTCCAAAATAGTGTGTCGGTAAATAAGAATTAATGTAGTAAATAGGAACAATAAAGACAACATAGAAAACACACCATAACACAAGATGTTTAACGAGGAAACCCGATGTGGGAAAAACCTCAGTGGGATTTGTGACCCACAATATTCACTCACTGGCCAATGAATAAATATTACTTACAATGAGGGGCCTGCATATGTAGGAAGGCCAACTGCCTAGAGCTCACTGCTCAATTTACAAGATAGAAGTCTCACTGACTAACAAAATGGATTATGAAAATCCAATACAATGTATTGTTTCAAATCAGCATCAACTATGCCAAGTTCAGTACCGGTTTAAGCTCATTCTATAACCAAAACCTTCGTTGTCAACTTATATCTCCTTATACAAAAAAATATCATTCATTCATGCTATCCTTCTACCATACTTCTTCCTTCTTCTCTCTAAATGACCTATAAGATCTCATACATATATATGAGTCTTTTACAATATGCCATGTCGACTTTACAAAAGATAATTACATTAAATACAATAAACAAAAGTTTATTCCCTGTCGACTGGAGTGTCAATATGCATTGTAGCCACTGTCGGTGAAGTGTTTGTCGGTGTATGTAGATGCCTATCCTGGTGTCGGTGCATGCCAGTGGCTTTACTAGATGAATGCCAGGTGGTTTCCAGAAGGTTGCCATCAATGAGAACACCATCATTTCTCATTAGAGTGTAGAATGCCAACATAAATTCCTAAACCAGGTGACTCATTAGCTTGGGTTCTAAATCATTTCACAAGATTACTCCTAACAAAGTAAATCTCCTAACAGGGCTGAGGTAAATCCCTTAATTGGGGGACTCCTAACAGGGTCTGCTCCTACCGAGGCACATTTGTAATCTCCTAACCGGGCTAGGCTCCTAACAGGGTGCATTCCAAAAGAGTGCAAAAATATTGTGGGTACTAACTCCCAATGTGGTTTTGCCCATTTGGGTTTCCTCTGAAAAATCCTAGTGTTCATGTGTTGATTGATTTCTTATGTGTTGAGTTGATATCTTTCTATTGCATACATGTTGATGAACACTTAGAAGAACAGTTTGATGAATTAGATTCGCAGTATGATTTCAGTTATTATCGATATTGTTTATGAGTTGTTTTGAAAGAATTTTGTGGTGGTTGTTAAAGTTTTAAAGTTTATTGTTATTACTGATTTACCCCCCCTCTTAGTAATAAACTAGTTCCTCACAAATAACATCATCAAATGATTTAGATTAATGTTTTAGAAGATGTTAAATATTCAACAACTCAATTGACTATTACAATTTGGTATAAGTTTCCTTGTGCATAAAAGAATAAATGTTGCATTAATAAATATATCTTTGCACTCTAATAATTCAATAATACATTGCAGTTATATGTATATCACAATAGACATTAACTGAATTTGATTTATAAATCTCCACAATTTATTAAATAATTTATAAAATATATGCATGATATTGGAATCTTTTATTTGTTTTGAATGCTTCCAGGCATGGTAGAGGATATAAGGATTGCAAGAGGGGTATTGTGATGTGACACTCTCCTAGGTACACCACCTCAAGGTGGGGACTAGATAGTCCCACGAGGCCAAGGGGGTATATAGGGTATTGCCTTTGAGATTAAGAGAGTTGGGATTCTGGGGCATTCTATTGTAACCTTATCCCCCTATCATGGTGAATCAACACAAGAAGTCCAATTATATGAAGACGGAAATGGTTGGCAAGATCTGGGGGAACAAAAAGTGGACATCTCACTAGGTAGACCACTTGATATGGATGGCATGGGTCACATAAGGCCAAGAGTGATAGTATATATGCTCTTCGGCCTAGGGTAGAGGATATAAGACACACCATAAAATTCATTTTCTCCCAAGCTCTCTTATGGTTGAGTCTTCCAGACATATTTAAATACTTTATGATTGAACTAATAAATGTGCCATGATTCTAATTATGATAATTGTTGTCATAAATGTTCCCTTGCTTGATAAGCAATCCTGGTCATAAACTTTGTGTAACATTGAATCGACCTCCAAGTATGGGACTTGCAGAAGTGAGGTTGAATCTCTAGAGAAGGTTGATTTCCTTTTCAATCTGATGCAAGTGTTGAACTAATCCAACACTGAAAAATCTATTCTACTGATCTGACAAGGAAAAGGGAGAAAGAAGAATGTTGAAAGAAGGGAAAAGGTTCACACCTAGATTGAATATGATCTTATTGCCTATGTCTGCACAAAACATTAATAAAACTACCCAAGGGTATGCATATATTTCTATTCTAATTGGTCAACTAAGTGTGGGAAGGTTAGAATTCTTATAGGGTGAAAAGAGGAAACAAGCTAGTTCACGTATAACACCTGAAGAGGGATTAACACAATCACCTACAACTCAAGAAAATAAGCAAGAACACATTCAAACAATGAGGTAAGAGAGATACACACATTATAAGAACTGAAATTAGGCAACACAAGTAAATTTTATTAATGTAAAGGAAAGGCAATTTTTTTTACAGATGCAAAAGACATAAGAATTCTGTAGAGGAAAAAGAGAGAAGATCCCTAGAAAGGGTTACAAAATTGCCTTTATAGTTCAGGCATAACTCAAATTGAATCACAATTGAAAACCCTAGGTGGGTTAGGTCACAAAAAATCAGAGGAGGAGAAGATCAGGTCAAGGAGATTGGACTGGCTGATCTGATGTCATGTCAAGTAGCCTCTGATGGTGTTCTCTACCTTTGAAGAAACAAAATCCCTATGCAGAAGGAATGAAATCTCTACGCAGATGCACTGATTGACATCTACAGGCATAAAAATTATTCAATTTGCATTGAAGGGGCATGGGCGCCACCAAAATGTCATGCAGAAGTCATGTCTAGAGTAATGGTGTGAATCCCCATTGATTGGAAGCAAAATAGATCAAAGATCGGGTGCCGCCTAAGCACAAAAAATGTCTCGACTACTAGGTCGAAAACCACCCACTTGTAGAGCAATTGAATTCCAATAGCCATCGCAAAATTGAATGTCCACTATTGATCAAGAGATCTCATGTGCAGATGGACATAGGCGATCTGGCCATGTAAGCACTCAAAAAGACCAACAAAGGATTAAGACATAGTCATTTGATCACTTGCTAAGTGAGAATCAACAGTCGTAGATGAGCTGTGTTGCGGGCTAACTCCACCAAAGTCATCTCATGTTTCCCCATAGGCCTCATTTTTTTCTTTGCATTTGTGGTCATGGGATAGTGGGGGACCTTATTACTTGATGTCATTTCTTACCTCGCTCAACCACTTAACTCTTTGCTTTTGCCTTGCGGGGTGGCAGGGAACACTTGTCGCCTTATGTATCTCTTACCTCGCAAACCATTTCGTTGTGCTCCTTCTTTGATGTGAGATGGTGGGGAACCACCATTGGCACCATGCTTGATACCTTGCATGGTCCCACACTTCCTCAAAATTACTCGTGGGATAGTGGTGAACAACCCCACCTCCTCTTATTGTTACCCCACAAGGGCCTTCAATGTTCTTTTTCCTTGATGCAGGGTAACAAAGAAACAAGTCTTCATTGCATTGAGTTACCCCGCATGGCCCAATTTCTTGCTAAGCAACCCTTACGAGATGGTGGGGAAGCCTTTGCGTTACTTTGCTTCCTTACCCCACAAGCATCACTTCCTTCGATCTATGCCTGCCGCAGCCAAATAACACATAGTGTCAATAATAAGATGGAGAATAAGACGATGTGTTATTCGCATGAGATGCTAGTGTAACTGCAAGGCACAAGTCAATAACCCTCATGTTATTCGACGTATCACAAAACCTTCATGTTATGCATTTTCTAGATAAAGAGGAAGCTACCTCTCTTGAATACGACTAACATGGCGTGTTAGTCAAACTAAATTCCTAGATCTGATATTTGCTATGTTTGGCACAAAAATTTCCAATATTTCTAGCGACTTGGAGGGGATGGCAAGCCTTCTTGGCACAAAAATCAGTAGCCTAAAGTGTATCCATTGGGCACAAAGTCTAGGCTTGAACAAAATTAGATACTTTCTGCCCCACATTTGCAAAATGTCAAAAATTTCTTTGCTATGCTGAAAGAGAATACTATGCTCGCACACTTATTACAAACAAAAACAACTGAAAACTAAATACAATGTGCCAAAGCACCTGGAGGAATAGAACCTACACTACCCTACTTTAACCAATCAACTTGAAAGTGCTAAACAAAACCATTCACAGATTGATTAAAGTAGCTTCCCTCTCTAAACAAGGAGGGATATTTTTTATGGTTATGAAAAAATACAGAGCTAAAAGATGGAGGGCAAAACAAGGACAAGTTGCAAGGAGCCCTGCAACTCACAAACAAGCATACATACCCCACAAGCTTGATCCGACACATTGCAGATCTTTTCTACACTTATAGCTTGTGCATGTGGCTCTGTAAATTCATCCTTAGCCCCAATCATGGAGAGATATCTGATTGGCCAGCCTTGATATGGTAAAAACTAATTTGCCACTACTAGCCTACTCAGGTTCAACTATATCCTCCACCAAAATATGATCATGTTGACCAGATTGTGCCCCACCTAAGGGCATGAATCCATCATTCAGGTTTAAATAGAAAAAATTAATGATATTTGAGAACATGTGATCATTGAAATGATGATCAACCTTCACATGTTCTACCTCAACCTCATAGTTCTGAAAATCAGAGATATCAAATTTTTTTATCTTCATCAATCATCTTTGATCTGTGTTCTTGTTCACTTTGGGCAATAATTTCCTACAAGTCATCCTTTTGACTCTCCAAAACTTGAGAGTCTTCACTTGTCTGCTCCTAGACTTGCACTTGGCATGGCTACAACATGTCCAAATTTCAATAAAAACCTTCCATATCATCCCAAACTGAATCCTCATGGAATTCTTCTTCACTTTTTTTGTAAAATTTGACTAATTTGGGCATTGCTACAGTTCTCCAGGAGGTCTGAAAAAAAGGTTTTGGGAGCAAAACTGAGATCTCCCATTGTCCCACAGTCCTTATAATTTTCCTCCACTAATGCAAGCTCCTCTAGCATGCTCACCATTGGTCTGGGTGAAAAAAAGGTCCTCTTCATCTCTAATGAAGGGGGTAGGTGATCAAAAGAGATGACCAAGTCTTCCTCCTTGCTACATGTTTGTTCTTGTGTGGTGATTTGCTGCAGTAGGTCGCATTTAGGCTCCTCTTGCTGCATCCCCATTTCTCTATGTTATTTTCATCTGTAGCAGACAAGAAATGATTTCTCATCATCTATATGGTCCTATTCTCATGTATGAAAAATAAATATATCTACAATCCTCAATTAAATCATCCTCTATGTCTTTAAACACTCATCTCCTTCATAAGGAAATCTTGGTGATGAACAAATCTCTTTATGAATCTCCTCAAGAGATTTCTAATCCCACTTATGAGACTTTATCTTTTACTCATTCTAAAATCCCTTCTTCTAGGAATAAGGCTGTAATGAATTACACTTATCCCTCTCCTAAGATTTCTTGTGTGCAAGAAAAGTATGACTTAGTGTCCTATTCTTCTCCTATAAACTTCTCCCTTTCTAAAGACTTTTTAAAATTTATCATATTATACATGTTTCTAATCTCACTTATAGTAGAGCATTTAACATGTCATATTCAAATACCTCATTCAATATATCATGTCTTTAAATAACATTAATGGCTATTATGTTTCTCATCATTATGTGACATTGGTAGCTCACTTACTGGGGGCTCATTGTCATTCATGATGGTACAATTTCACATGCAATCATACTTTTGGAAGCAACATAATAGCCTATTTCTATCTCATCTCTTCTCCCTATATATGGGGGGCAAGAGTGATTTCAAACATCTCTCCTTCTTAAGATTAAAATTTTCCCTTTGAGAAGTCGTGTCTTCTATTAGGATTTCTTATTGATTGTAGAGGTGTATACATATTTGAGTTCCTTCTGTCATATTGGAACAAGCATCCCTAATGGGGATCTTAAGTACATATCCTTAATTGGGACCTCCTCCTTGGTGTTGGAAGTCTTTGATCATTCATCAATTTATTTTGTTCATTGAGTAGTATCTTTTATAATAAACCCTTCTATTTTGTGAACGTGCATGTCCCTCATGAGAATCTCTTGCCATATTTTAGAATAGAGTTTCTATAAATAATCTCTCTTTGATGTCATTTCAATCCTCCATTCTTTTCTAATTTCGTTTATGGAGTTGCATGAGGTTGAGTGGAACTAGCGGCGTGATCACTCTCCTCCCTTACATGGATCACCTAGATAAAACTTCTAGAGGTGAGTATTACATGTTTTCTCTCTCTCATCATTCTTCTCATGGATCACCATGTTGGTATTTTGGATATGTTGATATGGTTTTGTCATTGATGTCAACACTTGTCAACCTTATCAGCACTTGGAGATCTTTGGTTATGTTACCCGGCAAGTCAGTGACTTATGCACAGTCACCAGTATTTGGTTCACCAACACTTGGAATGACTTGGAGACTACTTGGCTATGTTGAAGACATTATTTGATCACTTGGTTTTCGCGATTTGGTTATTGGTCTATTCGGGTTTTGCATATTTGTTGTTATCGGCAAATAGGTCCAGGTTATGCACCGACAAGCATATCTATTCCAGATCAGCACAACACATAATGGAGATGATTTGTTATTATTGTAAATGCATTGAGATGACATGATGCATTGCTTATTGATTCATTTGTAATTTATTTTATTGTAATATCTTTAGTGAGCCGACCTATTCAATTGGTCTTAGGTTATGGTATAAATGTAAGGTCTCATTTGTGAGATTGTGATATGCAAGGATGCAATAAGAAAAGGGATTGTAATAGGATATATGCAAAGATAAGTAGAGCTACACACACAGACATCATTTGAAGGTTGAAGGAAGGTTTCTGTGAAGGCAATTAGAACTAAACCGGTATTGAATCCAAAATATGAAGATTCTATTTTGAACAGTACATTATCATTGGATTTAACCATCCAATTGTAGTTAGTGTGACTCCCATTTTGTGATTGAGTAGTGAGATCTAGGCAGCTGGCCTTTCTGCATGTGCAGAATCCATATTTTACACACATACTATCTGTAGTAGTATCATTTGATTGTGGGTAAGGCTTCCCATCATGGTTTTTCCCCTTACAGGGTTTCCACGTACAAATATTTGTGTTATGTGCTGTGGATGTTATTGTCTTTCTATTTCATGCATTAATCTTTACCGGTACTGCAATTAACTGATAAAACTGTCTATCGACATAAAGTTTGGTTTACCGGCATTAAGCATTAAGTTTTGGTTAAGTTAATAAATTTATTGGACAACTGATTCACCCCCCCCTCTCAGTTGTCTTTAGGACCTAAAACACCAAAGTGTGTATTCATGCTTTCTATCTCTTCTTCCTTTTCTTCTCTTTGCATTTGTTTCCATTTAAATCTTTCATCTTGTGTTAGAGAGCTCTCAAATCCTCACACACTTTGTTGTGTTGGATTTCTTACCAAATGATTCTCCATTAGTTTTTGATCTTGTATCAAATATTCTTGTGAGCATTTGTCATCAATCCTCTTTCACAATTTGATGTGGTAAACATGATACCTTGTTTCAACTCACTAAATATGCAAACCAAAACAGGGGGGCATATAGCTACCCTCTAATTTTCATCACCTTCCTTAGTAAGCATTTAGGTGATTTTGTGATTTTATCTAACATGTGGTTTTGTAGGGTGCGGTTCCTAACTGTGTACTGCAGATATCGTTGGGGGCTTCGTCCAACAACTTGTGGATATATCCCTTTTCATGAATGTTTACTTTTCTTTACTTTAGCTTGCATATGCACATAGTGTCATATGACTGCTAAAGTGGGGGCTAAATCTAGCGTCGTAAATTGTACACCCTTGCTAGGGTGGTATAATTCTATGCTTAGTTTAGCACCCGCCTTAGTGTATTTGCATCTTTCATTGTAATTTCCCTCTAAGCATTTAATTAATTAATAAAATTAAATCTAAAGTCATATTTCATTACTCCCCACATCATAAAATTGGGCCCTTTACCCTAAGTGTGCCTATTTTTATTTTATTCCTCCAATAAATCATTAAATCATAAACCCTAATTATGTCTTATTTCGACCTTTAAAGCTCAATTTCGCATATCAAAACATCTCAAAATTAGTTGTAACTTTGGGATTTACTCTAATATCATCATATCTAACGACCCTAAAAATTTGGTGAAAAGTTGGTTGGACCATGCGTAAGCTATGCACGGTCCCTGACATTTTTCTCGAAATTTCAGGAGCATAATTCTATAATATTATAATGCTTAAACCCATAAAATTGGCAAACAATTCAAATCCTAGTTCGGCCTAAAGATGAAAATAATATCTAGGGTTTCATACAAAGAGCTCTCTTTCTTCATTTGAAGGTTGGAAGAAGTTTTTGGCTACGTTTTCTAGCGATTATAAGGAGCCTTCTATGCACTGAAAGAGTAGGTCTTTTGGAGTCTTCAACAAAATTCAACAAAATCTATCAAGCATTCATCAAACATTCTTTCATCAATTGGGAGCTTTTGAAGTTTTAGGAAAGCAATAGGAGATCACTGACTGAAGATTGGCTTGTACCTCTCACTTGGGGTTGGGTATGATTTCATATTGTTTTCATGTCTTTGTATGAGCTTCATTACTACTTTAGATCACTTAGCATCATTTATTTAGAGCATTTACTTTGTCAATTACAAGCATTTAGGGTTTACTCTTTAAAGCATAGGGTTACTCTAGATTGTTTGCATTCATCATTTTTGGGTCTTGGACACACACAAGATTTCTGCACACACTATTTTACTATACAAATCAGCTACTTGTTGAGGTGGAAATAACCAAAATAGGGGTTTGACTAAGGCAAAACCCCATATAGCCACCAAACCCCCTCCTTTTAGTTGCAGGTGTAGGTACAGGAGCAAAATTGCAGGTTTCAAGATCAACAGAAGGCATAGACACAGTTGCAACCCTCAAATTTTCCCAAATCCCTTAGGGACAAGGGTGTGGTGCCCTTGTCCACCCAGGATATGGGCAGGGCACCCCTATCCCCCTCAATTTTAGTGATTTTTAGTAGGGTGGAACCGCAGGACCTCAAGTTTGCAGACCTTTAGTTGCAGCTCCCTATCAGATTAAACAAGACCATGGTGTGGCACCCTTGTCCTGGTCGGTTTGGCTCATTTTTAAACACTAGGTATAGATTAAAATTCCTCTCCCTTCTCTTCTTTTAGTATCCCAGTTTGAGTCCTGCAAGTTTTTGCAATTTCAGTTCATATACGCTTCATTGTTCATCACGTAGTCAGTTGATCAATCCCACCCTATTTTTCACATCTTCTCTTCATATAAAACAAGAGGAATAGAAACCCTAAGAGATAATCCTTGTATCTCTCTTTCTCACAAGAAGTAGCCAAAGTGAGCTATCTCTCTAGGCTCTTTCGTATTCCCAATGTGTTGGCCAAAGTGGGATTAGGTCCTAGTCCCCTGGTTTTCCTTTTTTCCCCTCCACAAGAATACACAATCAATCTGGAACCAAAGAGATGTTCAAACTTGATCTATATGTATCTGATCATCATCCCCTAGCAATCACTACTCATCTAGGATCTAATACATCAATATATAGTATCCGAAACACATTCGGGTCAGCCAAAGAAATATTACAATCCCCAAGGTGAGAAAGTGTAATGTGCAAATAGGTTGGCCCAAAGCATGAAGAAAATCCTCCGAAAAAGAACTGAAATGAAATGCAGAACAAAAGGAAGGTTAGCGAAGCATATGGGAACATTGTCTAAAGTTCCAATCGGCTCCACAAGTCAAGGAAATGCTCTGCAAAATAGGGAAACACCATCTAGTTGTTAAGTTCAAACTGGTCTGGAAATTGAGAATTTCCAAACAATCCGAAAGCATAATCCTACCGAAAAAAAGATCTAAATGAGATATGGACCTAGAATAAGGCACAAGAACATGTGTACAAGCCAAATCCAGCTCCACACAGAAAATGAGCAACTTGGAGGGGTCAAGAGCGAAACACAGAAACTGAACTGAACAAGAATCAAAACAGAAAGAAAATATTTTTGGTTGATGCAACATTGGCAATGAACCAAGGATGCTCTTACATTATATATATATATATATATATATATATATATATATATATATATATATATATATATATATATATATATATATATATATATATATATATATATATATATATATATATATATATATATATATATATATATATATATATATATATATATATATATATATATATTATACCGGTCATTCCAAGAAGGAAGGAACAATCAGAAGGGAAATCATCAAATGATTTAGATTAATGTTTTAGAAGACGTTAAGCATTCAACAACTCAATTGACTATTACTATTTGGTATAAGTTTCCTTGTGCATAACAAAATAAATGTTGCATTAATAAATATATCTCTACACTCTAATGATTGAATAATACATTGTTGTTATATGTATATCACAATAGACATTAACTGCATTTGATTTATGAATTTCTATAATTTATTAAATAGTTTATAAAATATATGAATGATACTGGAATCTTTTATTTGTTTTGAATTCTTCCAAGCATGGTAGAGGATATAAGGATTGCAAGAGGGGTATTGTGATGGGACACTCTCCTAGGTACACCATCTCAAGGTGGAGACTAGATAGTCCGATGAGGCCAAGGGGGTATAGAGGGTATGATGTAGAGAGGTTTCTCACTCCTTTAGGGTTTGTCTATTCTTGATGTCTCCCTAGGCTATCTCACGAACCTTCCAATGGTTCCCACTAACCCAACCTTCCAAAGGTTGTAGGGATCACCTTTACTGACCTTCCCAAGTCCTATGACTAAGGTGATCACCCCTAGATTTGTGAGTGTCCAACACTCCTCAATTGAGACTCTCCAACCCAACACCTTCTCACACCTTCCCCATGAGCCAACCCCCTCTACCTTAGGATCTTCATACACTCATTCCTAACTCACCTAGGGTTGATTTTCTTTTGATTTCCAACCCTATCACTTCAACTAGGTCTGTGGAGATTACTGGTTTCAAGCTTAAGGACTATTTTGCTCTTTTAGGCCTACTAGGAGACCTGGTCCAATTAGCCCTATCGGTGAGGTATTTTGCACTTATCTGCCAAAAATACTACACACTAGTATGAAATATTTATCTTTTCGGATACCCTTTTGGAAACTTCATACAATATCTCAGAATTGGTTCTGGGTTTGGTCTCTAACCCACCTAACCCTTTTTAGGCCTACTTTCCACCTTTTAAGCCTACAAAATAGGGTTTTTCTCAAATGTCCTCACCAGTCCGAATGACCAAGAAATCTAATGATTGTCTCAGGTTTGTACACCCATGAGCATGTCCAATACAACCTGGTATCAATTCCATTCTTTGGATTTACCCATCTAGGGTCTGTTGTCCATGTTCCTCATTGCTTGCCAACTCAATGTGCCAAGCCTAGGGTATGGTGGCAAAACTGGAGATCAACCTTCCTTGCCTTAAAAATAAAATGAAAAGATAATGTACAAATCCTACTAGCTTTCCACAAGGTTTTAGTATGTGGTTCCACAATGGAATGCTAGGTTTGAGCCATGAAGTCTTCAAAACCCTTGTTTCAAGGTCTTTAGGAACCGCCTGCAACAAGAATGCCACACTAATACATTTAGCCTAAAATTTCGATGGAGGTTTCTGATGGAGAAGGTATATTGTGATCAAACTTGATTTTTTTTTGAAAAAATGCTTGATTTTGTCAGAATTCCGACGATAATGCAATGACATTAGGGTTTTTTTAGAAAAAGTGCTCGTGTTCGTCAAAATTCTGATGACTACGTGCATTACTTAAAAAAAAAGAAAAGACCAAGTCATTTCATAAATCCTACCTCTTTACAAAATCCCACCTCTCATTCGTCCCACCTCTGTAGCGATCATTGGTGTGACAAACATGGCCGCAACGGGGAACGGGGGAACGAAGTGCCACGAGCACAAAGTGCCAAGCGCTGGCACATAACCAGCGAGGATGACCACAAGGGAGCCCGAAATGGGTTGTGTAAACGGCGACGCCCGGGCTTCCGTCAACATCAATAAAAGCTACGGACGGAGGAAGAAGTCATCTTTGAGAAAGAATTATGGATGTGAGCACTCTTGAGGAATGGTATTTTTGCGGTGAAATTTTCTTGAACTTGTGCTACAATTGTATCAACAAAATTCCTTGCTAGTTAGGGTATTAGAACAGAATCAAGAAAATTTTTGGTTCATTTTCGTTACATTATGGTCGGAAAATAAATCTATATCCTGATACAAGATTGTAATCTCCTCCCCCATCACCCCCATTTCTCCTCGTGTAATACTTATCCAGAGAATCCAGACAGTGAGGTAGACACATCGATTGGCCAGGAGTAGGAGATAATATGTAAGTTGGAAAATATCAAGGCCGCAACTAACAATTTCCATGAAAATAACAAGCTTGAAAAGGGAGGATTTGGCTGTATACAAGGTAACATAATCCTTAGTGGCCCTCTTTTCTATAGTTCCAGAAATGGTTATAAATTTATAGTCAGATATAAACATAGGATTAATGAGTTTTCCTTAGTGGTCCTCTTTTCTAATCTCGATTAATTTATCAGAACAAGTTTCAAGCAGTATTTTACTCAATTTATAGTTTTGGAATCGGTTATAAATTCATAGAGAGATATAATCATAAGATTATTGTGTTGTCTTTCTGTCAGGGGACAATGCCAAATGGAATACAAATAGCAGTAAAGAGACTTTCCGTTCAATCAATGCAAGGAAAGGAGCAATTTCTAAACGAGGTTAAGCTGGTGGCGAAAATACAAGATAAAACAATTTTTTTATATTATATATCTCATCAAGATGAGTATTAGTCATTCTTGTTTAGGTATGGAAATCTTTTGTGAGAGGAAATATTGTGGATGTGATTGACAAAGCAATAGTAGAAAGCATATCCAATGAGTAAGTTTTAAGATGCATTCATGTGGGCCTTTTATGTGCACAAGTAGATGCATTAATTCAGCCATCAATGATCGATGTACATGCAATGCTTTTAAACTCTCCAACCTCTAGAATTATAGGCACAAATTCAACTACTTCACCAATAACTCATTCAATCCATCCATCTATTAATGATGAAACCGTAACAGATTTAATTCCTAGATAATCTTGTTTATTCTTTGCACATTAGAATAATAATAAATTTAATATCAAGTAGGTAGTGTTTTTTACAATTTTAATTATGTAATACTTTATCATTTATATCAGTGAGTCATATGAACTCACACTTCATGATTAGTATGTAATATCTCCAGATAGAATATTAAGTAATATTTCACTAAATTTCTCCACCTTAATGATAGTTAATGTTAAGGATTGAATGAAACAAACTCTTGTTCATGGATCACCTTCTTAGCCTCCTATGGAATTCATTCTTTGTGTGGTCTACCATGACCATAATCAGGGTCTTATTAAATGTATTAGATACTCTCTATTATCAATAAGAGAGTTATCATAATATAGTCGTGGCAAGTGGTTACGAATAAGATTAGTGGGTCCATAGTTCCCACTTGGTTTGTACTTAGAAACATTATCATTTCTTAGTTGTATGGAAACTACAAATTCATGCATCTAGCCAACAATACACACTAGCTATTATATGATTCCACTAATGAGAAAAGCCTAGTCAATCTTATAGTTTGTGGAATTAGTCATGTCCCTCATATAGAATATCTATATATGGAGTATTCTTGCCTATAGATTACCTATTATTTTGCTTAATAATGTGATTATTTCACATAAATCATAAAAGTTCCCTTCTAATATGTTTGTGCATCAATCTTGAAACCATATTTTTATTAACCAACCAATGATAAGAATTATCTTAAACATGCCTCTATATTTGAATCCCACTAGCTTTGATAATCAACCATAATAACCTTAACAATGCATCGATGGCAACAATGCCTAATAAATCATCAATTGTCTTAGGTGAATCTAGCCAAAGCCAACCCATCAAATCCACTAATCTCCCTTGCATCCCAATCATAAAATTTTATGGTTGTTGGAACAAGCTTGGGAGATTTAGTTCTTCCTTTGCAAATCAACATACCCTATTTTGGTTTCCCAAATATTTACTACATAACTTTGAAGATAAATTGGGAAGAGAATCCATCATATAGATGTTTCTTTTCAACAACCTTAGAGGACATTGTTTTGTCTATCATTTATTATAATAGCTAATACCCAATTTTTTTATAAGATAACAAGCAAAACCTCCTCTTCACAAACTATGTTTTCCTTAATAATCCAAGAATGAAAAAAGGAACCCACATAAAAATTACTTACTCCCTACCATGAAGGCAAAAGAACATCCAATTTAAAGATAGATGTACCAAAAGGAAAGAAATATCACCTCAAAATCTGTCTTGAACTTATACATTGAATCTATACACACGAGAATCCCCTTAAGAATGAGTGTTTTCACAAGACTTTCATACTATGATATTTATATCAAGATTCACTTGCATAGCTTTAGAGTCAAGCTGACCCATTCTCATGAGTAGTTTACATGAACCCCTCATAAGAATGGATCAATTAGTACTCATTTCATCAAAGTGATGCTCATGGTATTATTGAAAAATTGTATTATTGTTCCAAATTTTTAGGAGACACAAATAAAATATAAATGTAATCATTCCATATTTTTGTAGGAGATATTGGAATGAGACTAATAGGAAGAGTAGTAAACATGAGTCACAATGAGCACTTTAGAATAAATCTAAACATTATAAGGAAGAGTAGCTTGGAAAAATAGAAGCGTAATTTATTTTCCAATATGCAAGATTATTACTTGGGAAAGAATCTTGAAAGAGGATTGAAAAGATTCCTTGAGCTAACATTGTCTCACTTATCCAAAATTATGAGGAAGGATTCATTAATGAAATGGTCATTAACAAGATGGAGAGAATAATAATTAGGAAGAGATAGATTTCACATGCTACTAGGTGACTAGATTGGAGAGAAACTAGAGGCAAATAATTTAGCTTGGCCATGACACAAAATCTTAGAATAGATGCCAACCTTGGTGAATGGAATGAAAATCCCAAACAATTAATGAGTGGTGAGACAAGTAGAGGCATCTATAAATTTTGTTTTGAATATTATATAAAATAAAGAATAAATGGGACTAAAACCAAGGGAAATGCACATGGAAAGGATATGTTGAAAATCAAAATAAATAGTTTGAAGATAATATTAGTTACCTAAAGGATATTCCACTTGATTATTTGGTATATCATAACTATTTTGACAAATTTTGAAACCATTAGAGGTACCTTTTACTTCTGTAGATGAGGCATTCATTCATGTTGAAGTTGTGATAGCTTATTTACCTCTTTATAGACAACAAATTATCCATATGAATTATCATATATACTTGTAACCTCCATCCCAAACCACCTATTTCACTCTTCTTCCTTTGTGTACCTCTTTTATTCTTCCATTACCTCTTCACTTACCTAAATTCAATCCAAAACATAGTGTATATAGCATCAAAAAAATTCCATATTTGATTAATATTATCCACAACATATCGAAAAGACAAATACCACACTTACTGTGTCATCAACCAAAAATAATTTACTTACATATTCAAAGAGTTCAATAATGGAGAAACATCCATGCGGTGCTCTACACATGTCCTTGAAGGTTCAAGAAATACTTATCCTCTATTGGTCCAAACTTTAATCACTTTCCATGCATGAAAATAATTGCAACCATACACAATTTCCCACCCAATAGATTCTCTCAAACTAGTTTACTATCTTAACATAGGGTCAAGGAAAAATGGGCCAAAATAGGAATCCAAGTGTCTTAAAAGCCTTCAAGACCATAGTGGTGAGGATTGAATTTCTTTCTTTAGTGGTATCTTTCTATAGATTAATTAGTTGGGGATTCTATTAGGACCTTTTCCTAATTAAAAAAAATATATAAAGATTACATCCCTAAATATTGCATTCATAATAGAATAAATTTCTGCAATATTGAGACTATATTCATAATAGATTTATAGTGATGAATAAAGAAATATTTAAGATTATCAAAAAATTGATGTTTTCTTTCTCCCAACCATCAGTGGATATTGGGTGATCTTTGAGGCATTATGTCAAATAGTTCATGTGCCTTATCTAAGCTTGCATATTTTGCATGCATGTGTACCTGGGCAGTTGCACTACAACATCTATACTCACTAATCACATTTGGTTGGAAGTTTCTAAATCCATTTCAAACACATCTTGTGCATATCCTACAATCTATACTTCCACATTTTCCAAACATGTCAAACAGAGCATTTCCAACTGTAAGCATCTGATATTAATTGCCCTTACCTTCTGCTTTGATGGAAGCCCATACTCTGTTCCAAAGCTCCCATTTTGGCACAGGTAGAGAGTACATTGGCAAATAAAACTGATCGAAATGGAAATCTATTTGTTGCATTGACTGCATTGTGAGGACGCTTATGTATTTCATCGATAGCATAAAGTAGGAAAGGACATGAGAATATCTCCTTGGGGAGGTATTCTATGACAATTGTGAGGTAGATGAGAGTTTCTTATGCCATTTGCTTTGTTCTATGCAATCAAACACGAGAACACTGTTTGAATTCAAATGCTAACGGTGATTGTCTTTTTAACGGAAACAGACGGGAAGGGACGTCAAGGGAAGGAATGGGCCCACAACACACCTAAGCAGTCAAAGCTTAGTGTGTGTTGTTTAAGGCTGCCCCATTAAGACATCATAATTGATTGGCTCTTCACTCCTAAGACCTTCAAAAGTCTTTAATGGATTCATTGAGTCCTTTTGTCTTCCAAATTCACCTGCACCAACTTGAATTCTCCTTCAATGCTTGATTGCTTGCTCACTTGGAATTGATTTGATTTTATAACTAAGAGATCACTTGATTTTATATGTCTTGAAAGCATTTTATCCTGATGGCTTTAAATTAAAGTACTTTCTCTTCTATCTGGTATTGGTGGAGCAAATCCTTTTATGATATGTAAGTTGAGAATATTTTATGAAAGGTCCCTAAATGAATACACTTTAAACTGATTTTAATATACCTTGAAGTGTGCAATATGGAAGGTTTGTATTCTTAATCTCTTGCCCATTTCTTAATTTAAAAGATGATATCTTTATTAAATATTTTTATTAACTTGATTTCTCCTTCAATTCTTGATGAATGCTTGATTGCATGTTCACTTGGAATTGAATTGATTTTATAATTAAGAGATCACTTGAATTGTAGGTAAACCCCTTCAAATGATAGGGTAGGCTTCCTTTTATACCTAATATATGTCTTGAAAACATTTTATTGTGATGGCTTTAAATTAAAGTACTTTCTCTTCTATCTGGTATTGGTGGAGTAGAGGTTGCATTGCATCGTCCTAGGATACATATTTCCACAGATACAACACAAGTTAAATGTATCCCAAGTCGATGCAAAGCAACCTCTGCTCCAAAGATCACCAAAAAATAGAGAAAGAACTTTAATTTAATGCCATCAGGATAAAAGTCTTTAATCAAGACAGATAAAATTTGAGTTTGATTGTCATCATTTACTTTGCCAAATTCTTCACACGTAACTCTTGAATCAATTTCCTACTCACAAGAATTTTATTATGTCTCAAATATAGGGAAACAGAAGGCTTCAAATAGAAAAGTTGAACATGCAACTAAATCCATTGACTAACTAGAAGAACAAAATTAAGAAACGGTTTGATCATCTGAGAGATGTTGTAGACTTGCAACTCACCAGCTAAGTTTTTGCGGGTAAGAATTTTTTTTGTTTTGGTTATGCTTGTGGTGTTTATAGGGAGACATTTACAAATTTATATCTATTTTCACTATTTAATGGTTTATGGGTTTGTAATGGTAATTTAATGTTCTTTCATATTTTTGTATATATTCTTTATAATAGCCTATTATCTTGATTTGTTCTATTATGCATAATGGTGTGGGTCAGACGGCTTTGTCGTCGGTTCATGAAAGCATTGAACGAGTTCTACTTTTAAAAATTACATGAAACATTTTTAATTTATTTGATTCAGTGTTATTTGCAAAAAATGATTATCAATGATGTTTTCTTTCTCCAAGAATTGTCTAGGATCTTTCCATCAGATAATATGTAACATTGAATGACTAAATCTTTTCATTACAAATGCTTATTTTATTTAATTATTATTTGAGCGTGAATTAAAATTTATATCTGTACGGAAGCAAAACATACAAGTTGAAGAGTCATGTGCAAGCAAATTTCCTAAAAGAAAGCAAGCAGGCATTATCTTGAATGACATGGAAACAAGCTCATCAGTTGCCTAGAAGAGAGCAATTGGAGAATGGCAGAGGATAGTGTTTAAGGGTGATAAATAGATAGATAGTATGCAATACAAACAAACAATGTCTGGAGTGTCTGATGTGACATCTCTAATTTATGTCCGGAGGGTCTAACTGGTTTTGGAGTTCTTGCGAAACCTATTGGGCCACGCTTGGAGGAAATCAATGTGTTCATGCAAGGAGCACCTTTTTTCTATTATGAGAATGATACTTTTGCACCGAGGGATATTTGGAAGTCAATATCCAAAAATTTCTATAGTGTGGAACAAGAGTTGGCGGCCACAAAGTATAATTGTCAGCTTTCAGAAGACCAAGAGGTTATGTACACAATCTCCCAATAGAAGAGCGATTTCAAGAATTACCTCTCTCCCCCATGACTATTCAGGAAGCACTTCCTCAAACAAAGGACTATTGGCCTCCATGGGATCAAAGAAAAAAATTAAAGCATAGACTCTAGACGATGTGGTGGTGTCCTTCATGAAGAACTCTACACTATAATTGAAAATTCATGAGGGAAACTGCAAGATAGTGAAGAGAAATACAATCTTGAAAAGTGGGAAGAATGGATCTTGGTTTGGGTGGGGCCAAGTCAGGTGGCTCCTCTAGAGGTTGACGAGATAGACATCATATTAGGATTTGAAAAAAATCACACTTGTGGAACTTCATGTGCGAGTGATCGATTGTGGTGTTTGGGTAATGCATTCCAAATAGATACAGTTGCATGCCATCAAGACATTACCCATTTGGAATGCAATTGTATCTATTTGGAATGCATTACCCAAACACCGCAATTGATCACTCGCACACGAAGTTCCACAAGTGTGATCTTTTTCAAATCCTAATATGATTTCTATCTCGTCAACCTCTAGAGGAGCCACCTGACTTGGCCCCACCCAAACCAAGATCCATTCTTTGCACTTTTCAAGATTGTATTTCTCTTCACTATCTTGCAGTTTCCCTCGTGAATTTTCAATTATAGTGTAGAGTTCTTCACGAAGGACACCACCACATCGTCTAGAGTTTATGCTTTAATTTTTTTCTTTGATCCCATGGAGGCCAATAGTCCTCTGTTTGAGGAAGTGCTTCCTGAATAGTCATGGGGGGGAGAGGTAATTCTTGAAATCGCTCTTCTATTGGGAGATTGTGTACATAACCTCTTGGTCTTCTGAACGCTGACAATTATACTTCAAGTCCGCCAACTCTTGTTCCACACTATAGAAATTTTTGGATATTGACTTCCAAATATCCCTCGATGCAAAAGTATCATTCTCATAATAGAAAAAAGGTGCTCATTGCATGAACACATTGATTTCCTCCAAGCGTGGCCCAATAGGTTTCACAGGAACTCCAAAACCAGTTAGTCCCTCTGGACATAAATTAGAGATGTCACATCAGACACTCCAGACATTGTTTGTTTGTATTGCATACTATCTATCTATTTATCACCCTTAAACACTTTCCTCTGCCATTCTCCAATTGCTCTCTTCTAGGCAGTTGATGAGCTTGTTTCCATGTCATTCAAGATAATGCCTGCTTGCTTTCTTTTAGGAAATTTGCTTGCAAGAGACTCTTCAACTTGTATGTTCTGCTTCCGTACAGATATAAATTTTAATTCATGCTCAGATAATAATTAAATTAAATAAGAAATTGTAAAGAAAAAAATTAGTCATTCGATGTTACATATTATCTGATGAAAAGGTCCTAGACAATTCTTGGAGAAAGGAAACATCATTGATAATCATTTTTTGGAAATAACACTGAATCAAATAAATTAAAATGTTTAATGCAATTTTAAAAAATAGAACTCGTTCAATGCTTTCATGCATCGACGGCAAAGCTGTTTGACCCACATCATCTCTTGCCATCAGAATTCTGACAACAACTAATGAAACACTCGACAAGGATGCTGTGCATCCAACGACACTCCTCTGTCAGAATTTTATACTTTGGAGTCGGAATTCCGACGACAGCCTAAGATGGCGATGGTATTCTTTTGCAGAATGAGCATCCATGGTGGCCGTCGGAAAGGTTGGAGGTGATGTCGGAATTGCGACGACCACAAGGATAGTTGGAACTTCTGACACAAAGTTTTCGATGGCCTTTTTTGTCGGTAGTGCGACGAAATGTGGTCAAAATTTTGACGATTGGCCATCGAAATCTTGACCCAATTGTACTAGTGCCAAAAATTGCAAACAATAATACTTCAAAACCTCAAATCACCAATAAATGGAAGACAAGTCACTATTCTAATAAATCATGTCTTGGTTTGGGTTTGGAAGTTCGTACAATACCAATGAAACTATATGCAAACGCTAAAAAAAAAAATGAAGGCTAAATCTTGCTCTCCTTATTCCAATTCTTCAAACCACATTCTCATCAATTTTTCCAAGCCTTATATCAGCCTTGGGTTGGTTACAAGTGTCTTTTAACTGAAAAAGACAACCAACTAGCTGTTGGTGTTTGGAAAATGCAAAAGTTGCAAAGTTGCTATGAGAAACTTTTGCAACCTCTAATTGAGCAACTTTGGCCCAAATCAAACCTAGATCACTTGTAAAGGTCCAAATGACCTTAAAAACCATTAAATGACATCAAACAACCTATTCTAACATAAAACTAACTTATTCTACCAAGTAATCTACCTGGCACCCTTAAGAGCCTATAGGCCAACATTGGCCAATCAGTGACTCCTAGGGTCCTTACAAACATCTGAGTACTTGTTCACTAATCTATTGACCTTATAACAAACCAAAATCTCATTATTCCTAACTCTTGGAACCTACACAACAAATTTTTTTCAAGTGCTCCTGCACCATGTTTCAAGGGTAAGAAGAACTCAAGTCTCTTGAGTGGATAAAGCTTGGACAGTGGTACCATGTTGTATGATATCTCTTTCTAACATCCATGTAGCCTCTGATTTAAGTAACCCTGTCCATTTGATCAGATAGTCTCTATAAACTCCTTTCCTAGTCTTTTTCACAACTTTATAATCCAAAATGCATTCCAATGTGACAGGTTGGCTTGGAGGTAAATCTTGTAACTAGTCTACATCTTCCATATCAGTAGGTTCTTCTTGATTTGTTGCTATCGGAGACCCTTTGTATGGATACAAATCACATACATTGAAGATTGGGGATATGCTTAAGTTTGGAGGTAACTCTAACTCATATGCATTATTGCTAAATTTATGCAACACCTTAAGAGGTCCAATCTTCTTCATGCATAGCTTACTAGGTTGTCCCTTGGGTAGACTTTCCTTCCTCAAGTAGGCCAATACTAGATCACCTACCTTATACTGTACTTCTCTTCTTTTCTTATCTGCTAGTGCCTTGTACTTCTCATTGTGCTGCTGCAATGTCTTCTTGACCTGCTCATGTATCTCTTTTACATTCTTTGCAAATTTTTCCCCTTGTACACTTCTATGGTCCATAGGACTGAGGTCTCTAAGCTCCAGGATGCCCCTAGGATGACATCCATACACAATCTCAAAGGGACTCTGGCCTGTGCTTCTATTAACTAAGTCATTGTAGGCATACTCTGCTTGACCCAATACTAGATCCCAAGCTTGTCCATGTTTTTTGGTGAGACATCTCAACAAGTTACCTAAGGATCTGTTAACCACTTCAGTTTGACCATCTAATTGTGGATGGTATGCTAATGAAAAAGAAATTTTTGTGCCTGGTTTATTCCATAAGGTTCGCCAAAAGTGACTTACAAATTTAGTGTCTCTGTCACTCACAATGCTAACCGGTAGGCCATGAATCCTCACAACTTCCTTGAATAATAACCCTGCTATGTAGGAGGCATCATTAGTGCATTTGCAAGGCACAAAGTGTACCATCTTGCTGAATCTATCCACTATGACAAAAACACTATCATACCCTCTTGGAGTCCTAGGAAAACCAAGAACAAAGTCCATGCTCAAACATTCCCATGGTCTGGTTGGTATGGCCAATGGCTGATATAAACCTACATTGTTGGAGGTTCCCTTAGCTCTCTAACATATGGGACATTGCTCCACAAATCTCCTAACATCTGACTAAAGTTTAGGCCAATGATAAAACCTTCCAACTGCTCTAAGGTCTTGTCAAGACCAAAATGTCCTCCTAAGCTTCCTTGATGCTTCTCCTTAATTATATTGTCTCTCATAGAGCACTAAGGTATGCAAAGTAAGTGTCCTTTAAAAAAAAGGCCTTCCTGCAACATAAAATTAGAATATGCAACATGAAAAACATTAGTAAACTTGGTGCAAACATCATATGCTTCACCAAAATCTTTGTCACCTTGGTATAGGTCTTTAAGTTCATTTAACCCCACACTTTGGAGTTTCACTTCTTGGATGGTAAGAACTCTTATACTTAAGGCATTTTCTACCTTATTGGTGACTCCTTTCTTGTGCTTGATGGAAAAGGTGTAGGCCTACAAGTGCTCAACCCATTTGATGTGTCTTTGATGTAGCTTCTCCTGTCCATTCAAGAAGCTAAGTGCATGGTTGTCAGTATAAACTATGAATTCCTTGGGAAGTAGATAATGCTGCCATTTCTTAAGGGTTTGTACCATGGCATACAACTCTAGGTCATAGGTAGAATACTTTTGTTTTGCCTTATAGAGCTTATCAGAGAAAAATGCTACCAGATGACCTTCTTGGCTCAAAACTGCTCCTATTGCCAACTAGCTAGCATCACACTCCACAATAAAGAGCTAATTGAAATTAGGAAGCCTAAGATAAGGTAGTTATGCTACTTTTTGTTTCAACAACTCAAACCCCTTGTCTGCTGCACTAGTCCACTTAAACTGACATTTCATTCCTCCTTTGATGGTATTCAATATGGGTGCACATACATAACTAAACCCTCTAATAAACTTCCTATATAATGAAGCTAACCCATGAAAACTTCTCACATCTCCTATTGATTTAGGAGTAGGCCAATTAACTATTGCATCTACCTTTGTTGGATCCATTTTCAAACAACCTTAAGAAACTACAAAACCAAGATATACTAGTTCAGTTTTGAAGAACTCACACTTGTCTAAGTTGATCATTAATTTTTCTTGATGTAGCTGATGAATAATGATGAACAGAAAATACCCTAATTGGTATTGAGAGGGGGGGTGAATCAGTACAGACAAAAACTTTCCCTATCAACTTATCAAGTTAAAGAAATATCAACTGGTTGTCATGATTACTGAACTTAACCATGGCAATACTGGTTAAACACAATAAGACTTCAGACACTATAAACTGATAAGTCTGAGCACTTCAAATACATTCAATACTTGATAATAACTTCAGCCATAAACATATGCATGTAGTATACTAGTAATACCATAACCTAATAACTCTACATGCATAATCTCTCAAACAAAGAATACATAATCATCACATGAAAAATGCATAACACATGACACACAATTTTTTCACGTGGAAACCCAAATGAGAAAAACCGCGGTGGGAATGAATACCCACAAGCTTGTTTTTGAACTCTTTTGAAGCTCGCTCTGTTAGGAGCCTAGTCCGGTTAAAGACTTTACAATGAGGTTCTATTAGGAACCGATCCTGTTAAAGATCACCCGGTTAAGGGATGGCTATATACCCTGTTAAAGGTTGAAACCCTGTTAGAGGTTACCTCGCTAGAGGATTTGAAGAACTCAATGATCTTGAGTCACCTGGTTAAAGGATTTACAATAAGCCTGTTAAAGCTACCGGGTAAAGGGATTTTCCAACAGTTGAAATGATTAGAAGACAACAGGTAAAACTTTGACCTGATAACAAAACTACATGCTAAGGCAGATCCTTTTCAGTTCCTCTACTCTGCAATCACACTCTGCAGTTTTCCTTTTACTGGTCTGGCAAGTATCTCATCACTCGGATACACAAAACATTTGCCAACAACTTACAATAATGAACATCATCGACCTTATAGACAACAGTTAGGTTGGTAGCATAAACCCTAAACCTTAAGCATCTTAGGTTTACAACACAGGCAGTCCAATCCTGATCATCCAAACACTTTGCATAGAGCAATACAATCTTAAACAAATCACAAGACAATCTGCTTCATTCATTCTTCACCACACATGGGAATCAGTAACCCATCACGCTTTCTTCTCATACCGCTAAGAAGAATGTTCATTCCTGAGGTAGACATTTAATGAAATCGATCTTCTCATGCAAGATCCTCAAGAAAATCCTTCATGTGCACAAGGCTGATGTGGCACCTCGATCTCATCCACATCTCTTAGCTAACTCATCATAGAGTATCATTGGTTGCATCACACAGGCTAGATTGCCAAACCAGTAACCCTAGAGTTGAGACTACCAATCGGTAGTCACACTTAGTGAAACCCCAACACCGATTCACTGCATGTCTTCATACTTCTTCATACCAGTTCACCAACTTCTTTTAATTTGCATACCGGTTTACTTGTACTTATTGACATCAATGACAACATACATTATCATTATATCAACATACTGGTTCATCATATGCCAATAATATCCAATAGTAGCTTCCTCAAGACCCGATCCAAATGTTTGGTATGCTCCTCCCTTAACCTACTAAAAATCAAAATGTCATCAAGATAAACAATTACAAATTTTCCAATAAAGTCTGCAAGCACTTCATTCATGAGTCTCATAAAGGTGCTAGGTGCATTTGTGAGCCCAAAGGACATCACCAACCATTCATAGAGCCCCTCATTAGTCTTAAAGGTTATTTTCCACTCATCTCTAGGTCTGATCCTTATTTGATGATAGCTTGATTTCAAATCCACCTTTGAAAAGTAACAAGCCCCTCCTAGGTAGTCCATTAGGTCGTTAATTCTTGGCATTGGAAACCGGTATCTGATGGTAATCTTGTTGATGGCTCTTGAGTCGGTGCACATTCTCCATTTGCCATCTTTATTAGGTACCAAGACATTAGGTACTGCACATGGGCTTAGACTCTTCTTATGAACCCCTTATCTAGCAATTCTTGCACTTGTCTTGCTATTTCTTCATTTTGAGTTAGTGTCATTTTGTAAGCAATTTTGTTTGGAAAGGGATCTCTAGGTATGAGGTCTATCTGATGGTTCAGATCTTTGTATGGGGGTAAAGCATCTGACATTTCATTGACAATAATGTCCTTGTACTGGTCCAACAAGGTCTTCACTTCTTGAGGTACTATTGGTTTAGGTTCAGACTTTGCCTCTTATTTTGGTTTCACTATGATGGCATATCCTTGGTCCCCCTCATGCTTCAACTCCTTTAGGAACTCCTTCCCACTAAGCAACATAACACTTGATCCTACATGTCTTTCATCTCCCTGAAAAACCAAAGGATCCATTTGGAACTTCCTTCCTTCCTTGGTGATAACATAAGAATTCTTCTCCCCATCATGTATGGCTTTGACATCATATTACCAAGGGCATCCAAGTAACAAATGGCATGCATCCATGGGTAGTATATCACATAGCACTCTATCCTTATACTCTCCAATTTCAAAATCTATCCAAGCTTGCTCATCAACTAGCACATGTTGTCCTTTACTCAACCATGATACCTTTTAAGGATTGGTATGTGGTAACCTTTTAAACTTGAGTTTATCTACCATCTCAACTGCTACAATGTTCTCAGTAGACCCTAAATCCACTATGATGCTACAAATATTACCATATGATTTGCAAGTGGTTTTGAAGAGTGTCTTTCTTTGAGTAGGTTCTTTGGCCTGTGGTACCTTCAATAAGGTCCTCCTTAACATCAGGTTCTCTCCATCTAGAACTGGTCTAGCTTTGCTGATTGGTGAGGTAACACTTTGATTGTCTTCCTCCTACACCAATTGTGTTCTCCTTTCCCCTACATAAGAACTTGAAGTCTTTTCAGGACATCGGTTCATTGTGTGGCCCACTTGATGACAATGAAAGCATTTACCGGTGAAGACTATGCGTCCCCTTCCTTGAGTACCAAATCTACCTCTAAAGTTGTTTCTTCCTCTAGAGTTGCCTCTAAATGGACCACTCTTGCTAAAGTTATCCCCACTATGTTCAGATTGATTATTTTTTTCATTCTTTCTAGAGTTATGATCCCTTCCAAAGGTGTCTTTTCCTCTAAATCCTTTACCACCTCTACCTCTTTGATTGAACTCACTTTTCCTCTTGATCTTGTCCTCTTCTCTCAAGGCCAACTGGAAACTCTTATGAACTATCTCAGGTGCCATCATGCCAATTTCATCTTGAATGTTTTGTCTTAGACCATTTAGGTATTTGGCTACCTTCTCCACTTCTTCCTCTTGTTTCCTTGCTCTTAAAGTTAGTTTGTTGAACTCCTCTATATAAGCACTCACATCCATTTCCCTTTGCCTCAAACTCATCAATTTCTTGTGTATTTGCACCTCATAATCTAGTGGAAGGAATTGAGTTTTGATTCTGATCTTCATTCTCTCCCAAGAGTTGATCTTCTTTCTTCCGGTTTGTTCCCTTTCTTCTTGCATCATGTTCCACCATACTAAAGCTGATCCTTTCAACTTGGTCTTAGCCAGATTGACCCTCTTTTCTTCTACAACCTCCTTGTATTCAAAATGATTGTTCAAAGCTTCTATCCAATCCAATAGCTCTTCTCCATTTAGGCTTCCACTATAGACTGGTAAACCATCTAGGCTATCTTTGTTGAGAGATTTAAGGGCATCTATGAAAATTTTCTCATCTTTCTCTAACTCTTTCTTCTCTACTACCACTCCTATCACATCTGCATCTTCATCATCATTTTCATCACCCCACTCTGTGATCTTGCCCTTACCTTTCTTGGAGTCTTGCTCCCGAGCTTCATTAAGCATGTCTTAGACCAACTTCCTAATGGCCTCTTGACTCATTGCCTTAGGTGGCATGCTGCTGGCATTTGATTCTACCTCTTGGTCTAACATACACCACTTTGTTCAATCAAGTGGCTCTAATACCAATCTGATGTAGAGAGGTTGCTCACTCCTTCAGGGTTTGCCTATTCTTGATGTCTCCCTAGACTACCTCATGAACCTTCCAATGGTTCCCACTAACCCAACCTTCCAAAGGTTGTAGGGCTCATGTTTACCACTCCTATCACTTCTCTAACTCTTTCTTCTCTACTACCACTCCTATCACATCTACATCTTCATCATCATTTTCATCACCCCACTCTGTGATCTTGCCCTTACCTTTCTTGGAGTCTTGCTCTTGAGCTTCATTAAGCATGTCTTGGACCAACTTCCCAATGGCCTCTTGACTCATTACCTTAGGTGGCATGTTGTTGGCATCTAATTCTACCTCTTGGTTTGACATACACCACTTGGTTCAATCAAGTGGCTCTAATACCAATCTGATGTAGAGAGGTTGCTCACTCCTTCAGGATTTGCCTATTCTTGATGTCTCCCTAGACTATCTCATGAACCTTCCAATGGTTCCCACTAACCCAACCTTCCAAAGGTTGTAGGGCTCACATTTACTGACCTTACCAAGTCCTATGACTAAGGTGATCACCCCTAGACTTGTGAGTGTCCAACACTCCTCAATTGAGACTCTCCAACCCAACACCTTCTCACACCTTCCCCATGAGCCAACCCACTCTACCTTAGGATCTTCATACACTCATTCCTAACTCACCTAGGGTTGATTTTATTTTGATTTCTAACCCCATCACTTCAAATAGGTCTGTGGAGATTACCGGTTTCAAGCTTAAGGATCGTTTTGCTCTTTTAGGCCTACTAGGAGACCTAGTCCAATTAGCCCTACTGGTGAGTTATTTTGTACTTATTTTCCAAACGTCCTGCACACCGGTATGAAATATTTATCTATTCAGATACCCTTTTGGAAACTTCATACAATATCTCATAATTGGTGCTAGGTTTTCTCTCTAACCCACCTAACCCTTTTTAGGCCCACTTTCCACCTTTTAAGCCTACAAATAGGGTTTTTCTCAAATGTCCTCACCAGTCTGTACACCCATGAGGATGTCCAATACAACTTGGTATCAATTCCATTATTTGGATTTACCCATCTAGGGCCTGCTATCCATGTTCCCCGTTGCTTGCCAACTCAACGTGCCAAGCCTAGGGTATGGTGGCAAAACTGGAGATCAGCCTTCCTTTCCTTAAAAAAAAAATGAAAACATAATGTAAAAAGCCTCCCAGCATTCCAAAAGGTTTCAGTATGTGGTTCCACCATGGAATGCTAGGTTTGAGCCATGATGTCTTCAAAACCCTTATTTCAAGGTCTTTAGGACCCACCTGCAACAAAAATGCCAAAACTTGCAAACAATAATACTTCAAAACCTCAAATCATCATGAAATGGAAGAAAAGTCACTGTTCTAATAATTCATGTCTTTGTCTGGGCTTGGAAGTCCGAACAATACCAATGAAACTCAATGCAAACACTGAAAAAACAAAAATTGAAGGCTAAATCTTGCTCTCCTTATTCCAATTCTTCAACCCACCTTCTCATTGGTTTTCCCAAGCCTTATATTGGCCTTAGGTTTGTTACAAGTTCCTTTTAATTGAAAAAGACAACCAACTAGCCATTGGTGTTTGGAAAATACAAAAGTTGCAAAGTTGCTATGAGCAACTTTTGCAACCTTTTACAACTTTTACCTAATTGAGCAACTTTGGCCCAAATCAAACCTAGATCACTTCTAAAGGTCCAAATGACCTTAAAAACCATTAAACCACATCAAACAACCTATTCTAACATAAAACCAACTTATTCTACCAAGTACTCTACCTGGCACCCTTAAGAGCCCTTAGGCCAACATTGGCCAATCAGTGACTCCTAGGGTCCTTACAAACATCTGAGTACTTGTTCACTAACCTATTGACCTTATAACAAACCAAAATCTCATGATTCCTTACTCCTGGAACCTTCCCAACAAAATTTGTTCAAGTACTCTTGCTCCAGGGTATTGCCTTTGGGCTTAAAAGAGTTGGGATTATGGGGAACCCTATTGTAACCTTATTCCCCTATCATGGTGAATCATCATAAGAAGTCCATTTATACGGAGAGGGAAATGCTTGGCAAGATTTGGGGGAACAAAAAGTGGACACCTCACTATGTAGACCACCTCATATGGATGGCATGGGTCACATGAGGCCAAGAGTGATGGTATATATGCTCTTGTGCCTAGGGTAGAGGATATAAGACACACCATCAAATTCACTTTCTCCCAAGCTCTCTTGTGGTTGAGTCTTCCAGACATATTTAAATACTTTATAATTGAACTAATAAATATGCCATGATTCTAATTATTATAATTCTTGTCATAAAAGTTCACCCGCTTGATAAGCAATCGTGGTCATAAACCTTGTGTAACATTGAACAAACCTCCAATTGTGGGACTTGCAGAAGTGAAGATGAATCTCTAGAGAAGGTCATCTTCCTCTTCAATATGATGCAAGCGTTTAACTAACCCAACACTGAAAAATCTATTCTACTGGTCTGACAAGGAAAAGGGAGGAAAAAGGATGTTGAAAGAAGGGAAAACGTTCACACCTAGATTGAATATGATCTTCTTGCCTGTGTCTTCACAAAACATTAATAAAACCACCCTAGGGTATGCATAGATTTATATTCTAATTGGTCACCTAAGTGTGGGTGAAGGTTGTGTTTTTGAAAAGTGGACCTGTATCTATATCTGGAATACACAACACTTCAATTAAGTCATTAGATGCATGGTTAGTAAATCAATTATCAATGAATAATAAACCATTACAAAGCGACCCATTGCCTTCTAGTAGATGCGAGTTTAGATTGCTCTTAGATTGCTAAGCTATCCAGTGACTAGACAACACCTAAACGAAGGATTTTTAATCTATATGAGCATGGACTTAAGCTAGATGGATGCAAGCCTAATCTAGATATGCACGATTTAAGCTAGATATGCATGATTAATCTAACATGATTTAAGCAATATTAAGCTAGATGATTTAACTAAGGATGCAATAAATAATATGAAATATATCAATGCACAAATCTCAATGAAAATTCTCAATGAACCTAGAGCAAAAATAACATAATAACAATATATTCTCCAGGATCCTTGAATGAGAGATGAGAGCCTGAATTTATAGAAAATTCAGAAAGAAACCAACGAATAAGATCAAATGATGATGAGCGGTCAAGATTTTCCAAGAGGAAGCACAGTCCAGGTGAATTGATGTGATTGGATGCTTTTCTCATTTTTAAAAGGAAATTGAACTAAAATTAAGATAAATTCAGGAAAAAAAATGATTTATTCTCTATTTCATTCAATTTTAATATTTAATTGTTTTAATTGCTTTCTTTGAGATTATTTATCAATTTTTAATTTGTTTTTCAAGATTATCTCCAATTGATTTCTTTTCTCAAATTTTAATTCTTTTTTGTCAATTAATTCCTTTTTTGATGATTTAATGGCAAATTGATTTATTTAATTAAATATACTAGGATATTCAATAAAATAAATAGGATAATTATTTTAAAAATGATTTACTTGGAATGATTAATTAATTAAATAGATATTTAATTAATATTGGTTGATTAATTTGCCATGTGACATTGATGATTTTAGAAATTAATTGTGTGCTCAAGATTTATTTAATTGCCTTTGGTTAGGACCTTGGTGACGTTGTTGAGATCAAGGGCTCATGGTTTAGATGACCATTTCTAGGGTATTACATTTGCCCCTCTTTGAATTAATGTGCGAGCAACGTGTTAGTTCAAAGAAAATTTGATGTCTAGGAGATACTAGTTCTGAACTTGATTGATCACGAACTAGATGAAGAGCGAGGTATTCATTTTGTTTTGAAGCGATGAAACTGAACAAAGTTGATTAAAGTGATACCGATCCCGAACTTGATTGAACTAGGAACGATGAAGAGAAAAGATACTGAACTTGAACTTGATTGATCAAGAAATGAAACTTACTGATCTAGAACTTCATTAAACTAGACACAATGAGCAAAGAGAAAACCGATCTTGAACTTGATTGATCAAGATACTGTAGACACCTAAAAATGGTCAACGCTTGCGGAATCGTACTTTAACATTTGCGCATTTCCTTATTTTAGGTTTTTGCGTAGCATTAACATTTCTCCTATGTCACGCACTTGGTCTTTATCATTTGCGAGCATCGAGTCTTTCTTCTGCATTCTTCATTTGTCTCGCTTTCGAATTTGGTCTTGTCGATAACAATCTTTAATCATGATTTTGGTCGATCTTGTCAATCTCTTATCAACTTGTCAATCTCATCGTTTTATGATCGATTTGTCATCGATCCTTGTCCTCTTCAATCATGTCAATTTGGATCAATTTGTCATTGTTCCTCGGCGCATTTATCAATCAAATCATTTATTAATTCAAAATCATGATCGAATCGACATCAAATCAATCTTACATCAAGACCTAATTGTCGTTCTTGCATTTCTAATTCATCTTCCAAGGTTTTATGATTTATTCATTTAATCTTGTTTGGCATTTTCCCTCTAGGTTAAATTATTTATTTATTTATCCTAAGTCTTCTTGTCACAATTAAATGTTTATTTAATTGGCTAATTAATTCCTCCTATTTTTGTAAATTAATTAATGAATGAGAAATTATTAATTAATTTACCTATTTTTCATCAATTTCCTAATTTCCAAGTCATCATTTCTAACCTAATTTTCTAAATTCTCCTAAATTCCTAAATGTCTATTTCTATTTCAAATTCTTGTGATAAATCTTTGCATAGCAATTTGTCATAAATTGTCATAAATTGTCATAAATCCTTGCATAGCAATTTGTCATACACATGTCATAATTTTGCTATTCTTGATTTGAATTTCCATTCGAATCACTATCATGCTAATTTGTTCATCTCTCCAATTTGTCTATAAATTGGATGAATTTCTTCAATCAAAGGTCTAATAATGAGAATAATTAGATTATCGAATTTCTAATCAATCACGCTTCGAGTACTTTTGAGCAATTTTCTTGTCTACTTGCTTTCAATCATGTGTGTGCACTTGTAGGTGAGATCCACAACCAAACTATTTGAAGAAGAAAGAAGGACAATGGAGCCACATGAAGGAAGCATTCATATCCACATATGGTTTGCATAGTATTTACTTTTGAATGTTTTATCTTTATGTCTTTATTGAGTGTGTTTAGGATAGATCATTGCATTTTAGTTTTGTGATTGAGCTAGATTAGTTTTTATATTGTTTGTGATGATTTTCAAATTCCTATGCTACAAATACGATGAGCGAAGATAAAGTGTCTAGCTTGATTTGAAGCGATGAAACTGAACACCTGCCTAAATTGAGTGTGATCAAAGATACTCTTTAAACCCTTGATCGAGTTTAAACGAATAATCGACTTGATGAAAAGCGATGAAACTGATTAACATTAAGAAACTAATTTAGACAAAGACAATATCAGCTTGATTTGAAGTGATGAAACTGATATGCCCCTAGAGATTGATTTGATGAAGCTTAGCTGCTCAACTTGTAACGAAGATTTTTAAAAGAAATTCTCGACTTTGAGGTCATGAGTATGCCCCCTCGGGAGTGAAATCCAAAGATAGCGAGGGTACATGATTATAGGCAATTGTTTAGCAATGATATTGAGTTATTTGAGCACAAATGATTTAGAGGAATATTTGAAAATTAAGCGTGACGAGAAATTGAGTGCAAAGTTGATTTGTAGAATAAATTGAGATTCAGTGTTGATTCATTAGAAATTGAGTGCAAATTGAAGAAAGAATGAGCTTTTGATGAAAAGTGCTAAGTGGTCCAAATTTTATGAAATTGACTAGCAGAATGATCTCAAATTTTGATTTCCATCCCGAAAATGGAATCAGGATAGGCAAATTAGCTAAGGGTACAATTTTCATGTCCATCGAAGCAAGTTGAAAAATTAGGGTTTGGGCTATATATGGGGTAAAAGTGTCATTTTCAATTCATCTTAACCTTCCAAGTTTGAAAATTCAAAAAGCTTGTTGTGAGTAAAAATGGTGGTTCCCACTCATGTGCATTGATTTGAGTGCTAGAGATGACATAATTGACCTCAGAACTATGAGCCAGTAGTAAGTGATAGATCTTAAGCCTGTTAATCATTTCAATTTTGAATTTTTTTGTTGAATTTTTCAATTTTTGGGCATGTTTAAGTTGGGCAATAACGTTTTGTCGTGCGAGATAGGATCCTATCTCATACGACAAACTAATCAATTTTGTTTTATCGTTTAAGTCTACTAGTTTTGTCATTCTAGTCCTACCCTTCTGTCGTACGAGAACCTTCAAAAGAGCCCATTTTGTCATTTTAGGGCTAGTCCTATGTCATATCAGACTATTTTGTCCTATGAGACCAATTTCTGACTCGTCTGAGTTGCTGCCTCTGTGATGTTTTGTTGTTTGGAAAACAGTGAGCATTTTTTAAGGTGTAAACTTGAAATTTTGATTTTGCAGTTGATGTCGTTGGATTTGCATGATGTTTTGCTTCCTTTATAGGGTAATTTGGAATGTTTTCTGATGATCTTTTGTTTGATTTTTTGCATGTTTGATTTCCCCATGTATTATTTAGATGTGTATATCTGTCGACTATGATATTAGTCTGTCACTTATTAGATATAGACCGGGCCCATATTGATGCGTGCAGATTGACTCATCTTCTCGGGTTGCCTGATATCTGTGTGAATCACGGTATGCTCACTGCATTAGTGGAGAGGTCCCATTTAGAGCATAATACCTTTCATTTTCTAGTTGGGGAGATGACTGTCACTCCCGAGGACGTATATAGGATTCTCCATATCCCTTTTGTTGGGGATAAGGTAGATTATGATTTAGCACAATGTCCTGGCCTTCTAGCCCTGAGGTAGGTATTTCATGATGCAGACATTCTGACATGGTCTATTAGTTGGGATGAGATGATGACCAGATACAGTGAGGACTTTCCACTGGCTTGCATCTTGGCAGGTTTCATCAGCTGTTTTCTTATGCCAGACCAAGGACAATAGGGGTTTTTATGTGGATGGGGCAGGATGTTGGAGAGATTGGTTGAGCACCCCCAGAGATTAGGATGGGGTTCATGTATACTGGCACACATGTATCATGAGATGCATGAGATCGTCTATCGGGAGGGGAAGAGTATGGCTACCGAAGTGTTGATTTTATAGGTATGGGCTTGGGAGTATCTCTTAGTATGCAGGTTGATTGTCGATGAGGCCAAAGATCCACAACAACCCATAGTTTATAGATATGTTGAATATGTGATGCAGCCCCATCTGGGAAAGACAGATTATCGGAGATGACAGCTGGACGATCTTATAGCTATCACATGGATACCTTACAGGGGTCTGGAGCCTTGGGATGATTGGAGAGTTGTGCACAAAGACCTATTCATGACCCGGCCTCTTATCGGTAGATCAACACCAATAGTTGAGCATTTTGTTGTTAGTTGAGTGATGAGACAGTATGGCAGACCTCAAGGGATCTCGTTGGAGTTTATTGCATACATGCATTATGTAGATGAGGAGAGGCAGGGATGGGGACCGAGGCTATCATACGCCTTGGGCATGCAGGAGCTAACTGGGTTACAGTGGCTCAGATGGGATTATCTGGATGATATTGCAGATGCGGGGGTATTGCCCCAGTACACAGATTGGTTTCAGTAGCATCCATCCCTGAGATTTACGGATCAAGCAAAGCAGACACCTCGCATAGAGGAGGTAGAGGATGATGCCCCCACACAGGGACATGGACAGAGGTAGGGACAAAGAGACGAGGCTCCAAGGCGGGCAGGTGGTGATCTTGGTGTTAGCAGCAGCAGTAGAGAGGAGAGGGTGGATCCCTAGGGGCTGTTGAAATGAGGTTGATCAGAGTGAGGGTAGTAGAGGGTGGTGGAGAGGAGGAGGGAGCAACTCTTAGACATGTTTGGTAGAGGAGAGAGGAGCAGGGTAGATGGAGGCAAAGAGGGAGGAGGTGATGGAGGCGGAGACCCTATGAGGGATCAAGGAGTTGACACAACACGGTCGATGAGAGAATGCCTAGTGGGTTTGTAGTAATAGTTGACAGTGGCATAGACTCAATTGGCGGAGTGAGATGGACAACTAGCAGATCTTAGAGTGGAGAGAAACTGTTAGTTAGCTGAGCTCAGAGAAGAGTGCGATCATCAAGTCACAAAAATGAGGGCAAAGCAAGACACTCTTCAATAGGAGGTTCTCCATTAGATGAGTCAAGCAACCTATTATGTTTTGGCTTACAGTGTAGCAGTTCCAGTAGTGCAGTAGGTTGTACCGTACTCTTAGTATATGGATCGATCGGAGGGAGCTCGGGCACCTAGGCAGGATCCAGGTCAGCAAGCTCCACCTCCTCCACCACCTAGCGATGAGGGAGACGTAAAGAGCTAGATCTTTTTGTGTAGCTCTTAGATTTTTTTTGTAGCCCTTACGATTCTTTCTCCGATGGGAGTTTGTATATGTCAGTTGACATCATTTTGTACCCTGAGACTTGATTATTTTATATATACGAGATCTTGATTTGACTTCATTTTACTTCTGTCAATCGATTTATGGATGCTTTTCTATATGCTTTATTCTATATGTATGCATATCTATTTAGTACAGATGTATGTAATGCAGATGAATATGGATGTTTATTTTTGTTTCTTTTTCATGCAAATAAATGATGAAAATGAGTAATGAGTAATGCAAATATTTATTTTTCTTCATGTAATAATAGGAATGCAAATAATTATAAAATGAAATGTATGGATCTATATAAATAGCTAACATCTCAATACACATGTAATCAATTGGAGAAATGATGACGAAAAAGAGACCACTTAGCTGAGAAATGACAAAGCGTCAAACTCTCATTCAGAATATAAAGAGATCATTGTTACCATACCGAAATCACTCTCAATTCACAAAGTGTAGAATGAAATGCAACCTAAACCTAGTCACTGGATTTGAAATCCTTAATTTGCATCATTAAACTTTTTACAACCATAACAGGCAGATTAGAGTTCCTTGCTTTTCATGTGCAATATTAATTATCTCGTCCACAATGACCCTTTTTCGTTCATATCCTTGGTCAAATTTCGCAGGGACCTAGATTGCATGATAAATAAATTCTGTCAAAATAGACAAAGAAATGATGTGAACCTCCCTGTACCATTCAAATAAGCAAAGTCGAGGTATGTGTGGCGATTTCACCTTGATGTGAAGGCTCTTATCATAGACACCCAGCTAATTTAGATGTTTCCAGATCATCGGAATCATTTCTACAAGCAGAAAACAAAGAAAATATTATGCCCCCAATCCTTGCTCCTCTTAGTCAAGATAGACTTCCTCAAGTTACTCAAAGGGAATAATAAGCGAAATCCAATGTAAAAGACATCACACAAAGAAAATTTCATGCATAGTTCAAACTGTTTAGTGATTGTTTTTAGTAATTTTGTTTTGCTTGTGTACTCAGTGATAAAACTCTTCAATAGTCAGGAGACAGGTGACTGACTCAGAGTGGATGACCAGGTTTCACTGATGTAAAGATGACTTGGTTGATACTTCTTAGGACGTGTAAATTGCTCTGTCGATTATCCTAAGACTAGAACATTAATCAGTTTCAAGCCATGAGGGTTCTAAAAGAACCAGGTTGTCACAAAAGTGACTAAAAGATATGTACAAGCAAAAGCAAAGATGCAGGAAAGCGGAAATGCCAACTTTGTGTTGATAGATGGAGTGCTTGAGTACAAGAGGCGCCTGTTTGCTAGGTTTTCACCTACTTGGTAGAGATTCATTTTTATTTTTTTTTGTACCAAGGTGCCTATTTACTAGGTTTTCACCATGGCATTTTCTCTCTTTTCCCTTTTTTTTTGGGGGGATTTTTTTTTTTCCAAGACTTTTTCTGATTTTTAGGATTTCTTCAGGACTGTTTCTGATTTTTATGATTTCTTCAGGACTTTTTTTATTTTTTATGATTTCTTCAAGACTTTTTTTTATTTTTTTGGATTTCTTCCAGGACTTTTTCTAATTTTTAGGATTTCTTCAAGACTTTTTAGCTATATAGGCCACTGAAGCAGAGAATATTTAGGTGAATAATTTCTTTAGGTGGATGGTGTTGATTGGTTCATGGAATTGTTCTCCTTCCGATGTGGATAGTTGATAGGCACCAGAGCCAAAGGCTACAGTAACGATGTAGGGACCCAGGTAGTTGGGTTCAAACTTCCCTTTGTTGTCTCGAAATTGTTGATTCTTAGGATTTTCTCTCAGAACAAGGTCACCATCCTAAAATTCTCATTGTCAAGCCTTTTTGTTATAACCTCTAGACATTCTATTTTGATACTCTCTTAGATGATCAAATGCCACTTGTCGACATTCATCCACCAATTCGAGTTCTTGCAATCTAGCTATTCTATAGTCTTCATCAATAACAAGACCTTGCAAAGAAAATCTTAGAGATGGTATTTCCACTTCAATAGGTAATACTGCTTCAGACTCATACACCAAAAAAAAAGGTGTAGCCCTAGTAGGTGTTCTGATACTTGTTCTATAAGCCCACAGGGAAAGATTGAGCTGCAGATGCCAATCCTTTCCAGATTTATTTACTGTTCTGTGTAAAATAGTCAACAGATTCTTGTTAGATGCCTTGACTTTTCCATTACCTTGAGGGTAGTACACAGATGAACAGTGTTGTTTTATTTTGAATTTTTCACAGAGTTCATTTAGATCTTTGTTCTTGAACTGTCCTCCATTGTTAGTTATAATGGATGAAGGTATACCATACTTGAAGATGATATAATTAAGGATGAATAGAGCTACTTGTTTACCGGTTGCTTTGATGAGCGGAACCGCTTCTACTCACTTAGTGAAGTATTCAGTGGCAGTTATAATAAACTTGTGTTCGTTAGATGATGTAGGATATATTTGGCCAATTAGATCAAACACCCACTGTTGAAAGGGCTAGTCTGTAACAAAGGGTATGAGATCCCTTGCTGGAGCGTGTATAAGGTGCCCATGTAGCTAACACTTTTCACAGGTTTTAGAAAATTGTATAGCTTCTTTCTCCATGTCTGGCAAGTAGTATCTAGCCCTTAGTAGTTTTCGTGCTAAATTTAGACTATTCGAATGGGATCCACAAACACCTTCATGAACCTCAAATAATGCGCATTGGGACTCCTCAGTTTCTAGACATCTGAGCAAAGTACTATCTAAACCTCGCCTAAATAGGTCGTTAGCAATGATGATGTACCATGATGCATTTTGGATTAGGTTCCTTTTTTCATTTGGAGAAAGATTAGTAGGGATAACTTGGTCATGCAGGTAAGAGTAAATGTGGCTATAGCGAGACGAGTCATGTCCAATAATAGAACAGACCATCTAGGACTCGAGAGAATCATAGGCAAGATAATGTAACTCTTCCACTAGGAATTCAAAGAAAAAATTAGATTCTTGTAGCTATGGTATAGACACCAAGGTGGCCATTGCATCTGCTGCTCTATTTGTTGATCTGGGGATCTGCTGAAATGATACAAAGGTAAAGTATTTCTTGAGATCATCCACCGTTCTCTTATAAGGCATTAGTTTCTCATCTCTTGTCTGATATAGATCATTGATTTGGTTGATAATGAGTTGAGAGTCTCCATAGATGTGTAATTCAACAATCTTCCACTCGATGGCCAGCTTGATCCCGTTTACCAAAGCTTCATATTCTGCAATGTTGTTTGTGCAAGAGAAGAGAATCTTGTAAGCTTTTGGGATTGAATATTTTTGAGGAGTAATAAAAAGTATTCCGGCACCAGAACCATGTTGAGTGAAAGACCCATCAAAGAACATCTTCCATGATTGTTGAGTAAGGTGCATGATTGATTCATCCAAAAATTCTATATGCAGAGGTTGACTGTCTTCAAGTGGAGCATCAACAAGTTGGTCTACAATAACTTGTCCTTTGATGGCTTTACGTTCCACATATTCAATATTAAATTCCATAAGAACCATGACCCATTTAGCCAGTCTTCCTATAAGCGTTGCTTTGCTGAGAAGATATTTGAGTGGATCAATCTTAGCTACCACCTTAATAGAGTGTGCTAACATGTGGTGTCTTAATTTCTGTGATGCAAAGACTAATGCCAGGCAGGGCTTTTCTATGATTGTATAGTTCATTTCATAAGACACCAATGCTCTATTGATATAAAATATGGCCCTTTCCTTTTTATTCTCATCTTGTTGTGCCAGAAGTGCCCCCAATGAAGTATCTGTAGTTGATATGTATAGAGTCAATGACTTACCTTGAATCGGTTGCATCTATATGGGTGGATTAGAAGATAATCTTTGATTTGTTTTAGATGTTGTTCACAATCTTTATCCTAGTTGTATTGAACTCCTTTCCTTAATACCTTTGTGAAAGCTTGAGCTTTGTCTGCTAGCTGAGATATAAAGCACCTTATTGATTGGAAATGTCCTTGTAAACTTCTCATTTGACTGATATTCTTGGGCGGAGGCATTTCCATTATAGCTTTGACCTTTTCAAGGTCAACCTCAATTCCTTTCTTTGAAATTATGTAACCAAGCAATTTTCCCGATGTTACTCCAAATGCACACTTTTTAGGATTTAGCCAGAGCTTGAATCTTTCCATTCTATCCAGTATGAGGCCTAGTTCTTGAATATGCGTAGATCTCTTCATGGTTTTTACTAGGGTGTCATCAATGTAATCTTCCATGTTTTTGTGCATCATATCATGGAAGATAGTGGTTACTGCTCTTTGGTAAGTTGCTCCTGCGTTCTTTAGTCCAAATGGCATGACATTCCAGCAAAAGGTTCCCCATGCACATTTAAAGGCTGTCTTTTTTTGATCTTCAGGAGCTATCTTGATCTAATTATAACCAGAGAATCCATCCATTAATGAATACATCTCATATCACTCAGTCATATCTACTATCATATCAATGTTGGGCAATGGAAAATAGTCTTTTGTACATGTTTTGTTGAGATCCTTGAAGTTTGTGGAAACTCTAATAGATTTGTCTTCCTTTGATATAGGTACTATGTTTGATATCCATTCTGCATAGTCTATAGCTCTGATAAATCCAGCTTTTAACAAATTTTCTAGCTTAGCCTTGACTAGCAATGCCACATGAGGATGCATCTTACAAAGTTTTTTCTTGACTGTTTTAACTCCTGGTGTAATAAAGAGATGATGTATGATGAGATCAGGATCTAGTCTTGGCATATCTGAGTATGTCCATGCAAAGTTGATCTTCTTTTCTAAAAAGAGGTTGCTGAAATCTTTTAACTCTTCTGTTGATAGTGATTGAGCTAGATGAATGATATGTGGTGTTTCTTGACTTCCAATATTTATTGGTTGAGTTGGTTCAATCAATATTGAAGACCTTTCTTGGAAGTGACTTGGTAGCATATCAATTATCTCACCTTCAGATGCCTCAGAGAGGTTTTCACCTTTAGGTACGTCCTTTATTTTTACTATTTTTGATTTTGACATCGCCACAATGTAGTTTTTGCCATCAAATCTCTTATTTCTATTTTTTTTTTAATTTTTGTGACTGAGATACTTGATGTCTGTTTCCGTCATTTTCTCGCTTTGTTCATTGGTTCTACTGCATTCAGATAGCAGGATAGTGTGTAGTCATTGGCGAAGGTGGGTATATTCAAAGGTTGGTTATAAAGAGTGCAATCAATTAGTTTAGGATGTATCAAAGATAAAGTTTGAACAGGTTCAAGGGAGTTCACGGTACTATCATGATGACTTCGGACCGACCAGTCAAGTTCTAGAAGACTACCTTGCGTAGGTGCCTCGAGACCAAGAAGAGTTATAATACAATTATCAAAATTTATGTTAGTATTTATTGGACCTAACCCAACCAACATACTCCTAGCGTCGTCCCCTACTTCAGACTGGACTACATACCATGGTGTGACAGTAATAGGGTCAGCAAACAACATCTCAACATTCATGACAGAGTAGTCATAATGTGCTATTGAATAGTTGTTGTTATAAATAGAACTTCTGTCTAAGTTATCAGAGTCATAAGATGAAGTTTCTAAGTCGTCTTCAAGTGGTTTAGTAAAAGTATATATAGTATCAATACTTGCATCTTTGATGCTGCAAGTTCCTTCATGATTTGGGTCATTGATCACTTGTATTTGACACACTTGTGGACATAACCTTGATGGTTCTATTAATCCCTATCATCTTTTCTATTCAACTTCCTCTAGACTGATAACTGGTCCTGCTTCTGTAGCTTCTAATTCTTCTTTTTTAGTTCCATACCTGATTTGTCCTATCTCATTAAAGGGGGAGTTAGTAGGTGAATAAATTTCTTGTGTCCTTTCTTCCTTTAGTTGTTGTTCATAGTCTTCTTGTCTTTTTAGT
Organism: Cryptomeria japonica; assembly: GCF_030272615.1. Lineage (NCBI taxonomy): Eukaryota > Viridiplantae > Streptophyta > Pinopsida > Cupressales > Cupressaceae > Cryptomeria > Cryptomeria japonica. Next base: position 867,698,256 of record NC_081409.1, on the reverse strand, counting down.
CTGATTTCTTCTATTTCCTTTTGCATTTTTAAGCGTATCATCTCTTGTGCGTCATCTACGATATCACTGGATTCTTTAGGGGTTTCTGTATTAGATGTATCTGAGAGATGGTCTGGACCCCATTCAGACTCATTTGAATTAGTTTTTGAATCCTCTACTTGTTGTCTACCGGTAAATGTGACCAGAATGTTCCGTGGTGCAAACAATTCTCTGATCCTGTATACTTCTTCTCTTATATCCTCTAGGATTTCTACTTCCTATAGCGTTATAGTTGATACGATCAGAGCTTGATTACCATCTGATTTCTCTCTCTAGGTTGGCGATACTTCTTGTTCATCGTCACACTCGTCCTGAGTTTGTTGAGTATTAATATCCTATGGTGTTGAAGGTAGTACCTTTTTTCTCCACTTAGGTTGATGGTGAGGAGTATGTTTCTGATCTGATGACTTTCTTGAATTGTATCTTAGTCCAGCTTTATCATTTGCAGATTTAGTTTGTAACTGAATGGGTTCCACAATACCTTCTTGATGCTTTCCTAGAGGACCGGTACCTTAATATCCCATGCGTTGAAGCATCTTATAACCTGGACCATATTGTATCGGGGAAATCTCACAATGTTGTATTTCTTTGTTTACGCTATCTTCTTTGAAAAGCCATTTGAGAGAAACATCCTCTTCTATTTCATCTGCAAGGGAAGTAGAGGACTATATAAAGAGACCATCATAAATGACTTTTGGAGTTGAAATTTATTGCTTCATAACCTTTGATGGTTTTCCTGACTGTCTTGGTGATGGAGGAAGAGACATTAGTGAGAGTACAGGCTCTATCTTGTAGCCATCCATGCCAATGTTTGTGATTTTCAATTTCTTCTTTAAATCTTTCAGCAAAGAAACCGAACTTTCAGCTATAGAGGTTTCTCTATTATGAGGAACAAAAGCATCAACACTCTGCGTTAATGCATTATAGGTATAGCTTGTATCAACATGAATACTGACTTCAACTCAATTATAAGGAAATTTCAAGCACTGATGATACGTAGATGGTACTGCTTTCATTTTGTGAATCCATGGCCTGCCTAGTAAGATGTTATATGAAAGAGGAAGGTCAAGGACCTGAAAGATGACATCTCTTTCTACAGGTCCTACCTTGATCGGTAATAGTATGAGACCCTTAGAGGTTCTTTCTTCTTCATCATAAGCTTTGATTGTTATTTTCTTTGTTGGATCAATAACATTTTTCAGAAAATCACAGCGGTGTCATTAGATTGTAAGTACATATATTCAACCCAGTGCCTCCATCTATCAAAACACGTTTAACTCGGTGTTTATGGATCATAGCTTTGATGTGTAATGGCTAGTTATGCGAGTGACTTGGTGAGTTATCATATTCTTCAGAGAAAGTGAGGTAATGAGGTGAAGTTAGGTGACCCACCATAGATTGAAACTGATCTACATCTAAATCTTTAGGGACACTAGTGGTGAGCAAAGCCTTGTCCAGGATCTCTCTATGAGCAGAAGAGATCTTAAGCAGTTCCAAAATGGAGATTTTAGTGTTAGTTCTTTTCAATTGTTCGACAATGCTATAACCAGGTGAGGATGATGAAGCCAACTTTTTTGATTTGGTCGTGATTATGTTTGTTTGTCTATTTGAAGGAGTTGGTAGGTTTGATGTTGTTTGACGAAAGTTGAGGAACTAGCTCCTTGGAGAGTAACCTTCTTTTGAGCACGGGTCACAACATTAATAGTTTGTGCTTGATTTTGTTTATCTTTGATTATGATCACATTGCAATATTCAGGTTGGGAAGATTCAATCATGTTGCTCACATTGTCATTGTTAGTGTAGGTATAATTGACTCTAGCACCTCCCTTGGATTTTGAGGAATCTCCTTGTTCATAAGTTGGTAAGGGATCTTTAAAGGCCTTATGATTAGCATTAGTCACGTGATTTCTAAAAATGATTTTACTAGCGTCGATGAGATCTTGAATTTCATGTCGGAGTTTCATGCAGTTGTTTGTGTTATGTCCCTTGTTTCGATGGTAGTCACAGTATTCGTTTTCTCTCCACCATTTGGGTTTAATTTATGGATCATATGGTCTATAATTGTCTGGCAATGTTATCAGATCATTTGCCAATAAATTTTTAAAAGCTTATTCATATGATTCATCTAGAGGAGTAAACTCATGCTTAGGATTTGAAAGCCAAGGTTTCTATTTAAACCATTCTCTTGCTTTCTTCAAAGGATTTTTTGCTACAGTTTCAGCTACCTTGAGTGCTTGCGTGCCACTAGCCAAGTTAAATATGGTGGATTTTGTTTTTGCTTTAACATTGTCTACCACTCCATCATTAACAACATTTCTGTTGTTATCTTTGCCATATTTCCAGTATTTGTTCTTTTCTTTAGAACTAGAACCTTGCGATGTTTCTTTCCAAAGTGATATGTCTCCCTTTTTTATAAGCACATCTTCCATTCTGAGGGCATTATCTACCATTTTTTTGAATGGAGGATGTACTGACATTTGGATGTTGTATTTCAATTCAGGGATTAAGTTGTTAACAAAGATATCCATTTTCTCGAAATCTGGAATTGTTCATGAATATCTAGAGAACATCTTTCTCTATTGTTGGAGAAAAGTGAGAAAGGGTTCTCCTATTTTTTGTTTGGTATTGCAAAGCCCTATCATAGTGACTGGGTGATGAATGTTATAGGAGTGTTGTTGTAGGAATAGTTGGATTAATTCTTCAAAAAAATTTATTCCCATAAGTAGACTTGAGAACCATTTCCATAGCTTGCCCCCCTAAACTTCTCGGGAAAAGGCGCATGAGATACATTTGGTCATGCATGAACTCCATACATAGAGCACAAAATTCTCTAATATGATCTTGAGGATCTATATTCCTGTCATATTTGTCAAACTTAGGCATTTCTATGTTTGAGGGAAATGGAGGCATGTGAAGATTTTTGTCAAATGGGAATGGGCATATCGTGTCCAGAGAATATTGTTTTGGTGATTTATCTTTGTTTTTCAGTTCTATGATCTCAGTTTTCAACACTTGTAATTGTTTGGTTAACATTCACAATGGTGTCTCTTCCTCTTTAGTGACGAGGGTCTCCACATCATAGCCAGTAGGAAGCTTAGTGCCTTGTTTTGCTAGTTCTAGGAAATAGTCTTCTTTTTCTCTAGGCATGATAACCTTCATCATTTTTTGGAAATCTTTATCCGTTTGGCATTTATGAATATCTTTTTCTGGAGGTTCAAAGGCTTCAAATTAACTTGATGAGGAATCACTGTTGGTATCATGGATACTAATGTCATCATAAGTTTTGTGTCTAGTAGCTTATTTTTCATGCCTTTCTCCAAACATAGTGGGAGATAGGGGCTGACCAAAGATTGGTAGATCGTAAACTAGTATTTGTGATGATGATGGTTTATTTGAGATGAGATTTTCTACAAAGAATGGATTATCGTTTGATGAAAAGGGTGTTTCTTCTCCTTTGTCTGTTTTTCTATGAGAACTTCTGGTTTGAATGGGCATTACAACCGACGAGACCGAGAGCTAGATGTGTTGCAGAAGTCAAGATAAAATTGTAGCTAGTTGTTCGTTTAACATAGTGGTTGAGTGAAGTAACTAAGATCTGGTCTGGTTTCAGGAATGATCTATCCTGTGTAAGACGTTATCTAAGTTAACTTAGGTTTGATAAGATGTTGTTTGAACTAGCTTAGAGATGATCGACAAAATCGTCCATCGCAACTGCATGGGTACACTATCAAGGTTGTTTATGCTCAGGAGGATGACAACCAGTTCTCGACTCGTTGTAGACTGTTTTAGGCAAGTTTGACTATTCTGGACTAACAAAATCAGAGACTTGTATGACAAGTTTTTCAAGACCAGATGACAGTGTAATAGCTTCAGGAAAATGACAGTAATGTTTTGTATGAGTTGCTGCCTAGTACCGTATGAGAGATGGGTATGTCTGAAATGACAAACTATTCAATGCAATGGTTTATCGTATGATACAGAATACAGGATAAAATGATAGTTCCCTAAACAAGATGACAAATAATCAAGTATTGTATGACACAGAATTCAGGCTCAAAGGACAGACTATTAGGACTGATAGAATATCGTACGACACCGAATATGAAATAAGACAATAAATCAGAAGACTCATATGACTATGTCTAGACAGAGGTTAAATTCTGAGTTTTTGATGACTGAGTATGACTAGTTTTGAGGTGGACTGAGTTTTTACTGACTGACGACGACCAATTTTTGATATAGGACTGATTTTCAATGACCAACAGGGACTAGTTTTTGACACTGGCAGATTTTATCACTGAGTTATTTGGTATTGTTTTCTCCATTTTTGGTATTCCAGTTTCAATTTCAGGGATGAAAACACAGAAAACACGTAATATGAATAATAACTCCAATCACAACATGCAAACCCTATGGAAGTTGGCTTAGAGAAGAAAACCTTTACTTGCTGATTTAGGTACACACCCAATAGCTAAGCAAAATATGACCGCTGACTCTCACACAATGGATTGAGCCAATAGCCTTGACTTTTTGGGAGGTTTCTTGAAGAGCTTTTCTCACTTGCTCATGAACCTCCTTCATGGATTGAGCCATGTCATTTGATGTTCCACTCTTAGGCTGCAAGTTAGTGATATCCCTCAACTCCATTATACCCCTTGGATGCATACCATAAACAACTTCAAAAGGGCTTTTACCTGTAGACCGGTTGACACTATCATTGTAGGCATATTCTCCTTGATGAATGAGTTGATCCCAACTCTACCCATATTCCTTTGTCAAACACCTAAGCATGTTTCTCAGAGACCTATTCACAACTTCGGTTTGGCCATCAGTTTGTGGATGATAAGCTTAACCAAAAGAGACATTAGTACCCAATCTCTTCCACAATGTTTTACAGAAATGACCAAGAAACTTAACATCCCTATCTAAAATAATGCTAGTAGGCAAACCATGTATTCTAACAACTTCTTTGAAAAATAAGTAAGCAATATGACTTGCATCATGTGTTGTCTTGCAAGGAATAGAATGAGCCATTTTGCTAAATCTGTCAACTACTACAAAGATGCTATCAAATCCTGCTTGAGTTCTAGGTAATCCTACCACAAAATCCATACTAATGCAATCCCAAGGCCTATGTGGAATGGGAAGAGGCTGATATAAACCAGCATTGGAGGAATTAACTTTTGCCTTCTGACATACCAAATGCTTCTCAACATACCTCCCAATGTCTCTCTGCATCTTAGGCCAATAATAGAACCTTTGAACCAGCTCTAAGGTCTTGTTGAGACCAAAATGTCCACTTAAGAACCCATTGTGCTTCTCTTGAATGAGGTTCTCTCTCATAGAACCTTTTGGAACACACAACTTTCCACCCCTGAATAACAAACCATCCTGCAAAGTGAAATCAACATATGCACCATGGAAATTATTCTCAAAATCCTGACAAACTTTATAAGCTTCAGCAAAATCATCATTAGTAGGATACATATCTTTAAAACTATCAATACCAATGCTCTGAACTTGAATCTCATGAATAGTTAACAACCTTCTACTCAAAGCATCTCCTACTTTATTCAACTGACCCTTCTTATGCTTAAGAGTAAAAGTGTAAGCTTGAAAGTATTCTACCCATTTAACATGCCTATGATTCAGTTTATCCTGTGAGTTCAAAAAACTTAGTGCCTGATTATCTATGTATACAACAATCTCTTTAGGAAGAAGATAGTGTCTCCATTTCATAAGTGCCTATACTAATGCATAAAGTTCTAAATCATAGGAGGAGTACTTTTTCTTGGCATCATTCAACTTCTCACTAAAGAATGCAACTTGTCTATTTTCTTGACTTAAAACAACTCCTACAACAATATTACTAGCATCACATTCAATAGTAAAAAGCTTATCAAAACTAGGTAAAATGAACACTAGTTGAGTAGCTACTTTGGTTTTCAATAATTCAAACCCCTTATTGGCTACATTTGTCCACTAAAATTTTACCTTTACACCCCCTTTGATGTTGTCTAACATTGGAGCACAAATCTCACTGAATCCCCTAACGAATTTTCTATAAAACTGTGCCAAACCATGGAAGCTTCTGACATCACTGGCTGTCTTAGGAGTTGGCCAACTCATTATTGCTGTAACTTTAGATTGATCCATTTTCAGATTGCCTCTTGATACAACAAAACCAAGATAGACCAATTCTTGCTTCAAGAAATCACATTTTTCTAGATTAATGGTTAGCTGTTCATCAGATAACTATCTCAAAACAATAGCTAAATGCTTCAGATGCTCTTCCTTAGTTTTACTGAAAATAAGAATATCATCTAAATACACAACAACAAATTTGCCAATGAAATCATGTAAAACTTCATTCATGAGTCTCATGAATGTGCTGGGAGCATTAGAGAGTCCAAATGGCATGACAAGCCACTCATAAAGACCCTCATTCGTTTTGAAAGTTGTCTTCCATTCATCACCCTCTTTGATTCTTATCTGATGGTAATCACTCTTCAAGTCAATCTTACTAAAATACTGTGCACCCCCCAAACAATCCATCAAATCCTCTATCCTAGGTATGGGAAATCTGTATCTGATGGTGATCTTGTTTATGGCTCTAGAATCTGTACAAAGTCTCCATGTTCCACCCTTCTTAGGTGCCAACACTATAGGTACTACACAAGGACTAATGCTTTTCCTAATCAGCCCTTGGTCTAAGAGTTCTTGTATTTGTCTTGCTAACTCTTCATTTTGTTCAGGGGTCATCTTATAGGCTACCTTATTTGGTAAAGAGGCTCCAGGTATGAAATCAATTTGATGGCTAATGGCTCTAGGAGGTGGTAAAGCTGTAGGGGTACCATCACTGATTATTGCTTTGAAGTTATCAAAGATTTGCTGCACCTCATATGGTATCTCAACTTTCTTTTCTAACTTTTCTTCCTTGGGTTTCACTATGAGTGCAAATCCCACTCCTTCACCTTCTTCTAGTGTTTTTATGAACTCTTTCTCATTTACTAACAAGATGTTAGGTATTTTGTTGTCGCTCTCTCCTTCTTCATTGAGGGATTGAATCTGAAAGGTTACTCCATCTTTTTGAAATGAGTAGGAGTTTCTTTCCCCATCATGTTGTGCTTTTTGGTCAAACTGCCATGGTCTACCCAACAATAGGTGGCAAGCATCCATAGGAAGGATGTCACATAGGATCCTATCTACATATCCACCTATATGGAAATCTACCCAGGCTTTCTCATTTACTAACACATGTTGTCCCTTATTTAACCATGTGACCTTGTATGGCTCCTTGTGTTGTATCCCAGGTAGTTTCAATTTACTCATTGCTTCCTCAGATATGACGTTTTCTGTGGACCCTGAGTCTATGATAACCTTACACACCTTTCCCATGATTTTACACTTAATCCTAAACAATGCTCTTCTCTGTGAGACATCTGTACTATGTGACTTCTTCATTAACACTCTCTTGATCATTAAGCTCTCACCATCTTCTGAAGCTAGGTTGTTCAATGCTAAAGTTCTGGTATTACCTCCATATTCCTGAACATAGTTTACCCTCTTCTCACCACCATAGGATGAACTAGGCTTCTTTGGGAATCTATAGGCAGGGTGGCCCAATTTTTGACAGTTATAGCACTTCATGGTTGAGAAGTAGGACCCTCTCCCTGGTCCATTAGACCCCCTACTCGGGTTGCTTGATCCCCTACCCCTATAGTTGGGTTTGCTCTGAGAATCCCCACTTTTCTCTAGAAGTTTAGACTCTCCCTGGGATCGTTGATCTATGCTCCTTCCCCCAAAACTGCCTCTATGGCCTCTACCATCTCTTCCCCTACCTTTGCCTCTGTTGTTTTGTTCTTGCTTTCTCCTACCTTTCTCTTCCACCTTAAGTGCTAATTGATAACACTTGTGTACTGTTTGTGGGCATAACAAGCTCATCTCTTCCTAGATGCTCCATCTTCACCCATTCAAGTACCTTGCCACTTTTATACTCTCATCCTCTACTACTCTAGATCTCATGCACAATTTTTGAAACTCCTCGATGTAGCTACTAACATCCAGGTCTTTTTGTCTCAAATTTTGTCTTTTCTTGTGAAGTTATACTTCATAGTCTTCAGGAAGGTAGGTTTCTTTTATTTTGGCTACCATTGCTTTCCAGGTGGCTAGTGGTTTCTTACCTTCTTTCACCCTTTCCTCTTGGATAAACTTCCACCAAGTTAAGGCTACCCCACTCAACCTTGATTTTTCTACCTTAACCTTTTGTGCTTCAGTTACTCCATCACATTCAAAATGGTTTTCTAGACCTTCAATCCACTCCATAAGAGCATCTGGATCCATCTTCCCTCTGAAAAGAGCCAAACCCTCTAAGGTTTTACCAATCATAGCTCTCAAGGCTTTCAAGAGTGGTTCTTTCTCAATGACAGGGTCAGGCATGAGGACCTCATCCTCTATTGCCATCATTTTACCCTGATCTCCAACCTTATCATGGACTTCTTCAGTTTTGACTTCTACTTCAGCTAGTTTCATTGCTAGTTGATCTAATATTTCTCTGAGTGCTCTATTTTCCTCTTCTTGGTCTTCAACCTTCTTGGCTAACTTTGCATTAGTCACCATGTTTTCCCAAATGTTCCTTTCCTCCTGAATCTTTTGTTGACTTTGATACCACTATGATAGGGAGGTTGCTAGGTAATTGCTCAAAAAGGCCAATTTGAGTCAAAAGGCCATAAAAGGAAACAAGAGGTATTGTTTGTGTCTACTCCTGATGTTTGCAAAAACAAGTTTAGTTATACTTGGTAGGACTCTCTCAAGTCTTCACCCTCAACCTCCCTTCTTGGTGAAAGACCACACCCTTACTCAAACTTTCTTCAATTGCTCACTCCACTCAACTACTCATTCTCAAACCCTATTCTTTTGGCATTCAACACACCATTTCAGAGTGCATTAGGTGACTCCAACATGGACATGTAGAGCAGCAAGATTTGCTCAAGGTTTGATGATCATACTTGGTTTAAGACCCATAGCCTTTGGCTTACTCAACTCACCAACCAAAGGGCAAAAATTCCAACTGAAGCTAAGCACTATCCAAGGTCCTATTTGTCATTTGATCCACTATTTTAGGATGATCTCACAAAGTTCCATGAGCCCTCAAGCCCTCCTTGCAATCGGGTTCTTCTAAGGCATGTGTTATGCAGTCAAAAGGGCTACTAGCTTGTGGAGGCCTAATTGGCCAAATTTTGCTCACCCTGCCCAACGATGGGCTTCTTGACCATGCAAGATGTTTTTGATAGTGTTGAATAGGTCTTAGCAAAGAGATTTTTATGGTTAGGCTCCCTCAACCTGGTTTAGTGTCTATCCACAAATTTAGGCTTAAACATAGGGTTTAGTGAGGGTTTGGATGCTTCCACCTTGGATTCCTTTCACCAAGCTTTATTCAAACTCCCACACTGGTAGGAGACCTTTGCCATAGCAAATTAAAACTTCCCTTTCTTTTGTTTGACAAGAATTATGCCAAACACTTGGCAAGCCACTGAGAAAAACAGTAAAATTGTCACTATCACAGTCAAAATGTTGCCCTTTTACCAGTCAGCAGTTATTACACCTTTGGACTTGCACAACAAAGGAAGTGGAACTAGAAATACACCTCAAAGAGGTCTGCAAACACTTGTGAAATATCCTATTAGATAGCCTTCATAGTTGCAAGGCTTGGATTATGCTTTTGAAGCATTCCTTGAGCAATTTGGCAACACAATTCATAAAAAACAACGAGCTCACTGTTTTGTTTACAAAATGAGAATGTTCAATAAGAATAAGCTACTCTAATAGACCAAGATGATGCTCAAAATTCTTGGTCATATGTCCAAACCTATGCCTCATACATTTGTTCACTCCAAATTTCTTTTGGGTGCAAAGCTTGAGTTTTTGATCATGCTACTAGTTGAGTAATCAATACTTGCCTAGTATTCACTCAAGTCCTTCTTCCAAACATAATTTTGGCACAACAAGAAGCATATGTACAATATATACATGAGTACCAGCTTGACTAAATCCATTTTGTGGGATCCCAGACCCGGATCAGTCAAGTGGTGGCATTTTGGAACTTCAAACCCTTGACAGAGCAGTGAGCACACAGAAGTAAAATAATTTTGTACAAACCAATTGCCAAAGGAAACCAGTACTACAATCACTTGGAGAGCATTGTACAACTACTGTGCACACTTTCCAAAGGTAAAATACGGACTATGAAGCTACAGTATGGACTGTTACACCAAAGGAGAAAAAACAATGAATAAAGCCAAAATGTCATGATTTTTATTAGGAAACTCTTGCTCATACAATCACCAACCTTCTTCAAAGGAAAAGAGAGGTCTTTTATAGTCCAAAAAGTTAGTTATCAAGCCTAGTATAGACATGAGGCTTCCACAACTTCATTTTGCAAGAAAAGTAAAAAAAATGACAACTTTTACAAGCCCAAATGACAACATTTCTTGCTCCAAAAGACCATTTTGACAATCTAAGCTTATCCACTTATCTAGACAACTTAGACATGCTTAAAAATACTTATCAAACATGTTTCAATGCTTTGGAAAACATTAGAAGACCTTTTTGGCAATTTTGCACCTTTTTGCCAAAAATTGTCAACTCAAAGCTTGAAAGGCAAAACTTGATCTCTTGAGCCCAAAATGAGATCAAAACCACAAAACAAGACACATAACAACCTAAAACAACATTATCAACCTAACACAAGACATTACAAACATGTAAGCATAAAATACTCAAAAATGAGAGTTTTACTCAACTAGGTGCTCCTGCACCAACAAGCCTACATGGCACAAAAATTAGTAGCCTGATGTGTATCCATTGGGCACGAAGTCTAGGCTTGAACAAAATTAGATACTTTCTGCCCCACATTTGCAAAATGTCAAAAATTTCTTTGCTATGCTGAAAGAGAATACTATGCTCGCCAGGGATAACTTTAAGAAACCCCCCCGGGCAACTGTGTAAAATCTTGGCAAATCAAACATTATTTTCGGGGGGAAATTTTCATATCGATGGTGATTTTTTTTTTTAATGATGAAAAAATTATTTTGTATTGGGGATTTTTTTTCTAGGGTGTGAAAATGCCATAAATTTCTGGTGAATAATACCTTGTTCTATGGGGAAAATATTTATTTGTGGAGGCAAATAATTATTGTTAAAAGGAACAAATATATAATTGTATGAGCGAAAATTTTTCCTCCGAAGGAAAAATTATTTAAATGTATTGGCGATTTTTATCCACCGCTTGAAAATTATTTAAATGTATTGGCAACTTTTATCCACCACTTGAAATTTTTTTAATTTGTTTTGGCGAATATTTTGTTATTTATGGTACAATATATAATTTGTTGGCGATTTTATAAATTCATTGCCATTAATAGACAAGGCACATCACATAATACATTGAGTTTGGACTCTGCACGATGTATCAATAAGCGCGGCCTCTTTGACACGTAAAGGGTGACACATACCTAAAATCTATCAATGATTTTAAACCGTTTGATGATCATATATCAATGGATGAAGTTTTATTTCGGCCCAATTTTCTGAAGAGAACATAGCTCACCAGAAAGTGCCCAGAATGGAATTGAATTCAATAGACATGTATCAAATGTCACGAATCACGATTGATAATTTCGTTCATTTAATATATATCTTTTCACTTACGGCAATCCACTCTGTCCCCACGACTTCCAATGTGATACTTGCCAATTTGGTAATGGTTCATAGCTGTTTCCAATTTTGCACACTCGTACATTTATGGGAAAGATTTGTAGAGATACGAAAGATTTTAAAAAAATTATAGCAGTTAATACTGTTAAAGAAGTAATTATTACAATCAAGAGCTTCAACAATTTATATACGATCTCTGCTTCTTTCATCTTCAATTAGCCTTTGCCATTTAGTAGATAAATCGTCAGAGCTCATAGTATTTTAGGTTTATAGGTTCACTGCTCAAGTTGTTTAATTTGTTAATCTATTTTCTCAAGATAGACACTCCCATCCACTTGAGAAGCATTTTTGTAGAAAACCAGAGGGCCTTTCTAGGCTCCGTTAGAGACCCAACCCTCCAATCAGTCTGCAAGGAGGTAGGGTCGTTCACCAATGAAGCTGTGCGGATGGTGCTGGGCAGATAATTTTTGCGAAACAAAAATAGGTACCATGTTAACACAGACCTTACATCCCGCTTCTTAGCATCTCTTTTGGACTTGAGAGGAGACAAGGTGGATATGCTGATGCTATTGAGGAAGGTTTTTAAGGAAGACTTCCTCGGAGATGACATTACTCTTGTCGTTCTTGCAGAAGTAGGGGTGGGGATCCCATGGGCAAGTGATTTATCCAAGCTTCTCCTCCTTGACCAAACACTGTCAATGGCCAAGCAGCCATTTCTCCTAAACCTGAATGTGGAGCAGCTAACGCGTCACAGAAAATGGGCGTGGACTGGTAGGGACTTCCTTCGGAAATGGTTCCTCCTGGATGACTTTCCAAACTACATGTGGCTTGAAAAATTCTCTCAGCTTATGCTGTCTGAAGAATTCTACATGGAAGGAGGGCCAGATTCTTAGGGAAAAATTGTAAACAATTCCACTACCTGTAGTTTTTTTTTCCTATGTCCTTGAACCCTAACAGGCTGAGTGCCAGTGGCTCACTCATTTTGGCTTTTAAGTTTTTGGGGGACACAAGTCTCTGACGAAAAAAATGTAAATTTCAAAAGCATAAATATTAATGATAATTTTTCAAATTCCAATTTGTTTCACTTTGCCTCTTACAGTCTTATGGATATAAAAATGCTTTCTATAATTCTATTTCATTTTTATTAATTAATTTCTTTCAAATGCTTTTTGTATATGAGCTACGTTATTCCAATTTGTAGTGTCATAAATTGTACGCACTTGCTAGGGTGGTACAATTTCACACCTAGTTTAGCACCTGCCTTGGCGCATTTTGCATTTTGCATTGCATTTCCCCTTTAGCACTTAATTAATTAAATTAATTAGGTCTAAGGTTCTATTTTATCATCTCCCATATCATAAAGTTGGGCCCTTTTCATTAAAGTGTGCCCCTTTCATTTTATTCTTCCAATACATCATTTAATCTAAAACCCTAATTAGGTCCTATTTTGAACTTTAAGGCCTAATTTCGGGGGTCAAAACATCTTGAAATCAGCTGTAACTTTGGGATTCTCTCTAAAATCATCATATCCGACGGCCCTGAAAATTTGGTGAAAAGTTGTCTGGACCATGGCGCCTGGAGAGGACCATGGCGCCCGGAGTGCACACGGTCCCGGACATTTTTCCCGAAATTTTAGGAGCGCGATCCAATCATAAAATAAAGCTTAACCCCATGAAATTGGCAGGAGATTCAATCTCTAAGTCGGCCTAAAGTGAAATTAAGACCTAGGGTTTCCTATATAAAGACTCTCTTTTCTCAATTGAAAGCATATAGAAGAGACATATAAGGAAGAATCATGAATGGAGACAACAACAACAAGCAACAAGAAGGAAGGCATTGTAGCAAAAGAGAAAGTCTTGTGGGATCTTCAACAATACTCAACATCCATTAATCAAGCATTCAATTTCATTCATCAACTTAGGGCTTTGAAGACATAGAAGAACAATAAGAGATCACTGACTGAAGATTGGCTTGTACCCCTCCCTTGGGGTTGGGTATGGTTTCATGTTGTTTTCATATCTTTGCACAAGCTTCATTACATCCTTTGCACTCATGCTTTAGATCACTTTGCATCTTGATTTAGAGCATTTTACTTTGTCAATTACAAGCAACTAGGGTTTACTTTGTAGGTTGCTCTAGTTTGCTTACTTTCATTTTAGGATCTTGCACACACACAAGGTTTGCACACACAACTTTTACTATACAACTTGGCTATTCGTAGAGGTGGAAATCACCAAAACGGGGGTTTGACTAAGGCAAAACCCTATATAGCCACCTACAACCCTTTTCAGATATAAGTGTAGATTTCTGAATTCGAAGGACGCTGCAAGTTGCAGATCCAACGGAAGCGGACCGAGATAGAACTTCACACCAAATTCCAACCCATAAAGCTAAGACAGGGGCATGGGACACCCTGGTCCTGCCAAGACAGGGGTGCTGGGCGCCCTGGTCCCTGTCCATTTCAGTGAATTTTAGCAGTTTCAGAGGTAGCAGCTTCAGTATTTCAGGCTTCCGACTTCAGCGGCAGATCTTGCAGAATCAAATCCATTCAAGGTACACATTTACATTTCTCCTCTTATCCTTACAATTGTTCGTCATTAAATCTCAATTCTACAATCTTGTGCTCAAAGTTACTAGTTCATACTTACACTTTAGGGTTAATAGTTGAACTTGCATCATTCTATCTATCATTTGCAACAAAGGAATAGAAATCCTAATAGGTAGCCCGTGGCTCTCTCTTCCACAAAAAGAAGTAGCCAATTGTGTGATACCTCTAGGCTCTTTTGTATTCCACAAGTGTGTGATTGAAAGTGAGATTAGGGCATGTTTGCTTAGTGTCACTTTTTCCCCTACACACAATTATTTGTTAAACAATGGAAATAAATTTAATACCATGATCTTTTTATGTAATGCTATTAAAAAAAAAATTCAATTCGTTCCATTAATTATTTGTACATTGATTATGGTTGATTATAATTTTATAAATATATACTATTACTATATAGTCATTCAAAATACAAAATTTCAAAAGTTGCAAGATACTAAAGTTTATCGGTCAAGATTTTTTCATTCAATTAATTGAAACATTTCAAGATACAAAATTTGTCCACAGCTTATAGCAAGCAAACAAAAAAACTAGTTCATTGTTGATAGGCCGCTCACTCAGTCTCACTATCCCCCTAGGTTGCTTCCTCCTAGTCCCTTCCCTCCTCAGAGGTCGATGCTTTGGCTTTCCCTTTTTCCGCTTCAGCTTTCATTTTTGGAATGCAGTTTAGGAACCTGAAGTCAGGGTCGCCCTCCAAGCTTGCCAGTAGCTGTATGGCCCTTCCTTCTTCAGCCCTATCTCTCAATGCCCTACCAACCTCCATCCTTGCCACCACATGCAAAGCACTCAGGACTTCATCCACCCTTGTTAATTTAATAAAGAGTTTCATCGCTTCCCACCCCACTAGGGCTCGTTCACAGCACTGGTATTTGATTTCATCCTATGGGCCACAAATAAAAGGAAGCAATTCCTCTTGGTCATCCCCTTCCATAATTCGAATGCCAACTCCCAGCACCACCCACTCCAAGATTGAATCCAGGTTAATCAAAAACTCCCCATCAATCAATTTGACCAATGTGAGTTTTACCTTTTCCACCTCCGGTTCGAATTCACAGGCCCACGCCATAATCAAAGAGTAAACCTCCATGTTAGTTCGATACCGGTGACTGATATGTGCCACCTCCTCCGCAAGCATCAGTTGAGCTGCCGACCACAACTTCTCCTTCTTAAACCTAAACAGTCCTTGCATTCGTTTATCAGATACTTTGCCCAAAAAGGGCACCAACTTCTTGTTTGTTCGAAGTGTGAAATTGGCCTCCATTGTCACTTGCAATTTCAAAATCACTTCCTGCAAAAAATGTCTTACAGAAGGTATGATTCTATGAACTACAGATTTGTTCTGCAGCTGCTTCAAAGCAAAAAGTGGTACACAGATCAAAAGGTAAAAAAATCTGCCTCCATCTTAACTCTTATATGTCGGGTAATGAATGTGCACGATAAGACATTAATGCCATGAGATCAGGAAAAAGGTTTCCTACCATCCTCCCCTTCCTCCTTTCATGTGGCATGCCGCAGACAAATCCTTGTGCAACAATTAATCGTCACCTTGGCATTTGTACTTTCCAAATTTGCTTGCCTTAACAGGTTGAGGACTGTAGTTGCACATTTTTTTAAATTAATAGACTAAATTTATGTTGAAATTTTATATATATTTTTAAACTATTTTTGAAAATTATATATCGTAAACATATTTTCAAAGATTTTTGTTAAACATTAAATTAATATTTTAGATTTAATATTGAATATTTTCTTTTTAATATTAAACTTTAACCTTTCAAATTGCATATCAAAATTTATATTTTTTTTTAGTTATTTGTTTTATTCTAGAAACTAAGTTTCATGTTTTATACTATTTTTGAATTTAAAATTTTTACAAATAATATTAACAGTATATTTAATAGTTATCTCAAACTATTGCACATCTTTAATTACAAATAATATTTATTATTAACATTATATTTAATGAACAAAGATCAATGGTACCATCGACCGTTGAGGTTGGATTTCGGCCCGAATGTGGGAAGTGAACACCTTTCTGAGAACTTTGCCCGGAATTGGACATTTTAAATTTAATTAAATATAATTAAGTCTAAAAATCTCTTTTTCAAGCGGAATTTTAAAATGATTAAATAGGATAAAAATCAAACCAGAAAAGTGACACGAGTATGGTGACGTGCTAGAAAAATGGCAGAAGTCGTGGGACCAACTACATCTTAAAACAGGTACCATCGACCGTTGGATGAACAAAGATCAACGGCTAGGGTGGATTTCGGCCTGAATGTGGGAAGTGAACACATTCTGGAGAACTTCGCCCAGAATTGGACATTTTAAATGTAATTAAATATAATTAAGTCTATAAAGCTTTTTTTTGGGCGAAGTTTTAAAATGATTAAATAGACTAAAAATCAAATCCGAAAAGTGACACGATTATGGTGACGTGCCAGAAAAATGGAAAAAGTCGTGGGACCCACTACATCTTAAAACAGGTACCATCGACCGTTGGATGAACAAAGATGAACGACTTAGGGTGGAATTTGGCCCGAATGTGGGAAGTGAACACATTTGGGAGAACTTCGCCCAGAATTGAAACATTTTATATTTAATTAAATATAAGTAAGTCTATAAAGCACTTTTTCGGATGGAAGTTTAAAATTATTAAACAGACTTAAAAAACAGACCCGTAAAGTCACAACAGGTACCTTGGTCCCTCATCCGTTGGATGAGCAAAGATCAACGGCTTAGGATGGATTTCGGCCCGAATGTGGGAAGTGAACACATTTGGGAGAACTTCGCCCGGAATTGAACGTATTACATTTAATGTCCTCAAAATTTATACTAAAGTAGTGAATGTTTTGTCCTTCGGCATCGAATACTTATTAATAATAATTAATAAAATTACAACATGATTCTTAATGTCCTCAGAATTTATACTGAAGTAATGAATGTTTTGTCCTTTGGCATCGAATAGTTAGTAATAGTAATTAATAAAATTACAACATGATTCTTGATATTTTGCCATTTAGGTTTTACATTTCTACTTTTTTGAGTTTTCAAAATAAGAGACTCGTAAATCATAATCGTCTTTCATTTCTTGGACAAACCTGTAAATCGAGGGAGATTCAGAAACAACTACTAGATTAAGGAATGCAAGTTACAATAGAGACTATCTATGCCAATCTAGTGAAATAGAAATTCCAATTTCCGGGTAAAATCTAGAACACCTACATCCTGCCTTTTTTGCTTTTGGTAATCCCGTGGTCCAATTTGAGGGTTAGCATTTTCAGGTTTTTATCTAGCATTATTTTGAATTACTAACAATAATAGTGATGGGGAAAATGGGAAGTAGTAGTTCTACAAGAAGTCAAGTGAAAAACAAAATGTACCTAACTGAACTGGTTAAAACACCAGGTTTCACTGATGAATACCATGATATTTATGACCCTGCTATCCATGGTGAAAAACATATCATAGATATTAGATATACATTGTCTAGTAAGGTAGTAGATGCATCTAGGGCAAAATTTATTGTTTTCAACCCTATGTTACAACAAAAAACAAATAAAATCGCATCGTGGGATGTTGGATTGGGAAGCATGGTGTTACTTGAAGTATTCCTTTGCCCTGATTTTGTCATGGTCTACATTGAAAATTATGATGAAGCTAAAAAAGCAATTGTCAATAAAAATACAAAAGAGGAAATTCTATCCATAAACGAGGGAGAATTTGCTTGTTTGTTGAACCTAGGATTTGAAGCCCAAAACTTAAACGTCCAAATTGACCTAGGAAAGCTGGCAGAGAATTATGAGAGTCTTGATCCAAGTCGTAGAGATTCATTTATCAAAGCTCTAATAAAGATTGGTACTGGTATTGTGTTGGATCAGAATTATAAGCCTCCTTATGATTCTAAAATTTTTGTTCCATGGGTTGGGGATATTGTTTCCTTGCTGTCATTTTGCCTGGGATTGGAAAATGATAGGGAAGTGGGTGCAAGCCTTCTTGAATTGATTTATAATATCCAATGTGCAAGTTAGCTAGTAAGATATAATTTTATTGAGCACATTGTAAAATCCATGCAAAAACAGTTACTAATGATCAAAAAAGGTTATTGTAAGACATTTAGGTTCTCATCCTACTTGTGCTATCTCCTTCTATCCAAGTATCATGCAATATTTGAGACCAACAAGCTTCAAATTGTGAGCTATAACATTGATGAGAAAACTGGGAAGAGAACAGAGTGTCCAATATATGATTGGACCCCAAAGATAAGGATGCATGATAACAGAAAGAACTACAACCATTTTGTAGACTTCTTTTTGGCACCAATGTATAATGAAATTACAAGCACTCCAATGCCTAGGTTGCCTGTGTCTTGTAGAGATTGCATTCAACTCAGAAGTCAAATAGA
Source organism: Cryptomeria japonica (assembly GCF_030272615.1). NCBI lineage: Eukaryota > Viridiplantae > Streptophyta > Pinopsida > Cupressales > Cupressaceae > Cryptomeria > Cryptomeria japonica. Next base: position 867,679,492 of record NC_081409.1, on the reverse strand, counting down.
ATTAGCTAACTGGTTCTTCATGGAAGAATTCACTGTGTTAAGGTTTTACGGATCGGCAGTAACACCATACAGACTTCCAATACATGTGACAGAGAGGGTATTTGCATTAGAGTATGTACGGCAATTGGAGAGCACAGATAGACACTTCCATGGTTAGCAAAAGAAGAGCATATTTCCTTCCTTGCCTTTCTCATGTGGAGGGTTCACATTTGAGAGAAAAGCATTCATTGTGGCACATGATTTCTTGACAGTTTTTAACTTTGGTGATGAGGGTCTCTGGCAGTATGATCCAATCGGTGTAGTTCAAGCAAGGCTTAATAAAAATGGGAACTCTTCAGCGTTATGTCAACATGAAAGTAAGCCATTGCTAGAAAAGCTTAGAAACAAAGACTCTTGAGATGAGGTTAAAAATGAGATGGAGAAAATTGCACCTGACAATAACATTTCAACAGAAGAAATTTCATCACAAATTATGGCATTGCAAATGCACACAAAGAGGACAACGGAGGAGGGCCAGGGCATCCAAAATAGGAGGTCATACAATTTCTACCTAAAATCTGCTAATCCATCTTTAAAACCTATTCCCAAATCAATTCCGCACGAATGTAAAGAGAATTATTTCACTCAAACCAAAATAAATGATTTTTGGACTATGAGGAGGAATCTCGGTGAACCAAAGACAAGTGCAGAATTTGAGAGCATCGACGAGGATGCAGAGTTTAGCAAATTGTGGGATATGGAGCATGGTAGGACTGAAGGTGATGATGATGAGCATGAGGTTGCCATTGAGCCCCCTCTAACAACTACTACAGTTACTAAAATATTAGGTGGAGTCAGCGAGTCCATGAAAGAAAAATATAGCAAAGGGGCAAACCTTATGGAAAAAATGGGTTTTGAAGGTGGTGGTCTAGGTCCCAGAGGAGAGGGCATTTGGTATCCACTTCAAGTACAACTTCCATCACAGTCAAAATCAAAAGGTCCTTATAAACCAATCATTGGACTTGATTCTTCAGATTCATCAGGGATAGGTACTACTCATTACCCTCATGGTCCACCTACATTTGTTTCAGGTTCAAATCCACAACCACCACCACATCATGGTATTCCCATTGGTGGTGAATCAAGTGCCACTGCCACTGGTGGGGAATCTGGGGATAGTATTCCTATTAATGTTCAGTCAAGTGCCGTTGTGATTGGTGGGGTTGGCATGGGTACTACTACTGATACTAGTTGTCTTTGTGTTGGACAAGGGCAACAACAAAAAATCTCTCGCAAGAGGCCACTAGAGGTAGATACTCAATCTCATACTATTGAGAATCCTATATCAAGTGCCACTGACACTACAAATCAATCATTTGCAGCTTCACATCACACACCTCAAAAGACTATGAAAACTACACATGAAAGTGTTAGTGGGAGTGGGACAGCATCAGGAACTGTTGTTGGTAATCCTCATCAAGCATTAGTTAAAACCATAGGAATAAGTGGAACTGGAGCCTATGGTATTCCTATGTCACCTTTCAAACATTCAATTGCTTCAGCAAGCCTAGATTTTCAATTTCGTGATTACTATGAAAAATATGAACACACAACAAAAGCAAATAAAGAAAAAAAGAAAGCATTTCATAGTAATTCCGTGTCTGAAGTTGTAAACGAACAACCTGCAAGGAATAGGGTATTTCCAACATATGACCCATAGAAAGATATGATGGAGTTCATGGTTGTTATGCCCCCGAACACATCTAAAGATAAAAATCCACCACATAGTTAGATAGATCCCTCTCAATTTCAAGTCAGCACCCTCTAAATGGATTTTTCCAATGTACATAATGTGGACAAAATTAGTGTGTCAAAAAAAACTAACGAAGTGGTCTACACTTCACTGCTAAAGGTGGAGAGTGAAAAAAATAAACTGAAGAAACAAATAGAAAAGTTACAGGCAGACCTGGAAAATGAAAAATCAAGGAGGAAAGCAATAGATAGCAAGTGCAATGATTTACAGAAAAGGATTAAAAATTTGGGCTCTGCAGTAGGAATTGCAAAGCAGGAGAAGAAGGATGCAGAATTGAAGGCCCTGACTGAAAAACTGGCTGAAAAACTGGCTAAAAGCAGTAAAAAAATTGTTGAGGAAAAAACCAGTTTTCAAAAATTATACAAATGTAATGAGTCTGCCACCGCAAAAATGAGAAAGTTACAGGACCTATTGGATCATGGGAAGGAAAAAGAAAAACATTTGCAAGAGGAAGTAGAGGAAGAAAGAAAAAAATGTGCACAAATGAAAGAAGACTTGCACAATGCAAATGATAAAATAAAAACTTTGGAGGATAGATTGAAAGACAATATGAAAAATACAATGAAGTATATACAAGAAAACATTTGGCGATGAATAATGCAGAGTAGTGAGTGGTTGTGTGAATGGTTTCAATTGACTAAAAGTATGAGACAAATTTTTATAAAAATCAAAGGGCACTATGAGAAGAGCACACATGTTTATTCAAAAGAGGAAATGGCAAAAAAGATTCTGAAAGTAGTCTACAGTTCTAGTGATAGCTACTTGGCATCCAAGGGAATTAAGAGCCACATTGATGCCACAGTTAAGACATCATCTACCATTCAAAAATGCCAGAAGCTAAGGGAAACATCAGAAGTTATGGGCAGTTGTGGAAAAAAGATAGTGAAGCTACAAGAAATGAAAAATAATTTGATTAAACTTGGTTTGCCTAAGCTTGCTAACACATCAAATAAATTAATTGGAGAAGACATGGAGATAAAAATGAAGTTTGATTTAGATTTGCTTCCAAAGGACACAACTCCCAAAAGCTTTCTGGAATTCATCCAACCATTTACAACTCTAAATATGGTATTGGATGAAACAGTGATGTCAAGTAAATCTTATAAATATGGAATGTTGATGAAGTTGGAGTTGACTTTCCATAGTTTACAGAATATTGACCTTCCATTAGACAAAGAGTGGAGCACCCTACAAAAACTAGCACAGAATTCTTAAGAATAATAGTATGTATTGCACAATTTTCTTCTTTTATTCTTAATTTCAAGGTTTTATGTTTTTTCTGTTGCCTATGAATCTATGATATACTGGCTAATGCTATTTTGCTAATTCAGCCTATGAATCTATTTTATGAATAGGAAAAAAACAACACTCGCTATTGCTATTTTGCTAATCCAGCCTATGAATCTATGATGCACAGTGCAAAACTTCAGCCAGTAAATTTGTATTCTCAAATTCTCCCTTGCTTTAACATTTATGCATTTCTCAATTTCTGATTAGTAGGTTTTAGGCACTACTATTATCTATGTTTAATTTTTCATGGTATGAATTAATATTTAATTTTGAACTCTGTTTTTTGAACAGGAGACATCAAACATTTAGCAAATGTTAAATTGCTAATACGGCCTGTGATGGCCATATAAACATGTGTTGAGTTTGTGATTTTGATGTTCAGTGTTCACATGTTGCAAACTTGCAATTCGACCTGAAGTTGTTGTTGCTCCCTTGTTTCTATAAAAGGGAATTCAGGGTCATTTGCAATTTTGCAAAGGGTTCTACTTCTGAAACTTTGTATTCACTTTTGCATGGACATTGGAGAATCACACAGGAGTTGTTGTTGCTCTCTTGTTTTTATAAAAGGGAATTCAGGGTCATTTGCAAAGGGTTCTGAAACTTTGTATTCACTTTTGCAATTGGCATGGAGAATCACACAGATTGGAATTTGGTGTATTACTATTGAATGAATTGTATCATATGGCTATATTTTGAAAGAATTAATGAAAATCTAAGTTCTCGACATGTGTATTACTATTGAATGAATTGTATCATATGGTTATGAAATGTATCACACAGATTTGAGACTCAAACATGTATAAATAAACAATAAACATCTCTGTATCAATAAACACATTATGGTTTTTTTTTTATTATGCTATTTTAAATCTGGAAATAGAAAGTTGAAAAATATACTTACAAATCAATATTAAATTCTAATTGCAAAAAGTAATATGCTTTTGTAATATGAATGATGAGATATAGTAATAAGATTAATAAATACCAATCTCTTACTATTACAGTTGCCATTCATCCTCATCAAATTCAGTGCTTTCTTGATTCCCGTCTATGGTTTCTTCACTCTAAGTCTAAGTCTACATATCTTCGCCGAACTGCATCTCAATGCTACTAGTAGCTCCAGTAGTCCCACTGGCACTTTGGTTTGAAGTGTTGCCCAAACCTCTTGTTTCACATTTGGACCTCCAGATTTGCAATGCCCTATTGTAAGGAAAAGTGTGGACATCATACCTAGATGTATAGAGCCTCAAGTAATTTTCCAAATTTTTGTCTATTTTGTTTCTTAGCTTTGATTTTAGGAACCCCAAAGCACTAAAAAATCTCTCATCTTCCACCGAACCCAATATCATGGTAAGACATAAATCAGCAAGCTTCACATATTCTGGTATTGAATCACGCAAGGTTTTGTTCTCAGCTATATATTTCCAAACCCTTGTTACTGATCCCTCTTCACGGGGGTTATCCATTTTGGCATATTGTTCTTTCATAGTGTATGCAAAATGAGCTGATTGCTCTCGAAGATGAGTTTTGTCTAATATTCCATTTATAGTTACTCCATTAAATTCTCTGGAAATGCAAAATTGTTTTACCAAAGTCAGTAGCTTACTTTGATAATCAGATGCACTGTTGAGGCTCCAATAATGAGGAAACACAATAGACATGGTTTCGAGTAGGTTGTTAGGAGGGAATCTGCTTCTAATTTGTGAGGAAAGATCATATACAATTTTCTTCATAGAAGTAGTTACAGTCTCAACAATCTTGTTGAAATCTTCCTTTGTAACTCTTGTTAGTTTCTTCCTAGGGTGCTTTCCTAGTTCCCTAGGGTCGACCGTGGCATAGAAGTGCATTCGTATCTCAACTCCCCGTACAGTGGCACATACCTCCCCATCTACACCGATTTGTAAAAAGTTATCAGGATTGTTCAAATCTATGAGTGTCTGCCACTTAACAAATTTTTCATCAGATAGTGTTGGTTGATTTTGATAGAGATTGTCGAGGGTCAGGCATGTCATCTTACGTAGTGTAGCGTATTCTGCAATATATAGAGCTCTTTTTTGGGTAGCCTTCATAATATTCCTCATTTCCTCTAGCATGGGCAAAAGAGTTGCTAAAGTTAAGAGTGTCTCTAAATTACTTAACCTACCAAGAAGTTCTGGAAATTTTGGTTGATCTGATTTGTCGTGAGTTGTGTGAAATAGTCCAATAAAGGATGGATATTCTAAAAACACTCGATGCACTGGACCATCCAAAGAGATCCATCTGGTATCATTGTCCTTGAGAAGCTTGTTCCCATCAGTTAATCCATCAGCAAAGTTTTGAAATTCCATAAATCGCTTGGGACTTCGACAGAAGTGTGAGTAGAGCTCTTTGATTAAAATTTCAATTTTTTTAACCGAAGCAAACTTGCTCACAATTCCAAAAGCTAGATTCATTATGTGAGCCATGTAGTGAATTGCAGTAATGTACAGTGCAAATGAAGTTTCAATCTTTGTACAAAGTCTGTTCCTGTGACCTTGCATTACTGAAGCTCCATCTGCTCCAACACAAACCAATTTTTTGGCTACCGTCATGTCATCCATACCTCCATATTCAATTAAACTTCTCTTTACTAGTTGAAATAAATTTTCTACTGTTGCACTCTCCTTCATTTTAGCAACAGATAGTAGATGAGGTTGGCGGGTATGATTCTCTACAGTATAAACATGCGTGCATACCCATGAAGTATTGTCTACTATGGTAACTTCGTCTAAAGAAAATGCAATGAAGTTTGACTCTCTTATTTTTTTCCTGTACATCTTCTTTTTCAACCTTAGCAAGACAACTTGCCCATTCCCATCCATTGTTTACTGACCAGTGTCTATTAGGATAGTTAAAACCTTTCAAAAAGTGTAATAAACCACTAATTGATGGGAAATCTGTCATAGCACGCCCTCTGCTCAAAATATGAAAAACAACTTTTAACTGAACAACTTTTCCCAGTTGTTCTATTTGCATTGCTTTTCCAAAAACAACTTCAATAGAACCTTTAACTTCAGTAGGCTTCGTTTGTAATTTCTCATGAAAATAATACTCTTCGGCATTCCTCACATGCTTAAATTCATCCTTTGTTTTCCATCTTATCACTGATTTTTCAACCCCGTCTATCATTTGTTTTTCATAAACTTTACCCATATGCTTTTCTATGGTGTCAAATTTTAGCTGCAACCTAATTTCCTTGTTATGTTTCCAAGTGCAAATCTTACACCTGCATTCTATTGGAGGCTCGCCTTCAATTGGATTCTCGACTGGTTCAATGAATGGATACTTTGATGCCCAATTAATTTGAAAATTCCTCACTGACATATCCCACTCCCAATCCTTTTTTGATTGTGGTTCACCCTTTTTTTATATGGCTATTCTTTTCCCCTTCCGTGCATTATCATCAATGGCATTATCACCCAAGTCGATTATATCATTTCGGCTAACTTGGGTATCTACCAGATAATCTTCTTCAAGATCATCCTGATCTGAGATATTAGGTTCGCCACCGTCTTCAACATGTGGTGCAGGTGGCAAATTTTGTACTTGTACTTGTGATGATGTACCTTCCTGATTTTCACATCCAATGCCAAAGTACAAAGACAACGTTCTGCTCTTTGTTGGCCTCTCTTGGCCTTCCCCACTTGCAGGTTTCCTACCCCTCTTCCTGTTCAACATCTCCAATGAAATAAAGGCTGCCAAAAAAATATCAATTTGCTAAAGAAGCAATAATAGGCTATAATGTATAATATACCACTTCAAAAATATGATCGCTCACCTTTAGGCTTTAGCTCACTAGCAGTCGCCAATACAGTCAACGACTCAACAACAATGATTTTCCTTGGTCTGAAACTTCGCTATTGATCAGAATTCAGAGCCTAGAACCCACCAGATTGTGTTGAGATATTAAGATAGATCTGATCTTTGCATGTATTTATACCAATCCTTATATGGTGAATTTCGCGGGAATTTAATATGGTATACAAATATTTGGCGAATCCCACGTAACTATAACATGACTTATGTAATTTTCGAGGCGATTATAGGTCGTCCAAATATGACTTATGTAATTTTTGAGGCGATTATAGGTCATCCAAATATGACTTATGTAATTTTCGAGGCGATTATAGGTCGTCCAAATAATAGCCGAATACAATATAGTTGGCGAAAGTTGGGGTGAATGGAGACATGCGTCGGCAAGATGTCAGGTGAATTGGGTCCCCCTGGCTAACAAATCTTCACATGCCTATAGGCGAATTAAGGTCATCTATTAAGGAAACCTCGGAGAGTGTAGGCGAAACAATTAAATTTACCGTGTCCACCATATATTGTATTGGCAAAATCATCGCATAGAAACATTTATTTGCATAAAACATATGGTGATCGAGCCGTGACTATGACGGAAATTGATAATGTTTTGGCGACATGGCCACCCCCAAACAGTACAAAATATTCACCATTTCCGACATGGCCGACGTGAAAAATTCACCATTGACGAATATTCGCCACTAAAGTAAACGCTGCTGCTCACGCACTTATTACAAACAAAATCAACTGAAAACTAACTACAATGTGCCAAAGCACTTGGAGAAATGGAACCTACAATACCCTACTTTAACCAATCAACTTGAAACTACTAAACAAATACAATGTGCCAAAGCACTTGGAGGAATGGAACCTACAATACCCTACTTTAATCAATCAACTTGAAACTTCTAAACAAAACCATTCACATATTGATTAAAGTAGCTTCCCTCCCTAAACAAGGACGAATATTTTTCATGGCTCTGAAACAAAATACAGAGCTGGAAGATGGAGGGCAAAATAAGGACTAGTTGCAAGGAGCCTTGCAACTCACAAACAAGCATACATACCCCAAAAGCTTGATCTGACACATTGCGGATCTTTTCTTTGCTTGTAGCTTGGGCATGTGGCTCTGTAACTTCATGCTTGGCCCCAATCATGGAGAGATATCTAATTGGGCAACCTCTTGATATGGTAAAAATTGAGCCGCCACTGCTAGCCTGCTCAGGTTCAACTATCTCCTCCACCAAAATATCATCATGTTGACCAGATTGAGCCCCACCTAAGCACATGAATCCATCATTGAGGTTTAAACATAAAAAATCAATTATATTTGAGAACATGTGATCATTCAAATCATTATCAACCTTCACATGTTCTACCTCAACCTCATAGTTGTGAAAATCAGAGATATCAATTTTTTTATCTTCATCAATCATCTCTGATCTGTGTTCTTGTTCACTTTGGACAATAATTTCCTACAAGTCATCCTTTTGACTCTCCAAAACTTGAGAGTCTTCACTTGTCTACTCCTAGACTTACACTTGGCATGGCTACAACATGTCCAAATTTCAATAAAAACCTTCCAAATCATCCCAAAATGAATCCTCCTATAATTCTTCTTCACTTTTTTGTAAATTGAGACTGATTTGGGCATTGCTACAGTTCTCTAGGAGGTCTGGAAAAAAGGTTTTGGGAGCAGAACTGAGATCTCCCATTGTCCCATAGTCCTTATGATTTTCCTCCACTAATGTAGGCTCCTCTAGCATGCTCACCATTGGTCCAGGTGAAGAAAGGTCCTCTTCATCCTCAATGAAGGGGGGAAGGTGATCAAAAGAGGTGACCAAATCTTCCTCCTTGCAACATCTTTGTTCTTGTGTGGTGATTTCTTGCAGTAGGTTGCATTCAGGCTCCTCCTTTTGCATCCCTATTTTCTCTATGTTATTTTCATCAGCAACAGACAAGAAATGATTTCTCATCATCTATATGGTCCTATTCTCATGTATGAAAAATAAATATATCTATAACCCTTACATTTCAAACTTATTCGAAGAGAAAAATATTTTTTAGAAAGCTAAAAAAGATTGATGAGTCTGGTCAAATCATATTTTTTGCATATTTCTTCATCACTTAAGAATTGAAAAACTTTGGAAATAACTATTTTTTTTTATAAAAGTGGATGAAACCACTGAAATTATATTAATTTTTTTGTTTTTTACATGTGTCTGGTTCAAAGAGCATTAAAGGGAAAGAACCAGTAAGAAAACCCTTCAGTATTGCTCAAGAAAACATAGGCCTATCTACCCATTACAAAAGCCCATAGGCTCCCCAAAAACCCTCCCAGTTACATAGCCATCCGCATTAGATATAAAGGAAGCTACCTCCACCAACATAGAAGAGAACATACCAAAATAGAACTAGTGCCATCAATCCAGAACCAACACATGTTTCCAAACCTCTGAATAGAATAAAACTCACAACCAGAAAAGAACCTATGATAAGTGAACCTGCTAGCACAAAAATGGTGAGCAAACATATTGCAATCCAAATAAGAAGAAGAGAGGGATGTTGAAGACCTCGAGGAAGAATAATAAGACCGAGCTATAAGGTAATCCAAAGCAACAACCAAAGAAATAGCAGTGGGATGAGAAACCATCTGAAACACCAAGCTATCTGCAATTTCCAGTTCCTCAAAAACAGCCACCAACCACCAATTTTAACAAGTACTCTCCAAAGAAAACAGAGAATTTTGTGTTAGTAAAAAACTAATGCAAAAGAAAGAATGAATACCATGACTACAAGCCTCCATGAATATAAATAGAAGAAGAGATATCAAAAACATGATTAGCCCTCTGAATCAAGAAAAGGCAGCTCACAAGAAAATGAGCAAAAAATGCAGGAGCTCAGCGGATAATGACCAACCAATGATGAAGCATAATCATGTAGAAGAACACAACCTCATCGCACATCACCCCCAATTATGAAAAGAGAAACTCACAAAGGATATGAACAAACACGACATTGGGTGACAATGGAATGATGAGGCCAGCGCAACCAATCCACACTCATGACCCAAACCCCTGCCAAATAACCACCATGCCCACACCACAAAATCTAATGAGTTAATGATTGCCAAATAATGCAGAAGATCAAACACCATAGAAAACCATTATTACTTGACACCATTCGTCAGAGAAACTAAGACATGTCATCAAATGAGCCCGAGTCACCCACCAATAAAATAACAACAAATGAAACCCAGGCCCAAACCAAACAACTGATTAAAACATACTTTGGACATAGCAGAATTCCCCCAATCACCAAACAATAAAAAAGACCGAGGCACAAAAGAAATGCAAGAAACATAAGGTACCAGCCAAGCAAAAGTAGCCCCTTCACCCTCCATGATCAATGAGGAGATACTATCGAATATACCCACAACAAAGATGTTGCCATAAGGCAGGACAACATCCTCCCTGTAGCCATATGTGAAAGAAAAACCACACCTAGCAGGGAGAAGGAAGAAGAATACAACACAATTGTACAGAAAGATGAAAGATAACACACTAGCAAGAGAAGCCACAACATCCTCCAGGCTCCATGAGGAAATTCTAACTGAAAATATCAACAACAAAGATATTGTCATAAGGAGCAACACCCTCATTGCTGATATTTGCGAAAGAAAACCACATCCAACATAGAAAATGAGGAAGGCTTCCAAGTAAGACCCAATTCCCGCTAAGAGAGATGCCTAATGCAAGAGGCTGGAATGTCCGAAGGAAGAACCTCTAAGAAATCAGCACCCTCAGCAATAGCCCTATTAGCCAAAAAATTCGCAATGACATTGATCTCCCTGTAACAATGAGAGATGGAGAAGGTGGAAAAACACTTCAATTGCACAAGAATGCGCTCTAACAAATACTATAAATGCCAAGAGGTACATTTTTTGGCAACAACCGCTTGAAAAACCAACATTGAGTCTCCTTCAATAACAATGTCTTTAATATTCAAAGAGATAGCGAGATCAAGACCAAAGGATAATGCTTGAAATTCGGGTACATTATTAGAACCCTGACCAATATATTTTCCCACATCTTTGATAATCTTAGAAGAATGATAAAAAATGACCACTCCAATACCAGACCTTCCCGGATTTCCCTTAGAAGCCCCATCAAAATTGAGCTTGAAGGCAAACTGGGGGGGAGGCCTCCATTTGGCCATCCTACGCTTAACAAGAAAAGATAAACTAGTTGATATAGCCCCATGACAGGGCACTAGACGAAGAGAACCCCATTTCCAAGTGACCCAATTATCCTAGTGAGAAAAAGACCTCAGGTGATCTAAATTTTTATGGATGTAAGAAAGCACCACCTCACAAATGGAGGATTGAACCTTGCCAAAAACTTCATCATGTGAAATAGATTTATGCTTAAAAATCCTAGAATTCCTTTCTAGCCAGAGATTCCAGACCACAAGAGATGGTGCCACAATCCAAAGAGATGAATAAAAAGAAGATGATTACAACCAGGGCCATGCCATGAAGTGAGAGAAAAGATTAGGACTAAGAGAAGAAGACCAACCAAGCATCCCAAAATGTCAATACCAACACTCATGAGCAAAAGGACAAAGCAGAAAAATATGATCCATTGTTTCCATACAATATCCACAAAAAACACAAGGGAAAACCATTGTAATCCCAAGCCTATCCAGTCGCATCCCAGTGAGAACTTTATCCTGGACTGCCAACCAAGCAAAAGACCCTACTTTAGGAAGACAAGCCGGATGCCAAAATAGTTTAGTAAGCCAGGAGAGGGAGGTCGGGGAAGCTTGAGACAAAGCATTATACCCTTCTTTTACTGAATAAGCACCTGAGGCACTCTTAGTCCATACCAAGGAGTCCTCCTTATCTTGAAATACAAGAGGTTTTTTTTGAAGTTCTTCCATAAAAGCAAGTCTAAGATCATTATCAATGGGCAAGGGAGGAATATCCTTCCATTTAGCTACTAAATATGGACCTGTAGAAATAATATCAAAATAATCTACAACAAAAGCCCCCCAAAGATCCGATAAAATACTAGGCAAAGGGGACCAATCCCGAATAGTTGAAAGAGCGGGATGATCATTCCAGACTTCATCCCAAAACCGGGCCTTCTTCCTATTATGAACAACCCAAGAAAGGTGTGGTAAAATAACCATCCTTCAAGAAACCAGAAAGTTCCAAAATGCAGAACCCTTTGGGAGAGATGTAGCTGTAAAAATCCTTTCTCGAGAAGCTTCCCTTAAATACTAAACAAGCATAATGGAAGCCCATTTACTTAAAGGGTCTGCATATAACTTCCACACCAGTTTATCCCCCAAGGCCTTATTCTGAGCTACTAAATCATGAATACCCGCACCTCCCAGTTCTTTAGGACAATAGATTTTGTCCCATGTAAGAAGAGGAATCTTCTTTCTACCCCCCACATTATCATTCCAAAGAAAGGACCTAAGGGAAATCTTAATGTCCTTAACAACTTTAGGGGGGGGCCTTCAAAATAGACAACAAATATGTAGAGATGGCATTCGAAACTAATTTAATTAAAAGAATCTTACCGGCCATCGTAAGCCACTTGTGATTCCAGGAAGATATTCTGGAAGTGATCACATGAACAACTTTATCCCAAAAGGAGGTCTTTTCAAAGCCCAGAAAAAAAAGGAATGCCAGATACTTGCAAGGAAAGGTCCCTACTTGAAAGCTCCAAAAGTGGACAAGTCTATTTCTAACTAGAGGAGAGACATTCACAAAGAAAACCTTAGACTTCTGGTTATTAACCTTCTGACCAGAAAATGCAACATAATCAGAAATAATTTTCTTTATAACTCTAGCTTCCCTCAAAGAGGCATTAAGATTTTGTAATTTCAAGAATTATGGGTCAAATCATATTTTTGGCATATTCCTTAATCATTTAAGAATTAAAATACTTTGGAAATGACTATTAAGTCTTTGTAATTTTAAGAATCATGTTCCTTTTGTGCATAATAGTGGCTAGAAATGACTAAAAAAAGGCCATGGCTAGTAATAAAATTACAAATAAGTGGTTGGAAATGAAATTCACAAGAAAACACTTTGCTATCATATGTGAGCATTCTTCCTTGCTCATAGTGGTTACTTCTTCTTTTATGGATCTGCTTGTGAGAAAATATAAACACAAATATTGTAAAAACTAAATCATAGTGTCATAGAAATTACAAAAATATAATTAATTATATATTTTTTTTTCAATAAAAGTGGATTATTCCACTAAACTTTTTTATTAATATTTTTTATTTTTTACACAGGATTCAAAGAGCATACTAGAGGAAAGAACCTTGGGAAGAAAACCTTCGTTCACAGCTCATTAAATAAACCTATAGTATCTAACGGATCAATTTATACACCCCGCCCAAAACCACATACAAAATGTGGTCACAACACATATAATATCAGTTTTGCATAGAGCCCATATGACAATTTGCCAAAAAAACCCATCAGATAATTTTCAAATGTAGACTCCATAGCTGTTATCAATGGAAGAAGACACAATTTTCCAAAGCCCTATGCCAAATCCCATGAGCCAAAAACCTTCCTGCCAAAAAAGAAGTATCAAAAAACCTTTGAAAAAACACTATTATATCAAATACCATGACCTCAAACTCTTCTCTAGACAACGAACATGAATACTTGAAATAAAAGGGGAAAGCGTGAATAATTATCATCATAAAATTTTACATTGATGTTACTCAACAAAATCATATGACTATTGCTGCAAACCTTCCCATACCCTAGAAGGAATTTTCTCAAAACTCACCTCTCGCTGATTAGCATTGCTATCAATGGCTAAATTTGCCAAATAATCTGCAATCTTATTAACTTCTCTGTAACAATGAGATACCAAGAAAGATTCAAACAATTCTAATTTTTGTAAAATGGGATCAAGTATATACTGAAAATTCCAACAATTCGATTTCTTTTTCATAACACATTGAGTAATCACCATAGAATCACCTTCAATTATTAAGTCCTTAATTCCCAAAGAGATTGCCATATCCAATCCAAAAGACAAAGCATGAAATTCTGCATAATTGTTAGTTTTAAAACCAATAGCATGACACTTAGCTCAAAAAATTTGCATTGTGATCACAAATTACCATGCCTACCCCAACCAACCCAGGGTTACCATGAGAGGCCCCATCAAAATTCAGTTTAAAGTGCCCCTACGGAGGAGGTTTCCATCTAGCAGAGCATCTCTTACCTATTGCATCATTCTTTTTTAAAATTGACCCATGAGAGGGTAAAACTAATAGCAGCTTCCAAACTCTAGTAACTCTACTATCCCAGTGTGAAAAAGAAGTAAGATTTTCCAAATTCTTATAAATAAATGATAAAGCAACCTCAAAGATTGAAGACTCAATTTTTAATAGAACCTCAGACAGACCTTATTTTTTTAAATATCATGTTGTTTCTCTCTAGCCAAACATTCCAAATCACAATAGATGGAGATATGATCCAAAGGCATGCATAAAAAGATGAGGCAAACATAAAGGGCCAAGATCTAAAATGGGAAATGAGATCCTTACCAATAACAAAGGATATATTTAACTTCTCAAACAACCACTGCCAACATTCATAAGCATAATCACAATGTAGGAATAGGTCTGAAGAAGATTCCAAATTTTTGTTACAAAGGACACAAGGGAAAACAATAGTAATACCAAACCTGTCTAGTCTCATACCTGTAAGGACTCTGTCCTAAACTGCAAACCAAGCAAAGGCTCTAGCTTTGGGAAGACAAGCCGAATGCCAAAACAACTTATAAGGCCAAGAAGATAAATCTTTAGCAACCATAAGAGAGTTGTAACCATCTTTAACAGTGTACTTACCAGAAATATTCTTTGTCCAAATAAGTTCATCCTCAGAATCAGAAAGAAATACAATTCTATCCCCCAAAATCTTTTCAAAATCTAATTTCATGCTTTGATCAACATCTAAGAAATCAATCGGCTTCCATCTAGCTAGCTTAAGGGGTCCACTAGTCACAATTTCAAAATAATCTGCTACAAAAACACCCCAAAGGGAGGAAAGAACAGTGATCAGAGGAGACCAATCCCTAATATTCACCAAAGGTGTGTGTCCATTCCATACTTCATCCCAGAATCTAACCTTTCTACCATTATGAACAATCCATGAGAGATGAGGCAAAATAACTGATCTACATTTACAAAGGAAAATCCAAATAGCAGAACCCGAAGGCAAATTTGAGACTTTAAAAATGTACTCTCACGGTCCATTATTTAAATATTTGACAAACATAATCTATGCCCATAAGGAGCTAGGCTTGTCATATAATTTCCAAACCAACTTAGCACCTAAGGCTAAATTCTGATTCTCTAGACTCCGAATTCATGTTCCCCCAAGTTCCTTAGGCAAACATACCTTATCCCATGCAACTAAAGGGAGTTTCTTCTTGCCATCTTTATTATTGTTCCAAAGAAAATCTCTAAGAGTATCCTGTAAACTAACAATGGTTGCTTTTGGAGACTTCAAAACAGACATGAGATATATGGGAACAACATTCAAAACAGACTTGATGAGAACAATTTTACCCGCCAAAGTTAAACATCTATGATTCCATGAGAGAATTCTTTTAGAAATGACCGAAATAATCTTATCCCAAAAACCAATCTTATCCTGTTTAACAAAGAAAGGAATCCCAAGGTAAGTACATGAAAGATTTCCAGTCTCAAATCCCCAAAAGGATTTCAACCTATGCTGAACCAGTTGTGATGTATTAAGGAAAAAAATCTTTGATTTATCACCATTCACTTTCTGTCCAGAAAATGATGCATAATTTTGTATTATTCCTTTAATCACTTTTGCCTCAACTAATGAAGCATGTCCAAATAATAGAGTATCATCTACAAAGAGACAATGAGAAATACTTTGGGGAATATTTTGAATCCTTATACCTTTCCAAAGCCCCCCCACTTTAGCAGCCCTAATAGCCCAACTAAAGGTTTCAGCTAGGAGAGTAAACAAAAAGGGAGAAAGGGGATCTCCCTGTCTCAAACCCCTAGAGGAAGTGACAAAACCACAAGGAGAACCATTAATTAAAACCGAGAATCTTGCAGAAGAAAAAAATGCACGAATCCATTTGACCCAGGCCTTGGAAAAACTTAACTTCTCAAGAACAACACATAAGGCCCCCCACTCTACTCTATCATAAGCCTTCATCATGTCTAGTTTAAGTATCATGGTCGGGGTTCTTTGGGTGGAAATAGAATGTAGCACCTCATGTGCTACAATTGCACCCTCTGTTGTCTCCCTTTTGGGAACAAAACCACCTTGCTCCAATGAAATGATCCTAGGTAGAATTTTTGCCAACCTAAGGAAAATTGCCTTTGTAAATATCTTATACAAAGTGTTACATAAAGCAATGGCGCGGAAGTCAGCAAAAGTCTCAGTATCCTCTTTTTTAGGAATAATTGCAATCATTGTAGTATTAAGTTCTTTTAAAATGGACCTATTTCTCCTAGATTCCTCGAGAGCCAATAAAACATCATTTCTCACAAAATCCCAACATTTGTGAAAAAATAAAGGAGTAAAACCATCTAGTCCCGGGGCTTTATCCAGATTCATGGCAAAGACAACACTCTTAACTTCTTCTAAGGAAAAGGGAGACATCAACATCTTATTGTCTTCCAAAGATACTAAAGGAGGAATATTAGATATAATATCATTGTTGAGATTTCCATTTTCTGAAGATAATAATGACTTAAAAAACCTAACTGCCTCTGAAGCAATGTCCTCTGGCTCTTCAATAAATTCTCATTCTGACACTGAATACAAGATATCCTATTCTTACATCTTTTAATCTTAGTTGAAGAATGAAAAAATTTTGTGTTCCTGTCACCATTTGAAAGCCATAATTCTCTAGATTTTTGTCTCCAATAGATTTCCTCTCTAGCTAACACCTCCTCAAGTTGTAATTTTAGTGACTTCAATTCATAAAAAACTTGTGGCACCATACCATGTTGAAGCACTTGAGTATTAAAACACTCAATCATATCTTGAATCCTTTGTTTCTCTTGAAAAATGTTCTTAAAATGTGAGATATTCCATTCCCTAATATTCAATTTCAAATAACTTAACTTCTTAGCAATTTGAAACATACAGGACCTAGAACAAAAAGGAGCAAAATTCCACCATTTCATAAGCAGAGGCAAAAAGGAAGAATCCCTAAACCACATGGGCTCAAATTTAAATGGAGACTTAAAAGAAGCCCTATCCTCAATAACTGAAAGGGAAATTGGAAAATGATCAGAACCTGAGACCGGTAGAATAGAGTAAAATAATTCAAAATCTGAATCAATCCAATTCTCAGATAACAAAAACCGATCTAATCTCTCAGCAATCTGAGAAAAATCCCTTCTCATGTTTGTCCATGTGAAAACCCCATTCTGAGACTTACAATAAAAAAGGCTCATATCAAAAATGAAATCCCCAAAGTCATCCATAATCCTTTTATTAGGGAAAACACCTCCTCTTTTCTCATCTAAATCAGTGATAGCATTAAAATCACCCCCGAAGATAATAAAGGAACCATGTTTTAAGGGAGAAGAAATCCTCTTTAATTCACCCCATAACTTACTCTTCCCTTGAATTCTTGATGGAGCATAAATGTTAAAAAGCCAGAATTTAACCTTCGAAATCTTGCTTATAACTAAAGCCAACATCCAATTTGTAGTAGATGCCACTAACTGTACCTCAATATTATAATTATTCCAAAGCAGTGCCAAACCTCCTGAAGCACCACAAGCCGGAGAAGAAAGAAAATTCCACCTTCTCCAAGATGAAAAAACCAAATCAGCGAACTCCTTTGACAACTTTGTTTCTTGCAACATAAAAATATCACACTTAATTAAGTCCATTTGGGACTTAATTAAGCATCTCTTGTTAGGGGCATTTAAGCCCCTAACATTCCAAGAAATAATTCTCATTGTCCTCGAGGGGAGGCCGAAGCTCCCCTCTCCCCATTAATCGGAGAATTTTTTCTTTCCCCAAAGCAACCTTGCAAATTACGTTTCACAGCCCCTGATCTTGTCACAGGTGGACTAGTCACAAATCTTTTACTCCTCTTTCTTTTTACACTTATAGGAGTTAGGCATGTTTTCTTGGGCCTACCAAGAGAGACCGAATGCCTCCCTTGCCCACCAGCAAGAGAAAGGGACAAAGTCTTTTGAATTCCAGCATCAATTTCCATTTGAGTCTTAAGATTATTTGGAGGCCTACCTCTCCTAGGAGAAACCACCGATGGTGAAAAAACCGGAGTTGTTTGGACAATTGGTAAACTCTTGCATGACTTTGGAGAAGCCAGGATAAATGGATTATCTTCAAAACCCAACTCTATTGTAGCCAAAACCGCAAAAGGATTAGCAGATGCAGAAATTGGAAGGGTCGAGTTTATACCCCCCAAATCATTCTCAATTGAACAAACAACTCTATCAGTAATACCCTCATCCATTTGATGTGCATGATTGTTAAAAATATCATGTACTTGTTGAACCAAATTCTCATCTAGCATAATAACGGGGACAACCTCTGACGGATTACTATTCCCTAAGGAAGATTCATTAGCCATATTAATTTCAACATTCAAAGGGGAATTATTAGACACCAAATTCTTAATTTCCTGAACTAAAGAAGCATCATTAGGAAAACTTATGGTAGGTACTTGTTTAATAGTTTCCATATCGACCACTGCATTTTTATCTAAATTCACATTCTTTGAAGAAACCAAAACCTCCTTTTGAATGCATGAAGACAAATTATTGTCCTTACCCTTTGTGTGATTATTTGGCATCTTATGGCAATCTATCATCAATGGGTGGTCTACTCCATTCATTGGGGGATTACCATCCACTATACCCCCATTATTAGAAAATGTCTTCAGTAAAGACGAAAGTGAGACCGAACCCGAAGTGTGATCATTTGGTTTCCCAGAACTATGACACAATGGATTATTTTCAAGATTAATGTGACCTGTTTCTACCAATTTATGCGAAGAGACATTTCCACATCCTTCAATCGAAGGTCCCGCCGACAAACTATCTTTATTAAGGGATTTAGGGATAGAGTCAACAACCTGCTGGTTTTTCTTAAAATCCAAAAGTAAAGGAGCATCCAAAAGTAAAGGAGACTTAAGAAGCTCCGTGAATGTGTGTTGCTTCTGGATTAATAATATAATAATATTATTAAAGTTCATTTGAAATTTTTATAATGAATTGTGTAAATTCTTATGAAGAATTGCATTCCTTACAACTTTCCAAAACCATCGTAGAGAAAACTAACTTCCAATTGATTATATACCAAATCCAACACTAAATTACTTTATTAAAATAAATAAACTTAAATTTTCTAAGAAGATTTCCATCCCATGCATGAGTCAAATAAAAGAATTACCAGATTTGGTAGAAGAAATAAATGTCAAATATAAGAAATTGAATTTTTATTGTTATCAATATTAAGTATCATTCTTCATATACTTTGAGATTAGACACATTCTAAACTTTGACTTGTTTAGATAGCTCATCTTAAACCACATTAATAACGTTTAATAAGAAGAGTCCTATTAAAACAATGAGTTTGATTTTGATTGAACAAAATTATTTTCCAATTTGATGGATAGACAATAAGTTGGACCAGGCCTGGAATTTGACAGGCAAAATGGTCGTTTTCCCACTTTTGAACCGTATTTGACAGCGTAAAAAATTAGTAGAACGTATGCATTGACATGCTATTTTTTTCACAAACCGTATATATGACACTTAAAATTATTAATAAGCCGTAAAATATTATAATAGATCATATATATTGATATATATTATTTTACAATGTTTATTATAAATATATGAATTTATTTAGAATATTTTAAAATGGTAGGATTAAGATATAATTGTTTCTAATTTTATATTACTTTTATATGAATGTTTAGCATGTTTTTTCTTATATAAATTTAGAAACTTTGTCAATTTATTTTTTAATATTTTTTAAAGATTGTCTTAAATATCAATATAGAAACTTCTAACAATTGAAATGATAAGATATAATTATTTCCGCTTTTTTAAAATATTGTAATAAAAAAATCTAAAATGATTTCTATTTTTATAATAAACAAGATTTTTGGGTTGAATTTAGAAACTTACGAGTAAATTTAAGATTTTTTTAGTGCATTACTAATTTATCATTGTTTTTTAAATTTTTACATTTTTTTGATGGAATTATTTCTTTTCACTTCAATTGAATAAAAAACTTATAATAAACTATTCACAAATTTAAAAAAATTGACACTTGACATTTTTTGAAAAACGTAAAACGAAAGGCATTTAAATTATTAAACCGTCATTAAAAAATTCATGACAGGCAGGGGTGGCCGTCAAATTCCAGGCCTGAGTTGGACTGAGCTTTATTCTCCCTCCCGTTCGAAATTTTCAATTGCAACACAGACGGGAAGTGCAGAAAATTGCAAGGGTGACGTAAGTTGGACTGAGCTTTATTCTTCCTTCCCTTCGAAATTTCCTCAAGCATGGCTTTCAGTAGTCATTTTAGTGGCAGAGCCGGCTGGCCCTCGTTCACGACTAGACGACCAAAGAAGCTAAGTGCCTGTCATTTTAGTGGCAGAAAAAACAATAACAAAATCTTCAATAAGCAAAGGGAGTCAAATCTATAGACGAACTCTGTGACATCAAATCTCTTTTTCATAGACTTCGAACCATGAGTAGATGTTGAGTGATGATCCGCCTGGTTAAACTGAGTTGTTTCTGTAAGTTATTTGTAAGATCTTTCTACTCTTTCCTAGCGTTTGCTTTTCAGACGAACCAGCAGATTACTCTGCTTCTCTGGCAAGAGCTTTAGCTGCTATTGGTTGTATTCCCCTTGCCTTCCCTGAGAAACAAACTTTCATTGGAATTTCAATTTTCTGTCTAAGGTGCCCCCAAAATGGGTGATCCTGGCTTCATACCTGGAATGATTGGTTACACCATTCATTTGGCTGCAAGTCAGGTTATTCAATACATTAATGTTGCCATCAGATGCAAGAAAGAGTTGGACGCTCTCAAAGCCCTGCTTCTCAAAATTCAAGTAATGAACATGGAAATGCAACGATGTAGAAAAGCTTTGAACTCTGGCAGAGTGAGTATATCCTCTGACCCTCCTTTGCCCTTCGCGGTCAACAGTTGGTTGAACGAATTGAATGCTCTTCTGGATGAAGCATCTGATTTGGCCCAGCACTGCAACGTACAATCATACTGGCATCTCTTTCCTCGTTACAGAACGAGCAGAAAGATTAGGCGACTCATTGAAAATGTGGAAAAGCATTTAACTTCAACGCCTTCCATTGCTTTTCTGCATCAACTACAGCAGCATGTGACAAATCGGCAAGTGCTTGAGCAGATTAAAGAAAGAACGGATTCTCTTAATCTGCATACTTCAGCACTTACCGGCACATTTGGAGATCTCTTTTCATCTAATTCTTCAGCTGCCCCAAACACGAAGTATATTGAGGAGGCAATCATTGTCGGACAAGATTCTTCATCAATCAGAATGAAGGAGCTAATCGATTCAGAGCAGCACAAAAACGTGTCTCGTTTCGGCCTTGTGGGGAAAGGCGGGGCCGGTAAGACGCTACTGCTCAAACGAGTCTTTAACTGTGACAAGGTACAGAGTCTCTTTTGCAATGACTTGATGCTTTGGCTTACTGTTTCGCAAAATCCATCTTCCAGTGCTCTCAGAAAGGAGCTTGTCAAACAAATAGCTCTTAAAGCAAATCAAAGACCGGACAGTACACATGAAGACCATGTGAAAACTTGGTTGAATGAAAGCATGAGAAAACACAAGTTTGCTCTGTTTTTAGATGATGTTTGGGAAACAAGCGCAACATCATTGTTAGAGGAGCTGTGTGTTACTCATTCTCCACTCCACAACTCAAACATCATCATTGCCACTTCCAGAAGTAGGAGTGTGCTCTCGCAGTTGGGTGTTCCGACTCCATCAATCATCCAAATGCAAGACTTGACTGAGGATGACAGCTGGAGATTGTTTTCTTTCCATGCTTTTCCACACAGCGATGGAATTTTGCCCATGAGCATTGATCAAGAAATAGCGAGGCGCGTTTGCAGGGAGTGCGGAGGGCTTCCATTAGCCATCAAAGTAGTCGGGCAGGCAATGGCAGGCATCTCTGAGTCAAATGAATGGGAATTCGCACTCCAGAGGTTGCAGAACGATGTTACACACTCGCTTTCAAGCAGGTTGAGATTAAGCTACAATGCTTTGGCCAATTTACCAGGCTATGGCGTTTCCTTGCAGTTGTGCTTCCTCTGCCTCGCCGCTTTCTACGAAGGCGAAGTCATTCATACTGGAATTGCTATTAAGTACTGGATTGGAGAAGGGTTAGTGGTCGGGCCGGATCCTCTACAAATTGGGGAGATATACATCAAACTGTTTGCAGACCGATGCCTTATTGAACCAATCTATAAGGATCAGGATAGAAAGGTGATCAATTTCAGGGTACATAACGTATTGCACCATTTCTTAGCACACCAAATTGCTAAAAAGGAAGAGAAATGCTTGTTTCAGGCACACAAAGGTTTAGGAGAGTTTCCCGCTGATGACTGTGGGGGACACATCAGAATTTCATTAAGGGACAACAATTTGACTAAGGTTCCAAAGGCATTCGGAGCTCCCTATATCCGCTCCTTGTTACTGGCTGGTAATACTACTTTGAAGGAAATTCCAAAGGAAGTAATTAGTAGTATGACCACTCTCAGGGTCCTGGATTTGTCACGGACTGCCCTCCAGTCTTTGCCAAAGAACGTGGGATGTTTGAAGCATTTAGTTTCCCTCATATTATGCTCTGTGCCAATCAAGAAACTACCCTACTCTGTCGGTACCCTCAGAAAGCTTCAAATATTAGATCTTTATCGATCTGATATTACAGAACTCCCATACAGCATTTCTAAGTTGACTTCCCTACAACTTCTGAATGTTCCTTCTTGTCAAAACCTTCAGTGCATCCCTTATGGGATCTCAAACCTTAGGTCTCTGAAGTACCTGAACACAGGCGGTTCTCGAAATATAGGGTGGAATAAGTGCAGGAGAGGTCGGCTTTCACTTAATGATTTGGGCACCCTAAACCAACTCAAAAGGTTAGGGCTTACAAATAATGGTGAAATAATTCGAGAAGGAATGCTCGGAAGCATGAAGCAGATGGATTCTCTTTATTTAGATCTGACAGATACGGAAAAGCTACCCAGTGACATGAAGCCATATCAAAATTGAGGAAACTCTGGTTAGTATGTCCTCACTTACTCCAAATAGAAGATTCATTTTGTGAATTTCAAAATTTGGGCTACATCTCCTTGTTCAACTGTGGCAAGTTGAAACAACTACCTCCGTTGTAGAAGCTTGAGAATTTGAAGCATTTACAGATTATTGCCTGTCGCAACATAGAAGTTGCCAGAGGAGTTTGGCAAGGAAGGAGCTTTTCCCAAGCTAGAGGTATTTTCAGTGGTGGAGATGCAAAAGATAGAACAGCTGCCTATAGTGAAAGGAGCACTGCCTTCACTCAAAACATTGACAATAATGAAGTGTGAGGCATTGCAGAGGATACCAGAGTGTTATTGGGATTTGAAGAGTGTGGAGAAGATAAGAGTGTATGGATGTTCAAATGTTCAACTTGTTATGGCAGAGGAGGAAAACTTTATCAAAACAAAGAGTCAGGTGCAAACAGTAACATTATCTACCACAGAAACTGAGACATGGGAAAAGCGCTACAATGATATCCTTTGTCGAGGTGAACATATTTCTTACGGTGAATTTTGGTGCAATGAGATGTTTCAATTTTTGGATGAAATTAATCGATATTGGTCTCTATATGATTTGTGTCCAAATTATGTTATATAACAAAAATTTAATCTTATGGTCAATATAAGTTGCATATTATCGTAATATTTGTTTGTATTTGATCAAGATAGGCCATCTCTTTGTGCCTTTAGAAGTTGGTTAGTTTGGATGGTTTTGCTATGTTAGTAGTTTTTATTATTGGCTTTGTCTCAAGTTTAGTCTGTGTTAGTGGTTTTTTTTTGTTAGTGAACCCTCCTCATGCATTCTAGGTGGTACTTTTATGTGGTTTTGTAATACTCTGTGGTATAGGCCTATATTGATTTTTATAAATTAGAACAAAATATTCAAAAAATGAACAAATATGTGATACACATTTTTTTCAAATGTTTCAAAAAATATTGTAAGTTGGTCTTTATATGTTTTAGGTCAAAATAATGGTATATAAATATATACTATTATATAATTATTTGACAATTTTTTTTTCAATAGCTTAAAAAGCTTCTATCATTTTTTTATATTATATTATTTTTCATATATATTATAAATTTATAATTAAATGTTTATTTTAATTTTTCATTTTTTTTATACATTATGTTAGTGAGGATTAGTTCACAATTTTAGGTTAATAGATTGATTCGTGTAACATGACCTAAAGTATATTATTCAAAATGTATCTATCTCACTTTAAATCTATCTTTTATGAAGATAAGTTGCATTTCGTCAATTTATAAATTCAAAAAGATTGAGTTTATTAAATGACTAAGAACAATCATTTATAGATAGACCTAGGTCATCAATAAGACATTTGGGAATCATCTACAAATAGGAAATCACAACACAAAAATACTATTTGATTATAGAGAACTTTAAAGTCTCATCTTTGTACATCATTACCTAGTATCTTCTTCCTGCATTCCTTGTGTGTCTAGGAAATTGTACAACAAGCTTCTAAGGGCTTGACTTGCAATTGCAACAAGCCGAGGTTTTTTTCCTCTCAGCCCAAAGCAAGCACTATGATACTTTTTTGCACAAGTCATTTTAAATTACAAGTCAAAATATATAGGTATACCAATCTCAAAGAATACATTAGTGTTATGGCATGTTATGGCAGAAGGCTAAGTCCTCATGTTGTGATTTAGTCCAAGACTAGCTCATACAACATTACCTCATTAAAAAATGTAGTTTTCAGTAGAAACGGGACTTGCCCGAACTCGCCTAAACTCGGCAAGTTCGAGTTCGAGTCATGCTCGCCGAGTCTCTAGGACTCGGATTCAGACTCGTCTGAGTCTGGGACTCGCCGAGTTGGCGAGTTTGGCTCAAACTCGCCAAACTCGGCGAGTCCCGAGCCCCAAACTCGGCTACTAGCTGGGTTAGTAAAATGACAAAAAAAATACGTTTTAAAAAGTTTTTTTTAAATGAATGGTATCGTCTTTGTTCACTACAACCTTCGCTTGAGAATGAGAAAAATTAGGGTTACCCCACCTTGACCCCAAACCCCCGTCGAAAAATATGGGGGGAAACTGCAGTGATAGAAGTAGGAAAAATTTAAGCTTCAAATCTAACACTGATTGGATCGACCAGGTAGATATAGAGGATGAGACTGTAGCCATGGTGGAGGAGGAGCAGAGAGCATGAGCACAAACAGGAGATTCAGAGGCAGATAGTGACATAGATGTTCCTGATGTTGGTGAGCATGGCATGGTGTCACGGGGAGCGGCTATGGCTATCAAATCATCCACGACCTACCTTAGATGCCTTCACAGGGGGTCGGGGCCGGAGGGTGCAAGCTCCTCTGAGCCATAGGCTTGTAGTTGTATTTACCTTTGGTATTTGTATGAAACATTTGATGATGATCATATGATGACATGGATTTTTTATTCCATGAGTTTTGTAATATTGTACATACATTTGACAATATTTATATATCTATGTTTGTTATTTCCTTCAACTACAATTTGTGATTATGCTTATGTGATTGATGTATACTTGTGTATGTAATCAAATGAGCCAAGTTTGATGATGTTATTGTGTCTTTAAGGTGTATTCAATAAAGGGTGCCTGAAACAAGTTTTAAATCTTTAAAAATCTCTAAATTTCTTGAGTTTTTTACTTTCCCGAGTCCAGTCGAGTCTGACGCCGAGTCCCGAGTCGGCCTTGCCGAGTCCCGTTTCTTTGGTTTTCACCATAATTTGTCATCACTATCTGATAGTTCTGATACTTAATGTAAGTATAGATGCCAAGCTAATAAGATGAGAGGGGGGGGGTGAATCATACAAACTTAATCTTCCAGATGAGAAGGGGGGGGGGGGGGGGTGAATCATACAAACTTAATCTTCCAGATGAGAGTGGGGGGGGTGATTCATACAAACTTAATCTTCCATAAAAACATCAGATTCAACCTCAGTAACCTTTACTTTAGTAATATAGCCAAAACTGCTAAACATGTAAACTCACAAGCATATAAACATCATAACACTCATAACACCAGATTTAACGTGGAAACCCAAATAGAGAAAAACCACTGTGGGATTTCGGACCCACTAAGAAATATACTCTTCTAGAGTATGCTCGGTTAAAACAAAATCCTATTAAAGATTACAAACACATTGCTAGATGTGACCCGGTTAAGGGATTTCCCTTAGATCTGTTAGGATCTTCACCTTGTTAGAAGTGACCTTGTTAAAGGATTTCAAACACTCAATCAAAATGTCACCTTGCTAGAGGGTTTTACAAATAAGACTGTTAAGTCCACTCGGTTAAGAGATTTTCTGTCACTTCACAAAATAACAGTAATAAAAATCTATCTGCAACTTCACATCTAAAATGCTAAAGCAGATTCTTATTTTCTCAATACAATATAGACATAAAACTAATCTTGTCCATCTGCTGGGCTCTATACTTTGTTATTCAAAACAGGTCTTCAAGCTTCTATGCTCAGTAATCACTATGTAGCATCCCTATGCATACACTTGCTCGCATACATTGTTTATCAACAGTTCCTTATTTATAAATAATAGCTAACTGCTTAATCTCCTTGATCACATTTCCCATGATCAATCATAGCCATCAGATCTTCAAACTTTGTCCAGGTTCAATGTATTCGCCGATCTGAAAACGTTTTACCCCGCCTTGGAACTTATATATATTTCTTGGAACTTGTGCTAGGGTATTGCAGTTCAATCTGAGCTGTAGATCTTCTTGTCGATTTTCCTTTGCCATAGATTCTTTAACAAACTTCATTCACGACATACCAATCATTTAATCATGGCTAGCTCATCAACTTCCTTCATTAAATAATGCTTTTATTTATTCAATGCATTCTGTTATTACTCGGTTGCAACTCGGTAAATACTAAACTTCACTCGATAGACATTTCGCCTTCATTAACCGATAGCGATAACCTTAGGGTTTAACGACTAGGTTCCACAGGGTTTACCGACTAGGTTCTTTGCTCGATAACATAGTATAGTATTAACCTTACAATCAATAACATATGTATGATATCAAAACAATCTAAACATCATAATCTCATCATTGTCTAACTCGGTAATAGTTTCCCATTGAATAACTTATTTCTCCCCTTATTCATCATATTCTTTCTGTGTCTTTTACCGACATCTTTATACTCATCAAATCATACTTCTCAAGATATGGCAACATCATACTGAATTAGAAAATCAATTTCTTGACATCAATGACAAAATAATAATATTAAGACAGTAATCATCCTTAATCAGTTATATCCATAATCATCAACAACCTTCTCAATATCCTTATTGAAATGCCAACAATCTCTACTTGTCTATTATAATGCCAACACTATCATATATTTAATTTGCATTATATTTATTTATTTATTTTGAGTTAATTGTCACAACAAATCCACAAACCAATAACAAAAGATCACATTAACACATTATCATTCCGAAGTAGTTTCATTTTTATCTATCCCCGTGTTTTGATTCTCTATTTATTTTCTTTAGAATTGGTTGTTAAATTTATTGCTTGATTATTATATTATAATATATCATCAAAGGGTATATGCACGAAGTTGTGGTACCAAAAAGGTGCCACACTTCAAAAAAAATAAAAAAATGGTCATAAGACGCGGGCCTTATGACCTTTGCAGAATTTAAAAAAACCCAAGTTCGCATTTTGGATGCATGCTGCATTCCCAAATATGCGTTTTGGTGATTTGGGGTGCCATTTTCTTGCGCTCGCCCTTTGTAGAAGCTTGATATTGGGCACTAAGTTGTCCATCTCTCATCAAAATGTCGCCACTCTATCAAAGAGCTCAAAGAGGTATGTATTTTTGTTTTCTTATTGTTTTTTTTTTGTTAATTTGAACATTAAACTAGGTTTATTGATTTAAATTTATTTTCATTATTAGGAAATGAGATTAGGCAAGAAAATGTTGAAAATACTCAATCACCTCCTCATGAAAACCATATTGAAGAAGAAGCACATCAAGAACCTCCTACAATCCCTAGACATCCCATAGGTACACAAGAAAACCTATTAGGTCAAATAGAAAACAGCCAAAAAGAGCTTGAAGGTTTAATCACAAGGCTAAAAGATCCCATTGGAACAAACTCCCATAGGACAAACCTTGCCATTTCTTTGCAATCTATTGTATCTCACATAGAATCTGTGAGTGGGCAAATAAATTTTTGGTCCAGTAAGAAGGAAGAACAAAAGCAATTTTATGCTGACAAATTATCATATGCTGCAGTGAAGAAAAAGAAAATTAATAAATTTGACTTGTGTGCTCTTTTTATGGACCCCCGAATGAATCAACCTTTACACCCTGGATGTAGGAGATTCCCTATTCATTGGTGTCATCATGAAGGGATTAAGAACAATTTTTGGGATAGGTGGTGGATGGCATTTGATCAGCCCCCATGCAATAATCATGAGGTACCCCAATACTCTTTGAGAAAACTGTACTGTGAGTTTGTCCTTAATGAGATCCCTTGAACTATTTTGATTTTCTAGATTTCCAAGGTAGAGGTGGGGGTTCCTCACATGATAGAGAGGGTGCACAACGTGATCCAAATCTCCCACCAAGACCCTTGGCCAGACCTATGGTGGAGCATGTTATTATTCCTTCCATTGTGAAGGAGAGTATTGAGGTCGAAACTCTAGATTCCATTAGCTCACTCACTCAGACCCTTATACAGTATGCTAGGCCTCTAGTAGAGGGTGATGCGAGTGATGATGGTGATTCTTTTAGGCATCGAGTTCCAACTCATTTTTGTTGATCTTGTGGTTCTCTTTGCAATTATGATCCTAATAGTTCTAAGAATGCACGTGCACGAGCGAAGTTTGCTACAGAGAACATTGTCATGATAGAATCCTTGCTAAATGAAACATTTGGCATTGATACCCAGGTGAATTTCATTACAAGTTCATTTCATTCTTTTTATTAAATATTATATGGAAATTTGAGAATATATCTAAATTAGTAAATTATTATGATAAAAAATCAGGGTCAAAGTGTTCACAATACTAGCAACATTCGTGCAGCACCCTTTTTCACGACTTCGTTGACTCCATGGGTATACAACGAGTGAAGAAATATAATTATTATATGTAGATAGTTGAACCTTATGTGAATGATTTTCTAATTACTCATTTTGGATGTCAAATAGTTTGATGCTAGAGCTTCAACATCAACACCTCGTAGTGTATTTCATCGACAATCTTTCACCCAGGTAAGCAATTTATCTTTAATGTTGTTATTAAATAATATAGATAGTTTTGGCAATTAATCAATATAATTTGTTTAATTTTCAGATGTTGACATCAGAGACTCCTCCTATTGTCCATGCGTCAATGGAGCCCAGTATTGCTGCAGCAGTAGCAAGTTCAATTGCTTTGACAAAAGTATGAGACATATTTTTAAATTTAGTAAATTTAGCATTACATTTGTTATCTTAATAATATGTTATTGAAAATTTTAACGACACTTGTATTTAGTTTAATTTATATTGTGATGCTTACAAGAGGGTCTTGTCACTCCAGATCATGAACGTGCACCTATTGTGGATGAACATCATGATTATTTATATGTTGTAAGTGACTATTCTATTACATGTCATTCTAAACTTCAATTTTTGTATATGCTAACACCATTCTTTTCATTGTATCAGGTGGAGCTACAAAAAAGTCTAGAGAGGAGGTCGAGTGGACATATTCGAAAGATACCTGCATCATATGCATATCCATCCCCTCGACATGCAAAGATATCTCGTGATCTGTTTCCTTCCCCTAGAGGGAAATGAATAGAATAGGGTCCTATGTTGTATGCCTATATGGCAATTTTGAATATATGTTTTGTATTACGAATATGTGACATTCTATGTCCATATGGCTTTTGGCAAGCTCCTATTTGACTTTATTGGATACCATGTTGTATGCCTATATGGCAATTTTGAACATATGTTTTGTATTATGAATATGTGACATTCTATGTCCATATGTTTTGTATTACCAATATGTGACATTCAATGTCCATATGGCTTTTGGCAAGCCCCTATTTGACTTTATTGGATATGATGTTGTATGCCTTTATAGAAATTTTGAACATATGTTTTGTTTTATGAATACATGAAATTCTATGTCCATATGGCTTTTGGCAAGTCTATTTGTCTGTATACGATATATTTGATAGTTTTAATGGTATACAATGTTGTATGGATTTGTATATTTTTGGTTAATGCAAATCATTTATCATGGTTATCCATAATTGCAATACAAATGATTAAATGAATGATTGCACAAAGTTTATTGTTACTTAAGCTTTGAACCTAAATATGTGTTTGTAATCCAAGACACAAGCTTATGGAGATCAACACAAATTCAATAGTTATAGTCGAAATAAGACTATATAAAGGAAACATGGAAAGAACCAAAATTAGACAATGTAAGACACCATTGTACCAATACTCACTCTAAAAAAATTGCATATCCCATACACTTCTATTCATCTAATGCATGCACTTAAGCAATTTCGCTGCTAGGGTGTGGCCCACAACAATCAGACGAGTTGGAGAGAAAAACGAAGGCATTCCTAGCATAAACCTGGCCACCCCGATGTGTACAAGCTGACGGTTTGGTGCCGCGATGAGCGGATTGAAAGATGGGGAATTCTACAACTTTTCATTGAACTCATCTGACACTTTTTGTCGCAACCGAGAAAGTCTCACCACGAGCAACTGGATCCGAGTCTACCTAGACCAAGAGAGGATTTTTTAGAGTTCCATAACATGACCCCCTAGGATTAGATGACTCATTCTTAGGATTAACGAGCACCAAGAAACGCAATGCCGAATATTGACAACTTTGAGCAACTTGAGCACTTAGGCGATTTCGCTGCTAGGGTGTGGCCTACAATGATTGAATGAGTTGGAGAGAAAAATGAAGGCATTCCTAACATAAACCCAGCCACCCCAACGCGTATGAGCTGACGGTTCGGTGTCACGATGAGCGGATTGAAAGATGGGAAATTGTGCAACTTTTCATTGAACTCATCTAACGCTTTTTGTCGCAACCGAGAAAGTGTCGCCACGAGCAATTAGATCTGAGTCTACCTAAATCGAGAGAGGATTTTTTAGAGTGCCATAACACGACCTCATAGGATTAGATGGATCGTTCTTATGATTAAAGGGTGCCAAGATACGCGATGCCGAATATTGACAACTTTGAGCAACTTGAGCACTTAAGCGATTTCGCTACTAGGGTGTGGCCCACAATGATCGGGCGAGTTGGAGAGAAAAATGAAGGCATTCCTAGTATAAACCTGACCACCCCAATGCGTATGAGCTGACGGTTTGGTGCCGCGACGAGCGGATTGAAAGATGGGGCATTGTGCAACTTTTCATTGAACTCATCTAACACTTTTTGTCACAACCGAGAAAGTGTTGCCACAAGCAACTGGATCCGATTCTACCTAAACCAAGAGAGGCTTTTTTAGAGTGCCACAACATGACCCCATAGGATCAGACGACTAATTCTTATGATTAACAGGCGCTGAGAAAAGGGATGTTGAATATTGACAACTTTGAGCACTTATCAGACGAGTTGGAGAGCAAAACGAAGGCATTCCTAGCATAAACCCAACCACCCTGATGCGTACGAGTTGACAGTTTGGTGCCGCGACAAGCGATTTGAAAGATGGGGCATTGTGCAACTTTTCATTCAACTCATCTGATGCTTTTTGTCGCAACTGAGAAAGTGTCGTCACGAGCAATTGGATCAGAGTCTACCTAAAGCGAGAGAGGATTTTTTAGAGTGCCATAACATGACCCGTAGGATCTAACGACTCATTCTTCTGATTAATGGTCGCCGAGAAACGCAATGCCAAATATTAACAACTTTGAGCAACTTGAGCACTAAAGTGATTTCGCTGCTAGGGTGTGGCCCACAATGATCGGATGCGTTGGAGAGAAAAACGAAGGCATTCCTAGCGTAAAACCTACCACCCCGACGTGTACGACCTAATGGTTTGGTGCCGCGATGAGTGGATTGAAAGATGGGGTGTTGTGCAACTTTTCATTGAACTCATTTGACATTTTTTGTCGCAACCGAGAAAGTGTTGCCATGAGAAACTAGATCCAAGTCTACCTAAACCAAGAGAGGATTTTTTAGAGTGCCATAACACGACCCCGTAAGATCAGATGACTTATTCTTATGATTAACAGACGCTGAGAAACGTGATGCCGAATATTGACAACTTTGAGCAACTTGAGCACTTAGGTGATTTCGCTGCTAGGGTGTGCCCCGCAATGATTAGATGAGTGGGAGAGAAAAATGAAAGAATTACTAGCGTAAACCTAACCACCCCAATGCATACAAGATCACGGTTTGGTTTCATAATGAGCAGATTGAAAGATGGGGCATTGTGTAACTTTTAATTGAAGTCATCTAACATTTTTTTGTCGCAACCGAGAAAGTGTCACCACGAACAATTGGATCTGAGTCTACCTAAATCGAGAGAGGCATTTTTAGAGTGCCATAACATGACCTTGTAGAATCAGATGACTCATTCTTATGTTTAACGGGTGTCAAGAAACGCGATGCTGAATATTGACAACTTTGAGCAACTTGAGCACTTAAGCGATTTTGCTACTAGGGTGTGGCCTGCAACGATCAGGCGAGTTGGCAAGAAAAATGAAGGCATTC
Organism: Cryptomeria japonica; assembly: GCF_030272615.1. Taxonomy (NCBI): domain Eukaryota; kingdom Viridiplantae; phylum Streptophyta; class Pinopsida; order Cupressales; family Cupressaceae; genus Cryptomeria; species Cryptomeria japonica. The sequence continues at coordinate 867,646,490 of NC_081409.1, read as the reverse complement.
CTAGCATAAACCTGACCACCCCGACATGTACAAGCTGATGGTTTGGTGCCACGACGAGCGGATTGAAAGATGGGTCATTGTGCAACTTTTCATTGAACTCATCTGACGCTTTTTGTCGCAACCGAGAAAGTGTCACCACGAGCAACTGGATCTGAGTCTACCTAAATGGAGAGGGGATTTTTAGAGTGTCATAACATGACCCCATAGAATCAGATGACTTGTTCTTATAATTAACGGGCACTGAGAAACGCGATGATGAATTTTGAGCAACTTGAGCACTTAAGTGATTTCACTACTAGGGTGTGGCCCGCAACAATCAGTCGAGTTGGAGAGTAAAATAAAGGAATTCCTAGTGTAAACCTGACCACCCTGACGTGTATGAGCTAACAGTTCGATGCCACGACGAGCGTATTGAAAGATGGGGCATTGTGCAACTTTTCATTAAACTCATCTGACGCTTTTTGTCGCAACCGAGAAAGTGTCTCCATGAGCAACTGGATTTGTGTCTACCTAAATCGAGAGAGGATTTTTTAGAGTACCATAACACAACCCCATAGGATCAGATCGCTTGTTCTTATGATTAACGGATGCTGAGAAACGCGATGCCGAATATTGACAACTTTGAACAACTTGATCACTTAAGTGATTTCCCTGCAAGGGTGTGGTCCACAACAATCGGGCGAGTTGGAGAGAAAAATGAAGGCATTCCTAGCGTAAACCCGGCCACCCCGATGCGTACGAGCGGATTAAAAGATGGGGCATTGTGCAACTTTTCATTGAACTCATCTAACGCTTTTTGTTGCAACTGAGAAAGTGTCGCCATGAGCAATTGGATCCAAGTCTACCTAAACCGAGATAGGATTTTTTAGAGTGCCATAACATGATCCCGTAGGATCAGATGACTTGTCCTTGTGATTAACAGGTGCTGAGAAACGTGATGCCAAATATTGACAACTTTGAGCAACTTGAGCACTTAAGCAATTTCGCTGCTAGGGTGTGGCCTGCAACGATCAGACGAGTTGGAAAGAAAAAAAAAGGCATTGCTAGCATACACTCAGCTACCCCAACGCGTGCGAGCTAACGGTTCGATGCCGCGATGAGCAGATTGAAAGATGGGGCATTGTGCAACTTTTCATTCAACTCATTTGACGCTCTTTGTTGCAACTAAGAAAGTGTTGCCACGAACAACTAGAGCTAAGTCTACCTAAACCGAGAGAGGATTTTTTAGAGTGCCATAACATGACCCCATAGGATCTAATGACTCATTCTTATGATTAACGGGCGCTGAGAAATGTGATGCCGAATATTGACAACTTTGAACAACTTGAGCACTAAAGTGATTTCGCTGCTAGGGTGTGGCCCACAATGATCGGACAAGTTGGAGAGAAAAACGAAGGCATTCCTAGCATAAACCCAGCCACCCCGATGTGTAGGAGCTAACAGTTTGGTGCCGCAATGAGCTGATTGAAAGATGGGGCATTGTGTAACTTTTCATTGAACTCATCTGATGCTTTTTGTCGCAACCGAGAAAGTGTCACCACAAGCAATTGTATCCGAGTCTACCTAAACCAAGACAGGCTTTTTTAGAGTTCCATAATATGACCCCATAGGATTAGACGGCTTGTTCTTATGATTAACAGATGCTGAGATACACGATGCCTAATATTGACAACTTTGAGCAACTTGAGCACGTAGGCGATTTCATTGCTAGGGTGTGGCCCACAATGATCAGACGAGTTGGAGAGAAAAACAAAGGAATTCCTAGCATAAACCCAACCTCCCCGATTTATATGAGCTGACAGTTCGGTGTCGCGATGAGCGGATTGAAAGATGGGGCATTGTGCAACTTTTCATTCAACTCATTTGATGCTTTTTGTCGCAACCGAGAAAGTGTCGCCACGAGTAACTGGATCTGAGTCTACTTAAATCGAGGGAGGATTTTTTAGAGTGCCATAATATGACCCCATAGGATCTAATGGCTCACTCTTATTATTAACGGGCATCGAGAAACATGATGCCGAATATTGACAACTTTGAGCAACTTGAGCACTAAAGCGATTTTGCTGCTAGGGTGTGGCCTGCAATGATCAGATGAGTTGGAGAGAAAAATGAAGGAATTCCTAGCGTAAACCCAGCCACCCTGATGTGTACATTTGGATGATTCGATGTCGCGATGAGTGGATTGAAAGATGGGGCATTGTGCAGCTTTTCATTGAACTCATCTGACGCTTTTTGTTGCAACTGAGAAAGTGTTGCCATGAGCAACTGGATCCGAGTCTATGTAAACCGAGAGAGGATTTTTTAGAGTGCCATAACATGACCTCGTAGGATCAGATGGCTTGTTCTTATGATTAATAGCACCGAATAATGCGATGCCGAATATTGACAAATTTGAGCAACTTGAGCACTTAGGCGATTTCGGTGCTAGGGTGTGGCCCGCAACGATCGGATGAGTTGGAGAGAAAAATGAAGGCATCCCTAATATCACTAATACATTTGGACTAGATTTTTTACTGAGGTTTCCAATGGAGAAGGTATATTGTGGCCAAATTTGATTTTTTTTTGAAAACATGCCCACATTCGTCGTAATTCCGACGAAAATTACCCATTTGGTTTCGACGAAGAAGGCATTAGCAATGAGAATTTTCTTTTTTTCAAAAAAGTGCTCGAGTTCATCGTAATTTCGATGACAACTCGTCGTAATTTCGATGACAGCAGCCATTACAAAAATTAAAAAAGAGGCGGGCAATTCATTTGTGAATTGCAATCCCGCATAGGCGTCCATGGCGACTTCAACCCCCAAGAACATCAAACCCACGTCGAAGGCAATCCCACGCAGGAGGTAGATTCAAATTTCCCTAGTTTTTAATTTCATGTTGCAAAAAATATACATGTGGTGGTTAATTGTCCTAGTTTAATCTCATAAAACCATAGAATTGTGATTGAGGAGTGAGTGTTCAATTTTGTATCAGCAATCCCTTCCTCCCATATACGCACGTGTTGATTGTTCACATGAGATCACATCTCTTTGCGGCATCGTATCAAAAAATTCACGAGCCTTGTCCATGTTTCCACATTTTGCATTCATGTCAAGCAGGGAATTTGCAAGTACAACACCTAACAAAATTCCTCTATCCTATATGCTTTGATGGATGTCCATACCCTGTTCCAAAGCTCCCATTTTTGCATAGATAGGGAGGATGCTGGCAAAGGTTGTGGAATTTGGCTTTATGCCTTCCAATTTATTTTTCTTGAAAGTGTCTAAAGCCTTTTCGACAAATCCATTTTGTGCATATCCAGCAATCATTGCAGTCCATGAGACAACATTTCTTTCAGGCATTCTATCAAATAGTTCACGTGCCTTGTCTATGCTTCCACATTTTGCATACATGTCTACCAAGGCAGTTACAACTACAACATCTGACAAAATTTCTCTATCCTTTATGCTTCGATGAATGTCCATACCCTGTTCCAAATCTCCCATTTTGGCACAGGCAGGGAGGATAGTAGCAATGGTCATGGAATTTGGCTTTACACCTGCCGATTGCATTCGCTTGAAAGTTTCTAAAGCCTTCTCAACAAATCCATCTTGTGCAGTTGCAACTACATCTGATAAAATTCCTCTATCTTTTATGCTTTGATGGATGTCCATACCTCCCATTTTGGCATAGGCTGGGAGTAGGCTGGCAAACATAACTAAAGAAATGCAATGATCAGCTCCAAAGACTTCAAACCACTACTAACAAAACCGAGAGTCTAAAATATGATAGGGAATAGTGTGAGCTATCTTGAAATAACATATTTTATTTTCAATTTCTACTAAAACATAATTACTCAGCCATTTAATGTTATTAATAAGTGTTTAATTTATGAAAGAGATAAATGGTTGGCCACAAGTACATGAGTTACTAAATGCACACAAATAAGTGAATTTGATATTCAAAACTATCTACAATGAATTCAATTCTTGTCCATTAGTCATTTATGTTTGCAATAAGCATCTTTCTTTGTTTTTCTTAATTTTTATTCATAGTTATGTGCATATTTCACATTCTATAATTAGGATATCAATTGCTATGGCTGAACACTAGCATGATGTTTGTGTTGTGATATAGATGCGTGGAAACATAATTATTGGATTGTTATATTATAGAGATCATAAATCTAGATATCACATATTAGTTATATCTCTTCTTGGATTGAGTCTAAAGTTGACATACAGTCATAAAGCCATTATTAGCAAATCTATCCATTTCTAGTAAAGACAATTGAGAAAGTCATTTTGATATTAAGAGTTTCTTATCTGTTTACCTATTGATCATTATTAAGCCATAATATTTAGGTCTATTTATCTCTCTTACAAAACCTCTGTGAGTGTCCTAGATTGTCCCTACTACTCACTCTTCAATTCGGAAAAATGGAGTTCTAAAGATTTGTTACACAAGATGGTGTTGAACGTATCAACAAGGCTAGCATGGAAGGCATGTTCAAGCTTCCACTTGTACAACTTACAACAAATGATTTGTTGATAGAAGAAATTCTTGAAATAGGGATACAATTGAAAGACAAGTAAGTACATACAAACCTCCTCAATTGAAAGTAAAATTTGTGTATAAAAAGAGTACATTGAATCCCAATCCATAAACACAATAGAGATACTGATGGAGACTTAATTGGATGTAGCATGTCACACCAAAGTTGTTAGAGTATGCTAAGCTAGTACATAATGTTTCGTAAAGCTACATTAGAATTTTACCCAAATCATTATCTACCAAAACTAACTATAGTAATCCTTTTCAGGACTAATTTCATGGTGCTAGATCTTCATTTAGTTCCACTTCTTGTTGGAGATAAGAACAGTTATTTCTTGAGGTAGATGAATATCCCATCAACAAAGGACAAGACCCTTTCTAGAATATAACAAATTCTACTCCAACAAAAGATCATGGGGGTTTCACTAGAGATATTGAATAAGAGATAGACTTCTACTGCTACATTAAAAGCATTGGCATGTTCTTCATTTATTGATGTAAACTCTCTGTGACGCCACCACAACCAACAAAGGTATAAAAAGTTGTTTGCAATGCATGGATTTTTAGGATTGTTCTTTGAGAAAATAGAATTAAAGTATGGAAGCAAGATCTGCCAGCTCCTAAGGGAAAGACCATGTCAGACAATAATTTATATTTTCTTGCTTGTGAAGAAAGACCATGTCAGACAATATCAATGAACAACAAAATAAGGAGACAATTGCTAGATTGTGGTCTAACTTGAAAAGAAAAGGTGATGGAAAATGTTATTGTTCGTGCAAAATTTGTAAGGGGTCAAAGACTAGAAGACTTCTAATCAAAACAGCGAAGAAACATTGTAGGCTGCATGGTCACATTGAAGGTGGACATGATTATCATCCATTTGTAAGTTTTTCATTATATCGTTTTGACAATTTATATACATAATAAATCACGTGATGATGAGATCATGATCATGGTTTATTTATCTATATCAATTTTATATAGGTCGAGCACCTCGGAGCATATGGTATGGATCAACACAACCCTGAGAATATGATTTTCGAAGTGGATGAACATGGAGGTGTGAATATCAAAGCTGAAGATAATGATCCCATGGAAGATGACGATCATGAGCCAGAAAACACAATTGAAGATGATGGTACAAATACATTGATCCATGACTCATTTAGTACTCGCGCAGCTGATCATGATAATGAAGATGACCTTGATGTTCTTCATGATGTCCCTCTACTTGAGAAGGCATCTGAGGCCCTTTATGAAGGCTCGCAAGCAACTCTTCTCTCCGTTGTATTGTTGTTGGTGAACTTGAAGGTTATGAATGGTTTATCCAACATAACAATGTCACGTATGTTAAGGCATGTCATATATGTCATAATAAACTATGAATCATGTTGTACCATTAATATTCTTTATTATAACAAATTATATTTTGTTGCTGTAGATTGATAGGTGAGTTTTTGTTACCACCATCAAATATTCTACCTCGCTCATATCGAGAATTATCTGTCGTTATGAAAGATATTGGAATGGAGTATCAAGCAATAGATGCTTGTCCCAATGATCATATTATATATCACAAACAACATGAATTCCGAACTGAATGCCCTGAATGTCATATTAGTAGATATCGAACAGATCAAATAACAAAAAGGGTTCCTCGCAAGGTTCTTCGCTATATTCCCATTATTCCACATATGCAATGATTATTCAAGTGCACTACCTTGGCACAATTTATGGATTACCATGCACGCAATAGAATTCGAGATGACATTATTCGAATGCCTGTGGATGGTTCAACATTTATGGACATAGAGGAAAAGTGGCCACACTTTAAAGAAGAATCTCATAATCTCAGGCTTTCATTGGCAGCGGACGGTGTCAATCCATTTGGAGAGATGAGATTTGTTTACTCAGTGTGGCTTATTTTTGTTATCAACAATAACATTCCTCCATGGATGTCAATAAAGAGGGAGCATATAATGTTGGCAATGATTGTTCCAGGTATTTTATCATTTAAATATAGTCGTCTAAATTTAATTATAAATATTGCAGTAAAATGGTCATAATAATTATGTAATGTTTTTGTTCATTCGATGACGTAAGTACCAAGTTAAAGATATGAATGTATATATCGAGCCTCTTATCGACGAGTTGCTGGAGTTATGGAATGGTGTCACTATGTATGACGTCTCTAGACCAATAGGACAAAGACAATTTCAATTCCATGCGATGCTTCTATGGAAAATACACGATGCCCCAGGGCTAACACATTTTTGTGGTATGTTATTGTGTTTAAGTTGTGCATGAACATTATAATTCAAAAAATTATCATATTTAATCCAATTATACATTATCTTGTAGGTCTTCAAACAAAGGGAAAATTTGCATGTCTTGTTTGTGGTCCAAAGATGAAATCTCGTCATTCAAAAAGTTTAGGAAAGCAAGTGTTTGATGAGTATAGGCACTTTCTCCACAAAAATCATAAGTATTGAAATACTGAAAAACATCTTTTCAATGGGAAAGAAGAGAATACATCAAAGCCACGAAGAATGACACCTCACCTGTGGAAGTTGGAATATAATAGAATTAATCATCAAGGTAATGCCATTCCATCTATTGGTTTGTCATAAAACATCTTTTCTATTTTGTTTTGTTTACTGATGATGTGATTGATGATCATGATGGTCGTGAAGGCATAAATGACCACCTTCCTAAGGGAATAAAAAGTTATCCCCGACAATTTAGTAGGTTGCCCTACTACGAGCAGTTACAAATTATTCATTTGTTTGATAGTATGCATATTGGAAAGAATATAACAGAGACATTATGGAAAATATTGGATGGAAGGCGTGACAAAGAAAAAATTATCAAAATATGTAGTGACATTTAGGATTCCAATCATGCAATGATAAATGTCATTCAATCAAATAGCCATGGAGACCAGATTAATATAAGTGAGCTTCCTTGGTTATTAACGGACCAGCAAAGCAATGCTATAAAAGAAATCATACAAAAAATTCGATTTCCCAGAGGATTTGCTGCAAACATAAACAATCTCATATCAAAGAAAAGTGAATTTGGGCCAGGGATGAAAATGCATGACTGGCATACCTTTATTAAGGTAATTCATGTTCTTGTGTTTTTAGTATGTATTTAAGTACTGAGCGTACATGTACTTTTCATTATGTTACAAAAAAATGAAAAGATAATTTTATAATTGTTGCAGTACGTTCTACCTCTATCTCTCCCAGATGACTTCGACAATAATGTCAAGCAAGTCATATATGATCTTGGAAAATACATAAGGTAAGTAGTGATATTTGTTTAGTTTGTTGTATAGATATTATATTTGTGATTTGTTTTACTTCTTATGTAATATATTTTTTTGCGTCTTGAATACCTTGTAGGTGGTTGTCATGTAAAGAAATCCATAAAGACGATATAAAATATTGGAAGAGAAAAATTCCTCATTTAATTTGTGAAATGCAAAAGTGTCTACCTCTAGCTTTTTTCAATGCACAAGAACACTACCTCATACACCAAGTTGAGGAGATTGAATTGTGTGGACCTGTACACACTAGTTTAATGTGGATGGTTGAAAGGCACTTGAAATTTTTGAAGGCTTTGGTTCGACAAAGAGCACATCCTGAGGGTTCTATGGTGGAGGGATATATGGTATACCAAGCTATGGTGTACATTTCTGAATATCTTCCTAAGTTTGTAGCAAAGATCCACGTGGATCACATTTGGGATCCCAACACCATTAACAAATTTGAAGGGGAGTACTTGATGGGGAAAGGTAGATTGAGGAAAGTGAGAGGTAATTATAAGATGTTATTGTAGTTAATTAATTCTTAATCTTCAAAATAAATCAATTGTAAGACGTCTATTTATTTTTTGTATAGTTGGTCGAGAGTGGGATGCACTACATTTGTATATTGCAAACAATCTTGATTGGATGACGGTATGGATTGAACATTGTCAACATTCTGGATGCACGTTAACATGGGAAGGTGTGGCTTCATTGGTTAAAGAAGCACATCGTAATGGAGATTCCAATGTTATGCAAAGGGAAATTGATTTAGCATATGGTTTAAGAGATAAATAGGTACATATAAATTTATTAATCACCCATATGTTTATCAACTCACAATGCAATACATTTTACATGTTTGACATATCGCAGGTCAAACACCACAATGCTATGTGTTGCAATGGTCATAAATTTCGCATAAAAAAGTTGGATGACACGAAGAAAACTTGTGATTCTGGCATCACTGCAGTCTTTGAGGTGACAAATATTTCATCAAGAAATGACATTCATCCTCAACAGTCTCAAAATCGATACTATGGCATTTTGGATGATATACTTGAGTGTGACTTTAATTCCGTCAAATTAGTTTTGTTCGTCATCAAATGGTACAAGCTACGATTGAATAAAAATGATCCTAATAGAATTGTTATTGAACATGATAATGGTTTTATAATGCTAAATACAAGGTCATTTGAACCAGTGGGGGATGAGCCCTATGTTCTTCCAAGCCAATGTGAGCAAGTATTTTACTTTGAGGTTCCACATAAACCGGGTTGGTCATTTGTTGTTAGACATGATCCAAGAGGAAGGTCGATAAAGTATAATGTGATGGAAGAAGAAGATACCGAAGAAGAAGATACTGAAGAAGTAGAAGATGAAGTGGATGATGATCACGATCGACAGTTTCACAATGACAATGAAGAAGAACAAGAAGAAGAATAAGATGATGATGATGATGATGATGATGATGATGATGATGATGATGATGATGATGATGGTGGTGGTGGTGGTGGTGATGGTGATGATGGTGATGATGATGGCAAAGACATTGATGATGATGATGATGACGACGATGATGACGACGACGATGATGATGATGATGATGATGATGATGATGATGATGATGATGATGATGATGATGATGATGATTATGATGACCTTGATGTTCATGATGATGAGGAATGAAATGTATGAGGAATGCAATTAGTATATTATCTATTGAATATTGACTTCTCGATAGAATTTTTTTTACATAATTAATTCATTCTGTTTTGAATTCTAATGCCATTACATAATTAATTCATGATGCACCTTTTAATATGGAGATGGAGATAGGGGGTTGACTATTTATGTGACAATTTTTAAACTGTGTTTATTTATGGAAATTGGATTGTTTATTAGCTATGTGACTATTTATGTGACCATTTAGTTGAGGATCCTGCATAGTCTACATAAAGTAAAGGTAAGGAATTACAAAATTTACAATGACTTTGATGACAACATCTTTTTATTATTTAATACTCTTTTTGTCTACAAAGTTCATGTTGTTCATGTTGTGTATGATGTAATTTCGCTAATGTTTTTATATTTTTTCTTTGTCACAAGCCGACATGGATCCATCACATATCGCAGACAGAGATGTACCTTGCGACACTTCTACCAAGCAGGTAAACCTCATTGTAATTGTACAAATTAGGTAGAAGCAAACTGTTACATTATTATGTTCTTTTTTTTAGTGATTTATACTAATTTTGTAATTGTTAATGATATTCTTGACACAGATAGATGTTCGGGGAAAGGGAAAGGGAGTTGCAGTACCTGAGCACCTTTCTATGGATGTCGAATCATTAGGGTTAAACAATGATGACCTTGAAGATCCCACAGACCTTGTGAAATTATTTAAAATGCCTCTTATAAAAATTAGAAAAGAGATTGTTGCTTTGGCAGCCGTGCATCATACCACTGATGAGATACGACAGAGGGTGGAATTATTGTATAAGACAGCAGAAAACTTGCAAGTAAGCAGTAATGAAAGCTTTAATTATAACAAAAGTTCAATAATGGTTTATATTTTATTCTCTTTTTATGTCATTAACTAAAATATGTACGTATTGTTTTTACAACAATTTATCCGCCATCATGAAAGTCGTTCCTACAATCAGGGTGTTGCAGGATCAGGTGATGATGATTTTCTTGTATTATCACTTGCTTGGCTTATCACTCTAAGTACCCAAAACACATCATACTTGATACTGTCAATTTTCAAAATAAAGGTTCATCCTTGTTTACAATTCTTGCACTTTTCATATATTTAATGTATTATTCTTTAGGTGTTGTCAATGTTACTGTGCAAATGCCGATGCTGCCTCATCAGAGGTCACCCTCACTTGTATTGCCGACTGCAATGTTGGCAACATGTAGCATGCAGACATCCTCTAGTGCACATCATATTGGCCCGCCCACTATTGGTAGACCCCTCTTTTTCTCTATCTTCTGTCATGTGTTTATTTCCCTTCAAGCATTCTTTCTTGAATTCTAATGCCATTTCATAGTGGATTCATTTTTTGCAGGAGAAGATGCACATGAGGATGTGCCACATACGACTACTATTGATAACATAGCATTGTTTCCTGGATCTTCTCGTATTGCTAGTACGGGAACATTGCAGGCCACATTCGTGGTGAGCGACGAAGAAATGCTTCCCTTAAAGATACAAAAGGTTCCAGGTACTTTAAAATTATTATTATATATACTCTAATTGTAATTTACTTTATGATCACTCATTTTGGACTAATATTGATCCCATGAATTTTTTACAGGCAATGATATTTTCTATAAACATCTTAGTGACATTGCATTGCAGATATTTGGGCCTACCATACGTAAAAGGTGGTACATCATATGTGAACTAACCCTTATCCACTTTTGATTTCATATCATTGCTAGAATACTTTTCCTTTGATCCATTTCTTGAAGTGTAATAAATGTAGCTTCAGTTCATTTCTAAATCTAACAGGTTTGTTTTTGCTTTAAAAGGTGGAATGACCAAGAAAAAAGGTTAAAACATGAACTGACAAACCACATGGTTAAGTGGTTTGGAAATGACACCTTTGACAAAACCAAGCTCCTTGAAAAAGTTGGCACATATCTAAAGTATGTGAGGGACCAATATAGGACCCATTTGGAGAGGAACCTAAAGTACGAGCGTCCCCCCATGATTCTAGAGAGGGAGTGGAAGGACCTGATTTTGGATGCCAAGGAGAGAATTGAAAGGAAAAAAGGAAATACACCAGTAGACGCCAGAAGAAGGTACAAGATACTATTAAGAATGTAATTATGTACTAATTAATTACTCTTTATATTTATATAATCTAACATATTTCAAACTTTTTATAGATTGAGTGACACGTCAAAGGCAACCAAAGCAAGGCAAGAAAAGCACAGGCAACACAAACTTGGCTCTGGTGGTTACATGAAACTTGTTGCACGAATTGTAAGTATCTCATGTAAACTCCCATATTGTCTCAAAATATTAATAAATTTCAAACATTTTTTTTTTATCAAACAATGCAAGCAAAATTCACAGTACCAAGCAAAAATGCAGGGCTCTGAATTCAATAGAGCGCCCACAGAAGATGACAAGAGAATTGCCTACAAGCAAGGCTATTCAGTCATGGTTGATCGGCTACAAGAATTGAGTGGGCATACACAACATTCGACTGCATCCGTCACATAGGTAAATATGGTAAATGGAAGTTGTTTCAAATTGAATACTTTACCAATAATCTAATTGATGTTGAGTTCCAACATAAAGTGACTATATTTGTTTTAAATAAGCAAGCAATGATAACAATGTGCATGTCATTGGAATGCAGACTGCTAATTGTGAAACACCACCTGCACATGAATGTCTAGATGTGCATCCCAGTAGTGGAGGTATTCATTTGCTATTCAAATTTATTTATTTAGCTATTAATACAATTAAATATCTTAATTTGTAATTAGAGTAGTAATTAATGTAACCTTTCTTGTTAATATTTTAGAGCATGTAGTCGGTGGTGAGCAAGTGGAGCATGATCTGGGTACACAACCTCAAGAACGTGATGTTCCCCACTCAGGTGAAGAGGACCGTGGTGTTCAGCATGTTGAGGTTGAGGCTACACAAAATGATGTGGCCCCATCAAGTAAAGAGCACAACAATTATGTTCTCTAAATTAATGAAATACTTGTAACAATAATTTTTTTTTTTTTTGAATTTAACCCACTTCTTTGTTATTGCAGAGGACCCCCCTTCGCTTCAGTGTCCTCGTCCTCAGTAGAGGACTAAGCATACATTGAGATCATGAGCAGTTGGCGGAACATCTGCAGAGGGGGGAAATGATGAAGACACCAATGTTCCACTTAGTCTTTTCATAGCTTCAAAGAAAAAACAAAGAAAGAAATGATTGTAATCTAACTTATTTGATAATGACTGATTTTTATGTGTTAGTGAATGTAATTATGTGCTAATTAATGGTTATGGATGATATGTGTTAATTAATATTGATGAATGTTGCGTGTTAATTAATGTTAATCAATGATATGTGTTAATGAACGTTATGTGATATTAATGAATGAATGCTATATTAATGGTAGAAAGAATTAATGAATGAATGTTATAAGATGTTAACGGGGAATTTAGAGTTATGTTAGGGGGGGGAGGGGCCAAATGAGCTTCCACCTTCATGTGGTTGGCCTTGTTAAGTAGAGAATATTAAACTATTCTCAAAACCAAGCGAAGCTCAACAAGGTAACACACTTTTCAATATTTCATTATGTTGCACAGTTAATCTTATTGAATAATGTATATTGAATCTTAATTGCAGGGTCCAATAGAGCCAACATGAACAACAACACCACGAACAATATGAGTTGCTTCTAGTGTTGATATCCAAGGTGGGACTACAAAAGTTATGAATATGCCTCATCCTTGTAAGTTTTTTTATTACAACTCCTAATTCTTGAGACTAAACTTTTTGTTCTTGATGTTTTTCACTAGTTGTCATAACCTCTGACTTTGATGCTTGTGCCTTAATAGAACTAGATGTTTCTTGTATGCATACTTGGTCAGGGACTGCATTATGATGCTATAGGGCTACAAATTAAGATTATTTATTGTATTGAGTTGCACATTTGACATGAGTTCCCCTATGACTGCTATGCACATTTATGTATATACACTATTTCTAGTCTGTATATTGATATTAATTTGGAGAAAATATTACAAAACTCAGAGTATTCTCCATAAGACTAGAAAAAATCTCAAATAAATTTCTGCAGCGTTTTCTTACAATTACTTGCGATCATTTTTTTAGGAGTCCTGGTATCCATTTATAATAGTATGGATGCATACAAGCTTTGGACCCTTCGAAAGAAAGTTTGTTACAAACAACCGGTCATTTTTAAGAAGCTGTTATAAGTCCTTTTCAACATCTGCAGCTTCCTCTACTTGTTGTTCTATTGCAACCTCCTGTAACTGCTCTCGAGCATCTTCTTTCTGTCCCATATACTTATCTTTCCACTCCTAATACACATCATCACTAGGCCAAGTAAAACTAGCAATCTTCTGTTTCATATCTTCTAGCCGCTTCCAAGTGACTCGTACATGCCCAATCTCTGCTTCTATGAAACCATAATGAGATTTCAATTTTTCAATTTCCTCAATTGTTTGGAGAAATAAGGATGTGTCATCAGTACTAATAATCTAATTGATCCTTAGGGACAAATTGTGGTCCACCTCCTTTAACCAAGTCTTCTCTTCCTTTAGCTAGACAAGACCAATGAAACCTCTTGGAAACATTTCAAATTTATGATTTGCATATTCTTTCCTATAAGGTTGGGCTTTTCTTTTTATACCTACCCTTTCCACTGAAATAATATTCATCTCTTTTATAAACTCACATGTGGACCTTAGATTGTCATTCTCTTCTGCATCTACATGGGAAGAACACATGAGCTCTAACTCTTTACCTCTAGGCACCCACTTATTCAGGATTGGTTCTAAAGTGGCTTCTTCTTCTCTCAATTTGATCAAAATCTCAAGAATCCTCTTCATATTTATGTATACATTGGAGGTTTTGACTAAGTTAGCAAACTTCAAGATGGTGGCTTTCACTTTCTCCTCATATTTGTTTGCATACAATGTCTGAGCTTGTTTCAATTTTTCCAACTCATGTTGGACATTTTTAGGTAATCGGGAACTAGAAGGCATAGGAGAAGGGGGATATTCAATGATGGGACTAGTAGGAGGGGGTCTTGTTGGAGAGGAGGCTATCATGAGTGTAGAAGATTCACCAAGATGATATTGACCTGCCAGTTAACTCTAAAGTCTAGCAATTATGATGTCTCTGTTGGCTATTCCTTCTTTAGCATCATTGTAAGCTTTTAAAATAGTCTCCAACTTCAATTGGAGATTAGCCTTTTCGTGTACCTCTTTCTCTGCCACCACAAAACTGAATTTTGCAATCTCTGGGACTGTGCTTACAGCTTCCACTACCCCTATGTCTTGGACTCTTTTAACTATCATGCCTTCTAAGAGGCTAGAATCTGATGCATCCTTTCTTTTGTTTTCATCCTTCTTTAAAGACCACATGACAAGAGTAGCATTATCTTTGATGAATGTCACTCCTTCCATAGGCTTTGTTTCTTTCCTCACTGCATCAAGCACTAAGGCATCAGCTATATCCCATTCAGGGAGAATCAACACACTAGCCTTTGCTACCATTTCTCTTCCTTTCTCAGGGGTGATTGCTTTGAACTCCTCCATCATTTCTTGCTTAACCTCTTCTTCTACCTGAGTTGTAATTTTAAGAGGTTGTTCACTTTTCCTCTATTCACATCTAGTCTTGAATTGATCAATATTTTGCTTCCATAGAAACTATATAAAAGCTCTTGATGTGACAAAATTACTATCAGCTAGGAATTCTTCACTAGCTTTCTTAACAGTAAGGTCCATTTCTTGGCCCTTTAACTCACCATCAGTCAAATCCATTTCAGTATTAGGTGGCTCTTTGGGCATCCCCTCTTGGGTCTCCTCATAGGTATAGACAATCTCACCGAGACTCCCTAACTACAATAATTGTTCAGCCATAGCTTGTTCATCTCTAATGTGGATAGGAGACTGAGATGGAGAATATTGAGGCTCATCAGTTTCAATTTCCTTTCCCACTCTTTGCTTCTTAGGGGAATCCTGGATGTCAATGACATCTTCAATTTTCCTCTTCCCTTTTGAAGTGGAAGGCTCACCTATCACTGGCATTATCACAGTGTACTTTGACCTTTTGTGCATTACATAGTCACCATGTGGGATATCTATAGCAAAGGCAAGCTTAGCCAATACCATCTTAGCCTTATCAGGCTCATTTTGCATTATGGCCTCCCTCTTTTCTTTTAAGGTCTGCATGAGATCTTCAAAATAAAGAATCAGGAATTTTATTTTCTCCTCAAATGGATTGAAGCTAGAAAGGGGGTCATAGCCAGTGTCAAATTGATGGATAAAATCAAGGGCTTTCTTATATGCCACCCACTTCTCCTTCCTCAGTTCTTTCTCATCTAAGTTGAATTCATTTCTAATCAAATCTTCTGGGAACTGAAATTGATGTGGCCTACCTCTGCACACTGCTCTTTTTCTGAACAAGCCATTGAAAAAATCCTCGAGGTTTGCACATCTTGACACTGCAGTAGATAGCCTATATGGCTTAAAGAAATCTTCAAAAAATCTCCATCCACCCTTAGTGATCACAAAATGGTGAGCCATGGTAATAGTTGGGAAAATAGTCCCTTTACCTCTATTGGTTAGCTCTACTTCTTGTACTCCCCCAATTTGTCACAGGGTACAAATATATGTCTCCCCAATTGTGAACAATCTTGATATCCTCTGCAAACTCCTTTGGTATGAGAAACTCCAAAAGAGCCTTAGGAATTATAGGGTTTTCAAAGAATCCTTATTTTAGATGCAAAGCATCTATCAAACTTTAAATAATTTGCATCTTCTCTATCCCAAGATAGAACACTACTCCACAATTGCACTGGCATCTCTTCTTTATCCTTGACCTTAATTAGGTCCATCTCCTTTCCAAAATAATCAACCCCTTTGAATAGAAACATATGCATTAACATGGGGTACCATCCAAATGGCCTATCCACCTTACCATTTTTTATTCCTACTAGCCCTTTATGAATTGCATCAGCAAGGTATGAGGCATAATCAAATGTTATTGCTAGGGAGGGGTTTAGAATTTGTGCAATCATTAACATATAATGGGTTGGCATATTCTTTTCAGCATCCTCTCCAAAAATTTGGCATAATGCCCAATACATACCCTTAGCTCTCAGAGTGAATAGGTTGAGAGAGAATGGTTCCATTGTGTTGGGGCCTACAACTGTTAACCCCCCTATCTTTAGAAAGAATTCTTTCAATGGGCCACTTCTAAGATGATCCCTTTGTCTATTGTAAACCTGGGCTAACGACTCAAAGTCAATAGGTTCTAACAAATTGGAGGACTCACTGAGTTTAAACACTTTCCTGAATTCATCTTCATTTATCTCAATCAAGACTGATCCCTTTATGTTCCTGATGCATCTTGCCACAGAGTCATAATTCTGTGCAATCAGGGCTAACAGATCTACATCCATAAAAACACTTGGGACCATAAGCTTTCCTACATCCTGCTCCCATACGCCATTCAAAGGAGCTGGGGAATTCCTCTGCCCAAAACCAACTTTGAAGAGTCCTAAGCCTGAAAGTCCTATTTCAGGGTCCCTCAACCAATTACCCTTATCATAAAGGCCATCTCCAATTTTTAGACAAGGGTTCTTAGGTACTAGATCTTTGGCCTTAGCCCCAGCATTGGTGGACATGGTTAATTGCTCTAAAAAATCATCACAGATATTTCGGTCCTGGTAATTCACTCTCCCTGTAAATTCTCTTCTGGGTGCCATTCTGGTCAAACAATTATACCACTAGAAGCTAGCACAGACCTCTAATGAAGTAATTCACACAACAATATTTGAGAACAAACCAAGAGTTATCAAGAAAAGCACAAGAAACTTGATTATTCGCCTAAAGAAAATCGCTCTACAACAAACTTCGATGAAACAATACTTAGCAATCAAGTTGATGCGAACTGAAAAGGGCAAGTTGGCATTTAAGTTTTTAGAAATTAACTCCACATGCTTTGGCTTTCTTTTCAAAATAAAATTCACCAAATCGAATTCAAAACTGGCTCCAATGGGTCAATATTTCTCTAAGTCTTTCCTCTGTTTTGCTCTTTCGCTACTTCGCAGAACATAAAACCCGTGCTCTTTTCTTTCACAAAACAACACTGGTCATTGGATCTCGAGAACTTACATCTCCTTTATCTTCATTTAATCTCTTTGCTTAAGTGTCGAGCCCTACCTCCTTTTTGCCACTTCGTGGAGTTTAACAGTTGTGCACTTTTCCTTCGTGAGGCTGCACCAAGCGTTAGATCAAACTCAAATCACTCGGCCTTTAACTCCAACTGGGACCGTCAATCCTTTTAACTAACCGCGCCTCATCTTGATGGCTAACGGTTTTTGCCATTTCGCTGAGGTTAAGCTGTGGGCATCTTCGGGTCACGAAACAATGAGAAGCATTGGATCAATCTCGAGATGAATGCCTTTTAAGTGGGCCCTTTATCTAGGAATTACTTACCCCACTTGTTATCCGGTTAATAAACGCTACATGGCAGTCGGCCATTAGCCTTGGAAACTCCTTTTGGTTCCACCCTTAATCTGCCACATGTTCCCTTTTACTATTCCCACATAACTGTCGATTACACCTAGGCAGGCCCTCAACCACTTTTTTAAACCACGTGTCACATCACTCCTCCATGTGATTTCCACCTGTCTTTCGCAACTTCATGAACATTATTCTTCGTTTGGCTTGCAACCACGAAACCACGAGAATCGTTAGATCAAAACAGACCTGATCTGCTTTTAACTTCATACCATGTCTATCCCTTGGGCCCATCGACCTTTTTGCTACTTTGCAATGACTAACTTGCTAGCATCTTATCTTCGCGAATTCACGCGAGCCGTTAGATCTCAAGAACTTGCTCATTGTTTACTCTTTTTATGACAACCTTGCCCGGACCCACTGCATACCGCCAACTCAATGCCTTGTCACCACCATGTCATTGCCAACTAGGGTTACCACATTTACTACCACTCTTAGCAAGACCCTCCACCTTTTCACTATTTCGTTGAAGGTATAGCTCGTGCGTCTCCCGGCCACGAAACAACGAGAAGCCATTGATCTTTTTCCAACCCGATCATTCTTTAACCAAAGAAGACCGCTTATCTCTGGGACCCGCCAAACCCTTTCGCCACTTCACGAAGGTTAAAACACGTTCAGCTTGATCTCACGAAACCATGTTGTCCGTCTGATCGGATGAAACTTGATTGGTGTTTAGCTTTGGTCCAAACCTATATGTCGGGTCCACCTTCACCTTTCGCTACTTCGCGGAAACTAAGTTTCAAGCACTTTTTGGTCACGAATCAACGCGGGCCATCAGATCAACAAAAAATCGCATGATACTTATAAGGCCCGACGGACATTAGAAAAGGCAGATTAAAAGCGAACAAGAATAAAATATTTAAACAGACCGCCTAGGTAAATGACAAGGGGAGAACACTTTTATGATAAATGGACCCATCGCTTAAGTGAATAGTATAGTAATGCCAAATTAGAAACCAAAAGGGCTTTTCTCAGGTATTATTATTTTTTATATCGATGATAATTATTACTTTTTTTAATAAAAATGGTCATCGTTGGAATTATGACGAATACCAAGCTTTCAACCGATGAGTTCTTTGACCGTCGGCAGAGTCCATTGGATTGTCGAATTTCTGACAGACATAGCATCGTCGACCAATCTGATGCCAAGTTTTTTACGGTGGATTTTGTCAACAATCCGATGAAAATTCATCGAAAATCTGACAAACGACCATCGGAAATCAGCTCTGAATGTACTAGTGTATAAACCCAACAACCCCGACGCATACTAGCTGATGGTTTGGTTCCGCGACGAGTAGATTGAAAGATGGGGCATTGTGCAACTTTTCATTGAACTCATCTAATGCTTTTTTGTCTCAACTGAGAAAGTGTTGCCACGAGCAATTGGATCCGAGTCTACCTAAACCAAGAGAGGCATTTTTAGAGTGCCATTCCATGACCTTGTAGGATCAGATGGCTGGTTCTTATGATTAACGAGCGCTGAGAAACGTGATGTCGAATATTGATAACTTTGAGCAACTTGAGCACTTAAGCGATTTCGCTACTAGGGTGTGGCCCACAAGGATCGGGTGAGTTGGAGAGAAAAACGAAGGCATTCCTAGCATAAACCCGGCCACCCCGACATGTACAAGCTGGCCGGTTCGGTGCCATGATGAGTGGGTTGAAAGATGGGGCCTTTCGCAACTTTTCATTGAACTCATCTGACACTTTTTGTCACAACCAAGAAAGTGTTGCCACAAGCAACTGGATCCAAGTCTACATAAACCAAGAGAGGATTTTTTAGAGTGCCATAACATGACCCTGTAGGATCAGATGACTCATTCTTATGATTAACAAGCACCGAGAAACGCGATGCCAAATATTGACAACTTTGAGCACTTAAGCAATTTCGCTACTAGGGTGTGGTCCACAACAATCAGACGAGTTGGAGAGAAAAATGAAGGCATTCCTAGCATAAACCCGACCACCCCGACGTGTATGATCTGTTGGTTTGGTGTCGCGACAAGCGAATTGAAAGATGGGGCATTTTGCAACTTTTCATTGAACTCATCTAATGCTTTTTGTCGCAACTAAGAAAGTGTTGCCACGAGCAACTGGATCTAAGTCTACCTAAACTGTGAGAGGATTTTTTAGAGTGCCATAACATGACCTCGTCAAATCAGATGAATCGTTCTTATGATTAACAGGCACCGAGAAACACGATGTCGAATATTGACAACTTTGAGCAACTTGAGCACTTAAGCAATTTCGTTGCTATGGTGTGGCTCGCAATGATCAAACGAGTTGGAGAGAAAAACAAAGTTATTCCTAGTGTAAACTTGGCCACCCTAGTACATATGAGATGATGGTTCGATGTCGCGATGAGCGGATTGAAAGATGGGGAATTGTGCAACTTTTTATTGAACTCATCTGACGCTTTTTGTTACAACCGAGAAAGTATTGCCACAATAAATTGGATCTGAGTCTACCGAAACCGAAAGAGGATTTTTTAGATTGCCATAACATGACCCCATAGGATCAGATGAATCATTCTTATGATTAATGGGTGTTGAGAAACATGATGCCGAATATTGACAACTTTGAGCAACTTGAGCACTTAAGCGATTTCGATGCGAGGGTGTGGCCCGCAACGATCGGGCAAGCTGGAGAGAAAAGGAAGGCATTCCTAGCATAAAATCAACCACCTTGATGCATACAAGCTGACAGTTTGGTGCCACGATGAGTGGATGGAAAGATGGGGCATTGTGCAACTTTTCATTGAACTCATCTTACGCTTTTTGTCGCAACCGAGAAAATGTCACCACGAGCAACTGGATCTGAGTCTACCTAAACCGAGAGAGGATTTTTTAGAGTGCCATAACATGACCCCATAGGATTAGATGGATCATTCTTATGATTAACGGGCACTGAGAAATGTGATGCTGAATATTGACAACTTTTAGCAAGTTGAGCACTTAAGCGATTTCGCTGCTAGGGTGTAGCCCTCAACGATCGGACGAGTTGGAGAGAAAAATGAAGGCATTAGTAGCGTAAACTCGGCCACTTGGATGCATACAAGCTGATGGTTTGGTGTCATGACGAGTGAATTGAAAGATGGGGCATTGTGCAACTTTTCATTGAACTCATCTGACGCTTTTTGTCGCAACCGAGAAAGTGTTGCTACAAGCAATTGGATCCGAGTCTACTTAAACTGAGAGAGGGTTTTTTAGAGTGCCATAACACGACCCTATAGGATCAGATGAATCATTCATACATGTCACTAACATCAAGAAAAATGATGCCAAATTTTGATAATTTTTTACAGTTTGAGTGATTGACAACAAATGAGCAATTTTTACATCTTTTACCATATTAGCCTAAAACTTCACGAAATGATCCCATGTGATCTCTAATGGTCCAAAATGACATTATTTACATAAAATCACACAAAACAAGATAAAAACACAAAGTTTTATATTACAATGCCTCAAGTAGTCGAAAATACAAGTCATGTACATATATCCAAATATGATTGATATTACAATTTTTTACATTTACATTTAATCCAATGAACCATCTGGATCTGATCTACTCTTTATTGTGTCTAGTATAGCCTCATGGTCAGACTCACAAACCTTTTATAGGTTCTTGTTTAGTGGTCTACCCCCATATCTGATCAAATGAACATTTGAAGCTACAACAAGGTTAGAATAATGAAGAATCTTCCTATGTGTCTCGAAGTCCTCGAACAACCACAAGTTAGACTTCTTCACTGGGTACCTTCTAAGCCATGTACCAGTAATAAATATTTGATCCTATGGGATACTCAATATTTTCTCCATCTATCACAGGGCCATCCAATTTCTTTTTTTGCGTCCACACAACGACACAGGTAATAATTTGTTCCTTCTTCATTGTCTTTAGCTACAATAACTGCATAAACATGCCCTGCAATGATAAAGTGAAGAATTTAGAAAATGACTAAGGTAAAATATTAAAGTACAAAAAATTACATGTGGATAATTTACCTGGTTGGACTAAATCTGACACATGGTCAAATTCAACTGATGCTTCCATATGTGTTAGTTGTAGTGCACTCGGAGGTCGATATGTCTCAAGTGGGATTAGAGACCTCATACACCATTTGTCCACCCACTCCTTTGACTCACACTCATTATAGGCACCATCTCTACATGAAGAAAAATAACATGCCATTTGTCGTGTATGGATAGTCCATGACCCTACATTAGAGATTTTGAAAGAGTGTAGCTCACTCGATCATGTCAATTTACAACAATCTTCTAATTTTGCAATGTTAGTATCATCTACCAACCAAAAAAATCTGTGAACTAAAGACTTACCTTGATTACCTGGACCAATTGTACCATTGCACCACTATATAATTGTTTTTGCATCTTTCAAGTTTACATTCCCTTTGTACTTTAACTCTTCTCGTGCTAAAGCTATTTTAATACATTGCTCCTACACCATCATGCTCCCCTTTTCCATGCCCAACCTCAAAGAAATTCCACATATGTTGAATAGCAAGCAACTTGTGCATCCTACTCAACTAGTGAAATATCTGAGAGTTATTAAATTGTGATTTACAATTATCTGACCATATGATATGTTGACAAAATGATATGCCTCGGCTAGCCAAATCATCGTAGAATATCTGAAAACAACCTTGCACAAACTCTGTAGAGTGTGAGCGATCATCACTGATGTAAAAATGATACTCCCTCAATATCTTCCTATCCTCTTCCATACTATCATGTGCATGAATGAATGCTATATGTAGAAATATAGCAACTTCTGTGGAGTTGTAATATTGCGATTGCACCTCGTTTTGCGGTTGTAGTGTGTAGTTCTCTGCAAAGTCAACAATTGAAACGATTGTATGAAGTAGAAATATGTCCTTGCATAACTTAAATTCTGAGTCCAACCAACGAGATCAATGGTTATGCCTTGCATACTCATACACTATATTCTCATGAAAGATGCCTATAAATTGATACACTGGAATCTTCTCACTAACCAATTCACACATTTTTGCTTCTTTTCAATCTTTTAGCATGTAGGCCACTGTCTTATATTTTCCAAATTCCACTAATTCATCACCAATTTCTTGTCCAATATCCATATGTTGAAAAATTTGTAAATGTCACAATCCACCACAATGAACACATGTGCCATCCAAGCAACACTTATTGTAATATACTTGACCATCTACTCTTTCACATAAGATGCTAGATATGAATTCCCTTGAAGATGTCGGTGGATCATTTATGTTGCATTTATGCAAAACATTGTTAGCATGCAAATCTATACATATGTGTTGATAAACATCATAATGGTTAGAAAATTTGATATGTACTCTACAACAACAAGTTGTGCATGTGTGATTTATTTTGACATAAAAAGGCTTTACCATTTCAAAGAATGTTTGACTAATTTTAATTTGAGGATACATACATTGAAACTTGGCAAAAAATTGTGTTTAAGTCATATCCAAAAAATGTTTCGGATGTGGATCACGGATTTTACTACCAATCCTCCTTCTTACAACATCTCTTTGATTTGGAGAGACTTGTAATACCCTAAAAATGGTCATCTAAACCATGAGCCCCTAATCTCAACAACATCACCAAGGTCCTAACCAAAGACAATTAAATAAATCTTGAGCACACAATTAATTCTTTAAACATCAAATGTCACATGGAAAAATTAATCACTCAATATTAATTAAATATTTATTTAATTAATTGATCATTCCAAGTAAATCATTTTTAAACAATTATCTTATTTAGTTTATTAAATATCCTAGAATACTTAATTAAATAAATCAATTGCCATAAATCTTCAAAAAAGGAAACAAATCAAGAAAGAGGAATTGGAAATTATGAGCACAAATCTTCAAAAAGGGAATTAATTGACCAAAAAAGAATTAAAATTTGAGAAAATAAATCAATTGGAGATTATCTTGAAAAACAAATTAAAAATTGATAAATAATCTCAAAGAAAGCAATTAAAACAATTAAATATCAAATTTGAATGAAATAGAGAATAAATCAGTTTTTTCTTGATTTTATCTTAATTTTAGTTCAATTTCCTTTAAAACTGAGAAAAGCATCCAATCACATCAATTCACCTGGATTGTGCTTCCTCTTGGAAAATCTTGACCGCTCATCGTAATTTGATCTTAGCCTTTGGTTTCTTTCTGAATTTTCTATAAATTCAAGCTCTCATCTCTCATTCAAAAATGATCTTGGAGAATATATTGTTATTATGTTGTTTTTTCTCTAGGTTCATTGAGAATATTGCATATTAGTTATTTCATATTGATTAAATCATTTAGCTTAATATTGCTTAAATCTTGTTAGATTAATCTTGCATCCATCTAGCTTAATATCATGCTCATATAGATTAAATCCTTCATCTTGGTGTAGTCTAGTCACTGGTATTGCTTATACAAATCTGAGAGCAATCTTATACTCGCATCTTTTAGAAGGCAATGGGTCGATTTGTTATGGTTTTCATATTCATGTTTATATTTGTCTAACCATACATCTAATGACTTAATTGAAGTGTTGTGTATTCCAGATACAGATACAGGTCCACTTTTCACACACACAAGACCCTTGTGTTATTCTTCCAAAAATCTTCAATTAGGGATCTCAAGGCTTCAACAATTGCTTTATCTTTCCGTGGTAATCTACCAGAAAATTCCCATAACTCATTTTTATATGGATCCTCCGCTCTTTGTCTCCTTCCCATAGCTCTCATTAGAGTTTGTCTACTTATCTTCAATTGTTCACTTGTCTTTCTAATGAGGCGAGCTTTCTTAGTTTGAGTGCTAACAATTATTGATGTAATGACACGTCGTGTGGCATTACTATCTTTTGTGCGTGAGTTAGAACCAACAGTATCAAATGCATTTATTAGATTCTTCACAACAGATTTGTTGCTTGATTCAATCGATGTTCTTAGCCCAAGAATCTTCATTATGGGCCTAAATTTTAGATTTCTCGTCATTTCAACAAATAGTTGACATCTTCCTGTCTCATTTAAAGGCTCAAAAAATATTTTGCATATCTGGTTAGCATGTCTTTGACAAGTACGCTTCAGAATATTGTCAACCATTGGTTTCAAAACATTAGCATCAATATCAATCAAATACTTAGGCTTTCTATGCAAAACTCTAGGAGGTGTTCTCAAACTAAGAGTTACCTCAAGATTAGGAATGTCAACAACATTAGGGATAGGTGGCATACCTTCAACCGAAGATGAAAATGATGACATACCTTGAAATTGAGGTGTACAAGATGGTGTAGCTCCAATACTTGATGTCAATCATGAAGTAATTGCAACATCAAATGTCATAGAGGGAGTACATTCAATATGAGATGTTTTAGATGCCAATGGTGTGCCAATAAGAGATGGTGTGCCTTCAACTTGAGATGTAAGAGATGGGGTACCTTCAACTTGAATTGTGGTAGACATGCTTTCAACCTCGAGATTCAATTGTCTCATTGCGCGAAAGTTTTGCATCTGTTGCCTTTGTGTGGCCAATTCTGTCTCTCTTATATTGGATGGATATTTCATGTTCCTCTTCAATTGGCACCTCTTCTTCTATGGTATTCAATTTCCTTTCTTCACGAAGTTTCTTCATTCCTTCTCTTGTTTTTGCATTCTTAACTTCACGCTCTTGCCGTGTTACATTTTTTGGTCGTTTCCTCGACATGATGATGATTTCTACATGTACATGCACATAAAGAGAATAAAGTTAATTCATAAAGGGGCAATCCTAATGGATCTATGACTATCCTAATTATGTCAGGACAGTCCTAATGCATCTATGACTATCCTAATTATGGATATATGAAATTGAAATTATTTCATGTGTTCCTTTTTTAAATTATTTCATAAGATCTTAAAAAGGATGTATGAAATTGCAAATTTTGTTTTAAACCACTAAACAAATAATTTTCTTATGCAACTTCCTTCAAATGCATTGTTAAATCTAATGTAAATCTAATAGGATTATAATCAATTTTGACTTACACTTTTATTCTAACATTTAAACAAAATAACACTCAATAAGTATTTGAATTCTAAAGACAAGAAAATATTACCTCAATTATTCAAATTTGATAAAAAAAACTATGTTCTTCCTCTTCGATGTTGCCAAATGAAAAAAAAGGTGGTGGAGAGCTGATGGAATGTATAAAATAACCTTGCATAAAATGTCAACACCATGCAAAAAGAATTTTTTTGTTTGAGCATGCACAGAAAGTATACAAAATGAGAGAATGTGAGCTTGGATCATGGGTCAAGAATCCCATATAACCATTTTTTAGTGCTACTCATCCAAATGATTTCCATTGAAATTTTTTAACCTTTGATAAATTTCTACTCTATAACCTATAATCTATACTCTATACCCTATAGTTTGATAGCCACAACCATAAAAATTAAACCATTTAAAACCTATAACAAATACCCTAGATCGTATGACCCAATATGCTAAATCCTCGACCCTAAACAATAATCATAAACCCTATAACCCGATATTCTAAACCATATGAGGTAAGGATGGAGGGTGAGATATGGAGGGAGGGGGGGAATATGGTGTCCTAAGGGTTCATAGGACACTATATGACCCGTTAGGACACCATATGACCCCTTAGGACACCATATGATCCATAACAACACTATATGGTGTTCTAAGGGGTCACATGGTGTCCTAAGGGGTCATATTGTGTCCTATGACTCCTTAAGACACCATATGACCCATAACAACACTATATGGTGTTTAAGGGGTCATATGGTCTCCTAATGGGTCATATTATGTCTTATGACCCCTTAGGACACCATATGACCCCTTAGAGCAGAATATGGTGTCTTTATGGGTCATATGGTGTCTTAAGGGGTCATATAGTGTCCAATGACCCCTTAGGACACAATATGATGTCGTTATGGGTCATATGGTGTCCTAAGGGGTCATATGGTATCCCATGACCCCTTAGGACACCATATGACCCCTTAGGACACAATATGGTGTCATTATGGGTCGTATGGTGTCCTATGATCCCTTAGGACACCATATGACCTCTTGGGTGTCATTAGGGATCATATTGTGTCTTAATAGGTCATATGGTGTGTTATGACCCCTTAAGACACAATATGACCCTTTAGGACACCTTATGTTATCATTATGGTTCGTATGGTGTCCTAAGGGGTCATATGGTGTCCTAAGGGATCATAAGACACCTAATGACTGCTTAGGACACCATATGACCCATAATGACACCATATGGTGTCCTAAGGGGTCATAGGACACCATATGACCCCTTAGGACACAATGTGAACCCTAACAACACGTAAAGGGTTAAATGGTGTCCTAAGGGGTCATAGGACACTATATGACCCGTTAGGACACCATATGACCCCTTAGGACACCATATGCTATTCTAAGGGGTCACCATATGGTGTCGTTATGGGTCGTATGGTGTCGTAAGAGGTCATATGGTGCCCTATGGGGTCATAGAACACCATATGACCCCTTAGAACACAATATGGTGTTGTTATGGGTCATATGGTGTCCTATGACCCCTTAGGACACCATATGACCCCTTAGGTGTCATTGGGGATCATATTATGTCTTAATGGGTCATATGGTGTGTTATGACCCCTTAAGACACAATATGACCCCTTAGGACACCTTATGTTATCATTATGGGTCGTATGGTGTCCTAAGGGGTCATATGGTGTCTGAAGGGATCATAACACACCTAATGACCGCTTAGGACACCATACAACCCATAATGACACCATATGGTGTCCTAAGGGGTCATAGGACACCATATGACCCCTTAGGACACAATATGAACCTTAACGACATGTAGGGGGTTATATGGTGTCCTAAGGGGTCATAGGACACTATATGACCCGTTAGGACACCATATCACCTCTTAGGACATCATATGACCCATAACGACACTATATAATGTTCTAAGGGGTCGCATGGTGTCCTAAGTGGTCATCTGGTGTCCTATGACCCCTTACGACACCATATGACCCCTTAGGACACAATATGGTGTCATTATGGGTCGTATGGTGTCCTAAGGGGTCATACGGTGTCCTATGGGATCATAGGACACCATATGACCCCTTAGAACACAATGTGGTGTCGTTATGGGTTGTATCATGTCCCAAGGGGTCATAGGGTGTCCTATGATCCCTTAGGACACCATATGACCCCTTAGGTGTCGTTAGGGATCATATTGTGTCTTAACGGGTCATATGGTCTGTTATGACCCCTTAAGACATAATATTACCCCTTAGGACACCTTATGTTGTCATTATGGGTTGTATGGTGTCCTAAGGGGTCATATGGTGTTTTAAGGGTTCATAAGACACCTACTGACCGCTTAGGACACCATACAACCCATAATGACACCATATGGTGTCCCAAGGGGTCATATAGTGTTCTAAGGGATCATAGGAAACCATATGATCTCTTAGGACACAATGTGAACCCTAATGACACGTAAGGGGTTATATGGTGTCCTAAGGGATCATAGGACACTATATGACCCGTTAGGACACCATATGACCCGTTAGGACACCATATGACCCCTTAGGACACCATATGACCCATAACGACACTATATGGTGTTATAAGGGGTCACATGGTGTCCTAAGGGGTCATCTGGTGTCTTATGATCTCTTAGGACACCATATTACCCCTTAGGACACAATATGGGGTTGTTAAGGGTCATAGTGTCGTGAGGGGTCATATTGTGTCCTATGACCACTTAAGACACCATATGACCTCTTAGAACACAATATGATGTCGTTATGGGTCCTATGGTGTCCTAAGGGGTCATATGTTGTCCTATGAACCCTTAGAACACCATATGACTCCTTAGGTGTAACACACCTAATGATCGCTTATGACAACATACGACCCATAATGACACCATAAGGTGTCCTAAGGGGTCATAGGACACCATATGACCTCTTAGGACACAATATGAACCCTAACAACATGTAGGGGGTTATATGGTGTCCTAAGGGGTCATAGGACACTATATGACCCATTAGGACACGATATCACCTCTTAGGACACCATATGACCCATAATGACACTATATGGTGTTCTAAGGGGTCACATGGTGTCTTAAGTGGTCATCTAGTGTCCTATGACCCCTTGCGACACCATATGACCCCTAAGGACACCATATGACCCCTTAGGACACAATATGGTGTCGTTATGGGTTGTATGGTGTCCTAAGGGGTCATATGGTGTCCTATGACCCCTTAGGACACCATACGACCCATTAGGACACAATATGGTGTCGTTATGGGTCATATAGTGTCCTAAGGGGTCATATGGTGTCCTATGGGATCATAGGACACCATATGACCCCTTAGGTGTCGTTAGGGATCATATTATGTCTTAATGAGTCATATGGTGTGTTATGACCCCTTAAGACACCATATGACCCCTTAGGACATCTTATGTTGTCATTATGGGTTGTATGTTGTCCTCAGGGGTCATATGGCATCCTAAGGGATCATCGGACACCATATGGTGTACTAGGGAGTTATATGGTGTCCTAAGGGGTCATATGACACCATACGATTCATACTGACACCATATGGTGTACTAAGGGGTCATATGGTGTCCTAAGGGGTCATAGGACACCATATGATCCCTTAGGACACAATATGGCCCCTAACGACACCAGTGATAACTTTAAGAAACCCCCCCTCAAAGAAAGATATAAAATATTGGCGAATTTTTATTTATTGTGGATAAAAATAATAATTTTTATTAGTGAATTTTTCATTTTTTAAAAGAAAAATATAATTTTATTAGCGAATTTTTTTACATCAAATTTTTTTGATAGAAAATCTTGGCGAATCTTAGAAATAACACAAGTATGCATTAATTACTATTCAAATAATTTTATTTTAAAAAATAAATTCTTATAGAAAAGTAGATGCTTAAGGTGGAAATCATCAATGAGTTTAAAGGGTAAACATTACTTTATTAGTTACTAGCATTAATTTACATTAATCTAATAGAACTGTTTGTAATACTCATGGGGCCCAAAATTATTTTTATACCATTGATTTCCATTGAGGCCAACAATTGAAAAGAAACTCAATTACAACTTGTAGGTACAATTTACCTCATGGAATGCAATGATGGTCATTAGATTATATTTTGAATCAGTGGTGGTAACTAAAGATTGCTGGTAACACCCTAAAGTAGCTAATAACTATGATGTATTATTGGTGAATTAATTTAATTTTTTACAATAAATAATAACATTTTGGCGAATCTTTGATTTCAAAAATTTAATAAAATAAATTCTTTGGCGATTTAAATAAGTTTGAAATAAAATTTTGTAAAAATGTGGCGATTTAGGTTACCTTAAAACTTGAACTATTAGCCAAATTTTGATTTCCAATATTAAAAAATAGTCAATTGGCAAATATTAGCCACTAAAAAAATCACCGAACGATACCTAAGGGGTCATATGGTGTCCTATGACCCATTAAGACACCATATGGTGTCGTTATGGGTTGTATGGTGTCCTAAGGGGTCATATGGTGTCCTATGACCACTTAGGACAACATATGGTGTCATTATGGGTCCTATGGTAACCTAAGAGGTCATATGGTGTCCTATGACCCCTTAGGACACCATATGACCCCTTAGGTGTCGTTAGGGGTCATATTGTGTCCTAAGGGGTCATATGGTGTCCTATGACCCCTTAGGACCTAGAGAGAGGAGGGAGTGAGGAAGAAACTAAGGGAAAGAGGTGAGAGAGGGAATTAGATGGGTGTAAGGATGGAGAGGGAGATAGCTTGAGGGATAGGGGAATAAGGGAATTGTGAGAGATAGAGAGGGGAGGGACAAAGAAGAGTATGTATCTATAAGAATGAAGAGCCCAAGAAAAGATAAGGGGAGAGAGAGAATATGAGATCTAGTTCATAGAGAGAGATGGAACTACAAGGGAAGGGAGATAAAGAAGGGAGAGGTGAGATGGGGGTTTCTCTGTACACATTTGGTGCTCTCCCTATTTGGTGCGCACCAAATGTGGAATATGGACCACATTTGGTGCACGCCAAATGGGAAAACCCATTCATCACATTTGGCGCACACCAAATAGGGCGAGTGCCATATTTGGCGTACGCCATATTTGGCATGCACCAAATGACCCGCTTTGGGAAACACCAAACCTATGGGTTGGATTTGCCTTGGGCATCCAACCTAAAGGTTTGGACGACCATTTTAGGCTAGAGACGTGTTTTTATTAGAACATTGAAAATTTTGACATATTTTGGTCGTGCTCTTTATCAAGTTTGCACGTGTTTCAATGAAGTTAAAAAATACCGTGGTAAACTTGAGGTCCCTCTTAGCTATCCAACAATGTAATTTATTTCAAATTTTGATTTTGTTAAGTCTTTCATCTATAATTTCTTTTGTTAGTGTGTTTGTTTTTTGTCAAAAACCAACATGCACTATTTTGGGTATAGATTTTCACACGTTCATTAGATTTTGAAAACACTTACATTTTTAGAAACTAGACTCCATTCTACACAATTTAAAATTTTATTTTTTATTTTTTATTAGTTTTAAATGATTTTAGGGGGGAGCACGCTCAAACTTCTATTTTTCAGGATGTGTCCACTTCGAAAATTAGTAAAAAATCATATACTCATTAAAAAATTAGCTGAAAAATTTGGCATAAACTACAAGGTGTTAGCTAATTTCTCACTAAAGCGATTTTAAAAATTCAAAAAAAAAGTTAACATTTTAGGGGGGCCACAATAGATGCTATGTTATGTTTTTTACATAAAAATGGGACCACTTTTTGTGGCCCCCCTTTTTGAAGCCCTTAATCTCCACCATTTTCAAAACAAGTTAGTAGTTTAAAAAGTAGAATCAAAGCACTCCGACTCTTGTTCTTGTTGCATCTTCAAATTTGGAGTGTAATTAGGTTCAATTTATCGTTGAAGTTCAGACTTTGCTGATTTCAGAAAAGAAAAAAAAGTGGCATCTTAAGACCCCCTTTTGGTACCACAACTTGGTGCATATACCCCAAAGTGTAGGAAATTATGTATCTTCCTCACATAAATTGATGAATTCTAACCTAACTTAGATACCACCTAGATATTAGCCCTAACTTAAAAGTTCATTTTCTATTTTTAGATATGATATAGTGTGAATTTATTGGTCAATCATATATCATGCCAAACAAAATCTCAAGGTCTCTAATTTCCATGTGACAAAGCCCTGGGTTAATTCTTCCATTGCCATGATATCTTTGTATATGCCTATTATTCAAAATTTGACCATCTCCATTCAGCTCAGCGATGTCGAGACTTCTAATCATAATTCTCACTTTGAATCACTTTGTAATCAAAATAAAAGTGAGATAACCACTGAATATTACAAATCTTAATCTGGGAAATAAATAAGTTACATGATGATGAAAATTTATCATTCTTAGTTGAGAACTCCAATTCCTAATTTAATCAAACCTTAAGTATTGAATATATTAAAAGGACTTAATCAAATTGTTGGGGACATTACTTCCTCTCATGACTCTTCCATCCATCTCATTTGTGTTTTTTATCATCATTCCCTCAAGCAATCATGTAATCACCTTCATGTCATCTTAAGTGTCCTCTCTCATTCATCACCTATAGTTTTAGCACCATTGACCATGCCATTTCAACCTATGTTCATGTCTATAATCCCTTCCATCATTACACCTACCCACACCCATATCTCTCCCACCCATCCTTTCCATTCCATCCCTCATTCTAGACCAATTATACCCTCCTCCATTATTCATTCATAGTCCACTTACATACAATCTATTACGACTTGCATATAAATTCACCCTCTACTCCTCCAAAACTATCAACATTAATTACCATGAAAGAGAATACCAAGGTCAAGAACCATCTTAACAAATTTCCATCTTACTCTAAAAATAATAAATAATGTGTCATGTACCTAATTTTTATAAAGTGACTTGATAAAATTAATTAAATGACATGTCCAAAAATTAATATTTTTTTAAAAGGGATGACTTTAATTAATTATTTTAATAAAGTGAAAATAATAATATGTCATGTTATTAATTAAAGCTTTCCAATATTCATGTTAGTCTAATCTTCTAGATATTTTCTAGAGCTCTTTATTAGGAGGCTGGCTGGGAGTAGTAAAGCATGCATTGGTTTTGATATGATAATTTGTGATTTTTGGAGATGGAAACTTTGAGGAGTTTGATGGGTTAGAAGAAAATCAAACTCTTCCTAGGAGTGGATTCATGATGGAGTTCACAACTGAACCAAATTTGTAAAGTCTCAATTAGGAACAATTTGAGATAAATTCTATTAAATAAGTAATTTGCAAATATTTATTGTTGATTCAGAAGTGAGAATGTGAATATTACCAGATGACTTGTTTTAACACAATGTACTTTTGAATATTCTAATAGCAAGAATAATAATATTTGTGATGATCAATTTATAATAGGTTGATGTTTAATGTTATCATGGGTCTTTCCTCATTGTCATAGTATGTTGGCATTGAGTTGTCATTGATGTCAACCGATATTCCAGGATACCGATAGGGCATGTCAACCTGGTATGAAGAAGATTAAATCGATATAAGGAAGATTAACATGAAGGCTTGTCAACCAGTATGGTGGAAGACAAGTAGGTATTGAGACTATCAGTGACATCATCGGTAGAGGTGATATGAAGTTGTGTGTTGGCATGACCAGTTGTAAACGGTATAAAGGTTGACGGTTTGCTTGTGATAATGTTTGTGATAAAGAGGCAGAGTGACAAAGAGATCACAAACCACCGGAAGTGAAGTTGTGCTACTGATGTAGTGAACAATACCAGTTAGTAGTAGGAGAAGGTCTCACCGGTAAGGGCTTGTGTTGGTATAAGATTATTGAATGTTCAAGTTTAAACCGATCTTTTGTCGGTGAGCTAAGTGTATGCCGATGTGATACCACATGGAGTTGGGAAGGCGAGCATGCAAAGGTCAGTGAAGTTTCCATTGACATGGCTGTTGGAGAAGTTAGTCGACATTAAATGAAACTACCAAAAATCATGGGTCGATAACAAATTGATGCGGCTCAAGGAAGAATGAACGACAGAGAAAGATGAGGAAGTTGTTGGTTCTTGGATCAAAGAAAGGAAATCAGATTGCAAGAGGACCTCGAGAAGGAAACAACTGGGTCATAAATGAGTCAATAAATTTCAAGGCTGGAAATCATGGTCGGGTTTTCTATTTTTGGTAAACATATTATGGACAGATGGAAAATGCGTGATGTCTTATTCCTTCAATGCAGATGTGTGATCCAAGGAAAATCAAATCAGATTGGATGCAGATTTTGTCAGAAGAAGGAAACCCTAGCCACCCTCTGTTTAAATCATTTTTTTGCGGGAAAGCTTAAGATTAAATATGGTGACCTAAGATAGATATAGTTTTTGTTGTTGTTGTTGCTAAAGGAAAAATAAGTGAGTGAAATTATCATCGAAGAGCCGAAGAGAAAGACACTTGAAGTGTTTGTGAGTGAAGATTGTACTAGTAAGGAGAAGTAGGGTAAATTGGTGTAAGGAACAAACCAGAAGAGTGAGCATAGAATGTAGAGGTGACAAACTAAAAGAAGTAGTATCTAATAGAGAGTGACCAAGTGTGATTTAATTTCAGCAGAATAGAGGGAGATAAGATTGAGGGGAGTTAGAATCAGCAGGAAGGCTAAGTTGCAGTGTATGTTGAGTTGATATAAACCAATAAGATAGAAACTACAGTGCAAAGCTTTGAAAGGTTGCAAAAATTCATTTGCAGCAAGGATTCAAATTGTTTATCTAAGTTTTTCATATTGTTTACACTGAGTAGGTTCTTAGTGCAGGGGTTGTAGCGCCTTTAGGTTGTAGCCTATAAATTGTGTAGGGGTTGGTGCTCCTTTGAGTTGGTGCTCATAAATCAGGGGTTGGTGCTCCTTGGGTTGATGCCCTAAAAATTGTAATTAGATCTTTTTATTGTGAGGTTGGATTGGAGCAGAAGATCTCCTCCAGCTATTCTCACCGAGGTTTTTCTCACATTGGGTTTTCCTCGTACATCTGGTGTTATGTGTTGCATCTTCATATGTGTGAAGTATTAATCCTTTAGTCATTTGTCCTACACACATTGTTTGCATTGCTTTGGTAACCGGTCTTCATCTTGTGTATTTTATATTGAACCAATATAGCTCTAATTAAATATAAAGAGGTTAAATCACTGATTCACCCCCCTCTCGGTGATCCATTGTGTCTAACAATTGGTATCAGAGCACAGGTTCCCTGTTTTGTCAAAGCATTCTCTAGCTTGGGTAGATCTTGTCAAGTGTTCACAATGGAAAGAAATGAATCAGCCTCCTCAAAATCCCCTATGTTTGATGGTGTCAACTATGCCTTTTGGAGTAGAAGAATGGAAACCTATTTGTCCTCCCTAGGGTGTGATGTATGGATGTCGATTGTAAATGGGTATACTCTCCCTAATAATCCTCCTATTGATCCAAATGCTAAGAAGGAATATGAGAACAATGCTAAGGTAAAGAATCTTATTCTCAGTGGGATGTCTGATAATGAGTTTGTTAAAATCATGCACTACTCATCCGCCAGAGCAACTTGGGATAAGTTGCATAAAATATTTGAAGGCGATGCTAAAGTCAAGGAAGACAATTTATAGACATTGCAAGCACAACTTGAGGGTTTGAAGATGAGAGATAAAGAGAAGATTATTGATTATCTCCAAAGGATTGATGAAATAATAAACACTATTAGAGGGCTTGGAGAAGAAATAAAAGATGAGGTAGTAGTGAAGAAAGTACTTAGATCCCTTACACCTAAGTATGATACAAAGGTTTTTGCAATAAAAGAGGCAAAAGATTTGAAAGTCTTTACAATGGATGAGTTGTATGGTTCCCTAACTGCTTATGAAATGAGGACTGTTGGTACTGAGGTTGTGAAGAAGGAAGCTGCATTCAAAAAATCAAGAAAAGGAAAATAAGAGTCTACTCATAATGGAACCGGTCAAGAATCTAATGATAACATGGAAAACTTTGTCAGAAGACTCAAGATGGGTTCAGGCAAATACAAAGGCAAGTTGCCCTTGAAATGTTTTAACTGTGGAAAGATTGGACATTTTGTTGCTAGATGTCCCTATGGTGATAGGAAAGAAGATGATTAATCAAGTGGTCAAAGATCATACGGTAAAGACAGGAAGAAGAATGTCTACCTGTATGGTAGAAGAGGCAACTAGAAGCAGAACCGTCTCTACACACATGAAAATGATACCATCGATGAGGAAAGTGTCTCAGATGATTGTTGCAGTGAAGATGATGTCAGTGTAACTCTTTTCATGCCCCAAAAGGTTCTGGTACCTAAAGAAGGAGAAGAGGAAGAGCAAGAAGGAGAAGTACATCTTGAAGCAGAGCTCATCAGTGCTTTAGAAGAGCTAAAGAAAATAAGAAGAGATCTGAAGAAGGAGAAAAAGACTACAACTGAAGAACAAGAGATGTTGGAGAAATCTCTTGAAGAGTCAAAGAAAATAATTTCAGATCTAAAACTTCAATTGGAAGAAGCCAAGAGGATCTATGAAGTTACTAGCACTGATTTGAGTAAAAAGGAGAAGGAGCATCAGAACCTAGAAGAAGAAATTGTCAAGCTCCGGAAGGAATTAGAGAAAAGCAAGGAAGAAATGAAAAGGAGAAGTAAATATGAAGGCAACACTGAAGCTTTAGACAAGATGTTGAGCAAACAAAAGCAATCTAAGGATACCGGTGGCTTAGGATTTGAAGAGGGTCAAAGTTCAAATAGAAAAAACACACCCAATAAGGAGATATTGTTTACTTCTTCAAATGAAAGTAAAGAGAAGAAGACATTCACAGTAAGCAAAGATACCAGTAAGAAGACATATGCAGATGTTGTCAAGAATCATCACACAAACCAATATACACAATCAATGAACTGGAGACCATACTCAATGCACCAACATGCAGATCTAAGGAGAAATGCAAGAGTTGATCATGAAGGATTCACTAGAGTTAGCAGCATGAAAGGAAGACCCCCGGTAAGGCAGTCATTTGCAAGACTGAGATAATCTAACCGGTATGTTCCAAACTTTCATGGTTATTGTCACTGGTGTAATAAGTTCGGTCATAGAATGACAAATTGTAGGAAAATGAATGTAAATCCCATTTTTGAGAGTAGAAACTCATTTGCTACATTACAAGGTCCAAATGTTACTTGCTACAATTGCAGTGAGTTTGGTCATAAGAGTTATGAGTGTAGGAGAAGAGTGCAGATGTCCTACAAGAATGCTTTGGATACATCTTTCATTGCTAATGTAAAATGTTATAAGCATCAAAATTTTGATCACATAGCAAGGCATTGTAAGCTGATAACTGGTGAGCAAAAGAAAATTTTACCAGATCATAAGATAGAGACTAAACCGGAACACAAGATGACAGAAGAGGAGAAGAAAGAAGAGAAACAGGTTTGGATAGAGAAGGAAAAGAACAAGACAATGCCAAGCTTGATTGTGCAGACTGCTCTACATGTTGAAAGGAAGAATTTATAGGTAGTTGATAGTGGTTGCTCAAATCACATGACCAAAGACAAGAAAAATTTTATCAGGCTTGATGATTGGAATGGTGGTTCTATCCATTTTGGTGACAACTCCTCCATCAAGACTAAAGGTCGTGTTACATTGAATATTGATGGCAAGCTTAAGGCTCATGATGTTTACTATGTGGAAGGCCTGAAGAATAATCTGTTGAGTGTAAGTAAGATGTGTGACAAAGGGTACAAGTTCACATTTGATGCTACCGATTGTCAGATAAGAACGCAAAGTATCGATCAGGTTGTGGCAGAATGAAAGAGAACATATGGTAATGTCTACAGTCTGAAGGAATGCTATGTGTACCAATGCATGTTGGGACAAGTTGATGAAAGCTGGTTGTGGCACTGAAGATTAGGTCATGTGAACTTTGACAATCTGGTGGAAATAAGCCATTGGGACAAGTTGATGAAATCTGGTTGTGGCACCGGAGATTAGGTCATGTGAACTTTGACAATCTGGTGGAAATAAGCAAGAACCGGTATGTAAGAAACATTCCACAAATAAGTAAATGAGAAAGTACCTTCTGTGATGAATCCATCAGAGGCAAGCAAATTAGAGTAAGCTGCAAAATAAAAGAGTATAATACCTCAACACCTCTAGAGTTAGTAAATACAAATTTGTGTGGACGATCAAGGACAAGGGCTTTGACCGGTGAGAGATACTTCATGTTATTCATTGATGACTACTAAAGGATGACTTGGGTGACATTTTTTCATGAAAAATCATAGGCATTTGAAAGATTCAATATTTTTAGAACGATGGTTGAAAATGACAGTGGACACCGGTTAAAATGTTTAAGATGTGACCGGGGTGGAGAATATTCTTCAAGTGAGTTTATTGACTACTATGAGAAACATGGAATTCAGAGATAGTATTTAGTAGCAAGAACACCATAGCAGAATGGTGTGGTAGAAAGGAAGAATAGGACAATAAAGGAAATGACTAGAACAATGTTAAATGAGGCTAGCATACCAGATACATATTGGAAGGAAGAAATTCATATTGTTGTCTATACATTAAACCGGTTACAACTAAGAGTAAACCGTAGAATGACTCCCTATGAGTTATGGTACAACCAAAAACCGTCACTCAAACATTTTAGGGTGTTTGGAAGTAAGTGCTTCATCAAGAGAGATGTAGATGGATTAGGAAGTTTTGATTCTAGAAGTGATGAAGGAATCTTCTTGGGTTACTCAACCAAGAGAAAATCCTACAAATGCTACAACAAGAACTTGAGAAAAATGGTTGATAGCATAAATATGAGAATAGATGAAGATCTACATAAGAAAGAATCTGCACCAGCACCCTGTATTGATGTTTTAGATGATGAGCATGAATACCAATATGAAAAATGGACTAGTAGAGGAAGCACTGAGAAATAACTCCAATCGGTATGTGCAGAAGAATCATCTAGAAGAATGGATCATAGGAGATAAAAATGAAGGGATACAAACTAGAAGAAGACTAGCCTGAAATGACGAGCAAGTAAATTTCTGCGTCATGACAGAACTTGAACCCAAAACTTTTGATGAAGCTAGAAAAAGTGAGAAATGGGTAGATGCCATGGATGAAGAGTTGACACAAATTGAGAAGAATAAAACATGGGAACTTGTTCCTAGACTGGCAGACAAGAATGTCATAGGTACCAAGTGATCTATCGAAATAAGATGAATGAAGAAGGCAAGATAATCTAGCATAAAGCAAGGTTAGTTTGCAAAGGATATGCTCAAGTGGAAGTTATTGACTTCGAAGAAACCTTTGCACCGATTGCTAGGTTAGAGGCAATAAGAATGTTTTTAGCTTTCTCTGCCTATAAAGGTTACAAAGTCTACCAACTGGACATCAAAACTACCATTTTTAATGCTAACCTTGAAGAAGAGGTATATATGGAATAACTAGAGGGTTATCTTTTATATGATGATGAGAGTTTTGTATGCTGGTTGAAGAAAGCCTTGTATGGTTTGAAGTAGGCTCCCAGAGCATAGTATTCCCGGTTGGATAAATACTTGAAGGAGCAAGGATTCCACAAAGGGAATGTAGACAGTAACTTGTATGTCAAGGTAAATGAAGATCACATGATTATAGTGGTTGTATATGTGAATGATACTATCTTTGGTGGAGACAAGGACATCATGTGCAAAGAATTTGTAGATCAAATGAAGACAAAATTTGAGATGTCTATGTTGGTTGAGTTGTCTTATTTTCTTGGGCAGATCTCACAACAAGAGAAAGGAATTTCCATCTCCCAAACCAAGTATGTGAAGACATGTTGAAGAAATTTCAAATGGAGGATATCAAACTGGTAAATACTCCCATGGTCACTGGTTGTAAGTTAAGAAAACATTGTATAGGTTTATGATTGGTA
Source organism: Cryptomeria japonica (assembly GCF_030272615.1). NCBI lineage: Eukaryota > Viridiplantae > Streptophyta > Pinopsida > Cupressales > Cupressaceae > Cryptomeria > Cryptomeria japonica. The sequence goes on along the minus strand of NC_081409.1, from coordinate 867,606,287 downwards.
GTTTGTTATATTTAACAACATCTAGACCATATATTATACAAGTGATTTGCATGGTAGCAAGATTCCAAGCTATTCCTAAATAGTCTCACTTAAATGCAGTCAGAAGAATCTTCAGGTATATACAAGGAACTATCAACTATGGCCTGTGGTATCCAAAGAAAGGAGACTTCTCTTTGAAGGCTTATACTGATGTAGATTGGGCAGGAAGTATTGATGACTAGAAAAGTACAAGTGGAGGTGCTTTCTACTTAGGAGACCAGTTAGTATCATGGCACAACAAGAATCAAAAATCGATGTCATTATCCAGTATTGAGGCCGAATATATAGCTGTTGCGACATGTTGCTCACAAGTGTTATGGATAAAGCAGACATTGAAGGATATATAGGTGGAGATACAGGATCCTATTCCAATCTGGCGTGATAACTCAAGTGAAATCAACATCTCCAAAAATCCAGTAATGCACTCAAGAACAAAACACATTGCAATCAAGTATCACTTCTTGAGGGAGAAGGTAGTAGACAAGGAAGTCATTGTTGAATACTGGATCCTATTCCATTTGAGCATGTTGATATATTTACCAAGCCACATCCTTTAGGTCCATTTGAGTACTTAAGACAAAAGATGAGAGTTGTCCCGCCATCCAGCAACACTTAAATGTGTAGAAGGGTGCATGGTTTAGGGGGAGTCAACAATTGTTACTATCAAATGACTCTTGAATCATGAAGCATGGACACAGGGGGAGAATGTGTCCTAACTGTATGTAACCAAGGGAGAAATTATTGGTGTCATATTGAGGCTCCCTTTTTCCGTTGTTGTCAAAGGGGAAGAGAAACCAGCATAAGATAATGTTGACATCAATGCCAAAGGGGGAGATTGTTGGCATTGAGTTGTCATTGATGTCAATCGGTATTGCAAGCTATCGGTAGGGTATGTCAACCCGGTATGAAGAAGATTGAACTGTCATAAGGAAGATTAGCATGAAGGCTTGTCAACTAGTATGGTGGAAGACAAGTAGGTATTGAGACTATCAGTGACATCACCGGTAAGAGGTGATATGAAGTTGTATGTTGGCATGACCAGTTGTAAATGGTATAAAGTTTGTCTATTTGCTGGTCATAATGTTTGCGATAAAGTGGCAGAGTGACAAAGAGATCACAAACCACCAGAGGTGAAGTTCTGCTACCGGTGTAGCGTACATTATCAGTTAGCAGCAAGAGAAGGTCTCACCAGTAAGGGCTTGTGCCGGTATGAGATTGTTGAATGTTCAAGTTTAAATTGACCTTTTGTCAGTGAGCTGAGTGTATGTCGATGTGATGCCACATGGAACTGAGGTGGCGAGCATGCAAAGGTCGGTGAAGTTTCCATCAACATGATTGTTGGAGCAGTAAGTCGACATTAAATGAAACTACCAAAAATCATGGGCCAATAACAAATTGATGCGGCTCGAGGAAGAATCAACAACATAAAAAGATTGGGGAGTTGTTGGTGCCTGGATCAAAGCAAGGAAATTTGATTGCAAGAGGACCCCGAGAAGGAAACAATTGGGTCATAAATGAGTCGACAAATTTCAAGGCCGAAAATCATGGTCAGGTTAGCTATTTTTGGTAAACATATTATGGATAGATGGAAAACACATGGTGGCTTATTCCTCCAATGCAGGTGTCCAATCCAAGGCGGATCGAATCAGATTGTATGCATATTTGGTCAAAAGAAGGAAACCCTAGCCACCCTCTATTTAAATTAGATTTTGGTGGGAAATCTTAAGATTAAATATGGCAACCTAAGACAGATAGAGTTATTGTTGTTGTTGCTTCTAAAGGAAAAAGAAGTGAGTGAAATTTTCGTCAGAGAGCCAAAGAGAAAGACACTTGAAGTGTTTGTGAGTGAATTTTGTACTGGTAAGGAGAAGCAAGGTAAATCAATGTAAGGAACAAACTGGAAGAGTGAGCATAGAATGCAAAGGTGACAAAGTAAAAGAAGCAATACTTGTTAGAGAGTGACCAAGTGCAATTTGATTTCAGTAGAACATGTTAGAGTATTCAGGTATTTACTTGATTAATTAAACATTATTTGTTTAATTATTTAAGTTCCCTTTATCTCTTTTACAATTAAGCTAACTTTAGGTGCATATAATTAATTATTTTAATTAATTATTATGTGCAAACCTAGGTTGTTCCCTTTTAGGGTTTCTTGACCTATTAAAGGTTGAGTTCTTTCTTTTCATTGTAAGAATCACATTACATATTTTTGTGAATATTGAGCTCTCTCTTTTTGAGCATATTCTCTATATATTTGTTTTTTTGTAATTTACTTCATTGCTTCTCCTTGTAATAGGTTTTTCAGCTTGCAGAGATTATTTGGGTTCCTGTGGTGTTGTATTTTCTCAACTCCTATATGGTATTAGAGCTTCAGATCTGAAACTACCTGTTCTTGTTTTGAGAATTTTGCTTTGGAAGCAGATCTGGGGTTTTAGGAAATTTTTTTATGTACCTAGGGTTTGACCTTTTTCTGAGCACTTTGGGCCTAAACGAACCTCACCATCATGCTCAGAAGGCCCAAAAACCCCTATGGTCATATAAATTCAACCTATTTTGGTTCTTGAGCCTCTGGGTGAATTTTTTTCTCAGATCTAGGCCGTACGGCCCTGGCACGCAGATCGAGAAAAAAATTTGAAAAAAAAAAATATTTTGCCTTTTTACGGCATGTAGGCCGAAATTTGCTTTTAAAAAAAAATCTCTTGAAAAAAAAACAAAAAAAAAAAAGAGTTTGTTTCTTTTTAAGAAAAAAAAAAATTTTGGGAAAAGTTTTTTTGGGGGGTGGGGATCCCACGGTACGTAGGGTACCGTGGCCCCCTTGGCTCCGCAGACCCTACAGGACCTCAGGCCCCGCACCCCCTGCCGACCTCCCTGCACTTTCTAGCACCGGCCCCCACCGGCCCCCTTCCGGCGACACTCGTCACCACCTGCGGCCCCACGGTCGCTACCTGCAGCCCCCACCACCCGGCCCTCTATCGCTGGAGCGCCACCGGAGCGCCGCTCCCTGGCCACCAGACCACCCACTGGCCACCAGACCCCTTTTTTGGCTTTTTCAAGGGGGGATTTGGTTTTTTGGCCCTATCTTGGGCATACGGAGTCATTTTTTCGAAAACGAATAGGCATCGGAAAGCTGGTTCTGAGGCCAACCTCTTGGTGTTGGTATTTTTTTCTATTTTTTCTATTTGACTATATTTTTTTTGCAGTCAAAATGAAGTCTCTTTTTTGCACTCCGGGAACCATAGAATGAGCATTCGACCTCCGTTTTTCAAAAATTTATATTTTTGGAAAGCGTGTGTTGTGTACTTTCTAGCCATCTAAGTTTTATTTCCAGATTCTGCTCCATACATATTTTATTCAGTTTTTTGCTTTTCAACACTCTGGTGGATATCGTGGTTGTTTCAGGTCCTGGGATCTTTTCTCTGAGTAGGGTGTCTCTTTTTTGGTTCATGTTTCTTTTTCCAATCTTCTTATCATTGTAGCTTGTATATATGCAAATGCACTAAGATAAAGTGCCATCATGCATTATTTACTTGGAATCTTGCATATCTTGTGTCTTGTTGTACATGCACTATTGATCAAGTGCCATGAGGGGGTTGATGTTTACCTATTGTTTGCCATCTTCCTTTGTCAAGTGAGTGTTCCTTCCATGACATTCACCTCATGATGATGTGTCTCAGCACCTTTGATGTTCTTGGTTCTTCGTCATGCAGTTTTTAGTGGCTGTCCTTTTTAGTGTTCTTGTCCCTCTCCCACTTCTGCATTATGGGGAGGTTTATCCTATTGGTTCTACTGCTTCCATGGTTCGATTGATCAGCTCTTCAGGCTTTGGTTTCTCATGCCATCTATATCTTCGATTTCAGTTGTTTTTGCCTTGTTTGCCTCCTGATTCGAGTAGTGTCATTTGAGCACACTCATGTAGATTACAGTCTTCTCTACCTAGTCATGTTCTATTTCAGTGGAGGTTCTCCAGATCAGCAGTTATTCTTTGACAGAGTTTGCAGGTTCTTCATGCTTCAGTGATATTCTTTTCCATCTCTTTTTGGAGTAGAGTTTTGTTCCCACATGGTTTTCTCTATTTCTCCAGTTCATAGATATTTCATTGTATTTGGGTACCTGATCAGGCCTTGTTGCCGGAACCTATCTTTATTGCTTTCAGTAGCTGTTCTAGGTTTTAGCTTCTCCCTAAGTCTAGCTTAAGGGGGGGTGTTAGAGTATTCGAGTATTTACTTGATTAATTAAACATTATTTGTTTAATTATTTAAGTTCCTTTTATCTCTTTTACACTTAAGCTAACTTTAGGTGCATATAATTAATTATTTTAATTAATTATTATGTGCAAACCTAGGTTGTTCCCTTTTAGGGTTTCTTGACCTATTAAAGGTTGAGTTCTTTCTTTTCATTGTAAGAATCACATTACATATTTTTGTGAATATCTCTCTCTTTTTGAGCATATTCTCTGTGTATTTGTTTTTATGTGATTTGCTTCATTGCTTCTCCTTGTAACAGGTTTTTCAGCTTGCAGAGATTATTTGGGCTCCTGTGGTGTTGTATTTTCCCAACTCCTATAGAACAGAGGGAGAGAAGATTGAGGGGAATTAGAATCAGTAGGAAGGCTAAGTTGTAGTGTGTGTTGAGTTGATATAAACTGGTAAGATAGAAACTAATAGTGCAAAGCTTTGAAAGGTTGCAAAACTTCATTTGCAACAAGGATTCAAATTATTTATCTATGTTTTTCATATTGTTTACACTGAGTAGGTGCTTAGTATAGGGGTTGTAGATCCTTTAGGTTGTAGGCTATAAATTGTGTAGGGGTTGGTACTCCTTGGGTTGGTGCCCTAAAATTTGTAATCACATCTTTTCATTGTGAGGTTGGATTGGAGCAAAAGATCTCCACTATCTATTCTCACCGAGGTTTTTCCCACATTGGGTTTTCCTCATACATCTGGTGTTATGTGTTGCATCTTCATGTGTGTGAAGTATTAATCCTTTAGTCATTTCTTCTACACACATTGTTTGCATTTCTTTGGTAACCCATCTTCATCTTGTGTATTTCATATTGAACCGGTATAGCTCTGATTAAAGGAAAAGTGGTTAAATCACTGATTCACCCCCGTCTCAGTGATCCATTGTGTCCAATAGTAGTAATATACATATTAGGATTTTTATTAATTGGGTACGATAAGTTTTATATTGACCATGGGAAATGATATTTCTGAAGGCTACCAATAATAGCGATTGATCATTCTAATATTCCTTTGTACTAAGCATGAGGGTTTATAGTGACATTCTTTGATAGCGTGATGATCTTCTCATGGAGAAGGTTCTTGTTGTGATTATTCAAACTCTGATATTTCATTGTCGTATCTGAGAATAAACTTTAATATATTATTTCAGATTTCAACGCAAATGATCTATATTCATTTGAGCAAATTACAATGCTTAAACTTAATACTTCTGATATCGATTGAGTTTTAGGAGAGTGTTTGAAGCAAGAGCATCCTCAATTCGTGGCAATCTCGCATCAACTGAAAATATTTCCTTTCCATTTTTCTTTATGTTTTATAGTTTCAACATTTCCATATGTATTTTTTGGCATTAGCTCACTGGATCTCGAGGAGTTGTATTTTTTATTGAAGATTTGATCATCTACCTTATTCCCAAACTGCGAAGAATTTGGATCATTTTTCGGCAAGTTATCGCTATCGGTTTCTGAGATAGTTTTCCGGTACCAGTTTCCTAGACCTATTTGCATTTGTAATCTACCAGATCCCTTCCATAGCTTATGGAGCCCTAAGCATTGATTTCGATGTTCCTTGGAATGTGACCGACCTTCCACTTTATCAGCACTTTATCGCTTGTATTTTATGGAGGAATTTCTTTGGTGGAGGTCGACCTTGTTATTTTTACACGTTAGGTCTTGTTCTTTGGTATTTGATCCCTTTTAGGCTGACCGGATCCCCTTGGATTGTATAAATCATTGTAATTGAGCATTAGAATAGAGATAAATTAAGAGATAGAACATAGAAGATAGATCCTAAGATTTGAGGTCCTGATTGTGACCTGTTATGTAATTAAGCATGTTTTAGCAAGCCAGTACGCCAGTTTCTGTAACTCGATTGTTATCAGTTGAGTGTAATCAGTTTTCATGATATAATTCATTCAGTTTTGCATTGCCTCCATCATACCCTTGTGTTTTCGTTGTGTTTACTCTTGTTGACTGGTTCGGATTGATCTCTTTGAGGTCCCTCCTAACTAGTGATTGCACCAAGTGGTATCAGAGCGAGATTTTGTTCTAGAGATTGCATTGTCCTAAGAATTTTGTTGTAGGGTGGCAGACTATGGATCTGACCTCTAGCTGCAAAGGACTAGCCTGAAGATGACGCGAAGAGGAAATAGGAATGGTGGAGCACATGGGAATACAGACCTTGTTGTGATAGAAATGTTGCAAGGAATTGCAACCTGGTTGGAAGTCGTTTGGACAACCCAGAGAAGAGGTTGACATATTGAAGATGCGAGTGAAGATAAAGGAGAAGAAGCCTTGGGAGAACAAGTTAACCCATGGGCGATTGATCCAAATGAAGAAATGTTTTTGATGGTTTTGAGTAGGGTGAATACTAAACCTCATTTACCTCACTGGAATATGATGAAAAGTTGGATTCGGATGAATTGATGAATCGGATCTTGGAGATGGAGAAATATTTTGATTTTGAGAACACTACATAAGAAAGAAAGGTGAAATATGCATGTACCAAGTTAAAAGGTCATGCATCTCTTTGGTGGAAGCATTTATAGGTTGATAGACAAAGAAGAGGTAAAGAGAAGATCAAGACATGGGATCAGATGGTTGCTAAGTTGAAATCAAAATTTATGTCAGCTGACTACCAAGTGAATTTGTTCCATAAGTTGCAGAATTTGAGGCAGAAGGAATCTACTGTGAAGGAGCACACTGAAGTATTTTACAAGTTGAATATCAAATCTAGACATGTTGATGATGAAGTTAAATAAAATTCAAGATATTTGAATGTATTGCGGATTTCTATACAAGATGAACTCAGTTTGATCAAATTGCAGAGTGTTGAAGAATCTTACTAGTATGCCCTAAAAGCATAAGAGAAGCTGAACAAATGACATGATTAGAGATAGAGTGGTAGAGGTGGAAGGTTTTCTGAAGGAATATTTCAAGGAGAAAGAGGATATACCGAAGGTAGAGGAACCTGTACAAATTAGAACAAGGACAAGGAAGTGAGAAAAGAAGGTAATTCATATTGGAAAGATGATAGAAATTTCTACTCGAGGAGAGATCCAAATGGCTACCGGAATAAGAATTTTGGAAAAGATGACAAAAGAAAAGACAAGAGAGTGTTTAGAGGAACTTTCTATAAATGTGGAGGAGAAGGACATCGTTATTTCGAATGTAAGAAGACAAAGAATACTATAAGAACAAAAGTGGTGGAAGAAAACCCCACTGGATCAGCTAATAAACCAAAAGATGGAGAACTGTTGATGATGAGAAGAGCTTTGTGTCATACCAAAGGAAATGATGAGCCCTTGTAGAGGAAGAATTTGTTCAAGATCAGATGTCAGGTATCTCGTAAGTGTTGTAAAGTTGTTATTGAGAGTGGTAGTTTGGATAATCTTGTTTCAAAAGAGATGGTGAATAAGTTGAATTTGAAAACATTGAAACACCCTAAGCCTTATCAGATAGCATGGAATTGGGATGATCATAAGTTGTTAGTAAGTGAGTAATGTTTGGTGAAATTGAAAATTGGGAATTATCATGATGAAGTCTTGTGCAATATTATGCCTGTGTATATTTGTCACCTTATTGTTGGGTAGACCTCGGTAGTTTGATAGAAAGACAATACATGATGGGAGGAATAATACATACACAATTGTGGCCAATGGGATGATGCAAACCTTATTGCCCTTGGAGGATCCTTTGAAGAGTGAAGTATGTACGAATGCTAGAATTTGTTTGGTGGATTGAAGGAAATTCCTAGATGAAATGAGACATGAGAATGCATGTTTTTCCTTAGTTCCTAAAAAGACTGAGAATCTAGAGCATGAAGAAGAACAACTGAAAGAGATAAAAGAGTTGCTGACAGGGTATGAATACATCATTTCAGATAATGTACCTGATGGATTACTATCTGTGAGAAGCATCAGTCATTGCATGGACCTGGTTCCCAGAACTAGTTTGCCTAACAAAGTTGCACACCAGATGATGTTAGAGTATTCAGGTATTTACTTGATTAATTAAACAATATTTGTTTAATTATTTAAGTTCCCTTTATCTCTTTTACACTTAAGCTAACTTTAGGTGCATAATAATTAATTCTTTTATTAATTATTATGTGTAAATCTAGGTTTTCCTTTTTAGGGTTTCTTGACCTATTAAAGGTTGAGTTCTTTCTTTGTATTGTAAGAAGGATTATAACATTACACATTTTTTGTGAATATTGAGCTCTCATGTTTTTTAGCATATTTTTTGTGTATTTATTTTATCTGTTATTTGCTTCCTTGCTTCTCCTTGTAACAGGTTTTTCACCTTGCAGAGATCATTTGGGCTCCTGTGGTGTTGTGTTTCTCAACTCTCACATGGTATTAGAGCTTCAGATCTGTAGCTATCTGTTATTGTTGTGAGAATTTTTGCATTGGAAGCAGATCTGGGGTTTCGGGAAGTTTTTTTATGTACTTAGGGATAGGCCTTTTTTCTGAGCACTTTGGATGTTAACGTACCTCACCATCATTCTCAGAAGGCCCGAAAGCCCCTATGGTCATATAAAAATTGACCATTTTTTGGCTCCTGAGCCTCTAGGGGTATTTTTTCTCTAGTACCAGACCATACAGCCTTGGCACACAGTTCGAGAAAAAAAAAAAAAAATTTTGCCTTTCTATGGCATGTAGGCCGAATGATTTTTCTTTAAAAAAATCTTTGGAAAAATAAAAAAAATATATTGTAAAAGGCGAAAAGGGCAAGTTTTTGTTTTTGGAAAAAAAAATTGTTTTTGGGGGGTTCCCCATGGTATGCAGGGTACCGTAGGGCCCCCTGACAACTTGCAGGCTGCCCGCCACCACTGTTAGAGCGGGCCTCGTCAACATCCCTTAGCCCGACACTAACCCTACCCTCTCGGGGCTTGCTAGCGCTTCCTCCGGCTTCCCGCAACTCCCCGGTCCCCCCAGCTACCCGGTCCTCGTCGTCGTAGCCCCTATCGGCCCCTTTCTGACCCACGCTGCCACTGCAACACCCAACCTGCCACCCAGACTGCACTTGTGCCCAACCACCACTCTGTCTACGGCCTCTCTGCACCACCAAAAACAGCCCGACCACCACTCAATCTCTGCCCTGGCATCGGGGCACCACCCGACCACCACCCCTACGCCGCCCACTGGCCACCACTACCAAGCTCCAGCCACCAAACTACCCCTCCCTCTTGTTTTGAAGGAGGGTTTGGTTTTTTGGCCATATCTTGGGCATATAGAGTCATTTTTTCGAAAAATGAATAGCCGTCAGTAAGTTGGTTCCAAGCCAGACCTCGTGATGTTGGAATTTTTTTCCAATTTTGTTATTTGACTATTCTTTTCAGTCAAAGTGGGGTCTCATTTTTGCACTCTGAGAGTCGTAGAATGAGCATCCGAACTTCATTTTTCAAAAAAATTATATGTTTGGAAAGCGTGTGTTGTGTACTTTCTAGCCATATGGGTTTTATTTCCAGATTCTGCTTTAGGAATATTTTCTTCAATTTTTTGCTTTTTCAGCACTCTATGGATATTTTGGTTGTTTCAGGTCCTAGGATCTCTTCTCTGAGTATGATGTCTCTATTTTTGGTTCTCCTTTCTATTTCCAGTCTTCTTATCATTGTAGCTTCTTTTATGCAAAATTACTAAGATAAAGTGCCATCATGCATTGTTTACTTAAGATCTTGCATGTCTTGTGCCTTATTCTACATGCACTACTTATAAAGTGCCATGGGGGGGTTGGTGTTTGTCTTTTGTTTTCCATCTACCTTTGTCATGTGAGTGTTCCTTCCACGACATTAGCCTCATGATGTGTGTCAAGTGAGTGTTCCTTCCACGACACTATATACTTTCTTAGCACCTTTGATGTTCTTGGTTCTTAGTCGTGCAGTTCTTGATGGTCATTTTTTCAATGTACCTATCCCTCTCCCTTTTCAGCATTATGGGGAGGTTTGTCTTGTTGGTTCTATTGCTTCCTTGGTTTGATTGATCAGCTCTTCAGGCTTTAGTGTCTCATGCCATCTGTATCTTTGATTTCAGTTGTTTACCTTGTTTTCCATTTGATTCAAGTAGTGTCATTTAAGGGCACTCATACAGATTACACTCTTCTCTACCTGGTCATGTTCTATTTCAATGGAGGTTCTTCAGATCAGCAGTTTCTCTTCGACAGTGTTTGCATCTATTTCATTCTTCCGTGGTATTCTTTTCCATCTCTTTTTGGAGTAGAGTTTTTTCTCACGTGGTTTTCTCTATTTCTCCAGTTCATAGAGATTTGGTTGTACTGGGTACCTGATCAGGCCTTGTTGTCAGGACCCATCTTTCTTGCTTTCAGTAGTTGTTCTAGGTTTTAGCTTCTCCCTAAGTCTAGCTTAAGGGGGGTTATTAGAGTATTCTGGTTTACTTGATTAATTAAATAATATTTGTTTAACTATTTAAGTTCTCTTTATCTCTTTTACACTTAAGCTAACTTTAGGTGCATAATAATTAATTCTTTTATTAATTATTATGTGCAAACCTAGGTTTTCCTTTTTAGGGTTTCTTGACCTATTAAAGGTTGAGTTATTTCTTTTAATTGTAGGAAGGATTATCACATTGCACATTTTTTGTGAGTATTGAGCTCTCATCTTTTTTAGCATATTTTCTGTGTATTTGTTTTATCTGTTATTTGCTTCCTTGCTTCTCCTTGTAACAGGTTTTTTAGCTGGCAGAGATCATTTGGGCTCTTGTTGTGTTGTGCTTCTCAACTCTCACAGATGACATCAGAAGAGAATGAAGAGTTGAATAGAAAAGTGCAAGAATTGTTGAATAAATGTTTGATCAAAGAAAGTTTGATTCCTTTTATAGTACCAATAGTATTATCACCTAAGATGAATGGAGAATGGAGGATGTGTACCGATTCCATAGCAATAAACAAGATCACAGTGAAATATCAGTTTCCTTTGCCTAGGATGGATGACATAATGGATTGTTTGAGTGGAACCAAATACTTTACAAAGATAGACTTGAAGAGTGGATATCATTAGATCATGATCAGAGAAGGAGATGAGTAGAAGACAACATTCAAGATAAATGACAGAATGTATGAGTGGTTGGTGATGCCTTTTGGGTTAACTAATGCACCAAGTAATTTCATGAGGGTGATGATTGAGGTATTGAAGAAATTATTGGGTAAGTTTGTTATTGTATATTTGGATGACATTTTGATTTTCAGTAAGACAAAAGAGAGGCATTTGTTGCATTTAAGACAAGTTTTGCAGAGGTTGAGAGAAGAAAAGTTGCTAATAAATATTAAGAAGTGTACTTTCATTAAGGAAGAGTTAGTCTATATGGGATTTCTGATATTTGAGGATGGTTTGAAGATGGACCCTGAGAAGGTAAAAGAAATGATTGAATGGCCTACATCGGAAAGCATTGGAGAGGTAAGATCATTCCATGGATTGGCTAGTTTCTACCATAAGTTCATTAGAAATTTCAGTTCAGTTTGTAACCCTATGCCTAAGACAATGAGGGGAGATAGGAAGGAGTTCAAGTGGACCACTAGAGAAAACAAAATTTTTGAATTGTTAAAGCAGAAAGTGACTGAGCATTCTGTGTTATCTTTACCGAATTTCAACAAAGTATTTCAAGTGGAACAACAATTGGAGCAGTATTGAGTTAGGAAGGGAGAGCAGTAGCTTATTTTAGTGAGAAATTGAATGATGCCCAGAGGAGATATTCAGTGTATGATCAAGAATTTTATGCCATAGTTCAAGCCTTGGAGAAGTGGTGACATTACCTATTGCCTAAGGAGTTTGTGTTTTATATAAATCATCAAGACTTGTAGTAATTGAATAGTCAGAGTAAGTTGAATCAATGACATATGATATGGGTAGAATTTTTGCAGAGTTACACCTTTGTGTTGAAGCATATAAGTGGGAAATATAACAAATTTGTTGATGCATTGAGTAGAAGAAGGAATTTGCTGACAAAGATGACAATGACAGTATTAGGATTTGAGGAGTTGAAGACCTTGTATGATAATGACCCAAATTTTGTAGAACCTTGGAGAGCATGTAGAGAATAGGTTACGGTAGATAGAAGAAAGTGGTTTGATTACTTCATTCAGGATTGGATGTTATCTAGAGGAGTTCAATGTTGCATACCTAAGAGTTCTACGAGGGAGAATCTAATAAAGGAGAAACATAGTGGAGGATTATCCGGACACTTTGGTGTTGATAAAACAATAGTAGTGGTGAGTGAGCATTACTTTTGGCCCTAGATTCATAAGGATGTTGGGAAATATGTGAAAAGTTGTAGAATTTGTCAAGTTGCAAAGGGTAGTAGTCAGAATGTGGGATTGTATAAACCTTTGACAATACCAGAGAGACCTTGGAAAGATATTAGCATGGATTTCATACTTGGATTGCCTAAAACATGGAGATGGAATGATTCTATATTTGTGGTAGTGGATAGATTCTCAAAGATGGCTCATTTCATACCTTGTAAGAAGACATCAGATGTAGTGCATATAGCTGAGCTATTTTTCAAGGAAGTGGTGAGATTGCATGGATTACCTAAGAGCATAGTTTCAGACAGAGATACTAAGTTTGTTGGTTTCTTTTGGAGAAATATTTGGAAGAAGATGAAGACAGATTTGAAGTTCAGTTCTACTTTTCATCCATAGACTAATGGATAGACAAAAGTAGTTAACCGGAGCTTGGGAAATTTGTTAAGATTCCTAGTTGGAGACAAAATTGAAAGTTGGGACTTTATTCTTGCACAAGCAAAGTTTGCCTACAATAATTCAGTAAATAGGAGTACCGAAAGGATACCTTTTGAGATTGTTACCAGAGCACACCCTATAGGTATATCAGAATTAAGAGATATTAGCAATGAAGACCGGATAAGTTCAAAAGAAGAAGAGTTTATAGATCACATAAAGGACACATATTCAAGTTAAGAAACATTTGGAGGATATGAACAAAAAGTATAAGGAGAAAGAAGATGAGAAGAGGAGACATAACGAATTTGAAGTTGGCGATGAAGTGATGGTGTATCTAAGAAAATAAAGATTCCCAGTTGGAACTTAAAACAAGTTGCAAATGAGGAAGTTTGGACCTTGCAATATTTTGAGAAGGTTCAGCTCTAGATATGCATATGAAGTGGAGTTACCAGATAGTCTGAGTATTTCACCTGTATTTAACATTGCAGATCTACATCAGTATCATGAACTAGAATTCAGTGAGGATAATATTGCAGACTTGGAGAAATAGTTTCCCCAGAAGGAACTAGATTAGATTGAAGACATTTTGGATAGTAGGATTGGGCGTAGTACCCAGAGCAGTCAGTATAAGGAGTATCTTGTAAAGTGGAAGGACAAACCAGTTGAAGATTCATCTTGGATTTCTCAAGCAAAGGTAGACCGCCTCGCTTTTCCTCTGATCCCAACAAAGTGAGAGACTCACTTTTTCAACCACCCCAGATGTGTGATATAGGAGAATCCCCGGTTCGTGACAATCTTGCATCAACCAAAAATATTTCCTTTCTATTTTTCTTTTTGTTTTGTAGTTTTAGCATTTCATTCTACATTTTCTAGCATTGCCTCACCAGATCTTGAGGAGTTAGATTTTTGTTTGAATACTTGATCATCTACCTTATTCCCAAATCATGGAGCATTTAGATCATTTTCCAGCAAGTTATCACTACCGGTTTCTGAGATAGTTTTCTGGTATAGGTTTCCTAGACCTATATACTGCATAGTATATCACTCCTTGGTGCCTGCAACAACTGCGCATCTTATGTTTACACAATTATAAATTTAAAAACCCTTTCAATGTAATATTTTTGTGGGAGGGTAATGAGGAGGTTCTCATCCATATTATCAATGACTCCATCAATGTTGCACAAATATGCATGCTCTAACACCATCTGGGTGAGTTTTTTCACCCACTCCTTGGAAACCCTGACATATGACAACATGCCAAGAAAAAAGGTCAGAGTGTCCGAACTAACCCTATGCCTGTGATACGCCATCAGAAACTCCAACCCTAGCATTGTCTTGACCACATGCATTATGTACGAGTGGCCATTCACCAAGACCCCCCCTAACCATTTATCTGTGACTTCACCTACAAACGTTGTTTATGGTTTTGTTGCCCTAAGCATAATTGGCGTGTCTATCACTCCCACCTCAATGTTTCCAACTCGAACATGTAATGTGAAAATATGATAATTACCCCAATGCCCAATTTAAAGGCTTTTGATTAGCTTCAACATAAATGTCTCATTAAATGCACACTTACCATAAGTTGCCTTGGGCGATATATATTAATAGTATTTTTTTTTTCTAATTTTTTATACAAGTATATAAACCCACAAACAAAATTCCACTTTCACAAGAGATTTGCAAAGACAAATAACAAAACCATTGATATTATTATTCATATGAGATCAAGAAGTACATTCTACAGACTATATCTATAGTAATTGTCATGACAGATCATAAACTAATTAATATTGCTGAAGGAGTATATACATTCTTCACTGTGTAAGACTCCACATTATAACTTAGACACTACTACTATACCCTTTTCCAAAGAGACCAAGATTCCCTCCAAACAATTCTCTTAATTACAGCCTTGGAATTCCTTTTATAAGAGTAAGGAATGCAACAAGCTTCAGGCTGTATACAACTGCCATGGTCTCATTTGACATATGTTTGCTTTATATGCATGGAAATGATATATTCCGCTATGAAATCTAAAATAGAATAGAATAACTTATTAAACCATATGACTAAAACTATCATGAAACTATCATGGACCACGATGAAGAATAAAATATTATGGACCATCACATTGTTGATAACTTTATGGATTCAAGATTCTAACTATAAAAACTAGAGTAGTTTTACAAATGCAAGATTCTAGCTATAAAAACTAGTGGATGAGCTCCACAAAAACTACTAGATGAGCTCTAGAGATGAGTATTGTAATCATAACAGGGGTCCAGCTTTAGTTATCAATTTTAACTAAATAGGCTCCTTGCTAGAGCTGACTCTTCCCTGTCCTCATTGTTCTCCTCCCCGCTCCCTCTCACTATTGGGCTTCAGGAGACGAGGGGGAAAATGTAGGTAGCCAAGGAAAGGACATCTAAAGCTATAGATGGCCTTTAAAAATCCCTTTATCTACCTCCTCTAATTTGAAAGTCCCTTTAGCTACAAAGCAATCTGTTGTGCTACTATAAACACAGCCTTCCTGAAATATTCTCCACCCGGTGTCATTAAACCTATATCTTATGAACACACAGGAAACATCTACATATGGACATTCCATTTCTGATATTGTTCTTGAACAAGTGTAGAGGGAAATATTTATAATGCTCCTTAATCAACTCAACTGCTACCGATTTATGAAAAACCTCAAAGCTCTAAATATTCCTTTTCACCTTTTTGCCTTTCCAAAGAATTAGAACTCTCCATGTTGGCATGCAACTCTTCATTCCACCTAATGAAAGGATCAAAACTCATCAGTCTACTATAATAATTTAACCTTCAATTCAATATTTTCTTCAAGATCAAGCTAACATCCATACCCATGCAACTCTTCATCAAAATGACAAGCATAAAGTCTTATGATAGGAGGAGTGTCTTCTATGCAAAAAGATCACTTATAATCTGAGATGAAGATTTTATATGTTCTAAAAAGTACATTTATAATTTCAATGGATATGCAGTACACTTTCTATATGTGTTATTTTTCAGAAAATAAAAGTGAAAGATGTGCCTTAATTATTGTACATTTAATTGGACTTTGATTGTGAACCCTGCAGTTGCACTCGAGCCTTTTAATAACCCTCTGACTACAAGGTAAGTCATTAATTTTCTTTACTCATGGCATCTACAAACCTTCAGCCATATCTCCTTATGCCAGAATTCAGTTGCACCTGCTATGCACTTCATTTTAAAACCTCTGTAAGCAAAACAACAACACTTCCTATAAACTTATCTCTAGAAAATGTCTATCTTCTACATTCTAAAATGCAACATGCGAATGATATAACTTCTATCTTCTACAATCTAAAATGCAACATGCAAATAATGACCCTATTTCTCGATTTACGAAGTGGCGACAATTGACTGTCAAGTCTATACTTTGGATTATTCCATATACTATATTAATCTGTGTGAGATGTACTTTTCTCCCATTCCAAAAGAAAGATTTCATTCCAATATTTCTAAAATGTGTACATGACTCACAAACCTCAGCACAGATTAATACTGGTAGCTTCTCATTGAATATTAAATATGTGTTATCCTCTGACACACGCAGTGTTTTGAGTTTTCTATGCAAAAGGATAGCAAAGAATCTTCGATCAAGATTTCATACGTGTCAAAAAGTGCCTTTCTAAAAGATTTCATATAGATATGCAGGATACTTATAGCAAAGATTTGATGTGTTTGCTATATTAGTTTTCTTCTCCAATTAGTAATGGAAGGTTAGCCTTAATTATTATTTTCCCCCAAAAATAATGAATGATTTGCCTAAATTTTTCCATAATTTTCATGCAATATAAACAAAATCGGCAATGTAATTATTATTTTTCCCCAAAAATAATGAAATATTTGCCTTAATTTTTCAAAAAAAATCATGCAAAAGAAAAAGATTTGCCAATAAAATTAATATTTTTTCCCAAAAACAATGAAAAATTGGCCTTAATTTTTGTATAATTCTTACGCAACTGAGAAAAATTTGCCAATGGAAATTTTTTATTTTTCCCCTATTTAAAAAAAAAATCGCCAAAAAAATTAATATTTTCCCCCAAAATATTGAAAGATTCACCAAGATTTTACACCTTTACCTGGGGGGTTTCTTAAAGTTATCCTTGCACTAGATCTACAAACTTAACTACAAAAACATATATGATAAACTATAGTAATAATAACGATAAGCAAATTAATAGCACAACACACAACACTGAGATTTTGATGTGGAAAACCTGTTTAAGGGAAAAACCACGGTGGGAACCTACCCATAGTAAGATGATACTCTGTAGTAGTGTGTGAAATATTACAACGAGGAATGCACATCCATTCAGGTACACTTTCTAGAGGTCAATGTTCAAATATAATGACCCGAAGGGCTACAACCCTCAAGGAATTCTCACTGACTTACAACAAGATTCAGACTGCAATCTAAAAGAAATGAACTAAAAGAATAGCATCCCCAAATGCCTGATTACAGTTCTGGTTAAGCACAGTTGTTTGCTCAGCAACACCAATCTCTCCTTAATCACAACACTGAAACATGAATCACTTGATCGCACATACACCACTCTTTCATAATGCATACACAACCTTGACACCTAAATTACATAAATATATCGCCTATTTATACAATTCATCAACCTTGATGACAAGGTCAACTAAACCCTCAACTCAAAATTGCAAAGCTACATCAAACAGTACAAAGATCAACCATTGGACCAATATAATGATTTACATGACATAACATGGACCTAATTCAAATTCCCAAACACACAACTCAATCGAAAATTATGCCAAGATCAACCGCAACATGCTACACCACCAAAAATACTACATAACACAGAAATCATCACCGGTTCATAGAAACCATCAAAAAATCACACAACAATCAATGCACGTCACCAGAACAAATATGACATGACTAGGAAATATGAGCAAGCACGTTAGAATCCTCAGAAACAAATGCACTAATGCCACTTATCAAATCTTCATCTATTTGTTGTCCATATGATGGAATTGATTATGTGTTGCATTGATGTTTTGTCATTAATGTCAACACTAGTTGTTATGGTTGTTTATCGGCTTCTCGTAGAAGGATTGGATTGGAAAGATTATCAGTTGATTATCACCGGTATGATTTGGATGATAGAATAAGTTTGTATGGATGGTTCATATTCTTCTGAAGTATGTATTAGTTAGTTGGTATTGACTTAATGATCGTATTCTATCTCATGTTCTAGTAAGCCTGCTTTATTGGTTCGATAAAGGTTTCATCGACATAGCTTTATTGAAGATATTTGATGTAATCCATAAGTGGTGTTGGTGCATCTTCTAGAAGGGATTTAGGATGATGATGATGATTATGTTCATACCTCAACTGATTGGTATCATTGCTTTGGCATGTGTGGATCTAATTTAGGTCTGGTGCTATCTAGGTTATGGATCGGTTTTCATGTAACATGTTGGTGGATCCTCCGATGTGCTTCTGAGATGTTTTATTGATTCGATCATGTTTGTTTGGTCTTAGGCCAACATGTGTTATGATTTTATTTCAAGATTATGTAATGGATCTATTGAATTATCATTTGGGTGGCTGACCTAATTGGTTAGGTCCCAGGTTGGTATAAATGTATGTAAGATCTCATTGTAGATCATGGAAAGGAGTGAATAATGTAATAATAATTTGTGCAAAGGATTTGGTCAATCATAGGTGATCAAGTTGGGTTTATGTAAGAGGTTTTAGACCTCCAGTATTGAGCTTAACTGGAACTGTAATCTGGCATGTTTGATGCTCTCACCGACAACTCTTCTTTCTAAATTTTTGTCCAAATATCTTGAAGTGGTTGATATATTTGTAGTCAGTGATACTCCATTGTGATGAGCAGTGCACTCTAGGAAGTGTGCCTTCCTGCATGTGCAGACCCACATTGTAATCATATACTTTCTGTAGAAGTATCATCTGACTATGGGTAGGGTTTCCCACCATGGTTTTTCCCTTTACCCATTTTTCCATGTACAAATCATGGTGTTATGTGTTATGGTTGCCTGGTATTGATTCTTTAGTTTTCAACTATGCTTCAATGCTTAATCAGTTATTTCGGTATAAGGTTTTAAGTGCTTTAATTCTCATAATCTATTAACAACTGATTCACCCCCCCCCCCTCTCAGTTGTTCATTGGTTATCCTAACAATTGGTATCAGAGCTTGGTCCTCTTTTTGCAAAAGCTTAACCGCTTGAGGAAGTTCCTATGACAACTAATAGTTAAACTACTATTTTTTGGAAGGACAACCCTAGGTTTGATGAAACAAACTATGGAGTATGGAAGATTCAGATGGAGACTCATTTGAGATGCATTGGAAAGGAAATTTGGGGAATAACTCGGAATGGTTACACTCCTCATAATCCGACATCTAGCATTCCTGCACTGATAGAATTGGATAAGAACATTGAGAATGACTACAGAGCTAGAGAAGCCCTCTTAAGCACCTTATTAGATCAGCAAATCATGGGACTATCAGACAAATCATCGAAAAAAGCTATATGGGATAGGTTGGAGACTCTAAATGAAGGTGATCCTACTGTTAAAATTCCAAAACTTGAATGTTATCGGGTAAGATATGAAAGCTTGAAGATGGAGGAAGATGAAAGAATTTTTTTATTCATGGAAAGGGTAAATGAAATTGTATTGGGAATTCAGTGTTGTGGTGGATCTCTTAGTGATGAAGAGAGTGTTTCAAAAGTGTTAAGGGTTTTGCCACCAGCATATAAGATGAAGGTAACTGCAATTAATGAGCTAAGAACCATGCCGAATTCTTCTTTCAATAGAGATACTCTTGTTGGGAAGATATCTACTTCTGAGCTTGAAGAATTTGGTCCTCCTGGAGCTGCAAATATTGATATTGCATTTAAGGCATCTACATCATCAACCGGCAAGCGAGATTGGAAAGTTTTGTATGCGAAGGAATTGGAAGAGATTAGGAGAGAAGATGAAGGTCTTGAGCAACTTGAAGCCCTATTTTCTATAAGGATAACTAGAGGTCCGACAGGAAGTAAGTACGAAGGAAAATCTTCTTTCAAATATTTTGCATGTAATAAGATAGGTCATTTTGCATCTAGATGTCCTGAAAAGAATTCAAAATTGGAAGAAAGAGCAAGTAGATATTTTAAGCCTAACCCTGAATATCAGATCAATCATAAGTATAGGAGAAACAAAAACAAATCATGCTACTATGTTGATGAGGAAGGAGTAACTAATGACTCAGAAGAAGAACGGGTAGGAGATTTAGCTAGTGGATTCAACAATAGAAAAGACTAGGTATTTTATGCTATGAAGGAAGATGATCTGAAACTAGTTATCATAAATAAGGAAAAGATCCTTGCAGAAAAAGTTGAAGACAAAGATGAATGGGTCATAGATAGTGGATGTTCTCATCATATGACAGGGGACAAAATAAATTTTATAACCCTATAATAATTTGATGGTGGTCAATTCAGATTTAGTAATAACAAGGCATGCATGATCAAGGGAAGAGGAACCATTCCATTGGATGGTAAGAATAACACTGATAATGTCTATTATATTGAAGATTTGAAGCATAAGCTTTTGATTGTAGGACAGTTGGTAGACAAAGGATTTCAATTACAATTCAAGGATGGAAATTGCAAAATCATTAGCAAATCTGGATTGAAGATTGCAACCGGTACACAGACAAAAGGTAACATCTTTCATTTGAACTCTAATGAAAAGGCATGTTTGATTGCACATATTGATGAAAGTTGGCTATAGCATAAGAGGTTGTGTCATGTAAATTTTGATTGCATTATAAAGATTAGTTCAACTAAGGTAGTTAAAGATTTACCTAATATTGTGAAGCCTCATAATCCGATATGTAAGGAATGTCAAATGGGTAAGCAAATTAGAACTTCTTTTAAGAGAATAATAGATAAATGTAATGATATTATTGATTTGATTCATACTGACCTATGTGGTCTTGCTAATACAAGAAGATTTCAAGGAGATAGATATTTCATGCTAATCATTAATGACTATTCTAGAATGATGTGGGTTGCTTTTCTAAGGGAGAAATCTGAAGCCTTTGAGAAATTCAAGATATTTAAAGCTATGGTTGAGACAGAGACATGAATGAAAATAACGTGTCTGAGATAAGATCAAGGTGGTGAATTCAACAATTATTGTGAGATAAATGGCATTAAGAGACAGTTATCTGCACCTCGAACACCTCAACAGAATTTCATTGTGGAAAGAAAGAACATAACTATTTTGGATGCAGCCAGAAGCATGATGATGGAAGTTAAGTTGCCTCATATCTATAAGAGAGAAGAAGTAAGTACAATAGTTTATACATTAAACAGAGTTCATATCAAAAGACATACCCATAAGACACCTTGTGAATTATGGTTTGGTCATTCTCCTACTCTTAAGTATTTTAGATTCTTTGGGAGTAAGTACAATATCAAAAGAGATGATTCCATTGGAAAGTTTGACCCTAGATGTGATGAAGGAATATTTCTTGGTTATTCAACTAAAAGAAAAGCATATAGATGTTATAAGAAAAGATTGCAAAGAATTATGGAGAGCGCTAATGTGAAAGTGGATGAGAAGTACAAAGAGCAAGCTAAATCTTATGACAGTCAACCGATAGTGGAAATGATAATAATAGATCCGGTAGTGCCTATACTGGAACAAAATATTGAACCACTTACCTCGACATCATTAGAAAACTCAATGGTAACTGAAGAGCAGCACAGAGAACCTGAAAATCAGAAAACACCAAGGTATGTAAGGCTAAATTATTCTGAAAATGATATCATTGGACACAAAAACAAGGGAGTTATGACAAGGAGAAGATTGGCAAATCAAGAGGTGTGTTTCATTTCTCAGATTGAACCGACATCAGTAATTGAAGCTTGTAAAGATGAATGTTGGATGAAAGCTATGGAAGATGAATTAGCTTAGATAGAAAAAAAAATACTTGGACTTTGGTTCCCCAACCTAAAAATAAGAATGTTATTGGAACTAAATGGGTTTGTAGAAACAAACTGAATGAGGATGGACAAGTTGTAAGAAAAAAGGCTAGATTGGTCTGCAAAGGATATTCGCAGAAGGAAGGAATTTATTATGGTGAAACTTTTTCACTGGTAACTAGAATTGAAGTTGGTAGACTATTTCTTGCTTATGTAGCCTATAAGAACTACAAGGTCTATCAAATGAATGTTGTGTGCATTTTTGAATGGAGATATTGAAGAGGAAATCTTTATTGAGCAACCTGATGGATTTTTACTGACAGATGACAAAAATATGGTTTGTAGATTAAGAAAAGCCCTATATGGACTAAAACAGGCTCCTAAAGCTTGGTATGCAAGGTTGGATAAGTATCTCTTGAAGCTTGATTTTATAAAAGGTAATACTGATAGTAACCTATATTATAAGATCACTAATGATGATATTCTGATTATTGAAGTATTTATTGATGATATCATTTTTGGAGGTGAAGAAAAATTATGCATGGAATTTTTTGATAATATGCAGAGTAAATTTGAAATGTCTATGACTGGAAAAATAAGATTTTTTTCTAGGTTTGCAGATTACTCAAATTGACAAAGACATCTTTATTTTTCAAACTAAGTATCTAAGAGAATTATTGAAGAAATTTGGTATGGAAAATTCTAAACCGATTAATACTCCTATGGTTACAAGTGAAAAATTGTCAATTAATTATGTATCCCCTTCAGTAAATTCTACAAGATATAAATCCATGATTGGTGATTTGCTATATTTAACTCAGACTAGACCAGATATAATGAATGTAGTCAGTATTGTATCAAGATTTCAAAGTAATCCAAGAGAAAATCATGAAAGTGCAATAAAAAGGATATTCTGATATTTGCAAGAAACAACTGAATATGGTTTATGTTACCCTTAAGATTATGACTTTACTTTATGTGCATATACAGATGCAGATTGGGCTGGTGATGTTGATGACTGAAAGAGCATATTTGGTGTAGCATTCATCCTTGGGAAGAAGTTGTTTTCATGGATTAACAAGAAGTAGTCATGCATTTATTTATCTACTACTGAAGTTGAGTATGTTGCAGCCGCAACCAATTATACTCAAGTTCTATGGATGAAGCCGATGTTGAAGGATATAAAAGTGAGTTGTATTGATCCAATTGTTATCCATTATGATAACTCTGCAGCTATTGACATATCCAAGAATCTGATAATTCACTCCAAGACTAAGCACATATCCATCAAGTATAACTTTTTGAAGGAAAAGGTGGAAGTAAAAGAAGTCAGATTGGTTTATGTGAACACTAAAGAACAAATAGAAGACATCTTCACTAAACCTTTGTCCCAAGAATCATTTGAGTATTTGAGAGATAGATTGGGGGTTTCTACCCCTTCGACAGAGACTTAAATGATGCAGATGTGCATCAGTCTGGTATGCATTATCAAAGCTATCTTTTGCTCCAGATTGATAAAATAATGCTACTAGTCAGGGGGAGTAGTTAGCCTTGAGACTTGGAGTTTTTTAATTCTGTTTGATTCTTTGGTATTGTTGTCAAAGGGGGAGGAATATATGTGAAAATCCATTGCTATTTATTTTTTAGACTCATTGCACTCCTTAGAAGGAGTTTGGTGGTATTTGGTCTTTTGTTTCAGATTTGGTTCAGAGCTTCATTGCTATATCATTTTATGGGATATTTTTGGCGGTCTTCCATTGGGGGAGACTTGTTTGGCACTTCTTGGCACTTGAATATTTTTCACATCTAGTGTTGTCATCAATGTCAAAAGGGGATATTGTTGGCCATATGATGGAATTTATTATGTCTTGCATTGATGTTTTGTCATTGATGTCAACACTAGTTGTTATGGTTGTTTACCGGCTTTCGGTAGAAGGATTGGCTTGGGAAGATTATCAGTTGATTGTCACTAGTATGATCTAGATGATGGAATAAGTTTGTATGGAAGGTTCATATGCTTTTGAAGTGTGTTTAGTCAGTTGGTATTGATTTTAATGATCGGATGTTATCTCATGTTCTAGTAAGCCTGCTTTATTGGTCCAGTAAGTGTTTTACTGGCAGAGCTTTATTGAAGATCTTTGATGTAATGCATAAGTGGTGTTGGTGCAGCTTCTAGAAGGGATTCAAGATGCTGATGATGATCATGTTCATGCCTTGACTGATTAGTGTCATTTCTTTGGTGTGTGTGGATCTAATTTAGGTGCGGTGCTATCTAGGTTATGGACCAGTTTTCATGTAACATGTTGGTGGATCCTTCGATGCGCTTTCAGGATGTTTTATTGATTGGATGATGTTTGTTTGGCCTTAGGCCATCATGTGTTATGATTTTATTTCAAGATTATGTAATGGATCTATTGAATTATCATTTGGATGGCTGGCCTAATTGGTTAGGTCTCAGGTTGGTATAAATATATGTAAGATCTCATTGTAGATCATGGCAAGGAGCGAATAATGTAATAATAATTTGTGTAGAGGATTTGGTTGATCATAGGTGATTGAGTTGGGTTTATGTAAGAGGTTTTAGCCCTCCGGTATTGAGCTTAACCGAAACTATAATCTGGCATGTTTGATGTTATCACAAAGAGTTCTTCTTTCTAGATTGTTGTCCAAATATCTTGAGGTGGTTGACATCTCTATAGTCAGTGAGATTGCATTGTGATGAGCAGTGCACTCTAGGTAGTGTGCCTTCCTGCATGAGTATGCCCATATTGTAATTATATACTTTGTACAGAAGTATCGTCTGACTATGGGTAGGATTTCTCACTGTGTTTTTTCCCTTTATCGAGTTTTCCATGTACAAATCATGGTGTTATGTGTTATGGTTGCATGGTATTGATTCTTTGGTTTTCAATTATGCTTCAATGCTTAATCCGTTATTCTGGTATAAGTTTCTAAGTTCTTTAATTCTCATAATCTATTAACAACTGATTCAACCCTCTGCCCTCTTAGTTGTTTATCGGTTATTATAACACTATCAATGTTTGAAAAATTAAGAACACAACCAATCAAAAATTGTCACGAAGAAAGATAACTTGCGGAGCACCAAATCAAGATCCATCTAAAATAAAGATACACAAGGCCATCCCAAAAATATCCCAAAATATCAGCACAAGATCTGATCACATCGGAATATACTAGAGGAAATACTGAACTCTGCAAAGCATCAACACAACAAAATAAAATTGCAAAACTGGATCACAAGATCTTACTAATCTGCAAACACCAAAGCAAATCACAAGAATATGTTGACATCTATGAAAACAACATATTCAAGCAGCAACAATGTCCAACAATATTCAACATAATATTCATGTAATTTGGTGTGGAGGAGTTGAGTCTGCATTATCAGAGAGTGGTGTATGTGTGATCAAGAGAAATTATCTTTCAGTGTGGAGTTTAGAGCAGAGACTAGTGAATAGAAGACATTTGTGCTTAACCGAAACCGTCATCAAGCATTAGCAGATTCTATTATAGCAGCTCATTCTTTCCGGATTGTAGTTTGAATCTTATTGTAAGGTAGTGAACCTTCCTTGAGGGTTGGAGCCTTCTGGGTCATTGTAATTTGAGCAGTGAGCTATAGGCAGTGTGCTTGAATGCATGTGCATTCCTCATTGTAATATTTACACATACTACTATAGGGCATTATCTCATTGTGGGTAGGTTCGTACCATGGTTTTTGCCTTAACCAAGTTTTCCATGTCAAAGATATTGGTGTTACGTGTGTTGTTGTTATTACTATTATCTTTCCTTGTACTATAATTGATCTGATCTAAGATTGTGCTTAATTATTTTTGTAGACACCCAAATTTGTCCACTTAATTAAATGAATACTTAGTATTTATTTGATTATTTAACCATCGATCAATAATTAATTAAATTAATATTTAACTAATTCATCTTAACCCTCTTCTCCTATTAATTAAATAAATTATTGAATTTATTTGATTTAATTCATTTAACCAAGGATGGGAGTCGGGTAATCCCAACTGCAGGAAGGAACTATTGGGATAAGAGAAGTACTCTCTTATCAGTTTCATTGTTCGAAGGTAGGGCAGGTGTATATACGGACTCAGGTAGATTTTCTCTGGTTTTTTGGGACTCTGGAGGGTGTAGAGACGGTGATAGACTGCCATAAAACTCGTAATGGAGTGATCAAATCTATATTCACTAGGAGTTCACCACATTTATCGTATGTATTGAGAAGGCAACAAAACAATAGAATTTCTGGTGGATATGGGGATTGAGGAGGATTTTGGCAGAGATTTTGGCAAGGTTGACATGATGTTGATTGGACTAAAGATGATCATATCTTTTTTTTGCTTTCAATCCCGAAGTCTAGAAGTGTATAAGATGTGCATCTTTTGATGGTGATAGGATACCAGAGTGTTGTTCTCTCGTGAGCGAGGATATCATTTACATAAGGAAATAAGCTTGGGTATAATGAGACTGACAGTCAGATTGTCCCAAGCATTATTGATTTGGGTGTCGTTGATGCACGAGTGATGGGGAGGTCTATTTATGGACTCTTGTTCAGCCTGGTTTTAGCAAAAAAGAAAATGGCAGAGCATTTAGGCATTGTTTATAAGTGCAGCAACGTGGTTGGCTTGGAGAAATCGCCCAAGGAGCAAGTAGAAAGACTTTTCAAAAAAACAAATGAACAAGAGAAAGAGATCGTGGTTGATATTCTGGGATCTGATTACTAGTCTGGGAGACATGTCCACAATAGAAGGCTGATGGAAGACTTGTTCCAACTGATTATTTAGGTGTTGGGCCATGCTCTATCAGCAAATGGCATTTTGCGTAGGATGGTGGAGGAAGGAATTTACCTGGAGGTGATGAGAGCTTTGGATGGGTTAGTCTCCATTCTAGTAGATGGGTGCATGTTGGGTTACTTCAGTTTGCAGTCAATAGGGAAAACCAAGATGCAGAAGGCTTGGTCCATTTTTAAGGCTGGCATAATGAAGGAAAACAGTATGGAAAGGTTTGCAACTTTCCTTCAGGAAAATAATGACCTCTTTCCAAAAGGAGTAGGAGATAGGTTGATGGTAATAGGTAATGGGATCAAGTATCTTTATAACTGGTCCCCTATGGATGTTTGTATTTGGAGTGGCATCTCCTTCATTTTCTCTTGGAAATATAATGGGTACTGTCCCCTAGGCAGAACTTGCTTAAAAAAAAAAAATCACTTAACCAAATTCAAACCATTAATTAAATAAATAAATCATATTTATTTAATTAAATATTCTCTCACATTTAAATAAATTAATATTTATTTAAATCCCCCAAAATGCCATCTCTCACATTTAAATAAATTAACATTTATTTAAATCACCTTTATCCTCCACCCACTTGTATTTTCCTACAAATGCAAGTTGCACAACTATTTTAAATAAAGAAATCATTTATTTTAAATCCTATTTATCCTCACCCACTTGAAACCTTTGATTGTTTCCCTTAAAGTCTTCAAACTTAATGGCTTCCTTCTAGAGTCTTCTCAAGCCTTTAATGGTTTCCCTTAAAGTCTTCAAACTTAATGGCTTCCTTTTAGAGTCTTCTCAAGCCTTTAATGGTTTTCCTTAAAGTCTTCAAACTTAATGGCTTCTTTCTAGAATCTTCTTAAGCCTTTAATGGTTTCCCTCAAAGTCTTCAAGCATTTAATGCTTTATCCCCCCTTTTCTCATTTAAATAAATTGAGATTTATTTAAATAAAATCCAAAATTCACATTCACATTTAAATAAATTAATATTTATTTAAATATCTATCCAAATGCAAATTACACCATTTAATTGAAATAAATGATTTAATTTTAATTGAAAATCCCAAAATTCCTCCCACTTGCATTCTCCTACAAAATCCACTTGCATGCCTAAATCCCTTCTAGATTCTTCTAACTGCTTTTAATTAGCCTAATCCTATCCTAATCATTGTAACATTCCTAAATAAAAGGAAGTCACTTCTCAAAAACCTCCAAAGTCTTCAATGACCATTAAAGGCTTTATGTCTTCAAATGGTTAACCTCTAAAGTCTTCCAAACCATTAAAGGCTCTTACATAACCATTTATGGTTAACTCACCTTTTACATTTGGTTAGAGACTTTCCTCTAACATAACCATCCTTTTGACTCATGGGACTCTTCAAAGCATTTATTTCTTTGACTAAGGTAACCATTTAACCCTTGCACATTCATTATCCCTTGGATAAAAGGAATATCCATTAACCTAACCCTAACCCAACCCCCTAGGGTAACCATCACATCCCCTCAAGCATTTAATGCTCCTTATCTCTCCTCTCAAGCCTCCTCATGGTGACACTTGTCAACATGGGATTGGGTTGAAAGTCTCACGTGGATTGAATATCTTTCAATCCTAATCCTTGTTAAGATTGCTCAATCTTAACCCTTCATTTCCCCATTTCTTATATAAATAGAACCCTTCTCCTCAAGAAAAGGAGGAACCATTAGAGTATTGTTACTATACTGGTAGTAGAATAGATCTTTCTCATAGCATCACTATCTACACTTGCATAGCATTTGTTTATCATATCCAACCATATTGAATCTCCATATGGCATCCATGGCTAGTGCTAAAAGTTGAGAGCTACACTCATTTGGGACTTGGAGAGGGGAGAAACAAGGGAGAAGCATCAAAAGGAATCATGAAATAATCTTAGGGAGACTCTTCTCCTTTCTTTTGTTTTGTTAAACTTCTTTCATGCTTTTTGAAATCTATTTTGATATGTTTGGAATGGCTTTTAGTTCTTTGTTTTGGTTTTATGGTTGAAACTAACTTATTAACATTGAACTTTGTTGTTGCCTTGTCCCCATTTCCACAACATCAATTTTAATCTGATAAAAATTGATTCAACCCTCCCCCCTCTCATTTTTCCTTCTTGTTGTTGCCAACAAGGCTTTGAAGGGGGACAAGCTCTAAAGAGGACACGAAGAACCTAAAAAACATGACCAAAAAGACTTTTTCATTGGGCAAAAAATTCACACCAAAATCCCAGCGAAGGATGCAATAACTTAAAAGAAAAGTATTGACTAAATGAAACCTTAAAAACCTAAATTGAAAAGGTTGGCAAGAGATTCCTACCTTAAAACAACATCTCGTTGAGTCATGCATATCCATTAACTGATTGAGAAAAATAAATCTTGTGATGAAACAGAAGATGACAACTACAAGATGTTCTTGGATTGAGATTTATATGTGTTCCTAGATCTTTCAAATTATGGACACAAGCATGCAAGGATACTTTGTTCAATATTATGCACCCAAATAGCCACCATTCATAAAAAAATACAGAATCTAGGGATAACTTCAATTCTTCTTGTATGTAACTAACCACCTCCTTTTGGATAAGTATAAGTATTAAAATTTCAATCTTTTTAACGTCTCTTTGTCGATTATGATCTTTTTCACCACCATTTCAAAACTTTTTCTATCCTATTTGATGTTCAATTTTCTCAATTTCAATGTTTTCAGTTGAAACTTTTAGACAACCTCTTGAAATCTCAATCTTCATGATGTCGACTATATTGTGCATATCAACTGATTCTACTCGTTCAAGAACACAAACTATTCTATTAATGGTACTTAAATTCATGACTTGGATAAAAAGGGTGTGAGGATTTTTATCGCCAAGGATTACACTATTTAGAAATTCAAAACCATGATCTGCTTCCACATTTTTATCTATGTAAAGATTCTTCAGAATTTCTTTCAATTCTTCGAGGTATATGTATCCCTTTTTGTCATCTTTATACCAATATTCTAGACAACTTGTTCACTTAAAATGCCACTTCCATGCATAACCCTTGTCTGACCCATGATATCATTATTTAAAATTCCATTCACCAATGTGTGACCCTCTTTACAAGCTATTTCTTTGGAACTCTGGAAATAATCCTTAGTGCATGACATCTAATATTCATCAAATGGGGATAACTCAGAAGCTTCTTTTCTAGGAAGAAACCAAGAAGAAGAGTTGAATGGTCTCATACTTTTATTATCATCCTTTAGAAACCCTTAAGTAAGAATGGTAGATGAATAAGAAAATCCTCTCTATTAGGAGAATATTCACTTGGAGTCTTAGAATCTTAAGAAAGAGTATGATTATTACAAAATTTCCTTTGCCATATTTCTTCTTTTTCCTCCTATCTCTTCAAGTCCACACCTTGTCTTATAATTTTTTGGTCGAGGTTTATGCAAGAAGACAAGAGGGTTCCACCACTAAAGGTAATCAAGGACATATCCAAGTCTTTTTTGATATACTGACAATAAAACTCTTCATCAAAGGCAGAGTCACCTAAAGGTGAAAACTTCTCATTTACATCATCATTCTTTACCTGATTTTATCCTTTTATCTTAAACAATATAGGTGACATTTCTATAGAGGTAGAACTCAAATTATCACAAAAAAATCTTAGGAGATTAATTGGTGTGGGCTATTATTTAATCATGTTTCCAACCATCCCTTTTGATGGTACAGATGATTGTGTTTTCCGAATATCACATTCTACAAGCATCAGGTCAAAATGGACAAAGGTGACTTCCCCTTTATTTGCATAGAAAGAATCATCATGTGGCTTATCATAAATTATCTTCTCTTGAAACCAAAAGACTCAGTCAACAAATATTTAGGCAATGAACAATTCCTAGTTCTTTCCATTGTTTCAATATTCACCTTGTCAGATGTTAGGAGATCATCATTAAAAAAAAAATTCCTATTTTGAACCAAGGTCAATATTATAATTTGCAGATAACAATTTTCCTTTTATAGGATTCATTTGATCGAAATCAAAGGTAAATATTTCTACTTCAGGAGATGAAAACTGAGATAAAGCATTGTCTGTACCTTTTCAGGTACCATATGGAACTCGATTGACCTTAAAAATATGTCCA
Source organism: Cryptomeria japonica (assembly GCF_030272615.1). Classification (NCBI taxonomy): domain Eukaryota; kingdom Viridiplantae; phylum Streptophyta; class Pinopsida; order Cupressales; family Cupressaceae; genus Cryptomeria; species Cryptomeria japonica. The sequence goes on along the minus strand of NC_081409.1, from coordinate 867,575,322 downwards.
CTTTCATCCATTATCCCACATAGGAAGTCATAATTTGAACTTTCTAGGCACCAATTGGGAATCCAAATAATATATCGTTCTTTATGTGATAACCCTTTTCTAGGAGAAGCGGCCAATTGTTGGTCTAATCAATTTTACATGTAGGTCATAGGGGTTTCTTCTTCTGTATATTTAATTTGACTTGAAAGGATTAGTGAGATGACCAATGGTTTGTCATTATCTTTCTTGTTTGAAATAGAGAGATCATATATATGATAAAGATCAATAGGGCCTTAGTATTCTCAAGTTCCCCTCTAAATAATTTTAGTCTTGACACATGCTTTGTAACAACTATGTGGATTTATAATCTTTGGATGGGTGAAGATTTTTCTTCTTTGCTTCAACAATACTTTCTTTTAAGACAAGCCAAGATGAAAGGATATTCTTATCATTTTCAACAAATATTTCTCTAATAGTTGGCATAGGTTGTCTATTTGAGGGATTCATATAATTCGACTGATGTTGAAACATTTTCTATCTTTTTAAATAGGACATAGTCGCTATACCTAACCCTTGTAAGGAGGTACCTTTAAATATTAATGAGAGAAAAGTTTGATTTCCACGGCAGAGTCACCAAAAATATGTTGGTTGATAGATTTTGTCAATTAACTCTATATTCTTGTGAAGTGACAACTCTAACCATTAGTTGAGCTATAAATAATCAATTTTACATCAACTCAAAGATACTCAAAGAATTAAAAACTATGGATGCTTTTATCCAAAAAGAAAATAAGGCAGAGCTTTTAACTAGAAAGATTTAAAAGGCTACAAAACATAATAGAGATAAGAAAAAAGAGCACAAAGCTTATGCCTTCAATACGGTAAATTCCTTACAATACCATGATATTATTGTATACTTTATTCAAAGCCAACTTCTCTACAACAATGTTCACAATTCATCATATAAAGTCTTTCAAAAAATACCAAGAAGAATCATCCAAGCAACAACATATTCAACATAAGAAGAATAAACACCCATTAATCATAACACACAGTTTACAATTCATAGAATTGCATTTAGATAATCTCATTAATATCTATCAAAATTAAAACATAAAAATTTCTTTCTGAGAAAGATTTTTAAAACCCAAAAGGCCAAAAAAGAGTCCCTATCAACTGCTCAGCCAGCTCTCTTCTCTTAGCCAATGAAGCTTTGTACTTGACTCTTAACTCACCAAGGGCTTCTTTAGATTTTGCAAGCCTGTTAGAAAGCTCTCTGTAACTCATTGAACCTTCCCCCATGTTAGCTTTAGGGATCATTACCAAGCAGTTAAGCCTTAAGGGAATTAGGTTCTGATACCAATTGATAAAATTATAAGGCATTGAGAGGGGGGTGTGAATTAGTGCAAGCAAAACCCTAATAAATCTGATTACACCTTTTACCAATCCATAAACAATATGCATGCAAGAAATAAAACCACATAAGAAAACACTCAATAAAGTATGCAATGATGGTATGATGAAAGAATAAGTATCCAGTAGAATACTGAGAGGGGGGGTGAATCAATATACTGAAAAACTGATACAAAGTTCCCAAACTCAAATTCAACCACACAAAGTAAACTTATCACAGTCAAGATCAATATTCATAAGAATAATTGACATCAACCGGTTTGACTGTTATGACAACTTAACAGTAAACAAATTCAATCTTTGTAAACATCAACAATGATTAATCACATCTCAACGTATTCATCTCTTAATGCTTCTAGTTATCGTGCCTTATCAAAAATCAGTCAAATCAACAAATAAGATCATAACCACAAAAACATTCACCACTTGACACAAATGTTTATACATGGAAAACCCAAATAGGTAAAAACCACGGTGAGATGAGACTCACAAGGATAGCTATCTGAACTCTTCTGAAGTTCACCTTGTTAGGAACCAAGCCTGTTAAAACTTTACAATAAGTCCTGTTAAGAACTAATTCCAGTTAGGAATCACCTGGTTAAGGGATTTACAAATATGCCTTGATGAAAAGCACAATACCCTATTAGGAGTAACCTTGCTGGAGGATTTAAGAATCCAAGCTAATGGACCACCTTGTTAGAGGATTTAATAAGTAACCAATCTTGTTAGAGCTTACTCGGTTAAGGGATTTCACTTATGCTATAATTGTTAGAAAACAACAGTTTTCTTGATTTGTCTAAATAGCACTACATTTTCTTGATCAGATCCTTTTAAGCTTCAATCTACCTTTACTCAAAGGGCAAATCCATTCACTAGTTAGGCAACTACACACTCAATAGGTTTTTGCCAATCTTGTCAACTTATTTTACAAACAACTTCATTGACCTTAAATACAAATCAATTAGATCGGTAACACAACAAAAAACTAATTCTCATCATCAAGATTACAAACAAGTCAATACAATCTTGACCGTTAGAAATTATTACAATCTCTTCACATTCTTAAAGAAAATTCCAACCACTCCATGATCGCCGCTTCATCAGACTTTGTAACTCATCACGTGTTATGCATTAGATGAAATCCACTTTCCTCCTTCCCAAGACATCAAACAAACATGCCAAAACAATCTGAACTTATCCTCATACAATGATCACACGTGTCTCCATCATTACCGCTCATCAGATAATAAACCAACAAACTTGATCGGTTAGGGTTTAACAAAAACAACAAGTAGGGTTTACCAGTTATATTGCATAGAAAGATTTAACCATTTTCACTGGTTTACCGATTCAACTCACAAACCTAACATACCAGTTTACAACATCTTCCACAAAGCTCTTCCTACTAGTTACTAGCCAATATCAAAAACAACAATATCAGCAATAACATAAATACCATTACCGGTTCAATTGAGATCAATGACAACATATCATTAATGCAATCTATATGCAAAATGCCAACAATCTCCCCCTTTGGCATTGATGGCAATACAAATATTAATGCCTCTGATTGTTGATGAGATTGGTGAATAGGAATCCTGGTTTACATTACCAAGTATTAACCTTGCTCTGTCTATCTTCAGCATGTCGCTGGTTTCCCTAATCAGACACATAATTCTTCTCCTCAATCACATAATTCTTCTCTCCCTTTGACAACAATTCCAAAGTGAAAGTAAAAACATGTAATTCTTCTCTCACTGTGCATCAACAACATATTGCAATATGATGCTTCCCCTATGGAATATATCTACTTCTTCATCAATCCATGTAAGATTCTACAAGTAATTCAGGGACTGATGCAATTAACATCATGCTCAACTAACTTCATGAAGAGGGACAACCCCCAATTGACTTCTAAGATACTCAAAAGTGGTCTTAGGCAGAGGTTTGGTAAAGATATCTACAAGCTGCTCCTTGGTAGAAACATGCTCCAAGATAACATCTTTACATTGAACTTTTCCCCTCAAGAAGTGATACTTCAATTCAATGTGCTTAGTTCCTTTGTGCAAAACAGGATTTTTAGAGATGTTTATTGCACTTTTATTATCACACAGAATCTTTATAGGTTCTAATATTTTCATCTTAAAACCTTACAAAATGTTTCTCATCCAAATAGCTTGTGTGCAATTCATGTAAGTTGCTACATACTTAGCTGTAGCAGAAGATTGTGAAGTACAACTCTGCTTTTTACTACTCCATGAAACTAGCCTTCCTCCTAGAAAGAATGCTCCACTAATAGTACTCTTCCGGTCATCAATATTTCTTGCCCAATAAGCATCTGTGTATGCCTTCAAATCAAAATTTCCACCATATGGATACTATAACCCATAGTCAACAATACCTTTCAGATATCTAAAAATTCTCTTGGTTGCCATCAGATGTGCTTCCTTTGGATTCTTCTGAAATCTAGCAACTATACCAACTGCATGGGCAATATTTAGTCGACTATGAACAACATAGTGTAATTTGCCAATCATTGACTTGCATTCCTTTTCATCTACAGACTTAGATGTATCTTCCTTGGAAAACTTACAACCTGTAACCATTGGGGTTCAAACTGGTTTATAGTCACTCATACCAAAGTCTTCAAAACCTTTTACACATACTTAGATTGAGTAATGAAAATACCAATCTTCATTTGATGTATCTGCAAGCCATAGAATTTTTTATTTCCCCTACTAATGACATCACAAACTCATACTTCATTTCATCTACAAAACTATTGCTCATGTCATCATTACCTCTGAATATAATGTCATCAACAAATACTTCACTGACTAGTATTTCATCTCCTTTAGACTTGAGATAAATATTGTTGTCATCACTTGTTCTAGAAAATCCTATCTTCATTAGATGTGTATGAAGTTGTTCATACCATGCTCTGGGTGCCTTCTTTAATCCATACAAAGCTTTATGCAATATGCATACCATGTCTTCCTTATCTATCAATGCATAGCCATCAAGTTTCTCTATATAAACATCTTCTTCCAATATCTCATTCAAAAAGGCAGACTTAACATCCATCTGGTATACCTTGAACTTCTTATGAGATGCAAATGCAAGTAAAGTTCTGACACCTTCCAGTCTTGCTACTGGTGCAAAAGTTTCTCCATAATCTTCTCCTTCTTCTTGTGCATAACCTTTGTAGACTAATCTTGCCTTGTTGTGAACTACAACAACATCTTCATTTAACTTGTTTCTGAACACCCATTTAGTACCTATAACATTCTTGTTTACCGGTCAGGGTACCAGGGTCCAAGTGTTGTTCTTCTTAATTTGATCCAATTCCTCCTCCATAGCTTTAACCCAATGATCATCACCAAATTCCTCCTCAGCACTTCTAGGTTCAAAGGTGGAGATCATGCAAGAGTTCTCTCTTATTCTCCTTCTAGTTAGTACTCCATCATCCTTATCCCCAATAATTTGTTCAGGATTGTGATTCAATCTCACATACCTAGGAATATCATGATCATTCTCTTCAGGTTTAGCTTCTTCATTATCATCTTCTTCTAAATTTATTTCTTTCGGTTGAACAAGTACACCAGGATTTGCTTTACCGATTTCTGATTTAACAATTTCAAGTTCCAAAAGCAAAATGCAAGGATCTTCATCCTTTTTGTCTGAATTGGTTCCTTCTGAGACTTCAGGACATTCATCTACACAAACATCAACACTCTCAACAATTCTCTATGTCTAGTTGTTGAGGCATTTATAGGCCTTACTCTTGGTGGAATAGCCAAGAAATATGCCTTCATCACTCTTAGCTTCAAACTTGCTTATGTAATCACCTCTTTTAATAAAACATTTTCTTCTAAATATCTTAAAATAGATAACATCAGGTGATCTCCCATACCAGTATTCATAAGGTGTCTTGTCCTTACCTTTTTTCACTAGAACTTGGTTCATTGTGTACACGGCTGTACTTACAGCTTCTTTCCCAAAAAAATTCACTACACCTCCTTGTATCAACATTGTCCTAGCAACTTCAACCACTGACCAGTTGTTTCTCTCTGCTATACCATATTGTTGTGGTGTGCTTAGTGCAGAAAGTTTTCGCTTGATGCCATTCTCATCACAATACTTAGTGAATTCCTCATAAGTAAATTTGCCACCTTGATCTATTCTCAGACATTTTATCTTTTTTCCACTCTCTTTCTCAGCTAAGGCACTGAATGCCTTGAATTTACCAAAAGATTCATTCTTATCCTTCAAGAATGTGACCCACATCATCCTTGAACAATCATCAGTGAAGATCATAAAATACATGTCACCTTGAATGCTTCTTGTTCTTATTGGTCCACATAGATCTATATGAACCAAATCTAACAAGTGCTCCACTGAGAAGGACTTTCTCTTGAAATTTGAAGAAGTCATATTTCCTAACTGACATTCTTTACAAACAGAATTAACCGGTTTGTCTGGCTGAGGTAGACCTCTTACTATCTTAGACTTGCTTACTTTAACAATATTGTCAAAATTTATATGACAAAATCTCATATGCCAAAGCCAGCTATCATCTATCTTTGCAATCAAATAGTTACTAACTTTAGGATTAAGATGAAATAGATTACCTTTGGTCTGTTTCCCGGTTGCAATCAATTCACCTTTGTTGTCAAAGATTTTGCACATACCATTTCTAAACTCCAATGGGTATCCTTTGTCATTAATTTGTGCCACACTCAAAAGATTGTTCTTTAGGCCTTCAACCCAATAGACGTCATCAGCACTTCTCTTCTCATTAAGAGAAATAACTCCCTTACCTTTAACCATACAGGGTGAGTCATTGCCAAATTTGATAACACCACCATCAAATTCCTTCAGGGAAAGAAATTTGCTCCGATCACCGGTCATGTGATGTGAACAACCACTATCAATGATCCAATCATCAGAGTTATCTATTCTGGATACTAGTGCCTCCTGATCTAATATTTCTTCCTTAATAGCTACAAACACAATATATTCACTAACATCATTATCAAATTCTTCATCAGTAATACCAATATCAATAGCTACAAGACAATCTCTCTTGTCTTTACTCTTATACTTCTTAAATTTGTCTCTCTTGTATTCATTTTCACCATTAAGGCAATTAGCTGCTATATGACCAATTCGCAAAACATTTTAAAGGTAGATTACCTTTATATTTACCAGTACCTTTAGGTAGTCATTTTGCCAATAATGCTTCAAGTTCCACTAAGTTGTCTTCATCATCAGCATCTCTGCTGGATCTAGATTCATAACGATGACTAGTATCTCTACTTTTTCTCACGGATTAGTTAGAGACAAAAGCTCTAAATGCAAATTCTGATTTCTATACACTACCATCATAGCCATTCAGTTCAAAAGCAGTAATTTTTCCAATAATAGAGTCAAGAGATAACCTAGTTTTGTCAATGGACTTCAACTCCTGAATAGCTGCAACTCAGATAGTATAGACCGGTAGCAGGGTTCTTAGTACCTTACTGATCATTATGGAATCTTCCACTTTCCCTCCTGCACTCTTTATTTCACCAACTATCTCTTTTATCTTTTGACCATACTGTTGGATATTCTCACCTTTAGACATTCTCATGTCATCAAACTTTCCTCTTAGACTCTCCTCTTTAGCAATCTTAACACGTTCATCACCACTATAAATATCTTCAAGTTTTTTCCATACTTTATATGCAGTTTCAAGAACATGAACATCTACATATTCGGCACCAAACATGGAACTAATAATAAGCTCTAATGCTTGATGATTTTCTTGTTGTTCTTTCTTCTGATCATCAGTCAAGGTTCTAGAAGGTGTAATATACTTAGTTTCTATATGATCCCAATATCGACTACCGAGACTCTTAATGTAAATCTTCATTTTGTCGCTCCATATTCTATAGTTATCTTTGTTGAACTTTGGACCTTCTTTCTTCATCATGATCTACAAGATCTTTTTCTCAAGATATTAGGCTTTTAGATTAAAGAGGACCTGAGATGCTATGATACCAATTGATGGTATGATGAAAGAATAAGTATCTGATAGAATACTGAGAGGGGGGTGAATCAGTATACTGAAAAAATGATACAAAGTTCCCAAACTCAAATTCCAACACACAAAGTAAATTTATCATGGTCAAGATCAATATTCATAAGAATACTTGACATCAACCAGTTTGACTGTTATGACAACTTAACAGTAAACAACTTCAATCATTGTAAACATCAATAATGCTTAATCATATCTCAACATATTCATCTCTCAATGCTTCTAGTTATCATGCCTTATCAAAAGTTAATCAAATCAACAAATGAGATCATAACCACAAAAACATTCACCACTTGACACAAATGTTTATACGTGGAAAACCCAAATAGGTAAAAACCATAGTGAGATGAGACTCAAAAGGATGGATATTTGAGCTCTTCTGAAGTTCGCCTTGTTAGGAGCCAAGCCTGTTAAATCTTTACAATAAGTCATGTTAAGAACTAATTCTAGTTAGGAATCACCCGGTTAATGGATTTACAAATATGCCTTGATGAAAAGCACAATACCCTGTTAGGAGTAACCTTGCCAGAGGATTTAAGAATCCAAACTAATGGACCACCTTGTTAGAGGATTTAATAAGTAAATGGTAGAGCTTACCCGGTTAAGGGATTTCACTTCTGATGTAATTGTTAGAAAACAACAGGTTTTCTTGATCTATTTGAATAGCACTACATTTGCTTGATTAGATCCTTTTAAGCTTCAATCTACCTTTACTCAAAGTGCAGATCCATTCACCGGTTAAGCAACTACACACTCAACAAGTTTCTTCCAATCTTGCCAACTTCTTTTACAAACAACTTCATCGATCTTAAATACAAATCAATTAGGTTGGTAACACAACAAAAACCTAATTCTCATCATCGAGATTAGAAACAAGTCGGTATAATCTTGACCATTAGAAATCATAACAATCTCTTCACATTCTTCAAGAAAATTCCAACCACTTCATCGGACTTTGTAACTCATCACGTGTTATGCATTAGATGCAATCCACTTTACTCCTTCCCAAGACATCAAACAAACACACCAAAACAATATAAACTTATCCTCATACAATGATCACATGTGTCTCCATCATTACCGCTCATTAGATAATAAACCAACAAACTTGATCGGTTAGGGTTTAACAAAAACAACAAGTAGGGTTTACCGGTTATATTGCATAGAAATATTTAACCCTTTTCACTGGTTTACCGATTCAACTCACAAACTTAACATACCGATTTACAACATCTTCCACAAAGCTCTTCCTACCGGTTACTAGCCAATATCAAAAACAACAATATCAACAATAACATAAATACCATTACTGGTTCAATTGACATCAATGACAACATATCGTTAATGCAATCTATATGCAAAATGCCAACATGCAAACCATAACACAACAATTTTTCACATGGAAATCCAAATGGAAAAAACCACGGTGAGAATTAGCACCCACAAAGATCAACTATTTACAATATAGAGATCTAACCAGTTAAGGTCATACAACACCCTGTTAGGAGTGACACCTGGTTAAGAGCTATTACAATAAGGCATGTTAGGTCTCGGCCCTATTAGGAGCTACATTTCTAGAGGATTTACAAAACACAAGCTAATGTGTCACCTTCTTAGAGGATTTTAACCTTTAGACCTGTTAGGATCCTACTGCACCCTGTTAGGAGTGACCTTGTCAGAGGATTTTCTTGTTATAACTGTTAGGGAACAACAAGTTTGATTGATCTGTTGTTAGCACCTTTGTGCCTAATTAGATCCGCTTCTGCTGCTTCTATCACTGACTAAACATAAAAACCTAACTCCTTCCACCGCACGATCAAATTCTCACTCATGATTCATAAAATCATTCAACATTCATCTCCTTATAACAAACTCTATTAGGTTAGTGAAGAACCTTTAAAAAATTCCCTAGGTTCATTGAATCTAGTCATCTTGCACATTACACTTTCCTTATGTCAGCCAAACAAAACATAACTCAAAAATATAATATTATGTCTACCGGTGACCAATCAAACTATCTCTGCTTTACCGGTTTCGTGTTCTTCATGAGTGTCATTGTTATACCGGTTGCAACTTTCTCAATACTCTGAATCTGTTGATACGGATTCAATCAAAGACTTATACCAATGTCACAAACCAGTTGTCTGATCATCGCTCTGGTTTTGTTTACCGATTTGACTGCAACTTAGCAGTTTTGTTGTTTAATTGACTCCACTACTAGGTAGGCTCTACCAGTTGGTCTAGATGATTTAGATGAATAACAAAACATTGTTTCCATCAATGACAATACAAATAAAGTCATAAATCAACCTATTACAAACATATCATCATCGTCAAGCCAACAATCTCCCCCTTTGGCATTAATGGCAACACTTAGGAAAATTTTTGTCTAAGTGTCACATTACAAAAATCATGACATGACTCAACCCAAATACAGAACTCCCCCTTAGCAATTACATGCTATTACAAAATTTTAACTAACCAATACTAATCCCCCCTTGACAATAATGACAAAGGTAATAAAATACATTTGAAATAAATGAATACAACATATAAAAAATTTGCATTACCAAATGTATAGGAGTTCAAAATAGTTTTACAATAATTACATTTTCAGAAAAATGTCAGCAAAATTAGTCTTCATGACTTTTAAATCATTCTCCCAAGTCTCCAAAAGAGTAGATGTAATCTTTATATGTGTCTAGATCTGGTATGCAAGTTCTTCCATGGCATCAAGTGTACTCATCTCCGGTGTAGCCAAAATTACCTCTATCTCCTTGTAACCTCTCTAGAAAATTTGTAACTTTGGGACAAGGTGAGTCTGTAACTCTTGCAATGATGCATTCCTCTTTACCTATTCAACTTCATATGATTTAAGCCTTTGTTGTATACATATAACTGATCTACCAAAAATGGTTGTTGAATCATTTAAGGAGTGAAATTGGTGCAGGGCACACATCACTCCAAGCAATTTTGGTTTGTTCTAATTTTTTGTGTTGTCTTTCAAGTTGTAATAATGGACCAATCATTTGGGACTCAATGGAACCATGGTTGAGTTGTCTAAGTTTTGTTGAGTTCAGGATGTTATTAGTATAGAAGGTTGTAATGTTGATGTTGTTCATAGATGTACTATTCTAGAACAAAGTCATCATGTAATGGAGTGCAAGGCATTGTTTTAGGTCTCCTAGAATGCATTGAGGGCCTTTTAGAGCCTTCGGGTACACTTGAATGAAAAGTTGCATCTTAAGGTTCAAAAATGTAAAAGTTGCTAAGCAACATTCTGCAACATTGCAAAAGTTGCATTTTTTATGTTGGCGGTGAAGAAGTTGGTTCTAACCAACTGAACCAGGTAGTTTAAATCCCAAGACATCATCATTGTATGGGTTGGAAGTTTGGAATGCAAAAGCAAGTTTTTGTTGCAAGAAGAAATGTTGTTTTGACACCATTTTAACTATTTTCCTTTGTTTTGTTGCATTGTACGGTCTAGTACAGCCTTGTCCGAGGAATTTTACTAGTAGTGGATGAAAGATTGTTGAGTCTACTTTCCAACAAGGTATATTAGCAAATTTTATTGTGTCTGGTTGTAGAGATTTAATCCATTCTCTGTGACTAGGTGTAAAACCCTTGCAAACTATGGTTTAAGCAAAAATGGCTCTAACCTGAGCATCCACTGATGGAACAAGTTAAAAACCAATGGAATGCTAGGTTATGGAATGTAAATATGTTTAGAGTAGGTGTTTTGGATTTTCAAACCTTTGTAGTGAACTTACAATGATACCCTAGGCTCACAGCTAGGAGTTGGTGAGACTAGGACAGCAGAAGATGTACATTTTCAGAGCACACATGGATTGGTAGAGACAAATTTAACACATGGTTGGAGACCCCTTTGAATGCCCTTAAATAATCCCTGATTATTTTTTTCAGATGATTTGACTGGTGAAACTTTTCAAGAACAAGTTTATAAGACACCCGAGTAGGCCTAAAACCCTTGAAAATAGGACAATTTTGGAAACCCCTTGTGTATGGAGAACCCAGATGCCAATTTGCAATATTGTTTGTAACTAGGAAAAGGATACTCAAATCTGTAATTTATTTGTGGCCTTGTGTGGGAAGATTTGAAACAAAGCCCTGAAAATTTCAATAGGAAGGCTAATTACATTAGGCCTATTTGGAGCCCGATAGATACATAGTGAGGTTGAGAAGGCTTGGAGATGGGATTGAAGGTGATAAAACCCCTCAAAGACAACAAAGACCCTATGTAAGTTCATTTTACACACCTAGAACAAGTTGGTGAATTAAGATCCTTTGCAAAGGTTGTTGGAGCCCTTAGGAGTGGTGTTAGAGATTGAGGTGGAATCCTCAATAGGAAGTTAGATTGTTAAAGATCAGTGGCCATACCTTGGAGGAAAGCCAAATTAGATTAGACCTTGGAGGTCTAAATAGAAAAAACCTTACCAAGTTCCATTGGATGGCCTTGAGGAATTAGTGGGTTGTGGAGAACAAGAAAGACAAGAAGGTGAATAGGATCAACTCCAAGAATCTTTGCATCACAAATGATTTACTCAAAAAAATTATCTCTTGTTTCTCTGCCTTCTTCTTCTTCTTATAAATATCATCAAAAAACAATGAGAAGTTGCAAATAGTAGATAGAATTTTACCTCTGGTCTGTAATGCTTCCTTGATCTAGTCCATGTTAATAGTAAAACCTACTATGTATTTATCAATAGCCTTGATCAATGTTTCAATCCTTCTCTCCTCATATTCTTTCTCAACATTATATATAGAAGCCTCTCCAATACTCTTCATTTTCTCCCCTGCAGATGTAACCAAGTGGTCTAGTTTCTCAATAGGGGTTGAGAGACTATAAGTAACAGTCTCTGGTAACAGACTTGAAAATATCTCAACAACAGTCTGTATAGTCTATGCTTCTCTCCTTTGAGCTCTTAACATTTTCTTATTTGCCTTAGATTTCATAGTAGGAGCAATCTCCATCAGTTATGTAGGACTCAACATATCCATGTTTATCAATCCTTGAATAGACACTGTATCATCTTCCTCATTATCATCAATGATCTTCTTTGAAGTAAGTGACCGGTAGGTCACTTTCTGTTCTTGGTCTTCTTCTTTCTGATTCTCTTGTTCTTTCCGCTTCTCTTGTTTTTTATGCTTCTCATCTGCATTTGTCGGTGGCTTTTAATTTGTTTTCTCAACATCAATTTCTTCACTCTCTTAAGTGCCTTTCTCTATTTCTTCATCTTTCTCTATTGGCTCAGTGATTTGCACATCATCAACTTGTGTATTCACATGTATATCAGTCTCCTCTTCATCTTTATCTATTGGAATATCATTCGGTATCACTAGTTCTTCTACTATGACAGTAGGAACATTAGGCACTAATGTAGAAGTACCTTCTGGTTCTTTCTCTATATGAGTAAATATCTCATCAATCTCAAATGTATCTGGTAGCTCTCCTTCAAGTAATGGTGCCTTAGGAATATCATATTCCTCAGGGGAATTTATCATTTCCGATTCATCTTCCTTCTCAAGTCCTAAAAATTTCTTCAAAATATCCTCAGTCTCAGCTTGAACCAACTGGGATTCTCCAACAAGCAATCTGGTCAACCTCTTCTTGGTTCTAAATAATGGTTTTTGTTCTTGAAAGAATTTCCTGCACTTCTTCCTTAGATGTCTCCAGTTTCAAATGCATCAATACATACTCAATTATTTCTTTGTCCTACCTAATAGCAGTCTATCATCTTGCTTCCATTTTATTATACAAAGAATCAGGTATTTGACCTTGTAACTCAATCAATGCTTTGCAATAATGATTCATGTACCAAACAACTAAATCTTCAATTTGTTCCTGCTCTTCCTCATCAAAATGATTATAATTCTTATGTACACCAACCAATATACCATAACTTTTTATATTATTCAATAATTTCTTAAGTAAAGTGGCTTTAGTTACCTGTGGCTTTACTGATTTAATAGTAGGTGCTCCAACCACTTTGGATTTCTTACCACTTGCTCTTAATTCTTTCTTTCCTCCTTCAAATTTTCTTTCCTCTACCTCTTCCTTTGCAGTAGCTCTATGTGCTTGTTTTTCTTCCTCTTACCAGTAGCCTTAGGTTCTTCTGGTGCAATCTCCTTAGCTTTTCTACTAATTTGTATCTTTGGAGGAGGATGGGGCTTCTCCTTAACAAACCCACTCTTTGTTTGTCTGTCGGTAGGTGCACTAGAGGTTCCTGTCTTTCCAGCTTCAAATTTGGTTCTAACTTCAACACTCATTTCCTTTGTTAAACCTTGTTTCACAGCAAATTGCCCAACTTCTTTTCTGACCTTTTTGGCTATAATAGGTTTTGCCATCTCAGAATGTACCTCTATTGATTTCTCTTTAAAATTTCCAAACCTAGTTACACTAGGATCTACCGGTTTGGATAGGAGGTCTTCGGCATAAATAATCAAGATATCTTCTCCTACCTCATACCCCATAGGCATAACCCATGAAGTTCTTGGTTCAGCAACCTCCATTTGACATGTATTAGTATCAACCATAAAACAAATAGAATATGTTGGCAATTGACACTCATCCAGTTTAGTTGTGTTGTTATTGATGGCAACACACATCATTTTGGGTTGGACACTCAACCGGTACTCACCGGTATTCATGATTTGGCAACTGACATTCAAGTCATCTGGCAGACAAGGGAAACCAAAAAACTAGGAACCGGTATATGAGGCCGACATAGGAGATTGATCCAACGGGTTTGCATGGCAACAATCAATGACATCAATCACGAAGTTTAATGTATTTATTTTTGTCTAGGCTGACGTGTAAATAAATTGTAATATCTTTGTAAGCCAATATAAGACATTTATGTTTGTGATTGGGAAGGGTATTTAAGTCAGTCCGGTTATGTTATTTTGAAAATACACAAAAAGATGGAATATATAGTGATATGATATTGTGCGAGCGATGTTGATCGACTGAATGCGAATATAATATTATGTAGTCAGTCTTGATTATTGGTTTAGAGGTTTGGGATGTGAATTAAGTTACCAGTAACACAATGAAAATTGGTACAAATAGTGCTTGAATCAAAACTCATCCAACATACTATATGCATTCTCTAAGTTCAGAATTTTGTTTGTAACTCCATATTTGGTGTTTGTAGTCAGCGAGGCTCCTTTTGTGATGAGCAGTGCACTCTAGGCTATTGTCCTTCCTGCATGTGCAGGCCCATATTGTAATATTTATTCATTTGGCCAGTGGATAGATATTCTGGGTCATCCATCCCATCGTGGTTTTTCCTCTTTGAGGTTTTCCACATATAAATCTATGTGTTATGGTGTATGCTCTTGTGGTTGCTTCATTTCTACTTACTATTATATTATTTAATACCTTGGAGTAAGTCTAACAGCTATCCATGTAGATGAGTATGGAGAAACAACTTGAAGTAGCACTTAAAGACTATGATGTTGAAAGGATGAAGAACTTGAAGTTGCAAGATGAGTTGAACTCTACAAAGGAATTCATTCTTATCCTACAGGAGAGGTCATCATCTACTCAAGCTAGAAGGAAGGAACTTTTATAAAATCACGATGATGAAGAAAATAATTCCCTTAAAGAAAAATGTTAGAAGCTAAGTCAGGAAAATAATGTCATGAAGAATGAAATGCAAGCCCTAACTATGAAGATTTCCAAGGAGATTGAAGATCGGAAGAAGAATGCAAAAAAATTTAGCAAATCTCTGAAAGACAGATTTGAGGAATGCATTAGGATGGCACATGAGAATGACATGTTGAGAACTGAGTTGATGCAATCCCATAATAATGAGCAGGAGTTAGAAAGATTGATAACAGTCGTAAGGGGAGATCTGGATACTGTAAATAAATACAAAGACAAGTTTAAGGATAGTTCTGCAAAGCTTGATGAGCTATTGAAGGATCAAAGCTACACGGGAGACACTAGAGATCTTGGATTTGAACATGGAGAAAACTCTGGTATTGTAAATAAAGTTGAAGCAACCAATCAAAAGGATAATCCTCCTGTCAATCGGAACAAAAAATCATCGATAAGGCAACCCAATGCACATAAATTCAATGGTAGATGTTTTGTTTGCAATAAATTTGGTCGTATGGCAAGAAATTGCATAAATAGAGCAAATCAGGATAATAATGTAGTTCCCGATCAGTGTTCAAATTGTAAGAAGTATGATCATAGGACAAAAGATTGTAGAATGAATGTGAAATGTCATGCATGTGGAAATTTTGGACATATGGCTAATCAATGCAGGTAAGGAATGATCAAGGATATAGTAAAGAAATTCAGAAAAATAATGTCACTTGCTATGCATGCAACAAAATAGGACATTCTGCTAAATTCTGCAGAAGAAAGAACAATCTGATAGGAAATTATGAGAAAGGAAATAGAAGGTTGATGATATCCAAAAGGAGCATGAGAAGAAGCAGGTTAGGAAATTTGAAGATCAACTGGCAGAGACGAACCACCTAGTTACTCAACCGATAGACCAAAATGTTCTTGCACCGATAGGAAACTCATATGGTAACTAAGGCATTAGCCTTAGGGGGAGGAAAATTAATGATAGATCTTGCATTACCCTTGGTAGCGGTGTGAAAGCTTGTTTTAGATCTTGGAAAGGTCAATCTGAAGGTTTTCTGGTACTGAGATTATGGATTTTGAATCCAATATGATGGGTTGACATGCATTTATGTCAATATGAAATTAGGGTTTCCGTAGAATAAATAGGAAATGTTGGTTCATTTATGATCACACAGCATTCAAAGTGAAGTAGAGAGAGTTTAAAGCGATTCAAGGTGGTATAGAGCATTTTAAAGAGAATTCTAGTGCATTTAGAGTAGATTTTCAAAGCTTTCACCGGTGAACATTGTGAGGTATTTAATCAATTTTTGAGCTATCTTTTATTTGCAATCGCTTTTGGATCAACTCCCACTCTGGTAGGTGTGGTTACCCCTATTGTTGTTGACATCAAGGATCGTCCACACCTGGTTTTCAAGCAATGCCCTCAGATTGTGAAGGTTGATAATTCCGTCAGCGCCTTTTCTAGGGTTCTAGACAAAGTTCTATATATTGAAGATGTTCATGCATATATCCACTGCACTCTGGAGGATTTAGGCTCTATTGAAATCAAAACAATGTACATGACAAATCTGTTGGACAAGAAGGGATTGATGAAACTGGAATTCCAAATTCTGAAGGATCAAGGTTTCACAGACATTTTAGAGATGTTGGAATTTGAAGATGAAATGATCCGGTATGTACTGAGTCACGTCCATGGGGAATTCATGTGGCTAGACTGGCCTTATAAAATCACCAAGGAGTCTATTCATGCAATCATTGATTTTCCCCAGACTGGTCAGACTCCCAGAAAGAATAAAATATCTAACAATGAGGTGGAGAAGTTAACTAGTGCAACTTTTGACAACCAGTCAATGAGGATAAGCACTATCAGAGACAAAGTTGTTCAATTTGCAAGCATGATCATCGGTTACAAGGTAACCCAATCAAACTAATTGAACTCTATTTTTAGTTCATGCATTTACTATGATCATAAGATGGTCAAAGAAAATGATAGGTATGATCTCTGTCAATGGATGTGTGAAGAGATAATTTTAAACCTAGGGAAGATTAAGGGTAAGAAGAAAGATATTTTTCAGTATAGCAACCTTGTTGTTTGCTTGATGCTTTTATTTTTGAATGAGTTACGAGGATCTAGTAAAATACAATGGAAATTTGATATGCTGGTAGGGAAATAAATAAAAAATGCTATAAGAGGCTTGGGACAAGAGAAGGAGAGAGACTCCATTTTATGGGATTATTTCAAATCATTTCAGAAGACAATGAAGAAAAGAGAAAGAGTTCCTAAACATTGGTGTTGATAAATTCTCTACAAAAATATTCTTTATGGTGAAGAAGGATGAAACATTGATAGAGGTAGTACAACCATGAAAGGTTTGGATCACTGAGATGGGCTATGAGGTTGATGTTGAGATCTTGGACTTATATGCCAAGACTCTTATTGATGCCATGGTTGATGAAGCTAAGAACACCTTTGGGACAACAAAGCAAAAGGAATCCGAAGTTCAGATAGGTTTTAGCAAGAAGAGAAGGAAAGGAAAAATCAAGAAGGTTAGGGAAGTTGTGGAGAAAATGTCCTCCAAAATCAAATAGATCATTGGACTAGTAGAAGGGTCATCTTCGGTAGTAGTTCATGTTGGCAATTGACACTCTATTGGTTGGTTTCACTATGTTGTCATGGATGGAAACATGATTTTGTGTTCTAGCTTCATGTTTTGATTCTATGGTGTACTGATAGACACTTCATAGATTCTACACCGGCACCGACACCGACAGGTCAAAGATTTCTTTGGTCACCGACAATGTAGGCCAACATGGTATAGTAAAGGTTATCGGTATTGGAGGCCGACATATCTTAGATCCAACATCAGCAAGTTTTTTAATGTTTATACATTTATGTTATCTGGCTAACATATAATCTGATATTGTATATATCTGTGTAAGCCGACATAAGGCATACAATTTGTACAGGGTATACAGGTCAGTTTGATAGATCATTTTGAGATATAGACATGAGATAGGAGATTATGGATATGTGAATGTAATATGATGTGCAATTATTCATAGAGATTATATATGTGAGGAATTTATTGTAAGGTTTATTTCGGTAAAGGGGTCTAGGGTTTCAAACCGGAATAGACAGAGCTTAAAACGGAACTGTATTCTGGCATAGAAGATACTATCTTAGCAGTTTACACTTCTCCGGATTGTAGTCTGGAATTTTATGTAGTCAGTGAGGCTCCTATTGTGATTGAGCAGTGTGCTCTGGGCTGTAAGCCTTCCTGCAAGTGCATGCCCCTCATATTTTTGTAATATCTCTTCATATGGCTAGTGGATTGATATTGTGGGTCACAAATCCCACCGCAGTTTTTCCTCTTTGAGGTTTTCCATGTATAAATTTGTGTGTTATGATTCTCATTTATGTGTTTGTCTTATTGGTTGCTTTACTTCTTTCAATTTTATATGTATCGGTATACCAGTTGGTGTATGAGTGTTTTAATAAGGCTAAAATATACTATTCTGGTATAACACTGATTCACCCCCCCGCCCCCCTTAGTGTTATTGGTTTCCAACAATTGTTATCAGATCCTTATGCCTCAGAGGAAGTTTAACAGCTTGAGGAAGATCCTGAAACCAGAATCCATGAATATGGCTTTGAAGAAATAGCTTGAGATGACACTTGAAGATTATGATGCTGAAAGGTTGAAGTACTTAAAGCTACAAGATGAAATGAATTCTACTAAGGAATTCATTCTTGTCCTACAAGAGAGGCTATCATATGTTCAAGCTAGAAGGAAGGAACTTTTGAAAAATTAGGATGATGAAGAGAAAGATGCACTTAAGGAACAATGTCAGAAATTGAGTCAGAAAAACATGGTTATGAAGAATGAAATACAAGTTATAACTATGAGGATGTCTAAGGAGATTGAGGACATAAAGAAAAAGGAAGAAAATCTTGTTGTATCCCTGAAGAACAAATTTGAAGAATGTGGTAGGTTGGTTCATGAAAATGATATGTTGAGAACTGATTTGGTACAATCCCAGAGTAATGAGAAAGAGTTTGAGAGACAAATGATAATACTAAGAGAAGATTTAACTGTTGCAAGTGAGTACAAAGAAAAAATCAAGATCAACTCAGCACAACTTGATGAGTTATTGAAGAGACAAAGGTAGATTAGAGATTCCAGTGGACTTGGATTTGAGCAAGGACAAAGTTTTGGTACTGCTAATGAATATCAAAACCATAAGGCACTGGTAAGACAATTAAATGCTTATAAATTCAATGGTAGATGTTTTGTTTGTAATATATTTGGTCACATGGCTAGGCAATATAGAAACAAAGCAAATCAGAACCCTGATTCTTCTCCCAATAAATGTTTTAAATGCAATAAGGTTGGTCATAAGACAAAAGATTATAGAATGAATGTTAAATACTATGCTTGTGGAAAATTTGGACATATGGCTAATCAATGCAGGTCAAGCAATTTCACCGGTTTTAGCAAAGCAATTCAAAAGAACAATGTTACATGTTATGCATGTAATGAAGTTGGACATATTGCTAAGTTATGTAGAAGCAAAATTCCACCAGTTAGTAATGGAGGATCAAATGAAAAAGGAAAAGAGAAGGTTAGTGAAATCTGGCAAGATCATACTCAGAGATGGGTTAGGAAGACTGAAGATCAATCATCAGATGGGAATGTCTCGGTTACTTATCTAACAGAAGAGGTTGCTCTTGCACTGGCAAGAAGCTCATCTGGTAACTAAGGCAGATGCCTTAGGGGTAGGGAAAATTCATGAAGATGTTGCATATGCCTCGGGAAGAGGTTCCAGATATTAGAGAGGATTATCTAGCATGGATATGTTCTTAGCGAGATCTAGTATCTTTCACCGACAATCATTTATGTCAATGGAAGATTAGGGTTTTTCTCGAAGGATAAAAGGTCAAATACACTTCATTGTTAATCACCCTGCATTCAGAGTGATTTCAGAGCAATTCAGAGTGACCAAGTGCGATAAAGGATATTAAGAGGCAATCAGATTTCTTCTTGAGCGATTTCACCAACGTCTAGAAGAATTTGTCGAAGGTTTTCATTGATAGAAAACAAAAGGTATTTTTCTTTAAACATGGAAGCGAGATCATCTTCTATTCCTATTTTTGTTGTAAACCCAACTATCGTAGAGGTCAAGGACTACCCCAGGCTAATTTTCAAGTGGTATCCACATGTGGCTACCTTGGAATATTTGGTTCTTGCGTTACAGAGGGATTTGTGTATGTAGAGGATGTTAGGGTATATATTCACTATCATATCGAGGACTTGGGAACTTGAGAAATTAAGGACATGTATATGAGTGAGCTAATGGGAAAATCTAGAAATATCAAATCAGCATATCAACATATTGAAGGCCTAGGGTTTACAAACATTCTAGATATTTTGGAGTTTGAGGATGAGATAATCATATATGTACTGAGCAGAGTATATGGGGAATTCATATGGCTAAAAAGACCTTACAAAATCATCAAGGAAGTCATCTGGGCAATCACTGGTTTTCCATCGATAGGGAAACATCCAGACAAGAAATTTTCAAACAACTTCGTGAGGAAGATCACCGACACTACTTCTGACAAAAGATCCATGAAAGTGAGCACTATCACCAACACAAACATCAAATTTGGTAGCATGATTATCAGGTATAAGGTAACTAAGTCAAACCGACTGAATTCTGTTTCTAGTTCATGCATTTTGGCTACATACAAAATGGTGAGAGATAATGTAAAGTTAGATCTATGCGGTTGGATGCTTGATGAGTTGTTAATCAACTTAGGAAAGATTAAGGGTGAGAAGAAGGGCACTTTCCGATAAGGGAACTTGTTAGTTTCCATATATGAGAACTTGTTAGTTTTCCTAATGTTATATTTTATGAATGATATACCTAGTTCTGGTAAGAGGTAATGGGCTTTTGACATTCTAGTAGGAAGACAATTGAAACAGTCAATTGTTGGATTAGGAAGCCAAAGAGATGATAAGATATGGGGGTATTTTAAGGCATTTCAAAAATATATGAGATCTAGGGTAAGGGTACCCAAACATATCATAGAAAAATATTCTACCGACATATGTTTCATGGTAAAGAAGGATGAGACTCTCATGGAAGCAGTTAAGCCTCAGAATATTTGGATTGAAGAAATGAGTGATGGTATGATGAAAGAATAAGGATCTGGTAAACTACTGAGAGGGGGGGGTGAATTAGTAGATAAAAAAATGATATAAACTTTCACCAATATCATAATCAACCTCTCAAAGTAAACTCTAAATTGACAAGTTAAACCACTGAACTACAAATGCAATATCAGTGTCAAGTTTAACCGGTTGACTGTTAGAGCAGATTAACAGTAAACAACTTGAAAATCACAAACATCCAAATACTTTACTGACATAAGTAAAACCTCATTTCATATTGTTTCTAGTAATCATAACATATCAAAGTGGATTAAGCAGTTAAGCAATTCAACCATAGTAAACATAACCACAAAAACATTCACCACTTGACACAATATTTTTAACGTGGAAACCCAAATGGGAGAAACCACAATGGGGATGAATACCCACAAGTATTCTTAACTCTTCTAAAGTTCACCTTGTTAGGAGTCAAGCCTGTTAAAGATTTTACAAAAAATCTTATTAAGAACAGATCCTGTTAGGGACCACCTGGTTAAGGATTGACTATAATGCCCTATTAGAAACAATACCCTATGAGGAGTAACCTCGATAGAGGATTTGAAATCCAAACTAATGGACTACTTAGTTAGAGTATTTGAATAACACTAAGCTTGTTAGATCTTACCCAGTTAGGGGATTTTACTATTGTAATTGTTAGGAAACAATAGGAGTTTGTTGATATGTTTAAATAGCACTACACTTGCTTGTTCAGATCATTTTCATGCTCCTATCTGCCTTTACACAAACTGTAGATACATCATCTGATTCGGCAACCACACTAAACTACAACTTTGCCAACACTGAAACAAAATAACTCATTGACCTTATAAACAAATCAATAGGTTAGTAACACAGCAAAAACCTAATTCTCTCATAAAGATTACAAACAAGTCGGTTCAAGTATGACCACTGGATTACATAACAATCTCTACACATCATTCAAGATAGCCTTGACCGGTCCTTGATCACCACTTCATCAAACTCAGTAACTCATCACGTGGTTTTCATTTAATGCAATATACTTGCTCATTCCCAAGATAAAAAATATTATCTCAATGCACCAAAAATACTTTGAAACTCTTCTCATATAATATCCATACGTGTCATAATCATTACCGCTCATCATTAGATAATAAACCAATATAAAAACTTAATTGGTTAGGGTTTAGCATATCAATAGGTAGGGTTTACCGGTTCAACTCTCCAATACTTAGCAATACTGGTTCACTCCACAAACTCACCTACCGGTTACAGTTCCCTTCACTAGCTCTTCCTACCAGTTACAAAAACAACATTATACCAATATCATTACCAGTTACAATTGACATCAATGACAACATAGCATTTCATTAATGCAATCTTCATGCAAATGCCAACAATGGGCTATGAGGTAGATGCACAGATTCTTGATGCCTACGCAAAAATGCTAATTGATGCACCAATTGATGAGGTAGAGAAGCTATGTGGTACTGCACAATGGAAAACTCAAGAGGTTGAAACAAAGTTCAACCGAAAGAAAAGAGAGAAACTGGAAGGAAAAGCAAGTTTGTGCAGAAGGTCTAAAAGGACATAAAATCACTAATTGGTGTTGCTCCAAAGAAAGGCAGAAAGAAGAAGGATCCAGAAGTTCATATTGAACTTGTTACTACAGAATCTGAATCAGAGGATGATAAACTGTTAGCATTTAAGAGGGTTGTTAGGAAGAAACTAGAGGAAACCAATGTAGAAGCAAAGAAGCAACTGGTTAGGAAGGTCACAATCAAGCTACTGCATAGAAGAAAGCACCTAAAGCTACACTGCAGGTACATCCGGTATTGCCAAGAGGAAGAAGAAGAGTGGCATTCACTTAGCAGTTGAAACTGGTAATGTAACCATCATACCACCTAAAAATTGTGCAGAATTGGTAGATGAAATCACTAAAGATGGCATGTTGAAGAATGTTAGATTTTATTATGAAAACTTAGAGGATGATGAACAGATAGAGGTAGAGGAAGCAGTCCTATTATACTTGGATATTTATAAGGAAGCCTTAATAAAGATAGAAAATCAAATACTAGCTGAACTATATAACATGTTAGATGCTAGAAGATTATCCACTATGCAAGAAGATAAACACATTAAAATTCAAGAGCTATTATCTATCTGTGTTACTATAGCTCTACATGAAATGGAAAAGACACTTGAGGCGGCAAAAAGAAAAGTTTTCAATAGAAAACATAAGATAACTAGTTTGATGCTAGGGAGAGTGAATGAAATAATAAAGGAAACTCAAAAAGCATGGATTACATTTTTGGGATAAAACAGAGGATTCTTTACTTCACCAGAAACCAAGACAGACACTATAGATACCTTGATTGAAGGAAAAGGAAAGGGGATTATGGGCACTTCACCATCAGTTTTGAAAAATATTAAGATAGTAGAAATTGAGTCATCGGTAAATACAGGTGTACATAAAAATACTGAGATATCGGTTAATACTGAGAATGAACAAACTAACATTGTACAGGATACTAATATTGAGGACAATTGTCCTCTAGATACAAATGTACAGGTTGAGGATACTATTCCTACAGAGGAACCAATAGTTACACAGACTACACCAAGTGGCGAAGCCACCAGTGCAAGTGAGGGGGTTATAAAGGATAAAACATCAAAGGAGAAAACAGTGGAATCCGGAAAGGAACCAGTTGTTGGCCCATCATTATTGTCAATTGACACTTCTTAGGTAGAAAAGAAAACCATCATAGAGATGAGTCCCACTAAACTGATGATGGTGGTTGCTCAAAAACTGATGAAGGAGGGATCCACAGACAAGGGGATTATAGATCAATCAATCACTGTTCTATACAAATTGGTCCCAGAGTGTAAGATTGAAAATGAAGCAAGCCTATTCAGCCAACTTGAGGTAATCACTGATTACATATCAAAAGACTTTCAATCCTTACAACTAATATCAAACCGACAAGCACTAGAAAGATTTACTCAGGCTAAGAGAGCCGCTTTTGATCAGGTAATTAAAATAGAGAAGAAAAATATTGAGGAGAAGCTAATCCTAATAGAAAATTCTTTGAAACAATGTACAAATATATATAGGGTATATTGTAACACTGAAATACTTACAAAAAATGTAGATAAAAAGATAAAAGAGATTCAGGAGAAAATTGCAAGTATTGCTAACTCTTTTGACGGGTTGATTTCATTGACTACATCAATTGATGGTCAAATTTTGATTTTGGAGAACCAAATTTTTGCTCTTGAGAAAGAAAGAGAGAAAATAATTCAAAGAGCCAGAAGTCTGAGAGGCTTGGTGAGTTCACAATTGGATTCACTATGCGTACACAAGAAAGAATGCATGGATATGGTGGGAAAGCCCATACTGGCATAGGTAAATGAGCAAGAGTCTTTTGCACATTTATTGAGTGGACTTGTATCTATTTTCGGCACATTCAAAACTGGCTGAGATACTTATGTGGAGCTACTAAAGAAAGCTTATTCAGAAATTTTGAAGCTGGTCAAGCTTTGGTAAGACATTTTTAGGGATATTCATTGTACAGTTCTTATTCTTTGACATTTTTTTGGGCATTGATGTCAAAGGGGGAGTAGTATAGATGTGAAAAAGAGTAAAAATAATAAAAGAGTTGCATACATTAGGGGGAGTTACAGAGTTTTGACGTTTGTGGAGATATGGAGTATTTTGCATATTCAGCTCAGGGGGAGCAAGGCGGGATGAAACCTTGACCATTTTTTACATGAGAGTTGTCATCAATGCCAAAGGGTGAGATTGTTGGCAATTGCCACTCTATTGGTTGGTTTCACTATGTTGTCATTGATGGCAACATGATTTTGCGTTCCGTCTTCATGTTTTGAGTCTATGGTGTACCGACAGACACTTCATAGTTTCTACACCGACACCGACATCGGCACTGGCAAGTCAGAAAGATTTCTTTGGTCACTGGAAATGCAGTTCAACATGGTATAGTAAAGGTTAGCGGTATTGGAGGTCGACATATCTTAGATCTGACATCAGCAATTTGTTTTAATGTTTATACATTTATGTTATCCGGTAGACATGTAATCTGATATTCTATATATCTATGTAAATCGACATAAGGCATAAAAGTTGTATAGGGTATATAGGTCAGTTTGATAGATCATTTTGAGATATAGACATGAGATAGGAGATTATGGATATGTGAATGTAATATGATGCAAAATTATTCAGAGAGATTATGTATGTGAGGAATTTATTGTAAGGGTTATTTCGTTAAAGGGGTTTAGGGTTTCAAACCGGAACAAACAAAGCTTAAACCGGAACTATATTCTGGCATAGAAGATGCTATCTTAGCAATTCACACTTCTCCGGATTGTAGTTTGGAATTTTATGTAGTTAGTGGGGCTCCTATTGTGATTGAGCAGTGTGCTCTAGGCTATAAGCCTTCCTGCAAGTGTAGGCCCCTCATATTTTTGCAATATCTCTTCATATGGTTAGTGGGTTGATATTGTGGGTCACAAATCCCATTGTGGTTTTTCCTCTTTGACGTTTTCCACGTATAAATCTGTGTGCTATGATTCTCATTTATGTGTTTGGCTTATTGGTTGCTTTACTTCTTTCAATTTTGTATGTACTGGTATACCGGTTGGTGTATGAATGTTTTAATAAGGCTAAAATCTACTATTTTGGTATAACATTGATTCACCCCCCCTCTCAATATTATTGGTTTGAAACAGTTCAGACTCCACTGACAGAAACAACTGACAAGGGTGTATTGAAGAGAAAGAAACCGAAAACTTATATTGCCCCTGTTGAATCTAGTTCTGATACTGATGTTGTGCCCCCAAAGATTCCCCAGACTTACATCAAGTTACAAAGGAAGAAGCCTGGGGAAGGAAAGAAACAGAAAGTAAAGGTCACCCCTCCAGTAGCCCCAAAGAAAATTTTGAAGGAGAGGAAACCCACAAAGAAGAGGAAACCTGTTAAGGAGTCTACTTCTACTCCCAGCAAGAAGAATAAATCGGATATAGATATAACTCTCGAATACAGTAAGAGTATTGAAGTTATTCCTCCTCTCTCAATTGCTGAATTAATTGATCAAATAACTAAAGATGGAATTTTGAGCAATATTCATCACTACTATGAACATATGGATGATAAGGAACAAATGGAGATTGAGGAAGTAGTTTTGTTATACTTAGATATATATAAGAAAGCATTAATTGAGATTCAAAAACAAATACCAGGAGATTTGTACAATAAGCTAGATGCTAGGAGATTGTATGTAGTTGAAGATGATAAATATATAAAGATGCAGGAGTTATTGACTATTTGTGGTGCAATAAATGATGAGGAGATGCAGTAGTATCTTGAATATGAAAATAAAACAATTTTCTAGAGCAGACATCGACATGTGAGTCTCATGGTAGGTAGAGTAATGAAATAGTTAATAAGACCCATGAGGCATGGGTAAAATTATTTGTAGATAAACCTGATTTCTTTACTCCGTTGATATTCCCTCCTAAGTTTGGTATTCAAGACATCTCATTTGATGGTAAGGGGAAAGGTATATTAGGTTTGGATTCACCGATTTTGGAATAGAAACTAACAGGGGATAATCCTCTGGCAGTATCACCTGTACATAATATAGAAAAACTAGAAGATAACATTGAAGTTGTGCATGATAAGCAAGATATACCGGAATAAAACATTTTGGATGTAGAGGTTATTGATATAGATAAGGACAATAAATAGGTTGAGGATATTGAACCTCCAGAAACAAATGTACATATAGAAGAGGCTAAGGTTGAGCAAGTTACTGTACCAAGTGGAGAAGAAGGTTGGAGAGTCTAGTCATTCATTGTTGGCACTTGGCTCATCCAGTCAAGTTGATTTTGGACAAAGGAATATTGAGCAACTGAGAAGTTTTGAATTGATGTTTGTTGCATCTCAGAAGTTAAGGAAGGAAGGATCAGAAGACAAGCAAGTCATTGAGCAAGCCATTTCGATTCTGCAGTAGCTAGTTCTAGGATACACTAGTCTGGTAGCTATCCCCTTTGGTAAGCTTAAGAGTTTGACAGAACACATTGAAAAAGAGTTTCAAACTCTTCAACAGATATCAAACCGACAGTTAATAGAGAGGTAGAATGTGGCTAGGAAGGTCACCTATGACAATATGATCACATCAGGCAAGATCAAGATGACAGAGCAACTAACAAATATTGATGAGGCTCTTAATCAGTGCACTTGTATATATAGGTCTTGTACTAACACCGACAAACTTACAGCTGACCTGGAGGTAAAAATAAAAGTGGAAAAGGACCGGTTGGAAGTTTGGCTAACAATTTTGATGGTACTCAGTCATTGACCAATGCTATCTGAGATATCAGCCTTGGAGAAAGATATGGACAGATTAATCTGGCGAGCAAGGGAATTGAGAGGATCGGTTAGTCCTCGGTTGAACACTTTGTTACTTCATAAGAGGGAAAGTATAGAATTGATGAATAAACCCACACCAATAGATCTAATAGAAGAAGAACTACATGCATGCATTCTTAATGGGTTTGTATCTATTTTGGGATCATTGAAAACCGATTGGGATACTTACTTAGGATTTTTGAAGGGTGCTTACCCGAATATATTCAAGTACATCTAGATCTGGTAAATACATTTTAATTTCATTGTTTCATTCATTTTCCTCGACCTTTGTCATTGATGTCAGAGGGGGAGAGGTTGAATTTATAGCTCAAGGGGAGCAAGTTCAATTTTGGTCATCAATTTTGGGAGGAACTGGGATAGAACTTCAGTGATCCATTTTTTCACATGAGTGTTGCCATCAATGCCAAAGGGGGAGATTGTTCGCAATTGACACGCATCCAATTTAGTTGTGTTATCATTGATGGCAACACACATCATTTTGGGTTGGACACTCAACCGGTACTCACCGGTATTCATGATTCAGAAATTGGCATTCAAGTCATCTGACAGACAAGGGAAACTGACAAACTAGGAACTGGTATATGAGGTCGACATAGGAGATTGATTCAGCAGATTTACACAGCAGCAATCAGTAGCATCGGTCACGAAGTTTAATGTATTTATTTTTGTCTAGGCCGACATGTAAATAAATTATAATATCTTTGTAAGCCGACATAAGGAATTTATGTTTGTGATTGGGAAGGGTATTTAAGTCAATTCAGTTAGGTTATTTTGAAAATAAATAGAAAGATAGAATATATAGTGATATGATATTGTGCGAGCGATGTTGATTGACTAAATGCAAATATAATATTATGTAGTCAATCTTGATTATTGGTTTAGAGGTTTGGGATGCAAAGTAAGTTACCGATAAGGGAGGACACGGTGAAAACCAGTACAAACAGTGCTTGAACCAGAACTCATCCATCATAGTACATGCATTCTCTGAGTTCAGAATTTTATTTGTAACTCCATATTTGGTGTTTGTAGTCAGTGAGGCTCCTTTTGTGATGAGTAGTGCACTCTAGGCTATTGGTCTTCCTACATGTGCAGGTCTCTATTGTAATATTCATTCATTTGGTCAATCGATAGATATTGTGGGTCATCCATCTCACTGTGGTTTTTCCTCTTTCAGGTTTTCCACGTATAAATCTCTATGTTATGGTGTATGCTCTTCATGCAAGAGCATCCCTAATTCACAGTAATCTTGCATCAACCAAAAACATTTTCCTTTCTATTTTGTTTTATTTTTGTAGTTTCAATTTTCCTTTCTGTGTGTCTCAATTTTGGCTCACCAGGTCCCGTGGAGTTGGATTCTACTTGAAGACTTGATCATCTTTCTTTCTTTCAGACCACATCACATTTGGATCACTTTCTGGCAAGATATCACAACTGGTTTCCATGGCAGTTTCTTGTTATCGAATTGACATTTCTTTGTTACCGATTGCCTGAGACCTATTTTGGTGATCTACTAGAACCTATTCTGAAGCTTATCAAACTCTAGGCGTTGATTTCAATGTTCCTTGGCATGTGTTCGAACTTCTATGTTTCATCCTTTGCATTTTCCAGAGGAATCTCTTGGCAGAGGCTAACCTTTGTTATTTTTATGTTAGGTCTTGTTCTTTGGGTTTTGATCCCTTTTGGGCCGACTAGATCCTTTGGATCGATATATATATATATATATATATATATATATATATATATATATTTGTAATTATGCTTTAGAATGTAATCATTCAGAGAATCAGATAGCTAGATTGTGCATAGATGATAGATCTTTCGATTCAAGGTCTCGTTTGTGACCTTTTCTACCAGGCCTCTGAGTCGGTATGTTATAACCCAATTGTTACTGATTGGATGTAATCAGATTTCATGCAGTAAAATTATCTGTTCTGCATTGCCTCCATCATATCTTTGTGTTTTTGTTGTGTTTACTCTTGTTGGCCAGTCCGGATTGATCTCTTTGAGGTCCCTCCTCACCGGTGACTGCTTCAAGTGGTATCAAAGCGAATTTTCATTCTGGAGGTTGTGTGTCTAGAATTTTGTTGTAGGGTGGCAGATTGCAGATCCCACCTACAATTGCAGAGAACTAGCGTGAATCGATGGCGCAAAGAGGAACTAGGAATGGTGGAGCACATGGGAATGTAGACCATATTGTGATGGAGATGTTGCGAGGAATAGCAACCTTGTTAGAAACCGTGGAGATAGCTTAGAGAAGAGGTCGACATATTGAAGATTTAAGTGAAGATGAAGGAGAAGAAGCCTTGACAAAACAAGTAAACCTACAGGTAGTTGATCCAAATGAAGAAGGGTTTTTAAGGGTTTTGAGTAGGGCGAACACTAAACCTCATTTTACCCCACCAAAATATGATGGGAATTTAGATTCAGATGAATTGATAGATTGGATCTCGGAGATGGAGAATTATTTTGATTTTGAAAACACTGCAGAAGAGAGGAAGGTGAAATATGCCTATACCCGGTTGAAAGGTCATGCATCTCTTTGGTGGGAGTATTTGCAAGTTGATAGACAAAGAAGAGTTAAAGAAAAGATTAAGACATGGGATTAGATGATTGCTAAGTTAAAATCGAAGTTTGTTCCGGTGAATTATCAAGTGGATTTGTTCCGGAAGTTGCAGAATATGAGGTAGAAGCAATCTAGTGTGAAGGAGTACATCGAAGCATTTTACAAGTTGAACATCAAATCTGGACATGTTGATGATGAAGTTGAAAAAATTGCAAGATATTTGAATGGATTGTGGATGTCTATGCAAGATGAACTCAGTATGATCAAATTAGAGAGTGTTGAAGAGGCTTACCAGTATGCCCTAAAAGGCTTAAGGTAAATTGAACAAAAGACACTAGCAGCAACAAAGAGGTAGAGGATGAAGGATTACTGGAGGAAGATTTCATGGAGGAAGAGGATATATCGGAGAAAGAGGAACCAGTATAGATCATAACAAGGACAAGGAAGTGAACAAATAAGGTAATTCATATCAGAAGGATGATAGAAATTTCTACTAGAGGAGAGAACCGGATGGTTACCGGAATGAGAACTTTGGAAGGCAAGACAAGAGGACATTTAGAGGAACTTGATTTAGGAGAAGGACATCATGCATTTGAGTGTAAGAAGATAGAGGCTACCAGAAGAGCAGCAATGGTGGAAGAAAACCCCACCGGATTAGACAATAAACTAGAAGATGGAGAATTGTTGATGGTGAGGAGAGCTTTGTGTCATACCGGAGGAGATGAAGAGCCCTTGTAGAGGAAGAATTTGTTCAAGACCAGATGTAAGGTATCTGGCAAGTGTTGTAAAGTTTTATTTATAGTAGTAGTTTAGATAATCTTATTTCAGAAGAGATGGTGAATATGTTGAAATTGGAGAGATTGAAACACCCTAAGCCTTATCAGATAGCATGGATTCAAGATGAACATAAGTTGTTAGTAAGTGAAAAAAATTTGGTGAAATTGAAAATTGTGAATTATCATGATGAAGTTTTGTGTGATATTCTTATGGATATTTGTCATCTTTTGTTGGGTAGACCTTGGTAGTTTGATAGATAGGCAAAACATGATGGGAGGAAGAATACATACACTATTGTGGCCAATGGGATGAAGAAAACCTTGTTACCTTTGGAGGACCCTTTGAAGAATAACATTTGTACAAATGCTAGAATTTGTTTATTATATGGAAGGAAATTCAAGGATGGACTGAGACGTGAGAATGTGTGTTTTTCCTTAATTCCTAAGAAGACTGAGAGACTGAAACCAGAAGGAGAGAACCCGGAAGAGATGAGATATTTGCTGACATAATATGAGGACATCATTTCAGATAATGTACCTGATGGATTGCCACCTGTAAGAAGTATTAGTCATTGCACGGACTTGGTTCTCGGAGCTAGTTTGCCTAACAAAGTTGCACACTGGTTGACACCGACAGAGAATGAAGAACTGAATAGAGAAGTGTAGGAGCTATTGAAGAAAGGTTTGATCAGGGAGAGTCTGAGCCCTTGTGTAGTACCAATAGTATTAGCACCTAAGAAGAATGGAGAGTGGAGAATGTGTACCGATTCAAGAGCAATAAACAAGACCATAGTGAAATATTGGTTTCCTTTGCCTAGGATGGATGACATAATGGACTGTTTGAGGGGACAAAAATAATTTACAAAGATATATTTGAAGAGTGGATATCATCAGACCAGGATCAGAGAAGGTGATGAGTGGAAGACAACATTTAAGACAAATGAAGGACTATATGAATGGTTGTTGATGCCTTTTGGATTGACTAATGCACCGAGTACTTTCATGAGGCTGATGAATGAGGTATTGAAGAAATTCTTAAGTAAGTTTGTTATTGTGTATTTGGATGACATTATGATTTTTAGTAAAACAAAAGTTGAGCATTTGTTGTAGTTAAGACAAGTTTGGCAGAGGTTGAGAGAAGAAAAGTTGTTGATCAATATCAAGAAGTTTACTTTCATGTAGGATGAGTTAGTCTATTTAGGATTTGTGATATCTAAGGATGCTTTGAAGATGGACCCTGAGAAAGTGAAAAACATTGTTGAGTGGCCTACACCAGAAAGCATTGGGGAGGTAAGATCATTTCATGGATTGGCTAATTTTTACCTGAAGTTTATCAGAAATTTCAGTTCAGTTTATAACCTATGACTGAGACCATGAGAGGAGATCGGAAGGAATTCAAGTGGACCACAAGAGCAAACAAAAGTTTTGAATTGTTGAAGCAAAAAGTGACTGAGTAGCCTGTGTTAGCTTTACTAGATTTCAATAAAGTATTTCAAGTCGATTGTGAGGCAAGTGGGACAACAATAGGAGCAGTCTTGAGTCAAGAAGGGAGAGCAATAGCCTATTTCAGTGAGAAATTGAATGATGCCCAGAAAAGATATTCAGTGCATGATCAGGAATTTTATGCCATAATTCAAGCCTTGAAGAAATGGAGACACTACTTGTTGCCTAAGGAGTTTGTGTTGTATACAGATCATCAAGCCTTGCAGTATTTGAATAGTTCGAGTAAATTGAATCAGAGACATATGAGATGGGTAGAATTCTTACAAAGTTACACCTTTGTGTTAAAGAATAGAAGTGGAAAATCTAACAAAGTTGTCGATGCATTAGGTAGGAGAAGGAATTTGCTGACAGAGATGAGAGTGACAGTATTAGGTTCTGAAGATTTGAAGACCTTGTATGATGAAGACTTGTATTTTGCAGAACCTTGGAAAGCATGTAGAGAATCGGTTATGGTCAATAGGAGAAAATGGTTGGATTATTTCATCTAGGATGGGATTTTATTTAGGGGAGTTCAGTTGTTCATACCTAAGAGTTCCATGAGAGAGAACCTGATAAAAGAGAAACATAGTGGAGGACTAGCTGGACATTTTGGCATTGATAAAATAGTTGCATTGGTGAGTGAGCGGTACTTTTGGCCCCAGACTCATAAGGATGTTAAGAGATATGAGCAGAGTTGTAGATTTTGTCAAGTTGCAAAGGGTAGTAGTTAGAATGTGGGACTGTATAAACCTTTGACAATACCAGTAAGACCTTGGGAGGATATAAGCATGGATTTTGTACTTGGATTGCCTAAGACACTGAGAGGGAATGATTCTATATTTGTGGTAGTGGATATATTTTTGAAGATGGCTTATTTCATACCTTGTAAGAAGACATCAGATGCATTGCATGTAGCAGACCTATTTTTCAAGGAAGTGGTGAGATTGCATGGATTACCTAAGAGCATAGTTTCAGACAGAGACACTAAGTTTGTTGGATATGTTTGGAGAACACTTTGGAAGAAGATGAAGACAAATTTGAAGTTCAGTTCTACTTTTCATCCACAGATTGATGGACATACAAAAGTTGTTAACTGGAGTTTCAAAAATTTGTTGAGATTTATAGTGGGAGATAAAACCGGAAGTTGGGATTTGATCGTTGCACAAGCAAAGTTTTCCTACAACAATTCAGTGAATAGAAGTACCCGAAAAACACCTTTTGAGATTGTTACTGGAGCGCACCCTAGACGAATACTAAAATTAAGAGACATTAGCAATGAAGACCAGAAGAGTTTAGAAGCATAATATTTTGCAGATCACATGGAAGCATTTCATATCTAGGTTAAACAACATTTGGAAGACATGAACAACAAATATAAGGAGAAGCAAGATGAGAAGAGGAGACATAAGGAATTTGAAAGTTGGCGATGAAGTGATGGTATATATGATAAAAGAGAGATTCTCGGTTGGAACTTATAAGAAGTTGCAGATGAAGAAGTTTGGACCCTGTAAGATTTTGAGGAAGTTTAGTTCTAGAAATGCATAAGAAGTGGAGCTACCAGATAGTCTAAGTATTTCACCTATATTCAACATTGCAAATCTTCATGAGTACCATGAACCAAAATTCAGTGAGGACAGTGTTGCAAACTTGGAGGAACAATTTCCCCAGAAGAAACCAGATCAGATTGAACAGATTTTGGACAATAGGATTGGGCATAGTACTCAAAACAGTCAGTATAAGGAATATCTTGTGAAGTGGAAGGGCAAACCAGTTGAAGATTCATCTTGGATTTCTCAGGAAGAGGTAGACCGCCTTGGTTTCCCTATGACCCCAACAAAGTGAGAGGCTCGCTTTTTCATTAAACCCAGATGTCTGATGTAGGAGAATCCTCAATTCACAACAATCTTGCATCAACCAAAAACATTTTCCTTTTTGTTTTATTTTATGTTTGCAGTTTTAGTTTTCCTTTCTGTGTGTCTCGGTTTTGGCTCACTGGATCCTGTGGAGTTGGATTCTACTTGAATACTTGTTCATCTTTCTTGCTTTCAGACCACATCGCATTTGGATCACTTTCTGGCAAGATATCGCTACCGGTTTCCATGACATTTTCTTATTACAGGATTGATAGTTCTTTGTTATCGGTTGCTTGAGACCTATTTTGGTGATCTACTGAAACCCATTCTGAAGCTTGCTGAGCCCTAGGCATTGATTTTGATGTTCCTTGGCGTATGGTTGACCTTCTACGTTTCATCCTTTGGATATTCTGGAGGAATCTCCTGGCGGAGGCCGACCTTTGTTATTTTCATGTTAGGTCTTGTTCTTCGGGTTTTGTATCCCTTTTGGGTTGACTGGATCATTTGGATGGATATATATATATATATATATATATATATATATATATATATATATATATATATATATATATATATATATATATATATATATATATATATATATATATATATATGTAATTATGCTTTAGAATGTAATCAATCAAAGAATCAGATATCTAGATTGTACATAGATGATAGATCTTTCGATTCAAGTTCTCGGTTGTGACCTATTCTACCAGGCATGTGAGTCGATATGTTGTAACCCGGTTGTTACCGGTTGGATGTAATCAGATATCATGCAATAAAATTATCTGTTCTGCATTGCCTCCATCATACTTTATATTTTCGTTGTGTTTACTCTTGTTGGTCGGTCTGGATTGATCTCTTTTAGGTCCCTCCTCACTGGTGATTGCTTCATCTCTTGTGGTTGATTCATTTCTACTTACTGTTATATTCTTTTATGGTTACCAGTTACTAAAATATTTTGTTAATAAGGTTAGAACACTGAGTCACCCCCCCTCTCAGTGTTCTTGGGTTCCAACAAAATCTTACTACCTCTTTACAACATGCGTCGATATCCTTTCTTTGTCATGCATTATTTTCTGGAAATCTTTGAAATATCCCCAGATTGTCTTTGTAAAATCATTTCCAAGTATCTTGATATTGTTCTTTATTTGCAGCATTGTCGTTGTATCATCAGACCATTGAATATCACCTATACCGAGAAAGAAGTTCTGGAAATAGAAAAATAAGCCAATGATCACCTGACCAAATTTGAATTTTTTTCACTTTTCCTTCTTGATTGATTCAAGATTCAACACCAATTGTGCTCTCAATGCTTTAGCAAGATCATAATCAATATTCTCCTTCAACATCTGGTAAGCTGTGTGGATAGCATCTCCGAGAATGCTATTCATTTTGCTTGAATGATATACCCTGTAACATATGACCATGGATGCAAACTTCACCAATGGATCATGAATGTCATTCACAATCATTGCACGACCATCCCATTTAGATTTAGTCAATCGAGTAACATCATCCTTCAGGATTGTTCTTAACACAAGAACTTCATCGGTTGCCCATAATCCGGTGACTTTAGGTGCTTCCTTTGAAATCTTATGCGGTTTGTCTAACCATATAAATTGATCATGAATCCTACTCAAAACATATTTGATATGGTCTTCTTCAAAATCATCAAGAAAGTTCAAAGCATGATGAAAACCTTTATCAGTAACCCTTCTGAATTGATCCTTTATCACACCTTGTTCATCACACAGTGTTCGGTATTGATTAAAGATTGCAAAAGTTCCCAAATCCTCCAGTTTGCAATGAATGTAAGATCGGATATCTTCAGTATGCAAAAGACCATACGGAATTCTTGATAGGGCTCCAGCTGGATCGGTTTTCGTTGACTTATGAGGATGCCTCTTGAATTTTGATCGAGACCTTTTGGTAACATCAACAATGTGTGGTGTATCCATTGTGAAAATTCAAACATAGAATGAGATTCACAGATAAATAAGTTTCAACTTCTTTGCAGCTAGGGTTTCCGGTCTGAATGGACTTTTACCAATTCACTTCTTCTCAAATCTTCACAATCAACTATCAAATTCGCCAATGTAGCAATCAAGTGCTCTTTTGTGCTTCTATTGCTCCACAACTGTGTTCTCAAAAATGCTAGGTGAGAAATGAAACTATAAAACACCTTTTTATTTGCTTTTACAAACTACATTAAATGCAATACCAGTTGAACTTACCCTAATCACCATTCAACCCTAAAACTTGTTACCGGTTCATAAATCACATTCAATCTACCGATAATAAATCAAAATAACTTCATAACATCATAATGCATCACAATATGTAGATTTTACTTACCGCACACCATATAGGGGGTCCAAAAATGGATCTGACTTCCCCCTAAGCTTCATCATAGCTTAGTTTACCTGTGAGGGATTCTCCACACTAGGTGAAGAATTAGAGTCTTCCAATGGTTTCTCATCAATTTTCTTCCTCCATGTCTTATTCATCTCTCTTCTGGTTTCCTCCACATCTACCTTCTTTTTTCTTTCCGATCAGAATAATTAACCGGTTGGTTCATTCTTTCTTTGCAAAACTTTGCAAGGTGTCCCAATTTGTGACAATGAAAACGTGCAATTCCAGATGCTCTCTAGGGTCCAACATTGCCTCTACCAGTTCTTATCTGGTAATTCATAGCAACATGATCATAGTTGTGATAAATTGAACAAGTCACATTCCATCCGTTCTCCCTTTCATATGGGCTAGACCGGTTCACATAAGGTTTATGCCAAGTAGGGTTTCTTCGGTCATTGAAAGATCTATGCCATTCACCATTAGGCCTCTGATTTATGTAAGATTTCTGATTGGTTACTCCAGACCTGCACTCAACAGCTCTTTGCCTATACTTTTTGCAATTGAATCAATGTGTATCAAAAGTACTAGGCTTATATCCTTCATATGCATTAGGTCTAAATCCATCAAAAGTACTGGATCTACTTCTACAAACATTAGCAGTATGACCTACCTTATGATAGTTAAAACATACTTGTTTGTAGGTTCTCTTATCGGTGATCTTCTTGGTCTTAGGTACATATTTGCATTCATGCATGATGTCCTTGGTACTGGATGGCTCACCTTGTTCAAAGGTTGTGAATCCCAAGCCATATGTTTCTCCTTTCTGTCTTTGTGACTGGATCTGCTCATCAAGGATAGCAATGCTCTTATTGAATTTAGCTAATAACTCATTAGCATCAGCCAAATCCTTAGTAAGCTCCTCATTCTTCTTTGTAAGACTTTCTCTAAGAGACATAGCCATGTCTAGATCATCTTGTATTTCCTCTTTTTCTTCTTTTTCCTCATGAAGATGTGCATGCAGGGTACCAATCTCCTGGTTCAACTTAAAGATCTTATGCTCCTTATCTCTTATCTTGTCTTCAACTATCCTCATGGCTTCTAACTCTTAACTCATCCTGATGGTAAGGGCTTCCAGCTCTCTCCTCATATTTGAATTTTCATCATTCAGCTTTTCCACCTCTTTAGCCAAGGCATAAATGTTTGCTTCCTCAGATGAACTGTTTTCACTAAGTTCCAAGTATTTGATCTTTGCATATCAATTTTAGTGTCATTCAATTTTTCATTGTATTCATGCATATTATTTGCATTACATTCATTTTCATATTTTTATAGTCTTCATTGCATTATCATTTGTTTTATTAAGTGCATTGGCATTTAGAATAGTCATGCAAGTTTTCTCGTCAATCATATCATTAATCATCTAAAGGTGTCTTGTTCGATGTTTTTAACATTCCTCTCATTTAGTGATATCAACTACATTTTACATTATCATTTAGTTTTAAGTTCACTCCTTATCCATTAAATTTTTCATCGTGCATTACAACTTGCATCAATCATTGTCTCATAATCATTTTCGTTCAAACTCATTATCATGTGCATTAGATTCATTTTAGTTCCATGAATTCTATTTATTCCTTTAAGGTTCCTTATCTTTTTGGAATTCATTTTAGGTTCATTCCATCATGGAGTCACTTGCAAGATGAAATACTGAGTTCATACTTTTGAAATGAGAAAAAAAAAAAGGGGCATGAAAGAAATATTGAGTGAGAAGAAATGTGAAACCTTTTGCATGAAAGACACCAAGATGACCTATAGCTAAAACAAGGGGAAAGGGTGTGACAACTTGGAGTGTGACAATGTGTCGAAGTCCCTAATATAGTCTTTCAACCTCTACAAGTAATCAAATTATATAAATGTATTATATTGGATTTGACTACATGTCTTAGCCTACATGCATCTACACCTAAGAATAACAATAGATATGTTGAGTACAAGAATAGTAAAGAATGTTCTATTACTACCATAGTGTGCATAGAAAATAAGATAATTCAGAGGAAATGTGTTACTAATATTGTCAATGAAAATTACGTGATTAGGATAAATGTAGTGATATGAAAATGATACAAATGGAAAAAATAAGTGCAATATTTATTACCTCAAGAGAGGATTACAGGGATCTTAAAAGCAAAGGGATAATATAAATGTGAGTTTCTCCATATCCTTGACAAGAGAAGAACATATTATAACAAAAAATAAGCTATAACATGAAAAATATATGAAAAAGATTGTGAACACAAATTCATTAGAAGCCCAACAACGTATAGAAGTCAAAACCTTGCAAATAGATAAATGAATGTGTATGCCAATAATTCTATTCAACAATAAAGAGAACAATGTGAAATTCAAGCACCACATGAAGAGGAGTTTCAACCAAAGAGCAAGAGTTGTCCAAAAAGAAAATTATAGTTACTAAAAAGCTCAAATAACTAAATAGTCTAAGATGTAGATTCATTCTCAAGAACTTATGATGCATATATACTATCGTGGAATGGTTATTTTAGCCACTATAGACATTTCAAGTTGAAATTACTAATAATTATCAATTCATGAAAAATATCTTAAATGTGCTTATTAAAACTTGTTGAAAAATGTAGCCACAATTATTGTAAAAAGTAAACCATAATTTTATCATAGAAAATACCAAAATATATTAATATTATTAATACCCATTCGAGGTTTTCACAATATATATTGTGAAAATGCTTATAAATCATTGCATCCTCACAAAAGTTTCCCAAAACGAGCCTATAGGAAACTAATTCCTAGCTAATTATTTATTAAATCTAGCACTAAGTAACTTTATTAGAATGTGTAGACCTTAATTTTACAACACTCCTATCAAGGTTTCCATTATAAGAAGAAATAACAAAAGCACTTCAAAATGAACTCATTGTAGAAGCCCATATAAAATCTATAGAAGTGTTTTGATCAAATCTCCTTGCCCATCCATAACACCTTGAATTTCTCATTTCTAAGAAAATGTTCTTATTGGTCCTAGCAAATTTCCTTAGAATAACCCAAACTAGTTGTGTCATGAAAAATGTCTAGCCAACTACCAAATAT
The DNA here is from genome assembly GCF_030272615.1 of Cryptomeria japonica. NCBI lineage: Eukaryota > Viridiplantae > Streptophyta > Pinopsida > Cupressales > Cupressaceae > Cryptomeria > Cryptomeria japonica. Next base: position 867,535,424 of record NC_081409.1, on the reverse strand, counting down.
CCTCAAAATGCCCCATATTTTTTGTGCTCGAGAAAATCTCTTAATTGTCTAATGATGGTTGCAAATTGAGTCATACTCAACTATTCACAAGTGCACTAGCTTTCTTGTGAATTGGGAAATGCTCAATTATCCACACAAAATAATAGCCAATGATGTGAATTGAGGCTTACTAAATTATTGATAGTAAATCTCCTTCATTTATGAATTGAGACATGCTCTACTATCCACAAACGCACGCATGCAAGCCTACAAATTGACACACACTCAACTTTCCATGGATACAAATAATCGTCTATGGATTGAGACAAACACGACTATCCACAAACCATCAAATTTACAAGCCCTCTTACTCCATGAAGGGACACAAAATAAACTCCAAAGCACCATTTGTGGGAAACTAGCTAGCTTAAGTTGATGATATTCCTCCAATGTCCAATTTAACATGCTAGTTCTTAACTAATAGAGGAAACACTATAATATCTCTAAGTTCCATCAACACAAAAATAAAATAAAAAATTCAAGCATATTTACAAAGCTCATAATGCAATAGAAAATTGGATTCAATTATATACTATCTTACATAGATAAACCAAAGTATCCTTAGTATTTCTTGAATAAAACAACATTTGATTATCAATTTATTAAATATGTACCTTGTATCTCAAAAAATACCTTTACCAACAATTTAAAGAACATTTTACATGAATAAAAATAATTATTAATTCTTCCATCCTCTTAACATATTTAATCTTCATGCATTTTTTTTTCTTTTATACACTTGTACAATTGACATGCTATCTTTTAAATATTCTAAGAATAGATAAAAGAAACAATTTCTCATCATCTATATGATCCTACTCTCATGTATGAAAAATAAATATATCTATGTTCCTTACATTTCAAACTTATTTGAAGAGAAAAACATTTCCTAAAATGTTTTAAAAGATTGATTACTGTGGTCAAATCATATGTTTGGTATATTTTTTGTCACTTAAGAATTGAAATACTTTGAAAATGGCTACTAAGTTTTTGTAATTTAAGGAATCGTGTTTCTTTTATGCAGCAATGAGGTTGCAAATAAGGGAATAGCAATGAAATTCACAAGAAAATGCTTTGCTATCATATGTGGACATATCTTTCTTGCTCATAGTGGTTACTTTTTTTAAGGCTCTTCCTTGTTGTTGTTAGAAAATATAAACACAAATATTGTAAAAACTAAACCATATTGTCATAGAAATTATCAAAAAATAATATTATTATTAAAGTTCATTTGGAGTTTTTAAAATGTATTGTGTAAACCTTTATAAAGAATTGTATTCCTTAGGACTTCCCAAAATCATCTTAGGAGAAACTAACTTTCAATTGATTATATATCAAATCCAACACTAAATTAATTTATTAAAATAAGTAAACTTAAATTTTCCGACAAAATTTCAATCTTATGCATGAATCAAATATAAGAATTACCATATTTGATAGAAGAAATAATATGTCAAATGCAAGAAATTGAAATTTTAATGTTATCAATATTAAGTATCATTCTTCTAATACCCTGAGAAACTAGACACATTCTAACTTTGACTTGTTTAGGTCGCTAATCTTAAACCACATAATAGCAATTGAGTCCTATTGAAAAAATGAGTTTGATTTCAATTGAATAAAAATTTCCAATTAGATGTATAGATGTAAGTTTGACAAAGCTTTTATTCTTTCTTCCACTTTTCTAATATCCTCAAAATAAACACATTCTAAGCTTTGACTATTTTAGATAACTTATCTTATTAAACCACACCAATAACCACGGGATCTGAAAAAATGAGTTTGATTTCAACTGAACAAAAATTTTCAATTAGATGGGTAAGATGTAAGTTTGACTGAGTTTTATTCTTTCTTCCATTTGAAATTTTCAATTGTAACACCGATGGAAGTGGAGAACAAAATTTTCCAATTAGATGGGTGGATGTAAGTTTGACTGAGCTTTATTCTTTCTTCCATTTGAAATTTTCAATTGTAGCACCGACGGAAGTGCAAAACAAAATTTTCCAATTGAATGGGTGGATGTAAGTTTGACTGAACTTTATTCTTTCTTCCATTTGAAATTTTCAATTGTAGCACCGACGGAAGTGCAAAACAAAATTTTCCAATTGAATGGGTAGATGTAAGTTTGACTAGCTTTATTCTTTCTTCCAGTCAAAATTCAAAATTTTCAATTGTAACAGACTGAAGTGCAGAACAAAATTTTCCAATTAGATGGGTAGGATGTAAGTTTGACTGAGCGTTATTCTTTCTTCCATTCAAAATTTTCAATTGTAACACCGACGGAAGTGCAGAAAATTACAAGTGTGGAATAATCTTTGCAGCAGATTTCCTCAAGCATGGCTTTCAGTAGTCTCGTCAAGCAGAGAGAGCCGGTTCGTTCACGTCCAAACGACCAGCAAAGAGAGTCAAATTTATAGACGAAACCAGTGACATCAAATCTCTTTTTCAAAGATTTCAATTATGCTTTCAACTTTTGACCATGACTAAACGTTGAGTAATGATCCGCCTGGTTAAACTGAGTTGTTTCTATAAGTTATTTGTAAGATCTTTCTACTCTTTCCTATGTAAATAAGATTCTTGTCTAATGAGCTGTTTATGAAACTATAAATGCTAACATAGCGTTTGCTTTTCAGACGAGCCTACAGATTACTCTGCTTCTCTGGCAAGAGCTTTCGCTGCTATTTGGTTGTATTCCCCTTGCCTTCCCTGAGAAACAAACTTTCAATGGAATTTCAATTCTCTTTTTAAGGTACCCCAAAAATGGGTGATCCTGGCTTCATACCTGGAATGATTGGTTACACCATTCATTTAGCTGTAAGTCAGGTTATTCAATACATCAATGTTGCCATCAGATGCAGGAAAGAGTTGGATGCTCTCAAAGCCCTGCTTCTCAAAATTAAAGAAATGAACATGGAAATGCAACAATGTAGAAAGGCCTTGCAATCTGGCAGAATGAGTACATCCTTTGAGCTTCCTTTGCCCTTCGCGGTCAACAGTTGGTTGAACGAATTAAATTCTCTTCTGGATGAAGCATCTGATTTGGTCACGCACTGCAACGTACAATCATACTGGCATCTCTTTCCTCGTTACAGAACTAGCAGAAAGATTAGGCGGCTCATTGAAAATGTGGAAAAGCATCTAGCTTCAACGCCTTCCATTGCTTTTCTACATCAACTACAGCAGAATGTGACAAATCAGCAAGTGCTTGAGCAGATTAGAGGGAGGATGGATTCTCTTAATCTGTATACTTCAGCACTTACCGGCACATTTGGAGATCTCTTTCCATCTAATTCTTCAGCTGCTTCTAACACGAAGTATATTGAGGAGGCACTCATTGTCGGACAAGATTCTTCATTCACAAGACTTTTGGATCTGATTCATTCAGAGCAGCACAAAAACGTGTCTCGTTTCGGCCTTGTGGGGAAAGGCGGGGCCGGTAAGACTCTACTGCTCAAACGAGTCTTCAACTGTGACCAGGTACAGAGTCTCTTTTGTAATGACTTGATACTTTGGCTTACTGTTTCACAAACTCCATCTTTCAATGCTCTTAGAAATGCTCTCTTCAAACAAATAGCTCTTAAAGTAAATCAAAGACCAGACAGTACACATGAAGACCATATGAAAACTTGGTTGAATGAAAGCATGAGAAAACACAAGTTTGCTCTGTTTTTAGATGATGTTTGGGAAACAAGCGCAACATCATTGTTAGAGGAGCTGTGTGTTCCTCATTCTCCACTCCACGACTCAAATATCATCATTGCCACTTCCAGAAGTAGGAGTGTGCTCTCGCAGTTGGGTGTTCCGACTCCATCAATCATCCAAATGCAAGACTTGACTGAGGATGACAGCTGGAGATTGTTTTCTTTCCATGCTTTTCCACACCGAGATGGAATTTTGCCCATCAGCATTGATCAAGAAATAGCGAGGCGCGTTTGCAAGGAGTGCGGAGGGCTTCCATTAGCCATCAAAGTAGTCGGGCAGGCAATGGCAGGCATTTCTGAGTCAAATGAATGGGAATTCGCACTCCAGAGGTTGCAGAACGATGTTACACACTCGCTTTCGAGCACGTTGAGATTAAGCTACAATGCTTTGGCCAATTTACCAGGCTATGGCATTTCCTTGCAGTTGTGCTTCCTCTGCCTCGCTGCTTTCTCGGAAGACGAAGTCATCCATTATGAAATTGCTATTAAGTACTGGATTGGAGAAGGGTTAGTGGTTGGACCGGATCCTCTACAAATTGGGGAGATATACATCAGATTGTTAGCAGACCGATGCCTTATTGAACCAATCCATAAGGATCAGGATAGAAAGGTGATTAATTTCAGGGTACATGACGTATTGCACCATTTCTTAGCACACCAAATTGCTAAAAAGGAAGAAAAATGCTTCTTTCAGGCACACAAAGGTTTAGGAGAGTTCCCCGCTGACGACTGTGGGGGACACATCAGAATTTCATTGAGGGACAACAATTTGACTAAGGTTCCAAAGGCATTCGGAGCTCCCTATATCCGCTCCTTGTTACTGGCTGGTAATACTACTTTGAAGGAAATTCCAAAAGAAGTAATTGGTAGTATGACCACTCTCAGGGTCCTGGATTTGTCACGGACTGCCCTCCAGTCTTTGCCAAAGAACGTGGGATGTTTGAAGCATTTAGTTTGCCTCATATTATGCTCTATGCCAATAAAGAAACTACCCTACTCTATCGGTACCCTCAGAAAGCTTCAAATATTAGATCTTTATCAATCTGAAATTACAGAACTCCCATCCAGCATTTCTAAGTTGACTTCCCTACAACTTCTGAATGTTCCTTCTTGTCAAGACCTTCAGTGCATGCCTTCTGGGATTTCAAACCTTAGGTCTCTAAAGTACCTGAACACTGGCGGTTCTCGAAATATAGGGTGGAATAAGTGCAGGAGAGGCCGGCTTTCACTTAATGATTTGGGCACCCTAAACCAACTCAAAAGGTTGGGGCTTACAAATAATGGTGAAATAATTCGAGAAGGTACTCTCGGCAGCATGAAGCAGATAGAAGCTCTACTTTTAGATCTGACAGATATGGAAAAGCTACCCAGTGACATGAATGCCATATCAAAATTGAGGAAACTCTGGTTAGTATGTCCTCACTTACTCCAAATAGAAGATTCATTTTGTGAATTTCAAAATTTGGGCTACATCTCTTTGTTCAACTGTGGCATGTTGAAACAACTACCTCCGTTGCAGAAGCTTGAGAATCTGAAGCATTTACAGATTGTTGCCTGTCGCAACATAGAGAAGTTGCCAGAGGAGTTTGGCAAGGAAGGAGCTTTTCCCAAGCTAGAGGTGTTTTCAGTGGTGGCGATGCAGAAGTTAGAACAGCTGCCAATAGTGAAAGAAGGAGCAATGCCTTCACTCAAAACATTGACAATAATGAAGTGTGAGGCATTGCAGAGGATACCAGAGTGTTATTGGGATTTGAAGAGTGTGGAGAAGATAAGGGTGTATGGTTGTTCAAATGTTCAACTTGTCATGGCAGAGGAGGAACACTTTATCAAGACAAAGAGTCAGGTGCAAACAGTAACATTATCTACCACAGAAACTGAGACATTGGAAAAGCGCTACAATAATATCCTCTGTCAGAGTGAACACATTTATTATGGTGAATTTTGGTGCAGTGAGATGTTTCAGTTTGTGGACGAAATTAATCGATATTTGTCTCTATATGATTTGTGTCCAAATAATGGTATACAACAAAAATTTAATACTAGCATTTGCACTTCAATAGTTACACCGATAGCAGGATATACTTTGGATAATATTTTGGAGGTCACATGAAAAAAAAAAACTTGTGGAAATAAAGTACTGAGATACTTGTAGATTATATCATTGTTTTTAATATTATTTTGTATTGTAGAAGATTTGAACTCAACACTATCTAGATGCCTAGATCATAGACTTGCCATTAAACCAAGTGCTCATTGACAATATTTTTAATATTTAGTCTGTAGACTGTAAATTTGAACATTGAAACTCAACAGTAAATATTTTTCAAGTCAAATTATTAAATTTTGGCAAAATATATTGACTGGAAAGAAAATGTAGGTTTTTTTCCGTAGTCAAAAGTGCCCCCATTTCCCAGCCATAATAAGGGCAAGGAATAATTATAATTGTATATCATGTGTAACGCACGACCTGTGAAATGGAAACATACCATTTGGTAACCGCTAACGAAAAATTATTCATTTGTTTGGTTAACATGGTCTAATTTTTTCAAGCTTTCAAAAATGCTTCCATGATGGGTTCGAGGGGAAGCGTGCTCTCAAAATGGACTTGATGCATAAATGTAAAAATGAAAATTTGTTTTTGCTCTCAGGTATGGGGTAGTTTCAATGTCAATTAAATTTTATTAAGTAACGCAACTCACTGAACTACTTTTATTTTGCATTGACTGTTTAGATGGCATATGTGGGCCTGTTCCTTCCACGATCTTTTAACATTCGAACTCAAACTATTCTTGATTAGAAGTCTAGTGGATGGCCGTAAGCATTTGATCTTCATCCTTTTTGGACTTCATCTTCATTTTCCATATTTGTCTATGCTTCTTGGCCATGACAGAAAAATCTTGCCACTTGAAACAAGGCACCCATGGAGATTTAAGTTTGATAATGCTGCCACCATCATTCTTTCTAAGGTGTTTGTTGTAAACATTTCTATAGGTTCAAACATAGCGAAGGTAAAGGAAAACAATCTCTATGCATACATTTTATTAGTTCATTCCTACATGGCTAAGATAATTCCCACACATCAAATCAAGACAACAATGCCTAGGTTCAAACTTTAGGGTCTTAGATTTGAACCACAATTTTTTTCATCTATATAGAGATCTAGACAAGTTTTAGGCTAAGAAGATTAGCTATTGTATGTGTGGCCAAAGATACCAGCTTGATGTAAGCTAAGTACACATGTTATCTTCATGTAATTTTTAAAAATAGCATTTCAGTTTTGTCAAATCAACTTTAAATTTAATCTAAAGTAATTAATTACATTCAGTAAAGCAATGGGGGCATTAAAATCTTTGGCCAATTAATGTAGTATGATACATAATAATACAATTAATTGACACAAAAGAAAGATACAAAATGCTCGAGGTAAAGAATCAAGAGATGCTGCTCAAATCATCTCCAATCATTGGATTGTAAGTCCTTGTCTGTCACATTTCATGTTGGCTAAGCAGCTTTCCGTTTTCTATTGACCAAGCAGCTATTCTCTCTTTGTTTTCTTTTCCCATTCTTCATTTCCTCCTCCAGCTTATCGTTTGAGACGTGCAGGTTTCCTGAAAGCATTTCAATGTCATATTACATCATAATAGTATCATAAAACTGAGCTTTAACAAAATACCCTTCAGTATATATAGGCAGTTGTGCACATTGCACATTCTAAATCTGATTTTATGGAGTTAACAACATGCTTAAGATCTCCAAACATAGCAAATAACACATTATAGAAAATGGAAATAGAATCAATAGGAAACCAATGTTTACAAATTGTTTTACCGAGTATCACCAATAATCTTCACAAGAATATTGTCCTTGTATGAACTGATGGTACCAATTCACATACCTTACAACAATTTGTCTTGCAGCAATCTTGGAGATAAACTTGGTTGCAGTGTGACAGTCAATACATACTTGAAGATTCTTAACAACTCTAATGGTTGTTCTAGGGGGTGTGTTTAACAATCCAAAAGCAATTGCCAACTTCTCACTATGGTGGCAGAGAAATAGTTCTTTTTCTTCCTCTTCTCTATCATCTTGGATTTGGAAAATATCCTGTTGCCTTCATCTCTAAAGACAATTCATCCAACTTTGCATATATCTCCTGTGTTTGTGGGTGTGGTTTGTCTCCCATACAAAAAGCATGTACCATTTTTGGGTTTTTTATCCAACTACATCCATGTATCTTTTTAATTCCTCTGTCTTCCATTAATTGCCTTACCATTTGAACCTCACTCCACCTGCCCATTTATACACAGATGTTTGCTAGAAGAACATAAGTCGCAACATATTTTTAATCCAGCTCAAATATAAGATTTGCTGTAAACACTCGTAACTTTTTATTCTTATGTGATCTATAGGCACCAAGCAAAGATGTCCACACAACCACTATAGGTTTTGTAGGCATTTTAATGGTAAAGTTTAGAGCTTCATCAAGAGAGCCAACACAACCAAGAAGGTAAACCATGCACGCATAATGATCAAATGTAGGCATGATGTAATAAGAGTCACTCATAGCATTGAAATATTTACAATCCTCATCTACTAAACCTGCATGGATGCATGCTAATAAAACACAGCAAAAAAAAAGCTTACATGGTCAGGGTCTGTTCCAGAGTGCTTCATTAGTTCAATTTGAGAGAACGTTTGGAAGATCCATTTTGTGCATGATCTACAATTATTGCATTCCATGAGACAACATCTTTTTGAGGCATTCTGTCAAATAGTTTGTGTCGTATGTATTCTTGCACACTTTGCATACATTTCTACTAGGGAACTTGCAACTACAACATCTGACAAAAATCCACTTTCAATTATAGTTTGATGGATGTGTATACCCTGTTCTAAAGCTACCATTTTGGGGTAGGCTAGCAGAATGCTTACAAAGGTTGTGGAGACTGGCTTTACACCTGCCAATTGCATTTGCTTTTAAGTTTCCAACGCCTTCTCAACAAACCCATTTTGCGTATATCCTGTAATTATTGTATTCCATGAGATCACATTTCTTTGAGGCATTTCTTTGAAAAGCCTTAAAGCCTCGTCAAGGTCACCAATTTGTGCATAACTCGCAGTGATTGCAGTCCAGGAAACCATTTCTCTTTGAGGCATTTTGTCAAAGAGTTCACGTGCCATGTGCATGCTTCCACATTTTGCATACATATCTAACATAGCATTTGCAACTACCACATCTGACAAAAAACCGCCTTTAATTATACTTTGATGGATGTTCACGCCCTGTTTCAAACCTCTCGTTTTGCCACAGGCTGGGAGTATGCTAGAAAAGGTTGTGGCGTTTGGTCTCACTCCTGCCAATTGCATTTGCTTCAAAATTTCTAAAGGCATATCAACAAATCCATTTTGCGCATATTCTGCAATCATCGCATCTCTTCGAGACATTTCTTTGAAAAGCCTTATTGCCTCTCCAAGTTCACCATTTTGTTCATAAACTACAATCATTGCAATCCATAAGACTACATTCTTTTGGGGTATTTTGTCAAACAGTTCACGTGCTTCGCATATTCTTCCACATTTTGCATACATATCAACCAGGGCATTTGTAACTACATCTGATAAAATCCCACTTTCCATTATGTTTTGTGGATGTCCATGCCCTCTTCCAAAGCTCTTAATTTGGCATAGACTGCGAGCATGCTGGAAAAGGTAAAATGATCGGGTTGGACACTCGTTCGTTGCATTTGATGAAACCATATCAATGCCTCCTGCAATTTATGATATTCCATAAAATGGCATCTCGTTTGGTGATGTCGCCAAACACTCTACGAGCATCCACCTAGCTACCGCACTTGACATACATGTTGATAAGCTTATTTTGGAAAACTGTAGCTGTAGCAAAACCAAATCGCATATGGGTGATCTGGGAGTGGATTTGCTTACCCTCTGAAAGGGATTTCTTGGAAACGCAAGCCTCCAATAGTTGAAGACATGGATAACACTGTACAGGCGGGTTATGTGTGGTAAGCAGAATGTGTAGCAACTCTTTCAACCGATCCCCTCTACATAATGTCGCGAGGTTGAGATGGCGATTGGCTGTGTATGACATTGGCAATGTATGATGATACTGGGACAGAAATCAACAAATTGTTATTCATTTCTGCTTCTCCCGCAGTGACAATGAAATACTGCCGCTGTTTGCATCCTCAAAAGGGGATTTATGGAGGTCTGTGGAGAAAGATTGAGAAGTGCCAAAGGAATCCGTCTCTATTTACCCGCATTCTATCGCATCGGAATTTTCCCGGCAAGAAAAATGCGATGAAATTTTTAGCGGTGAGTTTTTAGATGTGAGACATTACATTCCCGTGGCAGCTTTTTCAAATATAATAGCCTATGGGCTAATTATGTTCAATATAAGTTGCATATTATTTCAAAGTAATATATGTAATAGGAAGGATAAAAGTTTCAAGTTTATGTGTGATATTTTTGTTTTATATAATTTTATTATTGCAATATTTGTTTGCATTTTATACATTGTGTTAGTTAAAATTAGTTCATTTCATTTAGTTTTTTATTCATTTGGATTAGTTTAGATTTCTTTGTATTAGGAAAGCAGGGAAAAATGGAGCCATGACCCATTACAAAGGAAACAAAACAAGGGTGCTCATCCTAGAGTACAAAGGAGGCCACAACAAGGCACCCCCATGACACAAGTCCAAAGGACTGTAAGCAACATCCTCCAAAAGAGCAACATCCTCCAAAAGGTTGTGGAAGGAACAGGGGGCCGCAAAATAGAAAGCCCAAAGGCCAATAGGCCTGACCCAAAACCGAATCAAGAGACTCCTAGAGATAAGAACAAAGAAGACAACCCACAACGTGGGGTAACCTTACAAGGGGGAAAGGAGGCTCCCCAAGTCAAGCAAAGGACCACAATGCTTACACGCCAGCTGGAAGTCAACCCTCCAACAACAAAACTCCTTTTCACCTCAATAGAAAGGGAGCCCACCTCCATAGGAACAAAGAAGGAGAAGACCAACAAACTAGAGAACCAATCGTGAATCCAATCGGTAACCAAGCAGCCGCAGAGGAGAGAAGGCCACCATGAATAACCATCAACCTCTTTCACAAAGCAATTCACCACCTCTATAGGGAACACAATGACCTCCATAGGAATTGCAAAAGAAGAAGATGGGAACCAATGAAGCCAAGTTTGCACCACAATGAACAGAACACTCCCCACCTCAAAAGGGAAAAAATCCAACTCCAAGGAGACCACAAAGGCAAGCACAACCCTAAAACTAGTAGCAGTCCATAACCAAAAACCAGCATAGGCAAGGGGCCCTTGAAAACTAATCAGTACCAACCAAAATAGATAGTCTCAACGAAAAGATGAAAAGCAACCACATGGTGTTGGAAGTAACCACCACATTCCAGCTCCAACAAGACACCTACTACCTGAATCCGAAACAAGCGCCATCATCGAAATCACAACAAAAAAACCAAGAGCCACCACCAGGCTTCATAAGATCCAAGAAGGAAGTACCCCCACTGCATTCCATTTTAACACAAAAGGCATTCACAGCTAAATAGACATCCTCACCAATAGCTTCCACGAGCAGGGCCATCATCAACAGTCTCATGAAGCCAAAACCACAGACCCCAAGGTCAAACAAAGGTCCTAAGAAACTAAAACTCAAAGACCCAACAACACCTACAATGGTCCATCAAGAACACTGGTAGCAAGCGCGAGAACCAAGCAGGCTCAACACCACACGACCCAAGCACGTACAGGGGAATAAGCTGGCAGAATCACCCATAAAAACCCGCAACAAACTCCACAGGCACACCCATAGTGAACCTTGAGCGAGCGACCAACAGAGCCCACTACAACAGAAAAAAGACGCCAACCAAATGCATAGCCACCACAGATAGGTGGCATAACCACCATCAACATCGTTACCAGCAACTCTCCTACAACCACCAATGTCGATAAAGGAGGGAAATCCCCACAAAACCAACATGGGCAAGGGATAGCCTAGAAATTACCACCAAAGCAACACCAGACGACGGCCAGGCATATACTCCACAACCAACACTATCCAGGGCTCACGGTCAAAGGTCCTCAGAACAAAGACCACAACAAGAACCTCAAGGTAGGCATGAGACCTAATACAAGCCACACCCACCACAAGAAACACATGCACCAAAGTACCCAAAGAGGTCACAACCATGCAATAACAAATGACCCCAAATCTGATCACCAGTGACAAGCCTAAACCATCACAGGAGGGCCACCGACAAAGGCACCGAAAGCATCCATTGCAGACCACACAAGGCACACACACAAGACAGGAGAACAAGATCCCCTCATGGATAGCCCAGCCAAAGAACTCAGCCAGAGACTGCAGACCCAAGGAAAGACCAGGCCAGAGCACCCAATGTAGATGCATCCAAACCGCCTCTTGAAGGCTGCAACAATCTCCATCCTCATCAGGCTCTGCATCTCCACCATCGCTCCCAGTTTGAAATCCTTGGTTTCCCGCTCCTCCGCTCTTCTCACCCATCGCTCCCAAAGTATATCTACATGTTTCAAAGTATATCTTAATTTGATTTTCTTGAAGTTAGTTATCATCTTGTCAATTTGTGCACCCAAAAGTTTGAGCTAGGAGATTAAAGACTTTAATTTATAGATAATCTTAGGTCATTAATAAGACTCTTGGAAATAATCTAGAAATAGAAAATAAAAGACAATTTAAAATTAATAATCTATTATAGAGTACTTTAAATTGGCACCTCTACACAATTAGGGATCTTCTTCTTACATTCTTTGTGTGGGGTGTCTAAAAAACCATACAACCACCTTCTAAGGGCTTGATTTGCAATTGAAAGATGGCAAGGTCTTTGTCTCTCGCACTAAACCAAGTCTTGTGGTATTTTTTTGGGTAAAAGTTCAAAATTATATCAAATTTTGTAAAGGAAATTGCCAACACAAATACAATTTTACAACTTAGATCACCTAAAATTGATGTTTATATTTTTAATTTAAAACAATATAAAAATATTATGTATGGAACTCTTAATATAGTTTATGTTTACAATTTTTAAATATTAAAAAAAAAGTATTTGTAAATATATATAGGCATTTCCATTAAAGTATATAATAAGATTACACTATTCAAAAAAAAGGGTGGGAGGAGAAAAATTTAAAGAAGAATTTTGATTGTTGAATGTTCAAAAAACAATGTGATTAGTAGGATGTTACTATAATAAAAATAAAAATTCTATGATTTTTTCCTCTACATAGATAAATTAAATATTTATTGCATAGAGAAAATAATAATGTTTTGTAAATATATTGATTAAAAAAAATAATGTTTTATAAATATTTTTTAAAGTCAAACCTAATCAAAATGTTATAGTTTTCAAGGGACATTAACTCTTCTCTAAAAAAAGTATTATTTAAACAACATTATACCTTTTTGGAAAAATGTTGTGTGTGTGTGTACACACACATAGACACATTTAAAGCAAACTGCTACTTAGGGATAGCTACCATTATATTAATCATAAGAAAATATTACATTTCAATTACAGATTGAGGATAGTAAGGCCCTGATGGTCTCAGTGACCTCCTATGATCTCTCGATCTGCTTTGAAGGGAACATACATCCATTTATAGACATCATATAGACATATGTTTCCATATTGTTCCTACTAATGCCATCCTTCATGATCTTCATTGAGTCATGCATGTCATTGTTGTTCAGGACCACCTCCTTCACACTAAATGCATCTAGTACCCATCCTTTGTATGTTGTAGTGTTCAAGTCCCACAATGCCTCCATCACAATCTCCCTAAGTGTAAGCACCACCATCCATTTGACCGCCCTTTTTGTGGCTTCATGGTCTCCTGTAGTCCTAGCCACAATGTAAACAAATTTCTCTAATAGGCCAAAGTTATGTGTATGAGCTCCATGTATATGTATATGTATATGTATATGTATATGTATATGTATATGTATATGTATATGTATATGTATATGTATAAGTGTATATGTATCTATATGTATGTGTATGTGTATGTGTATGTGTATGTGTATGTGTATGTGTATGTACACACACATATACATATATAACTAATCAAATTGTGTGTGAGTGTGGGTATGGGTGTGTGTGTTTTGGACTCTATAAACTCTACAAAATTATATTTTTAATTGTCATGAAGTTCCCTTGATTAGATAATTATAGAGTTGAAGTTGGGTTTTTTAGTGAATTTGTCCCAAAAGAGGGGCTAAGCAAACACATAGATTGACACATAATTTTAGGGGTAAGTGTTTAACTAGAACATTCAAAAATATTTTCAATCTAAACAATGCATGCAAATTCAAACTTTTGTGAGTTTTGAAATTAAATAATAACTATTTTAATGTTTTATGTGAAAGGATTTTGCCGAAAATTTTTTGTGCCATGTAGGTGCCAAGTTGTTTTAAATGAAAAAAAAATGTCCAAAATTATTTAAACAAAAAAAATTTCACTTGAAACTATTTTGTTGGATTAAAGTGCAAAATAATTTTAAACTTTTACCCTTTAGCATAACCCGTTATCAATTAAAAGTAGGAAGATCTAGATACATCGAGTTTAATGTCATATCATGGAAGAATACTAAGTGTATACGATGAAAATGGGATGATAAAACTATTGTAAAGCCACACAAGATCCAACCACATAAAACCCTAGTTCTACATTTAAGAATCTACCATACACCAATGAAGAACCTAAAACATGCAAAATATCAAAAACTTGAAAGATTATACCATTCACATATTTAGGAGGGTTTGATCTTCATTGTTTCATATCTCCATTGATCTTACTTGATATGGTTGCTCTCATATTTTGTATTGTGCACAAGAGCTCAAAAAAGAATGGATTGTGGTTGTGAAGTCGCTTGATTGATTGCATTCGCTTGATAGACACATTTGTTAGTTGAAATGATTAAGGTTATGAAATGATAAAGGATCATCTTATATAGAAGACACCTTAGAAAATAGAGGGATAGGATTAAGAGGTGAAAGGGTAAATGGTCGGCTAGGATTAAAGGGTAGGTAGAGTAAATAATAGAATATTAAGGGGAAGTTAGGGACAAATTAAGAAATAAATGACAAGTGTCATGGAGGGAAAAAACTAAGGAATTAATTAAATAAATAAAGATGTATTTAATTAATAGAGGAAGTGGTACCAATTAAATAAAGAAAATATTTATTTAATTTAGGGAAAGGATAATTTAAATAAATAGAAATATTAATTTAAATGGGGAAAGGCTAGAAGAGGATAAATGAATTAATTAAATAAATAAAAATCTATTTAGTTAATAGAAGGATGAGGAATTAAATAATTAAATAAATAAAACATTTATTTAATTAAGACAAGACAATTTTAGGTATCTACACTAAATTTACATAACGTGGCTTAGTCCAAGACTATTTCACATGGCATTGACCTTATTCAAAAAATGTAACTTCACTAAAATTTGTTGTCACCTGCCAGCATTTAATCTACATTATATTTTTTATTATGAATTAACTATCAAAACACATTCACAAACCAGCAATAAAATATCAAATCAACACACTACCATTAAAAAATAACTAAGCATTATTTTCCTTCTCTATCTTTTGATTCTTAGTTCATTTGATTTAGTGCTAATTATTAGATTCATTACTTAATTATTATGTATTTTATATATGTCATTACATTGCAAGAGAATACTTATATTTGTTGGCATTCCGGTGCATTTTTGTATGTCCGGTGAATGATATGGTTGTCTTTGTTGGAAACATAATCTCTCAAGACTTCACAGTCTATCGACAGTAAGTAGACTAGTATACTGAGGACGACTGGCTAAGCAATAGGTAAACAGGGTAAATAGTGAGTAGATCGGCAAGCAGTGAGTAGACCCGCAAGCGGTGAGTAGACCCGCAAGTAGTGAGTAGACTGACAAGTAGTAAGTAGACCGGCAAGCAGTATGTAGATCAACAAGTAGTGAGTAGACTGGCACATAAGAGGTCCACTGACTAAGTAGAGAACAAATTGGTATACAGGAGGAAACCGACTAGGTATATTTTGACTGATACACCAGTAGAGTCTATAACCGACAGACTGGTAACGTTCAATTAACATTCAGTTAAACCAAGAGTCTTCTCTAGTCAACCGACAGACTCATCGGCATGTTCAACTGTCTTGTCAGAGATTCCTACAATGATTTCAAGGGAGTGATTTAAGGCATGGTAACAGAATTTTGAAAAGGATGCTTTGGAGGGAAAGTCGGCGACAGACTGTAGGGTCAATAAATTCACATAATTCATTCTTGAGATGGTTGTTGTTAAGGTGAATAGAGATAATGTGAAGGTGTATACATGGGGAGTTTAATACAATGCAGAGTCGAGTGACAGAGGACCGACAGACTGCAATCCAAAGATCAACAAATCGATAGAGGGCAGAGTTGAAGGTACATTCAAGAAATCGATGTTGTGCAGAGAAGATACAACTGATGCAGACATAGTGTGATTTTTTAGTGTGATATGATCAAGCTAATTAGTAGCCACTCCAGCAGATCATCTTTATGTTTCTCTCTAACCATTGCAACTAAAATCCCTTAATAGGGTGGGCTTTAACAGGTCCCATTGTAAAAATCCTTTAACGGGGTGTCATCTCAATTGATGATTTTAAGACCTTTGATAAGGCTACCTTTAACAGGGTAAAGGCACTGACAGGCCTTAAACCAAATCCCTTAACCAGGTGGCACCTAACAATGTCTTTGTAATCTCCTAACAGGGATGGCTCTTCACCGAGCGTACTCTAGAAGAGTACAAATTTTGTGAGTTCCTACTCACACCGTGGTTTTCTCCCATTTGGGTTTCCACGAGATAAATCTTGGTGTCACTATGTATCTTTTCATGCATTCTTATTCTTCTGCAATAGTTATTTATATTGATGAATGTTAAGTTAGTGATAACTAAAGTTAAAAGTTTTTAATTGAGCAAAACTGGTAAAGTGTTGATGCACCCCTCCCCTCTCAGCATCAGTTGGGACTAACAATTTTCTCATGAAAATTGGTTAATTTTGAACTCAATTAAATGCCACTAAGATCCTTGACCTAGTTTTAACCTTCATTATCCATTTTTAGATCTAATATAGTGTACATTTATTGATTAATCTTGTATTCTTTAAGCTTATTTTATAAATTTGCATGCCAAATAAAATCCCTTGGTCTCTGTCAGCTCAACCAATCTTTTTATAATATATCATATAAAAATATTGAATAAGTGACAATTTATGGATTTTAGTTGATTTTTTTTATTGCTTAAGTTTTGGTTGAGTAAAAGTTATTTTAAATTTGATTTTATCAAACTTACATGAATTTTTTCATATATTTGTAATTTGAATGTAATTAGTGACAAATTTTAAGTGAACTTATATATTATAAAAAACTTCAACCCTAATCATGAAGGTATGAACATTTATCAAAATCATAGTTAGAAGTGGATTTTTATAAATTCTGGTACACAAGTTTCAATGCAACCTCTAATGCCTGTACTTTCAATAACTTTTATTTTATTTTCATGTTCATACTATGTACTTTACAAAAAAAATCTAATCTCATTATTATATTCACAATTTCATGGTGTACAAGTGTAGACTTGATATTCGTACATTGCAACATTGAGCAATTTTCTCATGTTACCAAGGTTATATTTCCTCACCTACAATTCCTTCTCTTAACACACACTATTTTTATATATTATGTACTTTTAACATAACAATAATTATGCACGTATGATTAAATTCCACTAACTTATAGTTTCCATGTGTAGGAAGGTAAAAATTGAATAAGCCAAAAACTCTTTCCTGACTCATTCCACAAAAGAAAAGGGATTCATCAACAACAAAATATTCACCTTTAAAGTCACATCAAAGTTGATTGAGGCCATTTTTGGACTCTCATAGGATGTCATTACTTTTCTTAAGAAGCTAAAAGGTTCATATAAGGAAGAATTCAAGTGATTCTTCAAGGAGGGTGAGGGAGTGTTGAAGCTGCAAAGCAATTACAATAGAGAAGAGCTTCTTGGAAAATGGAAGGACACAACCCTTCTTTTGATGAAATTATTCATCCTCGATGATCGTTATTCACACTTAGATCTTCCCCATGCTAAACCACCTGAGGTATGGAATCCAAATGAACTTTTCTTTCTGGGTTTGTTTGTCTTTATCCCAATCTGTTTCTTGAGCTAAGTCAAATAACTATCTGCCTCTTCACTAGGCTTTAATCCTTAGGCTATATAAGTTTCATCTCGCTCTAACCGCTTCGAGTGGGTCCCCTTCTAAGCCCTCTAATCCCCTGTTGGACCCAAATCTGATAATTAAGATCTTTGGGGACCCTATGGATAAAACTACCTCGACTAATAGTTCTACCTCTAAGCCCAAACTTGTCCACACCCATTTTAACCCTAGCAGAGAGGTGAAGAAAAATCCCTCTTCTACCCCAATTTTGAAGATTTGTTCTTGCTACCCTCAATCCTAAGGGACATTATGAAAACATAAACATGCAATTGAGAATCTAGGTCATATATTTGACCCTATCCATAGATTGAGGACAAGAAAACACAACATAACAAGGATAAACAAGCCTTCTTCATTTCAAGCTCCACCAAACCTAGGAAGACCTATTCCCAATTTACAAGTCCATATAATATCACTAACTCATCCCTAAACAACAACTATAGGTTGTTGATGGTAGATAGTTCTCAGGTTCATAAACAATGGGTGTTTGTAGTTCACCATTATCTGATATTAATCCCATTTCTTTCAGATAATCATTGAGAATAATTAAATTAGTGTCTCCACTTTATATTCCTAAAATATAAGTATATATTATCGTTTCGCATAAAGCCTCTACTCTAAACATTCATCATAGGAATATGCTAGAGATATAAATAATCAAAATAGGAAACAAAGATAAGAATGAAACAATATTTTGTGAATGTTATGAAATTCTTCTGAGTCAGATTTTTAAAATTTCATGGATTGATGCCTAACCCAAGGTGCAAAGTTGCACCCATATCCAAATGCAAATGTCAAATAACAATTTATCTTATTTAGTGAGCCTATGTGACATTAATGCCTAACACTAATGCAACCTTTGTTGTTATTACAAAAAATATTCTTACAAATCCATATCGTATTCCTAAACTTATTGTAATACATATGTAGGTTTTTAATCTCTTCCTTGAAGAGAACCCACAAACAAAATTACACATTCACAAGATTTTTGTAAAGACAAATAACAAAATCCTTGATATTATTATTCATGTAAGATGGAGAAATACAATGTGGAGATGATTTTTGTAAAATTTCCATGAGAGTTCATGAACTAATTGACATTACTAAAGAAAATGTTTATATTATTCACTATTTAAGGCTCATTCACTTAACCTAGACACTACTAATACCCTTTTTAGAAGAACCCAAAAATTTCCATCAACCAAAATCTCCTTTTTTATAGCCTTGGAATTCCTTTTATAAGAGTAAGGAATGCAACAAGCTTCAAACTGCTTAAACAACTAGCATATTATCTTTGTCTTCCAAGAAGCTCACTAAAGAAAATATAAACTCCACAAGTCCTGAGTTGACACACCAGATTGTTTTCACCTTCTTTACCATTCAATCAGGGACTTGCCCAGGAGTGGGAAAACCTTTTAGTGAGTGCCAAGTTACTTTACACACCATCTGACAACTACCTATTGAATATCCAAACAACTGAAGGGTGGGGGGGGGTGGGGGGTGAATTAGTTGACTATTAAAATTAATTTTACTTTTCCCACAAAAACTTATCTAGTAAACTAATCTTAGATTACTTAACCATGAGAAGATATAAACATAAAGATCGTACACATGAAACACCAGATATGACATGGAAAACTATAGTACCCCTGCCCTAATCAATTTTAAATCTTGGTTTAATCTTGGTTAGTTTGTCTTAATAATGTTATAGTCAGATCTTTGATTTAACACATAGTTGTTGATGTGGTTTTCACACTAGTTGTATGCAAGTTGTTTAGTGTTCCTATTTCATGGTATTAATATCGGGCTAACGTTTTCATTAAGTTTATATATATGTATGCATGTATGACTCTTGGTTGCAGGAGATTTCAGGTACAACGCCACATGAGTGCGAGGTTCGTCTTCACCTGGATTTGCAGGTTTGAGTGTACCTCTTTAATCCTTAGAGTTGGATTAGGTGGTCGTAAGACCCTAGTTGACCATAGTCATGCTCAAGTGAGCATTGTTAGTCGTCGTCGGTATCCCCTTTTGGTTGGGTTTGCGACTCGTCAGTCTGGTAGACTTTCTTGGTTTGCGTGCTTGGTGTGTATGGTTAAATTGATTAATTAGTCCTTAGTAGTTAATTTGATTAAATATGTGTTTGTGCATTAAAGATTAATGGACTAAATTAATCGGGATTTCGTTATGCGATTATCGTTGATATTGGATTGCTCGTCTTAAATTGGGAGTAAGTTCAATTAAATGGTTGATTTTGAATATTAAATGCATTTTGTATATGCTATTGAAAAAGAAAGTTTTGTATTTAATTGCAATGGATTTAATTGTATTCTGTTGGCTTTTTAAATTAGGAAGGTTAAAGTTCAGTTGAGTGAGAAAATCAATTTTGTATTGAAAAGCAATTTAATTTGTTGATATAGTTGAAAAATAGAATTATTTTTGGAAGATTATTTTTAAATAAAAATTTTAATTCCAAAAAATGGAATTTTGGTCAACTCTTCCTTATAACCTAAATTTTTGGAAAATTTGAGAGGATGGATATTTTTGGAAAATTATTTATTGGAGAAATTTTTTTTTGGTTTGGAGGGAATTTTGGGGGTTTTGGGGAGAAAGAAGTTCTTCTGGATCTTGCAGGATGGGCTCTCCTTCAAATTCTTCCAGGAATGCGTATGGAGATAGGAATTACTTTCTTTGTCTTCCTTGTTGCCATGGAAATAGTCTTTTGTTGAATGAAAAATGCTTGTTGTTAAAAATCCAATCTTCTTAAATTGATTTTAGATTTAATTTTGGATTTGTGGGTTTAGAGCTATGCTTATGACTGGTGTTCTTGCAATCATAGTTGAATCATTATGTTAAAATGGTTCTTTTTAGCCATTATGAATCTTTGTTGGAAAATGGTTTGGGGTTGTGAAACTTTACCATTCTGGAAATTATATGGTAAGTCTCTATATGAGACTGTGTTTTTTTATTATTATTATGGGGTTTTGTTGTTTTGAAAGGAAGTGTTTAAAACCCATATCTCTTATTATAGAAAAATGGATTGTTTTGTATGTTAAATCGAAATATAAAATTTCGAAGCATTTCATTTGTTATTCCGTGTTTATAAAAAAAATCGAACTGTGTTTTTAAAAAAAATATATATAGTAAACAAACTTTTGGTTGGGGTTTGGAGGGCGGGGAGCGGAGCTCCTCCCCCTCTTTTCCTTTTTCCCCGCGTAGCTGCAGCCGGCAGAGGCCGCAGCTCACTGCGACCCCCGCGGCAGTCGCAGACACTGCGTCTCCGTTGCGGTGGCCGCAGGGAGCGGCGCGTCCTTGCGCGGGAACCGCAGGTCCGGCGCCGCTGCAGCTAGGGCACGTTCCCTCTTCTTGCCCTAATAAAATTTAGTTTTTTTAAAAAAAAAAATTTAATATTTTTTTTAAAAAAAAAATTTAATATTTTTTTTATAAAAAAAATATATATATATATATAATATTTTAATATTATTTAATAAGACAATTTAATTTTATTTAATGATAATGTTTTAATGTTAAATGTTATTCATTAAATTATTAATTAATGTATATAATTAATTAATATATATGTTAATTGGTTAAATTGCATTTTGATGTATTTGCGAGGATCCATATAGGCATTTGCAAATTGAAAGGAAGGATAAAACCAAATGTTTATTAGTTGTTAATTCTTGGAAATTAACCCCTATGTTAATAGGTTTTTGTGGAAGTAAAATATTATGTTAATTCGGAAAATGTTTACTTATTTTGTTTTAACTCCCTTCTAAGGGTATATTTCTTTTTTTTGAAACTATATACTTATTCGAAGGAGTGAGATTGAGTGACTTTATTTCAAGAGGGTATCAATGATGTTTTAATTGGAGGTTAAATATCTTATTTAATTGGTTAACGGTTGTCTGATTATATTCATGTGAAATTGGTTTAAGAACTCATTATGGCTTAATATGTCTGTTCGATGCTTTGAACCTTAGAGAGTTAGAAAACCAAGAACAACCTATTCCTAGATGAGGTAGATAACTGCAATCTAATATAGATCATGTAGAAAACTTGATCGACTTTTAATGTTTAGATCAATTCAGAAAGATTGTATCTGTTGAATATTACCTATGCGAGTTTAATTCATGTTTTCGCTTTTGCTTATTTAATGGCAAGTCATGCTTGTCTGATAGGACCCTGTCGTATGGATTGATTTGGGGTACCTGTTTCAGTCCTCGGTTCCGAGTTGACTGTTGCCTTGTGGTGGTGTCGTAGTTGGTCATATCCTTTGTGTGGGTGTCGAATGATGATTTGTGGTTGACCATAGTTGGTCAGGTCTCTAGTTAGAGTACTGCCAGTAGTGTACCTCTTTTGAGTCATGTTTGACCACATGGTTGTTTCCTCCTTCTTGAACTCCGTTCGTCTAACCATGTCTATTCCTTGGTTTTTGAGTTCGTCCGAGTTTAGTCTAGTGTCGTATGGGAAAGTGGCTTTCGATTGGGGGCCGCGCCCAAAGTGGCTGCTGGGTATCCCGTCGAAAGTGAGTCTAATAAGTGGTAACCTATCAGTAGATTAGAATGTAATCTCTAAGTAAGATAAATGTGCCTCACACATGGGATGAGTGCTAACATAGACCCGACATGCTGTGAGAAGGCCTGAAATGGCAAACCATCATCCTTGTCTTTACGAGAGGATGTGTGGGTCCACATGAGGCTTGGATGGGCCGGAGGCCCGGATTAGGCTGCCAGGGTAACCCAATGTATGGGGCCAGGACCTATGAGGACCTGCCATGGTAACCATACCAGGTTGTGTGATGACACTTGTCCCTACGTTCGCTAGTGTGATGTCATTTTGTCCTGTTAGGAGCACTTTTGTGGGTCGCCCTATTGTCTATGCCCTTGTTGAGTACTTGGTTTCATGTTAGACCTTGGGTGGTGATGGCTCAGTTTTGTGGATGCTCCAATGGACCTTTGTATTAGCTTTGATTATGTTCAGCTGGATCCTTTTCTTTTCAGGGATCGTTTATGTATTAATTGACCGATGTGGTCGTTTGTATATTGTTTATATTTCGCCTTGATGGCCGGATTGTAATGGTGTAACCTCTTGTATTCCTAACTTTATTAATTATCAGAGGGGTCTTGTGGTTGAGCAGACCCGGAGATGTAGCCCTTTAGGGGTGAACTCCAAGATCATTATGGTGTTATGTGATGTTATTCTCTTATGTTTCCCTTATTCAGCTTGATTATGTATGGATAGCTTTGTTAGAATGTATAAGTGGATAAGATGGAAGTAACTTTAAATGCTTATATGCAGTCCTTTCTTGAATGCCATTTTGATCGAATGCATAAGTGGTTTAGATGAGATTTATCGTAGATGCATGTATGCAATCGTCTTTTAAAATGCAATAAACTGGAATATGAAAGAATGTAACTTAGAGTAATGGAATCTATTCAGTTGTTGTTAGAAAATTAAGTATGCTTGAAAAGATCTCATATGTTTATGATGAAATTCTAGTGTGTTAGAATATTAGATGTATGGCTTGTATTTTAATGAAAAGCTTGAATGAAGATTATGAATAGATCTTAATGGATGAATCTTTGCTTGTGATTTATATTTCCATCTTCTGAAAGAAATTATCCTGATTAAGAATTATCTCGTTATTAAGATAATCAGCTTATTGGATTAATTGTGTGAGTTAATTGAATTGTGAAATTTAAGTAATCTCGTTGGGAAACTCTTTAGGTGTTGGTTGATGTCTTCCGCTATGTAATCTGAATCTTTGATATCTTTTTGTATCTTAATGTGGTGTAACTTTAAAAAAAAATAAAAAATTCTTGCACTCTATTCTTGTATTTTGGCTTAATCCCTTCGGGGTTTCCTGGCGGGGCATTACAAAAACCCAAAAAGGGAAAAACCACAGAGAATGTTAGTTCTCAATGTGAGAAACACCTATTAGGGTGACACCAATTAAGGTTATTTTTACAAAGATGGCTCACTGCCAAAATGCTTACTACAGGTGGGCTCACTTCCCAACTAAAAACACCTGAAAAAGAAAGAGGGCTCACTACCTAGAAGAAGAAAAAAGAAAAAATCCACCACTGAAGCACACAATTAAATTGTCAGAAGAAACTTTAGGCTCATTTCCATCGGTACCAAACAACATCAATGCACAACCATATTGATCATCTACAACCAAACATAACCTCACATAAATCAATAGGAGATAGATCTTCTTTGCAATCCATTATTCTATATCTTTATATCTTTTCTATATGTTCCTCATTACAATCATTCTTTATTTATACTAATCTCCAAAATAGGATTTTCAAGTTGGCCAAGCAGATAAAAAAAACACAATTCAAAATAGGTCTTCACTAAGAATTCCCCTGGTGGAAAGGAATGAGAAGTGAACCACACCATGATGCAACAACATGTTATGTAATTGCTGCAATCATTGAAGAAAAAAAGATAGAGCATCTGGGATCAATGGAGCCAAAATGATCAAATCCAAAACCACAACTTTGGAGCACACCAATATGTGTTGAATTAGAATAGCAAAGATAAGTACATGAATAACACAAATATTAAATCTCATCAATAGAACTGGCAATGCGGAGCTTTGCAACTTCTGACATAAAACATCATTACTGCATAGACTTTTGGAGCACAACTTCCAAAACTCTAAAACACGAGAGTAGTATATCAAGGAAATATCTAACAAAATATCAACACATCAACAACACATCTACAACATATCTGAAATGCAGAGAAAACCAAACACCGAAACACAAAATCAGTATGTTGACATCAATGACAACTACACTGACATATCAAACATCTTCACATTTGCAACAATATCCTCCTTTGTCATTGATGGCAACATTCATCAATGACAAACACATATATTATCTACAAATCTCTCTCCCTTTGAAAAAATGATTTGTACCTCTCCCCCTTCGATATCAAAGACAAAGGTAAACACTAACTCAACTCAGAAATTACATAGCTCTCCCTAAGAGGAAGCCTCAAACATTAGCCCAGAGTGAAATATGCATGAAGTTCCCTGGACTAATGCATTGCTAAATGCACTTTAGTTAAAACTAGGAAGGGGTATGACCCTAGACATTTGTTGGATATACTCAAAAGTATCCTTTCACAAAGCCTTCGTACATATATCTGCAACTTGGTCTTTTGTAGGTACATATTCAAGTTTCACTTCATTGTTCAACACTTTTTCCCTTATGAAATGATACGAAATAGAAATATGCTTTCTTCTAGAATGAAATACTAGATTCTTAGACATATTGATTTCACTTGTATTGCCACACATGATTGAGATCGATTCATCAAACATTCACCTCTGGTAAGGTATTTTGGGACATTCTTTGTACAGTCTTTCATTCTTCGTCCCGATTTTTGGTATTTTTTTTGGCATTGATGTCAAAGGGGGAGGTATAGGTGAAAAATATATTCTTGACATTAGGAGATATGGAGTATTTTTTATAGATCATGATCACAGATAGATATTCATCTTAGGGGGAGCAGTCTAAGAGTGAAACCGACAGATGGAAACCATTATCATTTTTTACATGTGTTTCTATCAATGCCAAAGGGGGAGATTGTTGGCAATTGGCACTTATTTGATTGTTTTCAATATGTTGTCATTGATGGCAATATGTTCTAACTTTCATATTTTGGTTTGGTTGTTTACCTACAGACACTTTACTAGCATCGACACCGACATGTATCTTTACCAGTAGGAGGAATTATTTGGGTACTGACATTGTAGGCTGACATGACTTCATCAGGATACCGGTATAGGAGGTCGATATCATTTGGGAGATCCAAAAATTGACAATTGATTTTGATATTTATGTATATATGTAATTGAGTTGACATGTATATTCATTTTGTAATTATCTATGTAAGCCAACATAAGGCATGAAGGATTGTAAGGGTATATAGGTCAATCGATTAGATCATTTTGTAGTATGTTAGAGGAGAGATGTGAGAGTGATAATTGTAATGCAAGGAATGTTGATCATGTAAGAGGTTATTCCAGTAAGGGTTTAGGGTTTAAGAACCAGAACAAACATAGCTTGAACCAGAACTCAATCAAGCATAGTAGATGCATTTTATGAGTTTAGTTTTATGTTTTCTTATTTAGAGTAACTATAGTCAATGAGACTCCTTTGTGATGAGAAATATGCTCTAGGATGTAAGCCTTCTTGCAACTGTAGGCCCCTATAGTTTGTAATATATTTTCATCTGGCTAGTGGATTGATATTGTGGGTCACAAATCCCACCGTGGTTTTTCCTCTTTGAGTTTTTCCATGTATAATTCTGTGTTATGGTGTTAATTTGTGTGATTGGCTTATTGATTGCTTTAATTATTTCAATTATATATGTACCAGTTTACCGGTTGGTGAATACATGGTTTAATAAGGTTAAAATTGATTATTCTGGTAGAACACTAATTCACCCACCCGCCCCCTCTTAGAGTTCTTGGATTCCAACAGATTCAATATTGTTAAATCATCCCTAAACAACAACTATAGGTTGTTTATGTTGGATAGTTCTCATCTTCATAAACAATAGGTGTTTGTAGTTCACCATTACCCATTACTAATCCCATTTCTTTTAGATAATCATTAAGAATAATTAAATTAGTGTCTCCATTTTATATTCCTAAAGATAAGTATATATTATCCTTATGCATATAGACTCTTCTCTAAACATTCATCACAAGAATATGTTGGAGATATAAATAATCAAAATAGGAAACAAAGATAAGAATGAAATAATATTTTGTGAATGTTCTAAAATTCTTCCAAGTCAGATTTTAAAATTTCATGGATCAATGCCTAACCCAAGGTGTAGAGTAAAACCCATATCCAAATGCAAACATCAAATAGAAATTATGTTAATTAGTGAGCCTCTAGGGCATTAACGCCTAACACTAATGTGGTCCTTGTTGTTATTACAAAAATTATTCTTACAAATCCATACCATATTTCTAAACATATTGTAATATGTATGCATGAATTTAATCTCTTCCTTGAAGAGAACCCACAAATAGAATAACACATTCACAATATTTTTGCAAAGATGAATAATAACATCCTTGATATTATTATTCATGTAAGATGGAGAAATATAATGTGGAGACAATTTTTGCAAAATATTCATGACAGTTCATGAAATAAATGACATTACTGAAGAAAATGTTTACATTCAATGTTTAAGACTCACTCTTTTGACTTAAACACTGTTAGTACCCTTTTCAGTAGAATCCAAAATTTTCCATCGACCAGAATCTCATTTTTATAGCCCTAGAATTCTTTTTATAAGAGTAAGGAATGCAACAAGCTTCATGTTGCTTACAATAGGCATATTCTCTTTGTCTTCTTGGAAGCTCGCTAAAGAAAATATAGACTCTCCACGAGTCTCAAGCTAACATGCTAGACTCTTTTCACCTTCTTTACCATTCACTTGGGGACTTGCTTGGGAGTGGGAAAAACTCTCAGTGAGTGCTGAGTTACTTCACATACCTTTTGGAAAGTACCCTCCTTAGTGTTGGCATTATAACAGACAATGGAAGATTGTTGGCATTTCAATAAGGATATTGAGAAGGTTGTTGATGATTATGGATATAACTGATTAAGGATGTTTACTGTCTTGATATTATTATTTTGTCATTGATGTCAAGAAATTGATTTTCTAATTCAGTATGATGTTGCCATATCTCAAGAAGTATGATTTGAAGAATATAAAGATGTCGGTAAAAGACACAAAAAGTTATGATGAATAAGGTACTCAATGGGAAATCATTACCGAGTCAGACAATGATGAGA
Source organism: Cryptomeria japonica (assembly GCF_030272615.1). Lineage (NCBI taxonomy): Eukaryota > Viridiplantae > Streptophyta > Pinopsida > Cupressales > Cupressaceae > Cryptomeria > Cryptomeria japonica. The sequence goes on along the minus strand of NC_081409.1, from coordinate 867,507,508 downwards.
TCATGATGTTTAGATTGTTTTGACATCATACATATGTTGTAAATTGTAAGGTTAATACTATACTATGTTACTGAGCAAAGAACCTAGTCAGTAAACCCTAAGGAACCTAGTCAGTAAACCCTATGGTTATCGCTATCGGTTAATGAAGGCAGAATGTCTACCGAGTAAAGTTCAGTATTCACCGAGTTGTAACTGAGCTGTAACAGAATGCATTAAATGTTTACATGCGTTATTTAATGAAGGAAGCTGGAGTTGATTAAATGATTGGTGAGCCGTGCATGAAGTTTGTTAATGAATCTAAGGCAATGGAAAGTCGTCAGGAAGATCTATAGTGCAGATTGAACCACAATACCTTAGCACAAGTTCCAAGGAGAAAATGCAAGTTCCAAGGCGAGGTAAAACGTTTTCAGATCAAATAATACATTGAACCTAGTCGAGTTTGAAGATCTGATGGCTATGATTGATCATGGGAAATGTGATCAAGGAGATTATGCAGTTGAAAGATTGTTTATAAATAGGAAATTGTTGATAAACAATGTATGCGGGCAGGTGTATGCACAGGGATGCTACATAGTGATTACTGAGCACAAAAGCTTGAAGACTTGTTTGAATAACAGAGTATAGAAGCCCAGCAGATAGACAAGATTAGTTCTATGTCTAGATTGTATTGAGCAAATAAGAACATGCTTTAGCATTTTAGATGTGAAGTTGCAGATAGATTTTTATTACTGTTATTTTGTGAAAGTGACAGAAAATATCTCAACCGAGTGGACTTAACAGTCTTATTTGTAAATCCTCTAGCAAGGTGACATTCTTATTGAGTGTTTGAAATCCTTTTAGAAGGCCACTTCTAACAAGGTGAAGATCCTAACAGATCTGAGGGAAATCCCTTAACCAGGTCACATCTAGCAATGTGTTTGTAATCTTTAACAGGATTTGCTTTTAACCGAGCATACTCTAGAAGAGTATATTTCTTAGTGGGTCCGAAATCCCACAGTGGTTTTTCCCTATTTGGGTTTCCACGTTAAATCTAGTGTTATGAGGTTTATGATGTTTAAATGCTTTTGAGTTTGCATGTTTAGTAGTTTTGGTTATATTACTGATATATATGTTACCGAGGTTGAATCTTATGTTTTTATGGAAGATTAAGTTAGAATGATTAACCCCCCCTCTCATACTATTAGCTTGGCATCTATACTAATCATATTTAGTATCAGAACTATCACTTAGACGCTCGCTAAAGCACATAGAGTGACCTCGCCGAACTCCGAGTGTTCCGAGTCTTGTGCTCATCAATAAGACCTGGGACTTGGGAGAGATTTGAAACATTTCATTGAGTACCCAAGTTGGCACTAGTTCTATAAAAGATAACATTGCTTGGAGCTCAATGAGACACTTTCCCTTATCTCACCGAGTCTTGAGCTATCCCTTAGAGTATTTCCTTGTTACCACATCAAATGGAACTTAGATGCTTGGAAAGGCATGTAAAATGTCTCAACGTATGTCGAGGGCTATTAAAACTGAGGCCAACTTGAAAACAACTTGAAGAATGTGCAGATAAGTCATGTCCCCAAGTCATCATGGGAAAGGGACCAAACACTAGGCATGGGATATTTAAACATTATGAGGGGCACAAAAGACATGATACATCTTATGCTATAGTAATGCGTTGAAGTCAAAGTGCTAGGATATGGGGCCATTGGGGAATAATTAAAAACACATGAAAAAACAATTTAGGCCAAGGGTAAGCAGGAAAAGAAGTCACTGAGCAAACATAAAAACCCACCAAAGGGATACTTGAAAGCACTTTAAAGCCAAGGTGAGGCTTAGAACCCAACCCTAAGGAATTGTGTAGAAGCTTTTGCAAGGGCATATCAATGTGCCTTATTCTAATTTTTGCATGTGCACTAAAATTTCTTTTGAATTTGAGGGTGTTAACACCCACCCCCAAAACAATTGGAGGTACTGGAGTCCAGTAAAGAGGAGGAGGTTGAGGACTATGAATCTTCTTCTGATTCATAATTTTAGTGATCTACCGCCATGTTTGAGGAGGTGGCCCTCTTTCCCTCTAATCAAGATACCTCTGATCATAAAATGGCTTCTCTCACAATTCAATGTGGCAATAAGAAAAATCAATAGATTGGAGGCGGTCATTGAGGCAAGGGCTAGAGCAAATAAATGGGTCATGGATTTCAAAGATGAACGTATTTGTGAAGTGACAAGTGATATGATTGAGAAGTTGGAGAAATGGGAAAAAATGGAGGAAAGATTGAATGAGCTCTCTAAGAAGGTGATGTAGAAAAATGAGAAAAAAATTGTTCTGGAACTGAAAACTATATAGGATGAAATCGATCAGAGGAGATCCAAACACAAGTGGCATGTTCTATCTCCTCTGCATCAATGGAGCCCACTGCTTCCATGTTCAAGGAAACTCTAAATTCTAGTACGCCTAATTTGTTAAAGATTCAAACAAAAGTATTTCCTTCTTTGAAAAATTTCTTAGTTTATGTAAGGATTGGCAAGAAGGTAATGCCTCCACCTAGTAGGCCATCTCTTTGTGCCTTTGGTAGTTGGTTGGTTTGGCTAGTTTTGTTGTGTTAGTAGTTTCTATTGTTAGCTTTGTCTCTGGTTTAGTCTGTGTTTATGGTTTTTTGTTGGTCTCTATTTATTGGGTCTATTTTTTGCTAGGTGTGCCCTCTTCATGTATCCTACGTGACACTTTTAAGTAGTTTTGTAATACTCTGTAATGGTACAAGCCTATCCCACCTTTTATAAATTAGAGAAAAATAAATTCACAATTTAAAATGAGCAATTGTTTCACAAAATATTGTAAGTTGGTCTTTATATATTTTACGTCAAAATAATGGCATGTAAATATATACTATTATATAATTATTTGACAATTTTTTTTAAAAATAGCTTTAAAAGCTTCTACTAGTTTTTAATTATATATTATTTTCATATATATTATAAATTTATAATTAAATGTTTATTTTAATTTTTCAATTTTTTATACATTATGTTAGTGAGGATTAGTTCACATTTTTAGGTTAGCTTAAATTTGTCTATAGATTAATTCATGTAACATGACCTAATTTATATTATTCAAAATGTATCTATCTCACTTTTAATCTATTTTTTATGGAAATTAGTTGCATTTTATCCATTTATAAATCCAGAAGACTGAGTTAAGTGACTAAGAACAATTATTTATAGATAGACCTAGGTCATTAATAAGCTATTTGGGAATCATCTACAAATAGGAAATCACAACACAAAAAAACTATTTGATTATAGAGAACTTTATATAGGAGTTGAGAAAATACAACACCATAAGAGCCTGAAGATCTTCTGCAAGCCGAATAACCTATTACAAGGAGAAGCAATGAAGCAAAATCTGAAGAACATACAAAACACAGAGAATATGCTCAAAAAGAGAGAGCTCAATATTCACAAAAATATGTAATGTGATTCTTACAATGAAAAGAAAGAACTCAACCTTTAATAGGTCAAGAAACCGTAAAAAGGGAAAACCTAGGTTTGCACATAATAATTAATTAAAATAATTAATTATATGCACCTAAAGTTAGCTTAAGTGTAAAAGAGATAAAGGGAACTTAAATAATTAAACAAAGAATGTTTAATTAATCAAGTAAATACCCGAATACTCTAACACCCCCCTTAAGCTAGACTTAGGGAGAAGCTAAAACCTAGAACAACTACTGAAAGCATGAAAGATGGGTCCCGGCAACAAGGCCTGATCAGGTACCCAAATACAATGAAATCTCTATGAAGTGGAGAAATAGAGAAAACCACGTGGGAACAAAACTCTACTCCAAAAAGAGATGGAAAAATATCACTGAAGCATGAAGACCCTGCAAACTTTGTCGAAGAATAACTGCTGATCTGAAGAACATCCATTGAACTAGAAAATGACCAGGTAGAGAAGACTGTAATCTGTATGAGTGCCCTCAAATGACACTACTCGAATCAGGAGGCAAACAAGGCAAAACAATTGAAATTGAAGATACAGATGGCATGAGAAACCAAAGCCTGAAGAGCTGATCAATCGAACCACAAAAGCATTAGAACCAACAGGATAAACCTCCCCATAATGCGGAAGTGGGAGAGGGAGAGGAACATTGAAAAGGACAACCAAAAACAACTGCATGATGAAGAACCAAGAACATCAAAGGTGCTGAGACACATCATCATGAGGTGAATGTTGTGGAAGGAACACTCACTTGACAAAGGAAGATGGCAAACAAAGGCAAACATCAACCCCCTCATGGCACTTGATCAACAGTGCATGTACAACAAGACACAAGATATGCAAGATTCCAAGTAAACAATGCATGATGGCACTTTATCTCAGTGCATTTGCATAATTACAAGCTACAATGATAAGAAGACTGGAAATAGAAACGAGAATCAAAACAGAGACACCTTACTCAGAAAAGAGATCCAAGGACCTGAAACAACCACGATATCCACCAGAGTGTTGAAAAGCAAAAAATTGAATAAAATATGCATGGAGTAAAATCTAAAAAAAAAACTCATATTTCTGGAAAGTACACAAAACACGCTTTCCGAAAATATAAAGTTTTCAAAAAACGGAGGTCGGATGCTCATTCTATGTCTCCCAGAGTACAAAAAAGAGACCTCACCTTGACTGCAAAAAAACACAGTCAAACAGAAAAATTGGAAAAAATTACTAACACCATGAGGTCGGCCTCAAAACTAGATTTTCGATGCCTATTCGTTCGCCAAAATCTGACTCCGTATGCCCAAGATAGGGCCAAAAAACCAAACCCCCCCTGAAAAAGCCAAAAAAGGGGGTCTGGTGGCCAATGGGTGGTCCGGTGGCCAGGGAGCGGAGCTCCGGTGGCGCACTGGTGGCTGGGCGGTGGCGAAGCGGTGGCCGGCCGGAAAAAAAAGGCACCCAGGGAGTGGAGCGGAGGGCGGCCGGAAGCGGCGGCAGGGGCCAGGGAGGAGGTCGGGGGCTGCAGGTGGCGGTAGGTCGGGCAGCTGGTAGTGCAGGGAGGTGGCGGCCGGTAGGGAAGCGGCGGCCGGGCAGCGGGAAGGCCAGGGAGCTGGGCGCCTGGCGGTGCAGTGGGGCTAGGCTGGGCGGTGGGGCCAGGCTGGGCAGCGCGCGGGGGACTGGGATCTGCACGGCCGGTGGGGGCCGGAGATCGGGAGTTGTATGGCTGGTGGGGGCCGGAGACTGGGCCGGTGGCAATCGGAGAAACAACAGCGGTGGCAGGAGAAGGATGGAGGGGCCACTGGCGGGGACCAGACTGGCACGCAGATCAAGAAAAAAATTCACCCAGAGGCTCAGGAACCAAAATAGGTCAAATTTTATATGACCATAGGGGTTTTCGGGCCTTCTGAGCATGATGGTAAGGTCTGTTTAGGCCCAAAGTTCTCAGGAAAAAGGTCAAACCCTAGGTACATAAAAATTCCAGAAACCCCAGATCTGCTTCCAAAGCAAAAAAATTCTTAAAACAAGAACAGGCAGCTGTAGATCCGGAGCTCTGATACCATATAGGAGTTGAGAAAATACAACACCACAAGAGCCTGAAGATCTTCTGCAAGCCGAATAACCTGTTACAAGGAGAAGCAATGAAGCAAAATCTGAAGAACATACAAAACACAGAGAATATGCTCAAAAAGAGAGAGCTCAATATTCACAAAAATATGTAATGTGATTCTTACAATGAAAAGAAAGAACTCAACCTTTAATAGGTCAAGAAACCCTAAAAAGGGAAAACCTAGGTTTGCACATAATAATTAATTAAAATAATTAATTATATGCACCTAAAGTTAGTTTAAGTGTAAAAGAGATAAAGGGAACTTAAATAATTAAACAAAGAATGTTTAATTAATCAAGTAAATACCTGAATACTCTAACACTTTAAAGTCTCATCTCTACATCATAAAGAATTTTCTTCTTGCATTCCTTGTGTGTCTAGGAAATTGTACACCAAGCTTCTAAGGGCTTGACTTGCAATTGAAACAAGCCAAGGTTTTTTTTCCTCTCACCTCAAAGCAAGGACTATGATACTTTTTTTCACAAGCCATTTTCAATTACAAGTCAAAAGATATAGGCAATACCAATCTAAAAGATTACATCGATGTTATGGCATGTTATGATAGAAGGATAAGTCCTCATGTTGTAATTTAGTCCAAAACTAGCTCATACAATATTACCTCATTCAAAAATGTAGTTTTCACCAAAATTGCTTCTCATTGTCTTACATCTAATCTACATTATATTTATTTATTTATTTTGAGTTAATTGTCACAACACATTCGCAAACCAATAACAAAAGATCACATTAACACATTATCATTCCAAAGTAGTTGCATTTTTATCTATCTCTGTGTTTTGATTCTCAATTTGTTATCTTTAGAATTGGTTATTAAATTTATTGCTTGATTATTATATTATAATATATCATCAAAATGTAGGAAAGCATGTATTTTCCTCACATAATTTGATGAATGTTAACTTAACTTAGATACCACCTAGATCCTAGCCCTAACTTAAAACTTCATTTTCTATTTTTAGATACGATACAATGTGCATTTATTGGTCAATCATATATTATTTAAGATCATTTTCTCAATTTGCATGCCAAAGAAAATCTCAAGGTCTCTTATTCCCATGTGACAAAGTCCTGGGTTAATTCTTTCATTGTCATGAGATCTTTGTATATGCCTATGTTGGCATGATTGGAATAATTGATGATGATGATGATGATAATGTATCGGTATAAGAACTATTGGTGATGATGATGATGATGTATCGGTATAAGAACTATTGGTGATGATATATTGTAGGACTGTTGTGTTAGCATTTGGCATAACTAATGCAGATCAGGTCATGTAGTTGAAGTTGGATGACTACACTGGTAAATGATAGAAGTCTATTTGTGATGAAGAGATTGAGATTCTATGAATGGATGACATGATCAATTATTTGTGGTCATTGCTGGTAACTAATGTCCCTGATGTTTTGTTTTAACATCTAAGTGATTTGGTTTACTGGAAGATAGGGTTTATCAACAGTGAGCTAAAGTATGTGAATTAGGACTTTAACTGGTAAAGCTGAATTGTTTTGATTAGATTGGTTGATTGGTGATGATTGGTGATTTGTGGTTTAAATGATAAACTTGTATCATGGAAATATGTATGTGACTGGAACCGAAACTTGTGATGATTACCAGAAGGCGTGTTTCAATTTCTGATGAAGTTTTGCTAAGTTTTAGTAGGTTTTAAGGACCGGTGAAGAAATCATCAAACCGGTAATGATTTCTGTTATGACGGTGATTGACAATGAGTCTACTTAAATTTGGTAACATGATACAACCCGCGTGAAAGATTTAATAGCTATTTTAGCGTGATTCAAGGAATATTTATTGGAATTAGTGAAATGCTTTGGAGAGTGTTTTGAGGTTACAAATCGGATTTTCGTGATGAGTTATGATCAATCAACAATTGATATTGCATTGAAATTTGTTGTTATGATCTGGATAGTGATCTACGACGATCTTTTATGATCTTATTATAAATTCATGATGTAATTAGGTTTTGTGGCCAACCTAGTTGAGATGGCTATTTATGTTGACATAGTTGATGTTTATTGTGTCAGTGGTCTTAGAGAATGTACTAAGCTGTCCAAGTGAAGTGTGTAATCTGCCTAAGAGTTGCAGAGTGTTATGTATAATTGGATCTGATCAAGCAAGCAGAGAAGTGCAAGTAAATAGACCATTCTTTTACTATTGTTACCTAACAATTGCAACAGGTTAAATCCCTTGACCATGTAGGTTCTAACAGGCCTTAAACATTTAAGTCCCCTAATAGGGCAGCTCTCAAAAGAGTGTTAAATCCTCTCATGAGGTTGATCCTAATAGATCATCAAGCTCCTAATCGAGTTTTAAGACAAATCCCCTAATCAAGTGACTCCTAACAGGGTCTGCTCTTAACCGGGCATATTGTAAGCTTCTAACAAGGCTAAGCTCCTAACAGGGCATACTTCAAAAGAGTACAAATATTTGAGGGCGCCAACTCCCACCATTTTTTTTTTGCCTATTTGGGTTTCCACGTCAAAAACTTATGGTGTTCATGTGTGGAATATTTTTCATTGATGTTCTTGTTTATATTTACATTTCATGCATTATTTCTGAGAAACTGGTTATGATGTTTTATCAGAAGTTTGTCAGAGGTTACTGGTACTGATAAGAATTTGTTTGAGAAAGTTTTGATCTTATTGATAAGGTTAATGAATTGGTAATTGATCAAGTCTATATGATTACTTTGGTGGTGAAAGTATTGGTAAATGATTTGATTAATGCATTAAGAAAATCTGTTAAAGAGGGTATTAGATCTGATTACAAAAGTTGAGATATTAGTTAAATAGTTTTAGATCTGAGATAAGCTAAAATAAGTTTGGTTTTGAGTTAAAAGTTGAATTGGTCTTAATACTGATTCACCCCCCTCTCAGTATTAACCAGATCCTCATAGGATTAACATGTTGGTGGTGATATAGTTTATTTGATGAGGAGAATGATGTCATGGTGATAAATGATCGGTATAGTTGAGATGTTCATTAGTGACTTGATGATTAGTTATTTGTGTTGTCATTGATGGCAACTATGGCAACTTTGTTTTACTATGTTCTATCTTTGTCATCTAAGTAATCTAGGTTTACTGGTGTATCCTAACTAGTAATGGATTAAGTTGGTGAGATGAACTATGTAATTGATAGTAAAGTGGCAAATAGGACTTTAACCGGTAAACGTGAAACAATGTTATACTTAAGCAATTGGTTCTGAAGATTCATGAGGAATTAGGTGTTGCGGTTTGAAACATGTGTTTATATCATTGTAATAAGTATTTGACTGAAACCACATCATATTTGAATGGCCGGAAGTTATGTTTGTGATTTACTGTTGTATTTTTAGTAGGGTTTTAGAACTGGTAACAAGATCTCTTAACCGATGATGCTTTATGGTTTGGCAGTGAATTTCATCATGTTCACAACTTGATGGTGATCTGTCACAAGCCGTGTGAAAAGTTAAAATGTTGTTTTGGCGTGATTAAGGATGCAATTTCTTGGGAAACAACAAAGAGCATAGAAGAATGTTTTAAGGGTTTTACTACTTATCAGATCGATGTGTGGTGTCGTGTTATGATCATTCAATGGTTGTAATTGTCTTGATATTTGTTATAATGATCTGTATGATGATTTGTGGTGATTTATGATGAAAATTCATCTGAATCTTGATGTATCTAGGGTTTTGTAGCCAACAAAGATGTAAAGCATACTTAGGTCAGTTTTGATGAAGTTTATTGTGTTGGTAATATGAGAAAAGAGTGTGTAGCCGAACCAGAGGTGTGTGTCTACAAGAGTGAAGCAGAGTGGAGCTAAAGTGGATCTAAAAAAGCAAGAAGAGAGTGCTATTTTCAGACTATTCATCTATTTTTCCCTTATAGTTGCAATAGGTTCAAAATACCTTAACTGGGTAGGTCCTAACATGCCTTATTCATGTAAATCCCTTAACCGGGTAGCTCAAAAACTTGAGTTTAAATCCTCCTGCAAGGTTTCTTCTAATAGGGCAAAGTTCCTAACATAACTCATATTGCAAATCCCTTGACTGGGTGACTCCTAATAGGGTCTTCTCCTAGCCGGGCATTGTTGTAAATCTCCTAACTGAGCTAGGCTCCTAATAGGGTGCATTCCGAAAGAGTGCATTATTTTGTGGGTACCAATTCCCACCATGGTTTTTCCCATTTGGGTTTCCACGTAAAAATATTGGTGTTCATATGGTGATTGATTTTCTTTTGTGTTGAGTAGATATCTTTCCATTGCATGCATGTTATAGAACACTTACATGAGCAGTTTGATAAATCTAATTAGAAGATTTATTTCAGTTGCTACCGGTACTGGTTATGATTTGTTTTGGTGAAGTATTGCTCAGTTTGGTTTAAGATTTCAATTTGTTGTTAATACTGATTCACCCCCCCTCTCAGTATTAACCAGACCCCCTTAATAACAACCTACTATTCAAGATTTTACCATCTCTTTTCACCTCAATGATGTTGAGACTTCCAATCACAATGCTCAATTTGAATTACTTGAGAATCAAAATAAAAGCGAGATAACTATTGTATATTATAAATCTTAAATTAGGAAATAAACAAGTTAAATGTTGATGCCAAATCATCATTCTTAGTTGAGAACTCCAATTCCTAATTTAATCAAATCTTACATATTAAACATATTAGAAGGAATTAATCAAATTGTTGGGGGAATTACTTCCTCTATGATTCTTCCATCCATCTTATTTTTTCTTTCCTATCATCATTCCCTCAAGAAATCCTAATCACCTACATTTTGTCTTAAGTGCCTTTTTGTTAGGAACTGGGAAGGACAACTAAGAGGGGGGGGGGTGAATCAGTTGTCAATAAATTATAACCCAAAATAAATTATTCCAACTTTAAACCAATGTCGGTAAAATAGATTAATAGTTATAACAGTACCGGTAAAATTTAATGCATGAAACAGAAAGGAAAACAACATCCACAACACATGACATAGAGATTTTGAAGTGGAAACCCTGTAAGGGGAAAAACCATGGTGGGAAACCTTACCCATAATCAGATGATGCTAATGAAGATAGTAAGTGAATACAATAAGGGGTCTACACATGCAGAAAGGCCAACCACCTAGAGCTCACTGCTCAACCACAAAATAGGAGTCACACTGACTACAGTTGGATGGTTAAATCTAATAACAATTTACTGCTTCAAAATAGCATCTGCAATGCTGGATTCAATACTATTTTAAGCTTTGATCAAACACCTTCATAACCTTCAACAACCTTCCTTCAACCTTCAGATAATGTCTACGTGATTCGCACAAGGATCTACTTATTTTCGCTCTTCACAATGATCTTCAATATTCACACACACTCATGCATACATCTTGCAAATAAGATCTTACAATTATTTATACAAAACCTAAGACCTCATCATTAGGTCGGCTCCCTAAAGATATTGCATTTAAATCAATTACAAAATAAGTCTTGATACAATACAATATGTCAGCCTCAATACAATTACACATTGTTCAATCAATAAACCATTTCCAAAATGTGTCGTGTTGATCTGGAACATGATATCTTGTATCGATCCATAACCTAGACCTATCTATCGGTAAAGGCAAATATCCCAATTAGACCAATAAGCAAAACATCAAATCCAAACATCCAATCCATGTCTTTGACATAACCAAATGATCTCCAGATGATAACACGTCATCATCAACTTCCTGAGTTGCCGATGAAATATATAAGCTGTCGGTGAGACATATACCAGTGACTGTGCATAAACCAATAACCATACCGAGACCACAATGTGCCGGTTCAACAACAAACCAATATAACCAGAGTGCCAAATCAACAATGTAGACCTCCAGCAAGATAAGTGTTGACATTAATGACAAAACCAATGCAACACATTACGAAGTCATCCATAATACCAACAATCTCCCCCTTTGGCATTGATGACAACACTAGATGGAAAAACAACTAAGTGCCAAAAACAAAATGCCAAATACTAACAATCTCCCAAAATAGATCAACACAAAGTTTTTTACCAAAAACAGAAACAATATAACCAAAACCCAAAAACCATCTCTCCAAGTATAATGTTCATCTCTCCCCAAAGTATAATGTTTTTCCATAGACATCTCTCCCCCTTTGACATCAAATGGAAAAGCAATTAAGAATCAAAATTAGAACATAACATACAACTAACTACTCCCCCTAAGCAATGGCTCTCCTTCATCAAAACCGAAAAAAGATTTTTTTGTTAGTCCCTGCCGGTTTGATGCCAATCTTCATCATTCAAGTCTCTACCAGTGGGGTGATTACCCCAAGCTTCTCTCTGAGATATTCAAATGTTTCCTTAGGGAAAGGCTTTGTATAGATATCTACAATTTGCTCTTTAGTGTTCACATAAACCAATCTCACTTCATTTGCTTCAACATTTTCTTTTAGAAAATTGTACTTAATAGAAACATGCTTTGTCTTAGAGTGAAATACCAGATTCTTTGATATATCTATTACTGCTGAATTATCACAGTAAATAATTACCGAATCTTTGCATTTTATCCTGATATCCTTCAACATTTGCTTGATCCATAATACCCGAGTGCAATTAGTTGTTGTTGTAACATATTCTGCTTCTGTTGTAGATAATGATGTACAAGTCTGCTTCTTGCCGATCCATGAAATTAATCTTCTGCCAAGAAAGAATGCACCGCCAGTGGTACTCTTTATGTTATCCACATCTTCTACCCAATTTACATCTGTATATGCACATAACTCAAAATTTTCATGCTTAGGATACCATAAACGAAGATTTTTTGTGCCTTGTAGGTACCAGAAAATCCTTTTTACTACAGTTTCATGATTTTCTTTAGGATTGCTTTGAAATCTTAAAGCAATACACACTACATTCATTATATCAGGTCTAGTTTGAGTCAAATACAGTAACCCTCCAATCATAGATTTGTACCTTGTCGGATTTAGAGGAGCTAAATCATCCTTTGATGTCAATTTATTAGTTGTAATCATAGGAGTGCTTCCGATTTGGAGTTCTCCATTCCAAAATTCTTCAAGAGTTCCTTCAAGTATTTTGTTTGATATATGAATATACCTTTATCTGTTTAAGAAATCTACAAACCTAGAAAGAATTTTATCTCTCCAATCATATACATTTCAAATTCTTCCTGCATCTTGTTAGCAAAGTCTTTACATAGCTCTTCTTCTCCTCCAAAAATGATATCATCCACAAATACTTCAATAACCAAAATGTCATCATTGGTAATTTTGTAATACAAATTACTGTCAGCATTACCTTTTGTGTATCCAAGCTTTAGAAGATATTTATCTAGTCTAGCGTACCAAGCTCTGGGAGCTTACTTCAATCCATATAAAGCTTTCCTTAGCCTGCAAACCATATCCTTATCATCTATTAATGAAAGTCCATTAGGCTTCTCAATGTAAACTTCCTCTTCAAGATCTCCATTAAAAAATGCACATTTTACATCCATCCGATAAACCTTATAGTTCTCAGGAGCTGCAAATGCAAGAAATAGTCTTACTGCTTCAATTCTGGCTACCGGTGCAAAGGTTTCAGTATAATCAATTCTTTCTTTCTGTGAATAACCTTTACAAACTAATCTTTCTTTGTTTCTTATTACTTCACCATCTTCATTAAGTTTATTTCTAAATGCCCATTTAGTTCCAATTACATTTTTGTCTTTAGGCCGGGGAACTAATGTCCAAGTATTATTCTTTTCAATCTATTCTAATTCATCTTCCATTGCTTTTATCCAATCTTTATCTTGACATGCTTCAACAACTAATGCTGGTTCAACTTGAGAAATTAAACATACCTCTTCATTTGCCAATCTTCCTCTTGTCATAACACCTTGATTTTTATTTCCAATTATTTGATTTTCTGAATGATTCAATCTTACATACCTGGGTTTATTCTGACTTTGATTCATAGGCTGTTGTTCTTTAGTCACAGTTCAGTTCCCTGATGATTCTGGTGTGACTGGTTCTTCATTATGTGCCGGTGCAATCTATGCCGGCTCATTTATAATCATTTCTACTGTCGGTTCAAAACGTATAGACCTTGATTCACCTCTAAATTGTTCATCTATCTTCACATTAGTACTTTCAATGATTTTCTACAATCTTTTATTATAACATCTATATGCCTTGCTTCTAGATGAATAACCAAGAAATATTCCTTCATCACTTCTAGGATCAAATTTGCCAATAGACTCATCTCTCCCAATATAGCATTTGCTTCCAAAAATTCTGAAGTATTTAAGAGTAGGAGTATGACTGAACCATAGTTCATAAGGGGTCTTACCGGTTTCACCTTTAAGGTGAACTATGTTGAAAGTGTAAATCAAAGTATTCATTGCTTCTCTCCAGTACATGTGAGGTAGATTTGCTTCCATCATTTTGCTGAGGTGTCTGAGGTGTTGATAATTGTCTTTTTATTCCATTCTCTTCACAATATGCATTGAGTTCCCTAGATGTAAATTCTCCTCCTTGATCAGATCTCAAACATTTGATTTTCTTGTTGGTTTCATTCTCTACCATTGCCTTGTATATCTTGAATTTCCCAAAAGCTTCTGATTTCTCCCTAAGAAAACTAACCCAACACATTCTAGAATAATCATCAATTATTAGCATAAAGTATCTATCAGCCCAAGGACTTCTTGTCCTTGCTGGACCACACAAATTAGTATGAATTAAATCAAGAATATTATTGGATTTCTCCAAAATTCTCTTAAATGTTGTTCTAACTTGCTTTCCCATTTGCCATTCTTTACATACCGGATTATGAGGTTTCACAATCTTAGGTAAATCCCTTATTGGCTTAGTTGAACTAATCTTTACAATGCAATCAAAATTCACATGACACAGTCTTTTATGCCATAACCAACTTTCATCAATGTGAGCAATCAAACATGTCTTATCACTAGCTTTCAAATGAAAGATATTACCTTTAGTTTGATTACCAGTTGCAATCTCCAATCCAGTTCTATTTATGATTTTGTATTTTTCATTCTTGAATTGCAATTGAAATCCTTTTTCCACTAATTGACCAACACTCAAAACATTATGCTTTAAACATTCAACATAATAAACATTGTCAGTATTATGCTTACCATCCAAAGATATAGTGCCTCTTCCTTTGATTAAACAAGCTTTGTCATCTCCAAATCTTACTAGACCTCCATTACATTCCTGAAATGATAAGAATTTGCTTTTATCACCAATCATATGATGCAATCATCCACTATCAATTACCCATTCATCATTTTCTTCAATTTTTGCTACCTGTGCCTACTCTATTGGTTTGACAATAGGTGTCGGTTGATCTTCTTTTATTGCAACAAATGCCCATCCACTATTTGCTAGATCTTCATCAGAGTCATCTGTAATGCCTTCATCTGCATAGTAACATGACTTATCTCTATTTTTATTAAATTTGTATCTCTGATATTCAAGGTTAGGCTTATATGTTCTTTTTGCTTCCTCTCTTAGTCTTGCATGTCTATCAGGACACCTAGATGCCATATGACCAACTTTATTGCAATAAAACATTTGAAAGGTACTTTACCTTCATACTTACTTTCTGCTGGACCTTTAGGAATCTTCCTTGCAAATATTGCTTCAAGTTCTTTTGCATAAAGTGCTTTCCAATTAGATTTGTCAGATGATGATGATGATGCTTTGAAGGCTATATTAGTCTTGACTATAGCAAGAGGAACAAATTCTTCAAGCTCAAATGCTGAAAGGTTTCCAACCAAGGTATCTCTAGATACTGATGTATTAGACATTGTTCTTAACTCATTGATAGCTATCATTTTCATTTTGTAAGCCAGAGGCAAAGCTCTTAAAAGTTTAGAAACAATTTCATCTTCACTTAAAGATCCTCCACAACATTGTATTCCTAAAACAATTTCATTAACTCTTTCCATGAATGCAGAAATTCTTTCATCTTCTTCCATTTTTAAATTTTCATACCTGACCCGGTAACATTCCAATTTTGCAATTTTGACAATGGAATCTCCTTCATTCAATGTTTCTAGTTTATCCCAAATAGCTTTTGTAGTAGATTTGTTTGATAATCTCATGATTTGTTGATCTGATAATGTGCTTAGAAGTGCTTCTCTTTCTTTGCAATCATTCTCCAAGTCTTTAGCCAAGGTTGGTGGATTAGGGTTATTTAGATTAGGAGAAACATAGCCATTCTTTGTAACATCCCATGTATCTCTTCCAATATAGTTCATATGTGTCTCCATTCTGATCTTCCATATACCATAGTTAGTTCCATCAAGTTTAGGACTGTCTTTCTTGAAGATATTTGCTGCCATAGGATCTCCTCAAGCTGTTAGGCTTCTGCAAAAAGAGGACTAGGCTCTGATACCAATTGTTAGGAATTGGGAAGGACAACTAAGAGGGGGGGAGGGTGAATCAACTGTCAATAAAGTATAACCAAAAATAAATTATTCCAACTTAAAACCAGTGTCAGTAAAACAAATTAACAGTTATAGCAGTACCGGTACAACTTAATGCATGAAACATAAAGGAAAACAACATCCACAACACATGACACATAGATTTTGACATGGAAACCCTCTAAGGGAAATAACCATGGTGGTAAACCTCACCCATAGTCAAATGATACTACTGCAGATAGTAAGTGAATACAATAAGGGGTCTGCTCATGCAAAAAGGCCAACCACCTAGAGCTCACTGCTCAATCACAAAATAGGAGTCACACTGACTATAGTTGGATGGTTAAATCCAATAACAATGTACTACTTCAAAATAACATCTGCAATGCTAGATTCAGTACTGATTTCAGCTCTAATGAAACACCTTCATAACCTTTAACAACCTGCCCTCAACCTTTAGATAATGTCTGCGTGATTCGCACAAGGATCTGCTTATTTTCGCTCTTCACAATGATCTTCAATATTCGCACACTCTCATACATACATCTTGCAAATAAGATCTTACAATTATTTATACAAAACCTAAGACCTCATCATTAGGTTGGATCCCTAAAGATACTACATTTAAATCAATTAAAAAATAAGTCTTGATACAATACAATATGTCAGCCTTAATACAATTACACATTGTTCAATCAATAAACCATTTCCAAAATGTGTCGTGCTGATTTGGAACATGATATCTTGTACCGGTCCATAACCTAGACCTATCTGCTGGTAAAGGCAAATATGTGAACCTGATTAGACCAATAAGCAAAACATCAAATCCAAACATCCAATCCATGTCTTTGATATAACCAAGTGATTTCCAGATGATAACAAGTCATCATCAACTTCCTGAGCTACTGATGAAACATGTAAACTATCGGTGAAACATATACCGGTGACTGTGCATAAACCAATAACCATACTGGGACCACAATGTGTCAGTTTGACAACAAATCAATATAACCAGAGTGCCAAATCAACAATGTAGACCTCCAGAAAGATAAGTGTTGACATCAATGACAAAACCAATGCAACACATGACGAAGTCATCCATAATATCAACACTTTTCTCATCCATCACTTATATCTTGAGCACCATTATCCATACCATTTCAAACCATGTTCTTGTCTATCACCAATTCCATCATTTCATCTATCCCACACACCCATATCTTTCCTACCCATCCTTTCAATTCCATCCCTCATTCTAGACTAGTTATACCTTTCTTCACTGTTCTTTCATAGTCAAGTTACATAAAATCTATTATGACTTGCATATAAATTCATCATCTACTCCTCCAAAAATAACAATTTTAATCACCATGAAGGATAATACCAAGATCAAGAACCATCTTAACAAATTTACATCTCTCTCTTAAAAACTTGTGTAAACTCCCCAATTTTTATAAAGTGACTTGATAAAGTAAATTAATTGAGATGTCCAAAAATTAATATTTTACCAAAAGGGATGACTTTAATTAATTAATTTAATAAATTGAAAATAATAAAATAAGTTTATTAAATAAAGTTTTCCAATATTCAAGTGAGCCTATGTTAGACACAATGCACCACTGAGAGGGGGGTAAATCAGTGGTTCTCAAAGTTTTCCCTTCTAACTATTTTATGGGAGCATACCGTTTAACACATCTAGCTAAATGCAGACTTACTGGTTAGTGAGGAAACTAAACACAAATGCATTCACCCAAAGGGACATCACATAACACGAGTATGTATGAGGAAAACCCAAGATGGGAAAAACCTCAGTGAGCAATGTTGCTAGAGTCTACTTCTCCAATCCAACCTCACAATGAATCTCTATTACACTGTTTAGGGCTACAACCCAAGGCCCTGCAACCCCTGATTTAGGGCACTAACCCAAGGAGCACCAAAACCTAATTTAGGGCACCAACCCAAGGAACACCAACCCCTAACTTGTTTATTGGCTACAACACCTACACCGAGCTACAACTGAATGATCTCAAATACAACTTCACATACAAAATTAATCATACTGTTACAAGTGAATCTTGTAACCATCTCATATACCTCACTTTGCTGGTGAGACACCTTCTTTGCTACACTAGTACACCACTCTTTCTACTACTCTCATTCGTTGCTGCACTACCAGTTCACCTCTTCTCTTCTTTTAATCTACCTAATCTCCTCCTTGTTGCCCTGCTCTTCAGTCTTCTCAACTGTCTACCTGCTGGTACAAGCTCCTACTAGTTATCTATTCAGATGCACTCAAGCTGCTATACTAGTGTCTCAAACCATACCGGTTAACCCTCTGTTAAACCCTATCACCAGTTTAACCTTCACTCCCTCGATCACTGCTATCCTTAGCTATTTTTTCTCAGATTGATCTAGCTCTCTCATTCCACACTGAAAACACTTCGCAACAGTCCTATCTTCTTCTATTCAGCAACAACCTTCAATGAGTTTGGCTTCCCTATTTATAACCTGGTTTTCCCACCAAAAGCCAATTCAAACACATGAGCGGTTAGGGTTTAATCATCATCCTCGAGGTAAACCAAATTTAATCAGATCTTGTCCGATTTGATCGCCTAGTCAGCTGTTTCCTCATTACTGCCATTGTTGTTCCTTCTTGATCACACCTTCTATCTTTGATAATCTACTTTTTACCCTATCAACTGATTTCTTGGTCAATCACCAAGATTGGTCTTGCGGTTTCCTTCATCTTCCTCGATCTCCTCAATCACTCTGAGTTGGCCCTTTGTTATCCTCTAGACCTAGAGCTGCAAACCTCTGTAATGGTTGTGCAACACATCCCATGATTTATGGGATCTACCATTAATGTCGACCAAATCTGCAACTACCTCGTCAGTGCACATTCCATCTACCATTGCATGCAATTCCGCCACCTTGACTCCACTTGGAATCCATGTTAACCAACTACCAGCTTGGATCAGTGTGTCGCTTCAGACAGGATCACTAACCAAACACTCAACTGATTCTTCTTTTCTGTCGGTTTACTAACCCTACCAGTATCTCACACATTATCGGTTAACTCCTCATGTCTTCTCTTTGTTGAACTATCGGTGGAATACCTTAACCGGTCACCCGACATGTCTATTCTTAGCATGCTCATTCTTATCAGGTGGGAAGTCTTCTACATCTACACCTTGTCCTTGTTACTGATGGACTTACATACCGATAAGTCCTTTTGATGACACCATGTCATCAACCTTCAACAGACTTCATCTTCAGTCTGACCATTTTCCTCTATCTACATCGGCTCAGCCTTGCCTTCTCCTTGATTAGCTCAGACCATATGTCAACTGGTTTGTCAAAGTGACAAACTCATCACTCTTCATCTGTATCGGCATCTCAACATTCCTTTTCAGTCAATCTAGTGCATATCCCTGATTTCATGCACTTGAGGCATTCCTTTGATTCACTGGTAGATCTGGTGTGAGCCTTCAAACACCTATCTTTGCCTCATCTACCTTATCGCATGGAATTATAATGCATATTTTGCATGATAGGAGATAAGTTCCTCATATCAGTGGGAGTGAGTCCTTGTCATCTACATCCTGTAGTGCATTCATATGGCTTCACTATTTGTGCAACAAGTCTTCAAACTGACACATGTGATCCAGTGTGTGAACATTCACTCTTAGTCATTTCTTCTCATGGTGACTGCATCTTCATCTGGTGGGAGTCTTGTTGTTCTGTAACCTCATAGTATATTGATGACCTATTCATCCTTCTCCTCTTGTGTTGATGTGATTTAGGTAGCATTCTGCCTCTTCATCACAAACAACAACCCAAGCACCTTACCCATCCTACTTGTACATGGGTCATGAGCTTTGTCGGTTGGCAGCTAATCACTTGGTTGATTTGTCTTCTCCATGTTAACACATCACTTATCAGTTGACATACTTTCCTTACCAGTGATACACTGTACCAGTAACCTATTCATCTCATCCAGACAAGTCAGGCACCAACTTGTGTCCCAGTGACCTTAGTGGTCATTCCTCTGAGTGATATGCTCTTTCTTACCTTACTAGTATATTGCAACACAAGGTGATATCAAAGATATCTCATCCTATACTCCTCCATGACAATGTTGCACATACATCTCTTATATCGGTAGATATTCTATACTGGTTGACATCAAGGTAGTAGTACCAACCATCTATCATACCGGTTGACATCAATGACAACACAATGCCAACAATCTCCCCCTTTAGCATTGATGTCAACTCATGTAGTATCCTACATACTATATAATCTCACTCCTACTTTGTATGATCCAATGGATTCTGACACATGTAGTATGTGGT
Source organism: Cryptomeria japonica (assembly GCF_030272615.1). Classification (NCBI taxonomy): domain Eukaryota; kingdom Viridiplantae; phylum Streptophyta; class Pinopsida; order Cupressales; family Cupressaceae; genus Cryptomeria; species Cryptomeria japonica. The sequence goes on along the minus strand of NC_081409.1, from coordinate 867,487,093 downwards.
ATACTACACAATCTTTCTCCCTCTTTAACAATAATGACAAAGGCTACTGTCAAGATACCATTCCTCCTTGTATTTAGCAATCACTAACATATTTATTTCTCCCCCTTTCTTTTCATCAGATGCATCTTCTCCTTTGATACCACTTGTTACATCTTCTCAAGTCACAACACTTGAGACAGAGGACTCATTTCATCAATTGACATCAATTGAGTATGCAAATCTGATACCATTTGTTAAAGCATTCAATTGTAGAAGGATGTGTCAGTGAATACTACTCACCTGTTGGTCAAACTGCATCACATCCTGTTTTATCCCAAATTTATTTAGAATCAAATATGATTGTACTATGAATACAACCAACCAAAAGACAAGAAAATACCCATAACCATAAAATTATCTTGGGTATACCTACTGCAATTTCCATCATCTGTAGTTTGGGCAGTCAATATCTTTACCAGTTCAAGAAATCTAGCTCAACATCATGACCACTTGAACTCCCCCTGAGTCATACATCTCAGGTCCTCAACTCTAGTTAGGTCTAATATCGAGACTCCAATATTCCATATACCGATATATGTGATCATCTGATGATCTTTAGATCCATCATATCCACCACAACCTATGACATGATCCTAAAACCACACAATGCCATATAATGACATCACCATCCCATAAATTAAACCGGTTAGCCCAAATATATGCATGTCTGCATGATCAACCACCGAGCCAACATATGTCATTCAGGTCATTTCCAATACCATCTTAGACATAAAATTCACATTCCATATTACCGGGGCTAATGCAATGATCCCCAACCACATTGTCTTACATAACCTGCAAATACTTGTTCATGGCGGTAACAATCTACACATACCAATTTCCTGTATCGATCCACTATCACTACCATAGCACCTTCCTATGACTTCTGATATTTTGTGTCACTTTTAACCGATTCCAATTCTTATTTCATCATACTTTGACACAAAAATAGTGATCCAACATTCATCTGTAGGTGTGTAGTCAAGGAAGTCTCTACACACACTTATCTTCTTATTTTCTTCCTTCATACCGGCAACAATTTGTTCTTCCATGCACCCTTCTTCCACTAAGGGGGTGAATGATAAATTTAGTGTACTACTCCCCCTAAGATCTTGTATCTCCTTTAGGCCTTAGGAGATATCACTTGTGCATTAAATGCACAGTGCTGGTCCAAGGTCTTTTTCCTCTATACTTGCTTGGTCTCATTCTTCTTCCCATTTTCAGTCTTGGGAGCATGTCTTTCCTTCTTCTGCTGATGGGTCCTTCTATTTCCAGATTTAACATCACATCCAGAAGTAGTGCTATAGTAGCACATTGCATCCATCCCAAATTCATGATTGGAGAATCTCTTGACATACTGGTTTGACCATCTTCTTCTGGGCATGTTGCTATGATTGGCAACCGAAACTGGTGGACCTCTTGCTCCTGCAGGGACATTTCTCCTTTGGTTCCATGTAGGTCTCTAACTTCCATATGTTTTGTATCCACTTTTCTACAAATCATAGTTGTTATACCGGCCTCCATGTTACTGCAAGTTCCTCTTCCTGCATTCAAACTCTCTATGGCCAAAACCATTGCATTTATAACATAAAACATTTGCATTATTAGGAACAACAAATGGATTCTTTTAGCATAACCAGGAGATGGGATATGCATGTATCTACTCTTGGATACATTTTTCTCATATGCATGATGTCTATGAGATCCTAGATTATTCCTTCTAGATCTACTTTTGAATTCTTCTTCCCTATGGCCATAAGCATTACATGTAAAGAAATAACCAGTAAATGATGGCCTATGATTTACAAATTTATTTTTCCATGCACGAGGAGATCTTACCGGTTTAGCATCTCCACTTCTCCTTCCTTGAGAATGGATCTTGGGTTGTCCATTCTTTGCAGTCCTTCCATTTGGTCTCTTCTTCTCCCACACTTTCTTTGTCTTATGGGTGGTAGCACTCCTTTGTCCTCTACCGGTAGGAGGTCCTCTTTGTTGTCTTCTCATTTTCCTGGTTCCGATGATGCCATCTTATCCCATCTTCCCTTTACCTTTGGGATCTGCATTGTTCCTCCTTCTTGCAGCACATGTCTTTATTCTTGTCTGCAAGTCTTCACCGGTTTGTTTAGATCAACATTCTTCCAGGGAGCATTTCTCAGTGTGAAGGTTTGGCCTTTGTTTTCTCAATTAGAGGAGACAAATAGAATGCCATTGTGGGGGACATTCTTGCTGGTGGAGCATTCATTGGCACCACTTCCTAGTCCTTCAATGTCCTTGGCATGCTTTTGCTTCTTCAACATCTTGTCCAAGGCATCACTGCTGCCATCAAACCAGATTCTTACCTTGAGCTCATCTTGACATTTCTCAAGGTTAATTCAGAGAATCTCCATTTCTCCAAGAAGCTATTGATATTCTTCAATTTTTATTTCTAGCCTTGATGCTATATCTTCACACTGACACTCCTTCATGCCTTCTTCTTGAGTCTTCAACTTTGAGATGCATTTCTTAGATTCTTCAAGGCATTTAGTCAACCGCGTTTGCTCTACTATAGCACCATTCTTGAATGATTTGTATTCTTTTCTTACTCTATTGAGTTCTTCAAGTGCATTTACAAGCTCTCCTTCAAGATAAACGTCTACTTCACCTTCACCTTCACCTTCAGTCTCAAATAGATCCTGCAGGCTAGATCTATCTGCCTTATCTCCTTCTTCTTCATATTCTTCACTATCACTTCCAAACACGTGACATCGGTTGGATCCCTTTGCCTTATCACTTTTAGATGTGTGCACCTCATGTTCATATTCTTGTGCCATGAAGAGATGAGTTCCTTCTTCATCATTTCTACTATAACAATTTGATCTACCTCTATCATCCGTGCAAGTGTCTGCTACCTTGTTTTTCTCACTCTCACAAACTGATCCAGTGGTGCAGGGTTCATTTCCATACAGCTTCTTCAGTTTATCCCATAAACTCTTTTTTGATATGTGCTTATCCACCTATGAGGGAACATCACCGGTGAGCCTATTGAATATGGCCTTCATGGCTTCTTCATTACACATGCAACTTCTTTCTTCTTCAGAGCCGGTGGGAGGACAAACATTTCTAGGGAGACCATTAACAACCAACATCCATACATCAAACCATAGAGAGGACAAGTAGACTTCCATTCTACAACTCCAAATAGAATAGCTTGAACCATCAAAAACTGGAGTAGGGATTGACACTAAACAGACCATTGTGTCCTTAAGCCAAAATCTACCCAAGTGAGAGAAAGCTTGATAAATAGGGAACCTAGGCTCTAATACCAATTGTTAGACATAATACACCACTGAGAGTGGGGTGAATTAGTGGTTCTCAAACTTTCCCCTTCTAACTATTCTATGTGAGCATATCGATTAGCTCATCTAGCTGAATGCATACTTACTGGTTAGTGAGGAAACTAAACACAAATGCATTAACACAAAGGGACATCACATAACACCAGTATGTATGAAGAAAACCCAAGATGGGAAAAACCTAGGTGAGCAATTCTGCTAGAGTCTACTACTCCAATCTTGTCTCACAATGAATCTATGTTATAATTTTTAGGGCTAAAACCCAAGGAGCTACAACCCCTGATTTAGGGCACCAACCCCTAACTTGTTTATGGGCTACAACCCCTGCACCAAGCTACAACTCAGTGATATCAAATACACTTTCACATACAAAATCAATCATACTGTTACAAGTGAATCTTGTAACCATCTCATATTCCTCACTTTGTCAGTGAGACACCTTCTCTGCTACACCGATACACCACTCTTTCTACTGCTCTCATTCACTACTGCACTACTAGTAAACTCTACTAGTTCACCTCTTATTTTCTTCTACTCTACCTAATCTGCTCCTTGCTACATTTCTCTTCAGTCTTCTCAACTGTCTACTTGCCGGTACAAGCTCCTACCGGTTATCTCTTTAGATGCACTCTAGCTGCTATACCGGTGGCTCAAACCATACCAGTTAACCCTGTATTAAACCCTGTCATCAGTTTAACCTTCACTTCCCCAGTCAAATCTATCCTTAGCTATTTTTTCTCAGACTGATATAGCTCTATTATGTAACACTCAAAACACTTCACAACAACCCTATCTTATTCTATTTAGTAGCAACCTTCAATGATTTTGGCTTCCCTATTTATAACCTGGTTTTCCCACCAAAAGACAATTCAAACACATTGGCGGTTAGGGTTTCCTCATCATCCTCAAGGTAAACCAAATCCAATCAGATCTTGTCTTACCTGATCACCCAGTCAGTTGTTTCCTCATTATTGTCATTGTCATGCCTTCTTGATCATGCCTTCTATCTTTGTAAATGTGCTTTTTACCCCGTCAACTGATTTCTTGGTCAATCACCAAGATTGGTCTTGCAGTTTCCTTCATCTTCCTTGATCTCCTCAATCACTATGAGTTGGCTCTCTATTTTCCTCTAGAGCTCAAGCTACAAACCTCTACAATAGCTCTGCAACACATCCCATGATTTACAGGATCTACCATTAATGTCGACCAACTCTGCAACTACCTCATCGATGCACATTCCATCTACCGCTACATGCAAGTCTACCACCTTGACTCCACATGGCATCCATGTCGTCCAAGTGCCAACTTGGATTGGTGTGTCGGTTCAAACTGGATCACCAGCCAAACACTCAACCGGTTCTTCTTTTCTGCCGGTTTACTAACCCTGCTGATATCTCACACTTTACCGGTTAACTCCTCATGTCTGCTCTTTGTTGAACTATCAGTGGAACACCTTAACTAGTCACCAGACATGTCTATCCTCAACATGCTCATTATTATCAGGTAGGAAGTCTTATACATCTGCACCTTTTCCATATTAGCAGTGGACTTACATATTGGTAAATGCTCTTGATGACACCATGTCATCAACCTTCAATAGACTGATAACTCAATCATGAATGAATAGTACCAAACCGATACTGAGAGGGGGGGGTGAATCAGTACAAACAAAAACACAACCTTAAACCGGTTTGTCAGTAGACACTGTGCATTGACAGACAAATAGTAACACATGTCCTTGAATAGAGTACAACTGGTAAAACCCAGAATAACTAAGACAAACATAAACCGGTTGACACTTATCTTCCCATATAATCTAACACTTCATTTCCATTTTACCCTAATTCATGAATAGGTAATCTACCATCAAAGATGTACATATTACTGCTAGATCAACATGAATCACCGCTTAACACAAAACAATCATAGCATCACATGAAGAAGACATCACACTTGACACACATATTTTTCATGTGGAAACCCAACTAGGAAAAACCACGGTGGGGATGAATACCCACAAGCTTGTTTTTGAACTCTTTAGAAGTCCGCTCTGTTAGGAGCCTTGTCTGGTTAAAGACAGATACAATAGGTTCTGTTAGGAACCAATCCTATTAGGGATCACCCAGTTAAGGGATGGCTACAATACCCGGTTAAGGGTTAAACCCTGTTAAAGGTTACCTTGTTAGAGGATTTCAAGAACTCAATAGCTAGAGGATTTCAATAACTCAATAGTTTCAAGTTACCCTGTTAAAGGATTTACAGCAAGCCGATTAAGGCTACCCTATTAAGGGATTTCACAACTGTTGAAGTGGTTAAAGATCAACAGGTATAACAATGACCCGATAATAGCACTTAATGCCAATGTAGATCTGCTTAAGCTCCTCTTCACCTTCTGCACTTACACTCTACAGGTATCACTTCTCTCCTCTGGTCTGGCAAGAATCATGTAAATCTTCTCTAGGATACACACACACAATTTTTTCCAACAAACTCTGAAAGAATCACAACATCGACCTTATAGGAAAATAGATAGGTCAGTAGCATAAACCCTAAACCCTAAACCTATTAGATTAAGGAATTCAAATGGTTCAATCCTGACCGTTGAGCACATTGCATTAAATGCAACAGTCTTGATCCAATCTCAAGACATTCTCCATCATTCATTTTCCACTGATTTCATGGCGGCTGATAACCCATCACACATTATCACTGTTTATAGACTTTGCACATTCCCGAGGTAGATAGGAACAATCTCCTTCATGCAAGATCCTTCACGTGCACAAGGGTTACATGGCAATATGATTTATTCTTCATTACCATGCTAACTCATCACACAAAGTCATCGGTTGAGCCCCACAGGCTTGAAGTACTTCAACCGAAAACCTTGAAGTTGAGACCACCAACCGGTAGTCATACACCGCTTCCATGTGCCGGTTCCCATAACCATATGTCGGTTCATCTTAAACAAACACACATCTTCACTTTGGCACAAATGTCGGTTCACAGTGTTATACTGATTCTTCTTCTCTTCATCATATTCACATCAATGACAACACACAATGCCATTATGTCCTCATACCGGTTCACATAATGCCAACAATCTGCCCCTTTGGCATTGATGGCAATATACAAAGATATCTCTCTGTTTCACATCTTCTCCCCCAATTTCTATAGATATCTTCTCCGCTTCACATCTTCTCCCCCTTTGATAACAATGCCAAAGTGGAGGCACAAGCTTCCCTGTTCTATTATGCTGCTCCCACTGAGGAGTAGCATTCTTCAACACATCAGTCAAAAGAAATGACTATGCAATACCTGACTGATGTGGAGCAAATACCTTTAGTTCACCTCCTAAAGGGGTAGTACCCCTAATTCACCTCTTAAGTAAATAAATGTAGTCTTTGGGAGAGGCTTGGTGAATATGTCTACTAATTGCTCCTTACTGGAAACATGTTCTAGTGCAATCTCTTTGTTCTGAACCTTTTCCCTCAAGAAATGATATTTAAGCTCAAAGTGCTTGGTTGTAGAATGTTAAACCGGATTCTTTGAAATATTGACAGCACTTGTGTTATCACAGAATATGCTTACCAGTTCAGATACAGTAACTTTGAAGCCATTTAATACATGCTTCATCTAGATTGTTTGAGTGCAGTTCATGAAAGCTGCAACATACTCCGCTTCCGTTATAGACTGAGAGATACAACTCTGCTTCTTATTCATCCATGAGACTATTCTACCACCGAGAAAGAATGCACCACCGGTTGTGCTCTTCCGGTCGTCCACATTCCTTGCCCAATCAACATCTATGAATACTTTCAGATTGAAATCATTGCTATATGGGTACCACAATCCATAGTCAATTGTTCCCTTTAGATACCTAAGAATCTGCTTGACTGCAACCAAGTGGGATTCTCTTGGATTTTTCTAGAACCTTGCAGTAATGCCAACTGCATGAGCAATATCTGGTCTACCTTGCACTACATAATGCAACTTACCAATCATGGATCGGTATTCCTTCTCATCAACCAATGCTGAGTCATCCTCTTTGGATAGTTTACAACCGGTCACCATCAGTGGACCAACTGGTTTGTTATCTTCCATGCCAAAGGTCTTCAACAACTCTTTGACATACTTGGACTGAGTGATAAAGATTCCATCTTTCATCTGCTAAATCTGCAGTCCAATGAAGAACTTAATCTCCCCTATGAGTGACATCTCAAACTCCTTCTTCATCTCATCTGCAAACTCATGACTCATCTTGTCATCTCCGCCAAAGATAATGTCATCAATAAATACCTCATAGATCAGAATCTAATCTCCTTCAGTTTTCAAGTAGATATTGCTATCTTCACTTGTTCTCTCAAATCCAATTTTCACAAGATGGGAGTGCAGACGTTCATACCATGCTCTAGGTGCTTGCTTCAGACCATATAAGGCTTTATGTAGCCTACACACCATGTCACTATCTTCAGATAGGGCAAACCCATCTGGTTGCTCTATATACACCTCCTCTTCAAGTACACCATTTAGGAATGCAGATTTTACATCCATTTGATATACTTTAAATCCTTTAAAGGCTGCATATGCAAGAAGCATACAAACTCCTTCCAATCTGGCTATAGGTGCAAAAGTTTCTCCATAGTCTTCTACTTCTTCTTGGGCATATCCTTTACACACCAGTCTAGCTTTGTTTCTAATCACCATGCCATCCTCATTCAGCTTATTTCTAAAAACCCATTTGGTACCAATGACATTTTTATGCTCCGGTCTGGGTACCAAAGACCATGTACCATTTTTCTCTATCTGGTCAAGTTCCTCTTCCATAGCCTTGATCCAGTCTTCATCTTTATGTGCCTCTTTGAATGACTTAGGCTCAAAATCAGAGATCAAACATGAGCTTTCTCTAACCTTTCTTCTTGTAAGGATTCCAGCATCCTTATCTCCTATGATCTGCTTAGGATCATGATTCGGCTTGACATACCAAGGAATGGTCTTAACAGATTCCTCTTGCTTTTCTTCTTCATCATCATCTCCATCAGTATCAGCATCTACATCTATCGGTGTAGGAGCACTGTTACTGGTACTTGGTTGACTAACAACCGGTTCCTAGAAGGTTACAACCGGTTCATTTACCACTTGCTCACTACCGGTTTCCTCAGTTTTCTCAAAGGTTTCATCAACTCTTACATTGATACTTTCCATAATTCTCTAAGTCCTATTATTGAAACACTTGAGAGCTTTGCTCTTGGTAGAATACCCTAGGAATATTCCCTCATCACATTTCGCATCAAATTTTCTCTGGTGTTCACTCCTCTTGATGTAACATTTGCTACCAAACACTTTAAAGTAGCTAACCACAGGTGTCTTACTGGTCCAATACTCATAAGGAGTTTTATCCTTGCCTTTCTTGATGAGTACCTAGTTCATTATGTAGACTACAGTGCTCACCGCTTTTCTCCAAAAGGTGTGAGATACCTTTCCTTGAATCAACATGGTTCTAGCTACTTCAACCACAGTCCGGTTATTCCTCTCTGCTAGGCCATTCTGCTGTGGAGTCCAGGGGTAGACAGTTGCCTCTTGATGCCATGTTCTTCACAGTACTTGTTGAATTCACTGGAAGTGAATTCCCCTCCTTGATCAGTTCTCAGGCACTTGATCCTTTTACCGCTTTCCTTCTCCACTAATGCTCTGAAAGCTTTGAACTTTACAAAAGCTTCGGACTTATCTTTCAAGAATGTGACCCACATCATTCCTGAGCAATCATCAGTGAGAATCATGAAGTACCTATCACCCTACACACTTCTAGTTTTCATAGGACCACACAAGTCAGTATGCACAAGATCAAGCAAATTGCCAGCAGTGAAAGGTTTACCTTTAAAGGTTGAGGAAGACATTTTCCCCAATTGGCACTCTCTGCACAAGGTATTATCTGGTTTGCTTAGCACCGGCAACTCTCTAATTGCCTTGATCTTACTAGCCTTCACAATGTTATCAAAGTTTACATGGAAGAGTCTCCTATGCCATATCCAACTATCATCAAATTTAGCTATAAGACATGTACTTATATTTGCATTCAGCTGAAATAGGTTACCTTTGGTCTGCATGCCGGTGGCCACTAGTTCACCATTCTTTCCTTTGATTATGCACACTCCATTCTTGAATTCCAAAGTGAGACCACTATCATTCAGCTAGGCAACACTCAGAAGGTTGTGTCTACGACCATCAACCCAATACACATTGTCAGCACTACTCTTTCCATTTAAAGAGATGGACCCTCTGCCTTTGACCATGCATGGTGCATCATTTCCAAAGTGAACCACACCACCATCATACTCTTCCAAGGATAGAAACTTGCTCCAGTCACCAGTCATATGGTGAGAACAACCACTATCAATGATCCACTCATTGGAATTATCAAACCAGGAGACAAGAGCTTTCTTGTCTGACACATCTTCTTTGACAGAAACAAACACAATATCTTCATTTTCTTCATCCTCTGATTCCTCATCTATAACACCTTCATCAACTGCCACAAAATAGTTTCTCCAATTTCCTCCTTTGAATTTCTTTAACCTTTCTGGTTTGTCCTTATTGTCGCCATTAGAGCAGTTAACAACAATATGTCCTATCCGGTTACAAGAAAAACATTTCAAAGGGAGCTTACCTCTGTATTTGCCGGTTCCTTTAGGAAGTTTCCTGGCAAGAAGAGCTTCAAATGCCATCAAAATCTCCTCATCATCCATTTCTCTTCTTTGTCTTGGTTCACCACTGGTGCTAGCTTCTTTTCCTTTTCTGGATGGTACAACAGAAGCTTTAAATGCTGATTCAGTCTTTTGAACACTGCCATCAAAACTATTTAGCTCATAGGCTATCAACTTTGCAATGATGGAGTCTAGGGATACCTTAGTCTTGTCTATAGATCTCAGCTCCTGAATAGTAGCAACCCTTATTGCATAGACCGACAATAGGGATCTCAAGACTTTTCTTACCACAGTGGAATCTTCCATTTTACCACCTGCACTCTTGATATCTCCAACAAAAGTTTTGATTCTTATTCCATAATGTTGAATGGTCTCACCTTCAACCATCCGCATGTCTTCAAACTTCCCTCTAAGGCTTTCTTCCTTAGCTTGTTTTACATGCTCATCACCGCCATAGATATTTTCAAGAGTATCCCATACCTCTTTGGGATTTACCTTATCTTGGACATCAATAAACTCAATGTCAGATAAACTACTAATTAGGGCTTCCATGACTTGCCCATTCTCCTACATTTCTCTCTTTTGGTCATCGATGAGAGTACCAATAGGGGAAACATAGGCATTCTCAACATAGCTCCAGTGTTGAGCACCCATGCTTCTGATGTATATCTTCATTCTGTCTTTCCATATACTAAAGTTTTCTCTATTAAACTTTGGACCTTCCCTCTTCATCATTAGACTGGGATCTTTACCTCAAGTCGTTAAGCTTATAACATAGAGGACCTGGAGGATGCTCTGATACCAATTGATAACTCAATGATGAATGAATAGTACTAAACCGATATTGAGAGGGGGGGGGTGAATCAGTACAGACAAAAACACAACCTTAAACCAGTTTGTCAGCAGACATTGTGCATTGACAGATAAACAGTAACACCGGTCCTTGAACAGAGTATAATCGGCAAAACCTAGAATAACTGAGACAAACATAAACCGGTTGACACTTATCTTCTCATATAATCTAACACTTCATTTCCATTTTACCCTAATGCATGAACAGGTAATCTACCATCAAAGATGTACATATTACTGCTAGATCAACATGAATCACCACTTAACAGAAAACAATCATAGCATCACATGAAGAAGACATCACACTCGACACATATTTTTCATGTGGAAAACCAACTGGGAAAAACCATGGTGGGGATGAATACCCACAAGCTTGATTTTGAACTCTTTAGAAGTCCGCTCTGTTAGGAGCCTTGTCTGGTTAAAGATAGATACAATAGGTTATGTTAGGAACCAATCCTGTTAGGGATCACCCGGTTAAGGGATGGCTACAATACCTGGTTAAGGGTTAAACCCTGTTAAAGGTTACCTTGTTAGAGGATTTCAAGAACTCAATAGCTAGAGGATTTCAATAACTCAATAGCTTCAAGTTACCCTGTTAAAGGATTTATAGCAAGTCGGTTAAGGCTACCTTGTTAAGGGATTTCACAACTGTTGAAGTGGTTAAAGATCAACAGGTATAACAATGACCTGATAATAGCACTCAATGCCAATGCAGATCTGCTTAAGCTCCTCTTCACCTTCTGCACTTACACTCTGTAGGTATCACTTCTCTCCTTTGGTCTAGCAAGAATCGTGTATCTCTTCTCTAGGATACACACACATAATTTTTGCCAACAAACTCTAAAAGAATCACAACATCGACCTTATAGGAAAATAGATAGGTCAGTAGCATAAACCCTAAACCCTAAACCTGTTAGGTTAAGGAATTCAAATGGTTCAATCCTGACCATTGAGCACACTACATTAAATGCAACAGTCTTGATCCAATCTCAAGACATTCTCCATCATTCAATTTCCACCGATTTCATGGCGGCTGATAACCCATCACACATTATCACTGTTTACAGACTTTGCACATTCCCGAGGTAGATAGGAACAATCTCCTTCATGCAAGATCCTTCACACACACAAGGCTTACGTGGCAATATGATTTGTACTTTGTTACCATGCTAACTCATCACACAAAGTCACCAGTTGAGCCCCACAGGCTTGAAGTACTCCAACCGGAAACCCTGAAGTTGAGACCACCAACCGGTAGTCATACACTACTTCCATGTACTGGTTCCCATAACCATATGTTGGTTCATCTTAAACAAACACACCGCTTCACTTTGGCACAAATGCTGGTTCACAATGTTATACCGGTTCTTCTTCTCTTCATCATATTGACATCAATGACAACACACAATATCATTATGTCCTCATACCGATTTACATAATGCCAACATAGACTTCATCTTCAGTTCAACCATTTTCCTCTATCTGCATCTGCTCAGCCTTGCCTTCTCCCTGATCAACTTGGACCATATTTCAACCGGCATCTCAACATGTCTTCAAACTCATCACATTTCATTTGTACTTGCGTCTCAACATGTCTTTTCAGTCATTACAGTGCATATACACGATTTCATGCACTTGAGGCATTCCTTTGATTCACCGATAGATCTAGTGTGAGCCTTCAAACACCTACCTCTGCCTCATCTACCTTATCTCATGAAATTATGATGCATATTTTGCATGATAGGAGATAAATTTTTCTTACCGGTGGGAGTGACTCCTTGTCATCTACCTCCTGCAGTGCACTCATATGGCTTCATTTCTTGTGCAATAAATCTTCAAACTGACACATGTGATCCGATGAGGGCACATTTACTGTTAGTCATTGCTTCTCATGGCGACTGCATCTTCATCTGGTGGGAGTCCTATTGTTCTGTAACCTCATAGTATATCGATGACCTGTTCATCCTTCTCCTCCTATGTTGATGTGATTTAGGTAGCATTCCACCTCCTCATCAAAAACAACAACCCAAGCACCTTGCCCATCCTGCTTGTACATGGGTCATGAGCTTTGTCGGTTAGCAACTACTCACTTTGTTGATCTGTCTTCTCCATGCTAACACATCACTTATCATTTGACATACTTTCCTTACAGGTGATACACTATACCAGTAACCTATTCATCTCATCCACATAAGTCAGACACCAACTTGTGTACCGATGACCTTAGTGGTCATTCCTCTAAATGGCATTCTCTTTCTTACCTTACCAGTGTTCTGCAACACAAGGTGATATCAAAGATATCTCATCCTATACTCCTCCATGACAATGTTGCACATACATCTCTCATATCGGTAGATATCCTGTACTAGTTGACATCGACGATAGCAGTACTAACCATCTATCATACCAGTTGACATCAATGAGAACACAATGCCAACAGCCTAATCTTCTAGATATTTTTGGAGCTCTTCATAAGGAGGTTGGTTTGGAGTAGTAAAGCATGCTTTGGATTTGATATGATACTTTGTGATTTTTGGAGATGGAAACCTTCAAGAGTTTGATAGAAAGGTTGGATGAAAACTTAACTCTTCCTAGGAATGGATTCATAATGGAGTTCACAGTTGGACCAAATTTATAAAGTCTCAATTGAAAACAGATTTTATATGTTCTATTAAATAAGAAATTTGTAGAGGTTTATTGTTGATTCAAAAGTTAGTATGAGAATATGACCTGTGAATTTTTTATAACACAATGTATTTATGAATATTCTAATAACAATTGGTGTTCACAACAAACCCCATTTTGTTGGCAAGAATAATAATAATTATGATGATTGATTTATATTATCATGATGTTTAATTTTATTGTGGGTTTTTCATCATTGTCGTAGTAATATATATTGGCCCTTTTATTAATTGGGTGTGTGGAGATAAGTTTTATATTCACCATGGGAAATAATATTTCTGAAGGCTATCAATAATATTTTCTTGCCTCTTTCTTATGTCACATTGCTCTTGTAAGCAAGAGTGTGTTTTTTCTATATTTAACTTTTGGTGCAATGTTTCTTCTCATGCTTTTAGGCATTATCGTTACCTTCTAAATGGCATCAAACTTCATTAATCTAGTAGTGTTTCTAGTATTAAAAATTTGATAGTGCATTAGAATGTCTGCACAATCAAAGTTACCCAATGATGTTATTCCCAATGTCTTTCTCAAGCAATGTCTTCTAAAACACCACTAGATTTGGTTCTTGATAAGATCATCATAATATTCAATAGAAACATCATTTAATTATTAATAATCTAGGTGGTATTCATGGCTATTTGTGATATACTTCAAGTACTGAGAGCAATAGTCCTCTTCAGCCTGAAATGTTAATCAAGTTTAAACTAGAATTGGATACTAGTCTATAAACAAAATTATATTCTAATCTAAAAAGTTTTGCATGTAAAAACATACATTGAAAAAACTGAAAACGACCTATCAATTCACTGCAAAAATAGAAGTTTACTTATACAAACACATATACTACAAAAATAGCAATATATTGCATCAAATAATAGAATAGAAATTAATTCATTCTACAAGATATTTGAATTATTTGAGTAGAATGCAAGATTGATAAGAAGATATTTTTGTATTTTTTATGAACTCAATACATGTAGATTGGTTAAACAATCAAATCATAAAATAACTTAATTTGGTGATATCATGAAATATAATGAATAAGAAAATACCAAGAAAGAACTTTTCCTAACTCTCCTATTGGATCGATCCATCACTCAAAAAAAACTATCAACTTTACTATCTCTATGACTACATTAAATTTCTTACTATCACTAAGAGACTATGAATTGTCTTACTTCTAAGCTAAAAGAGAGACTTGGCTATGTGATGCCTATGAAGTGTATACCTATGATACCTCCAGCTACAACACAAAACACTCAATATATCATTACAAGCATGGTTAATTAATTTAAAACAAAGAAAGATAAAACCATAGCTAAGCGATCTATCGCCTCCTAGTAAATGTGAGTATGAATTTTGCTCTCAAATCTGGTTAGGGAAATTCCAGTGACTTGACTACACCTAGATGGAGGATTTAAATGATAAATGATGCATTTAAGCTAGCAATGATAATGATTAAGCTACATGATTCTATTATTATGCTAGAAAATATGACAAAATGATGCAATTAAGCTATGATAGTAATGCTAAGATTGATAAACTAAGATTGCATATGCCTATAATAACAATGCATGAGATGCAAATGAGATGGGATGAATTAGGATGAATGAGATGGGCCCTTTGTGCTCCCAAATGGGGTCTATTTATAGGATTTCCAAGGCTAGGGGTGAGGTGGTAGGAATCAACGGTCAAGATTAAGTCTGAAGATATCAATGGTGAAATTGGAGGAGGTTGGCAAAGAGGTTGGATTAAAAGGAACATTTGTCTTCTCTATGGTGACAAGTGTCAAGAGGCTTCTAGAAGAGGTTGGATGAAAGGGAACATTCATCATCTCTATGGTGACAAGTTTCAAGAGGCTTCTAGAAGAGGTTGGATGAAAGGGAACATTTGTCATCTCCATGGTGACAAGTGTCAAGAGGCTTCTAGAAGAGGTTGGATGAAAGGGAACACTTAGTGACAAGTGTCACAAAGCTTTTCTCATGAGAGGGCAAAGTGTTCAAGGAAAGGGTACATGTGGCTAGATGGAATGAGTTAGGTTTAGAAGGGGTTTGGTTAGGTGGTTAAAAGTTAGGAGAATTTGAATTTAAAAATTCAAATAATAAGAAAAGGCTAATTAATTTCAACTCATAATTGATTTGCTTTAATTAATGAGAAGATTAGAAAAAATGATTTTGATGGGGAATCAAAGGGGATTATTGAAATGAACCTATTAAATAAATCCTTAGATTTATTAATAATTAGATCAAAAGGGAGGATTTTAATCAAATTGTTGATGAATTTAATTAAATTGGAGAGGAGGATTAATTAAATAATTGCTTATTCAATTAATTATCTTCAGACCATTTTTAGGTGTATACAGACTATTCTCTATATTGTGTTCTTATTCCCTTCCCCTTTTTAAAGAAGGAAGACCTTTCTTCATTTGAGTAGGTCAAATCTAATGATCAGTATATTCATTCGTCTATCAAATTTGAGTCTCATTTCTATGTTAAAGATTTTTTATCAATCATGAGTCTTATTTCTATGTTAGAGAGTTTTTATCAATTATGAGTCTAGGCAACTTGAAGTTCTCAAGTGTCAATTATTCTTATACTTCAAAGATAATCCCTAATAAGTAATGAAAGACAATTCATGGGACAATATGTTCTTGTATCAACAAATGTAAGCCTATTTGGTTGTAGTACATGTGACTCAAAAGACCATAAGTTGACTTAGGACCTAGATTTAACTGCCATGAATCTAGAGGCAAGTGATATTGCCCTTATCTACTATCTAAAATTATGTTCTATGTGTTTTTGAATTAGCCATCTTAGTGTAATCTATTTGTTCTAACTTTGGAGCCAGTTCTATTGTTTCAAATTCGATTGAGAAAATGTCCAACATTTGTGAAAACGAATTCTCTATGGCTCCACACCATGCAACTAATATAATTACAAATATTTATAAAACCTTCTACCAATCTTAATTTAAAAGCTCGATGAAGATATTATTTAATTAGTTTTCTAGATATATCTTATAATGGACCACAATCAAATATTTAGGGTAAATATATTTTGTTTGAATCTTAATAAACTCCAAAAACATTATCTTTAATACCAAAAAAATTCACAACCCAATATTATATGTCATAGTTCCTTACTTGACCCTAAAATGATAAATCTAAAACTATTCTATGCAACATTAGCAGACCTAGAAAATTCCTTTGCATTTACTCATTTACATGAATAAACCAAATTATAAATTCTACCTTTGCATTGATTGATAGTTGTATTCAATGTGGGTTGGATTTTTTTTTTGTTATATTCAATGGGATTATAAAATATTGAGAGCACAACTACAAAAACTTTAATGAAATGTGGGTTCTACACCAGCATTGATGACTTTCTACAAATTAGTCAAGCTCAACTAATCAAACTTCCAATACAACCTTAGGGTGAGATTTCTCCTTTATCCAAGAGGACTTTTTCCCTGTGATGCATGAAATCTTCAAGGTTTTCATCCTTTGTGCTCCAACACATCCATGGGTTTTTGTCCTTCAATCTAGGAAATCAAGCACAGGTGCTCATAGGGTTTGTTGGAGTTTTTAAATATTTTCCCACAAAAAGTATATCAAAGACTACATTGAATTCTAAGATCTTATTGCTAGTACATGATATAAAATGGCCATACCTAACAAGAATCTTTTTTCCCTTAAATCTTTCTTGAAATCATGTCGTTTGTTCTTGAATGTACATTAGAGGCATTGAGAAATATTTTCTATGATCTACGAATGTCCTCTACAATAATGGAAAAAAGCCCTAATGATTTTTGAACACTAAGAATTGTACTAATGGTAGAAAATTTCACCTTTTTTGTTTGCATCAATAGAGGTACATGTGGCTCCATACCCTAAAAATTAAATTAAATTTTCTTGGTAGTAAAAAACACTTTCTGTAAATTACCTCATTGAATTTGATCATTAATGGTGCTTTGAGATAAGTTGTGAGGTAGGTGAGAGTATCATAGTTCAACAATTAAAGATAGTCATGAATCTTGTCATTAGTTAGATATTGAAGTTCAAGGAGGTGTGATAGTAAAGACAAGTATGAAACTCCAACAAGACAAGGAGAACGAGTGGGTTTAAAGTAAAGAGATAATAGGATAGACAACTTTGACATCCCAATAAGAGAATGAGATGAAGGTGAGGGATTGGAATGAGTTATGTTGGAAATATGAAGGAATTCATTATGTGTTACATTGATGTTTTGTCATTGATGTCAACACTAGCTGTTATGGTTGGTTTTCAATAGACAGGTTTTGGTTACCGACAAAAGATCTAGTGTTACCGATAGAAGGGACTATTTGTTGGACACTTCTGGCATGTTTGTATAAATGGAGTATGTTTGGTTTTATGTGTTACATGTTTTTGGAGCATGTTTTGGTCAGTTTGTATTGACTTAGTGATCGGATGCTATCATACACTCTAGTAAGCCTATACCGGTAAGGGTTTAAGGTTTTACCAGCATAGCTTTTACATTGATAGGATGCATAAGTGGTGATTGTGCAGCTTCTAAATGGAATTAAGGATACAAAAGATGATCTTTGTTCATACCTTGACTGATTGGAGACATTTATTTGGTGTGGTGGACCCAGATTAGGTCTGATACCTATCTAGGTTATGGACTGGTATCATGTAACATGTTCTCTATACGTTAGCGGGATGACTTATGGATTCGATAATGTTGTTTTGGTCTAAAGCCGACATGGCATATCATTATAATGTGGATATATGTAATGATCTTATTGTAATATTTTTTAGTTGGATGACCTAATTGGTTTAGGCCTTAGGGTTTGTTTAAATTGATGTAAGATCTCATTGTAGATCGTGGTGAGGAAATGCAATGTGCAAATAATATAATATCATTCAGGAAGGAGTTTTGGTCGATCATTGAAGATTGAATTGGGTTTATGTAAGAGGTCAAAGGCCTCCGGTATTGAGCTTAATTAGGACTGTAATCAAGCATGGTAGATGTTATTTTTGGCAGTTCATTCTTTTGGATAATTGTCCAATTATATTGAGGTGGTTATAACCTCTCTCTAGTCAATGGGACTCCTTTGTAATGAGCAATAGCTCCAGGTTGTGTGCCTTCTCGCATGTGCAAGCCCCTCATTATATCACATACTTTCTGCAGAAGTATCATCTGATTGTGGGTAAGCTTCCCACCATGGTTTTTCCCTTTACCAGGTTTTCCACGTACAAATCATGGTGTTATGTGGTATGGTCGCATTGTGTCAATTATTTGTTTAATTCTTAAGTTTTATTGCTTACTGACATCTGTTTCTTCTATTTCGGTATTCAACATTTATGTGCTCCAGTTAATGGTTACAATTTGGTTTGATTAATATAATTTGTTGACAACTGATTCACCCCCCCTCTCAGTTGTCAACTGGTTATTCCAACAATTGGTATGAGATCTTTGGTCCTCTTTTACAGAAGCTTAACCGCTTGAGGTAGATCCTATGGCAACTAATACTTCAAATCCACTGACAACTATTTTCAGAAGAGAAATCCCTAAGCTTGATAAAATAAATTATGGGATATGGAAAATCCAAATTGAGACTCATCTTAGATGTCTTGGCAAAGATATTTAGGAGATCACTGAGAAAGGATACACACCTCATGATCTGGCGTCTGGAAATCCTGCTCCTTCAGACTTGGACAAAAATATTGAAAATGATTGCAGAGCTAGAGAAGCCCTCTTGTGTGCACTCACTGATCAACAAATCATGGGATTGACTGATAAATCATATGTGTTTATGGTGAAAATGGATAACAATAATAACAATATTGAAAGGCTAAATGAATCCAACCACAAAACCCTAGCCTAACAATCAACAAAGATCCACCATAACATATGAAGATTACCTAAGACAATGTAAATCACATGAAATCACAAAGATTATACCATCACATGTCCAATAGGGTTTTGATCTCCATTCTTCCTATCTCCATTGATCTTGCTTGATATATTTGCTCTCAGATTTTTATATGCACAAGAGCTCAACAAAGAACGGAATGCGGTTGCAAGTAGGATCGTAGCGTAGTCAATTGATCAAGTTGTTAGAATGCATCATTAGGGTTTGATAATGAAGGAAGAATCTCCTTAAATAGAAGACACAATATGAAATGGAGGGATAAGATTGAGAGGTGTAAAAAGAGAGGTCGGCTAGGATTAGAGGGTAGGTAAAAGAAATACCAAAATAATGAAAGAGGTAGGTAGTGTAGGAATTAAGAGATGAATGACATGTGTCATGGGTAGAAAAAGCTAATGAATTAATTAAATAAATAAAGATTTATTTAATTAATAGAAGAAGTAGGATAATTAAATAAATAAGATATTTATTTAATTTAGGAAAAGGATAATTTAAATAAATAAATGTATTTATTTAAATGAGAAATAAGGCTAGAAGAGGATAAATGAATTAATTAAATAAATAAGGATTTATTTAATTAATAGAAGAATTAGGCTTAGATAATTAAATAAATAAAATATTTATTTAATTAGACATGACAATTTTAGGTGTCTACATTTTGCCCCTCTTTGAGACAATGCGGCTTGTCGCGTTGTTTCAAAGAAGATAAGATGAACTGATACAGAGTTGCCCCAAAATGGGAATAATGTGCCCCCTCGAGAGATTGGATGAAAATGTCTGAAAAGATTGCAGACAATCTCTCGATAAGAAAGAAAGGCTAGGATGGATTGACTGAATAAAGTGACAAAGTCACGGGATAACGAAGACTGACTCAGGAAATGAAGGCGAGGGCTAGGGTAGGCTATAAGATAGACCACAGGCAAAAGACATCCTCATTGTCATCTACACCTTCACGAGATCATAGTGCAGAGCGAGAAAAAGAGCAGCAGTAGTCAGCAGCGATGGCTTTCGTACACAGATTCGACCGTGTTCGCCGATTTCAGAGACCAGCAGAGGCAGGAGAGCTGGTAAGTACCACCAAACCTTCTTGTGCTTTGATGCATTTGCTTTTGTCATTAATGCATGGTAGATAGGGAAATAAATGCGCTTAGAAGTAGGATGCAAAAAATGCAAAAACCGAGAAACCGCGTCTGCATCAGTGTCAGGCGTGTCAGTGTCCAATAGGCGCGTCTGT
Organism: Cryptomeria japonica; assembly: GCF_030272615.1. Taxonomy (NCBI): domain Eukaryota; kingdom Viridiplantae; phylum Streptophyta; class Pinopsida; order Cupressales; family Cupressaceae; genus Cryptomeria; species Cryptomeria japonica. Next base: position 867,466,331 of record NC_081409.1, on the reverse strand, counting down.
GTTGGTGCCAGGCATGTCTATGTCTGGAACCGCGCTTGTGTCGAATGCGGGCGCGTCTACGTCTTTCAGGGGCGTTTATGTTGCAAAGTCACATTTGTGAACAATGTAGGCACGTTTATGTCAAACAGGCGCGTCTGTGTTGTTTAGGCGCGCTTGTGGAGTCAATAGGCGCGTTTGTGAGTTAGAAACGCATTTATGTCTGAAAAATGCAAGGTTTTGTCTTCTAGGTCAAATCGGCAGTTCTGTGATGAACATACGTTGTCGATTGGATAAGCTGCTGAGAGGATACACTCAAGCAGGTCCTCTAGGAAGACTAGGATAGATCAAGGCACTTTGTGATGAACAGTGAGTACCAAGATAGAGTACTTTGTGATGAACAGGGAGTACCCAAAGTATGAGCAGCACTTTGTGATGAACAGGGAGTGCAAAATGTGAGTAACACTTTGTGATGAACAGGGAATGTCACACACGTAGTACTTTGTGATGAACAGGGAGCACTACTAGGATAGATAGAAACACTTTGTGATGAACAGTGAGTGTCACTAAGATAGATAACCATATGCATTTAGATAAAAGGTAGCATTTTGTGATGAACAGTGAATGCCACCATGACTGACATGATTGATTTGTTTGACTGCAGGAGTATTTGCCTATCTTAGAGTCACGAGAGAGATTCCCATCGACACAGAGGTTGCGACCGGAGTTGTCATTTCAGGATAGGGCTGCCATCGAGGAGAGGGGTTTGAGACATGTGCTGTATGTGCCTGAGTTTCGGGAAAACATGGGTTTGCTGACTGCGCTTGCCGAGAGATGGCATTCAGAGACATGTACATTTGATTTGCCGATGGGTGAGATGACAATCACCCTTGAGGATGTTTACAGGATTCTGCGGATACCGATCGATGGAGATCTGATTCCATACGATCGCGACAGAGACAGAGAGGCTTTGAGATGGGTGTTCCAGGATCTCGACCTAGAGATGAGAGCAGGACATGTGGCATGGGACACCATGACCGCAACAGGGTTAGCTTTGCCAGCTGTGATTAGAGGAGCTATCAATGGGTTCCTATGTTCAGACAGGGCGACACGGGGGTTGGCAGTGGGCTAGGGAGGAGCACTGGAGACATTGGTGATGCAGCACACCAGATATGCGTGGGGTCCATGTGTGTTGGCCCACCTATATTATGAGCTTCACCAGTTTGTCTACCATGGATCAGTAGGATTGGGCTGTGGAGTGACACTATTGCAGGTTTGGGCGTACGAGCATCTGCCTATCACGCGGTCGATACATTTCAGAGGGAGAGGTCATGGACAGAGTTTTGTTCATCTGTATGACATGATCACTTCGCAGCCTCGGATTGGCAAGCTAGAGCATTGGCAGCGAGTGATAGATGATATTGACGTAGTCATCTGGAGGCCATATCTGGGATGTGAGGAGTGGGAGGATGATGCAGTGGAGCTACCTTACACCTTCCGGAGCAGGTATTTGATTGGGCGGATGCCCTATATACTGGAGAGACAGCTGGTAGATAGAGTATGCAGGCAGTATGGCAGGATCCAGAGGATGCCACGAGGCTCGGGTATGTATGCCCATACAGTTAGGGATCAGGTGCAGTTCGGGCCATTATTGTCATATGATCAGGCACTGACATAGCTGGCAGAGATGGTGCCCCTACCTTGGGATATGTGGCCAGAGATCAAGGACGCCGAGATGGATGTAGAGTATTCAGCATATTGGGCCGAGCATCCATTCCCTCGATTGACAGATCCAGGAGAGCTACTGGAGGGAGATGGAGGAGGAGATGATGATGATGATGGTGGGGGTGATGGAGGTTGAGGCCGACGGAGGTGGAGGGGAGTAGTTGGGGAGAGGAGGGTGGCACCTCGGAGGGAGGGTGGAAAGGAGGGACAGGCCCAGGTGGTGAGGGGTCGCGGTGGATTGCCCCTGCAGGTACCAGTAGCACATGGTCCTAGAGCACAGGGACAGAGACAGGGACAGGTACAGGGATAGGTATAGGGGCAGGCACCCGCAGAGGGAGAGCCATAGGCAGAGGCAGAGGGTGGGGATCCAGAGGAGGATGAGCTGATTGAGCTCAGGGAGATCTGCCAAGGCTAGGCAGATGAGATCCAGGATCTGGAGAGGGAGAGGGACTGACTCAAGATCAGGCTCAGGGATACTGAGCGGGAGAGGGATCAGGTGATTCAATGCTACACTGAGGCTGAGACAGCGCTGAGGACAGGGAGGCAGGCGGCGGAGGACACAGGAGCAGGCTATGCATATGTCCTGCGAGCCGGAGAGGAGATTGCCTACTCGAGGGACCTGTATTATGGTGCCATGCCAGCAAATCAGCGGGCGAGGAGCTTCCATAGACCATCGCGTACAACGATAGCTATGGGAGGGAGCCGGAGGAGACAGGCATCGAGTGGTGGGGTCATGGGTCCTCCACCACCACCAGATAGGGGGGATAGGCAGGGTGATCCTGGAGCGGGTCCTTCTAGGGCTCAAATTCCGTCGAGGCCAGGTGGCTCCGAGGGAGGGAGTTCATCATAGCCATAGAGGGCTCCCTTGTATCAGTATTTGTACCATTTTTTGTATTGTAGACACCTGCGGATGATTGTAGCCATATGATTTTGACATCATTGTATCATGACACTTTATATATATATGAGATGATTCATTTTTGCGGCAGCTATATGCATGTGTTCCTATGTGATGAGATGTTCTTATGTGATGCTTATGATATGGATGCAAATATATATATGATGCAATGCAATATATATTTTTGTTCTTTTATGTTATATATGTGATGCATGATGCAAATGTGAATGTATGTAATGTAGATGAATATGATAATGCAAATGTAAATTGTGCTAACAAGTGTTGTGTGCAGGATGTGATGCAATTGTGATATCTATATGTATGTATGAAATGCTTATATGTGGTAATGCAGGTGTAAACTACATGAAATGCAAATGTTTTTGGTGTGTCATTATACTCAGTCATATGATAGCAAGCTACGCGGACTCGAGAAGGACGATGGAAGTCAATCAAAAAAAAGGGATGGAAGACAGAAGATATGAAAGTGAAAGAGCTTCTTGTGCGTTATCATCATTGAGCTTATTATGGCAAAATAGGTTATGACAATCGAGGCATATGTTCGACCCAGAAAGTCATTGTACCCATTTGCATGGAGATAAGATAGTCACAAACAAGGAATGCCCCAGTTCATACTAGACTCACAGTGTCCTCATATCGTTGGACAAGTCATAGCATTACTAAAAGACAATCCACAAACAGCAAATGCAAATAGGTGACGATACCCCATCCTCGCCTTTCTAGTCAAAGACATCCTGGAGATAGAATCTCTAGTCAGAGACATCCTGGAAAAGCTAAAAGACATGTCACCAAAGATAAAATCAAAAGAAAACCAAGACTCGACACCAACATCCACTGTAGTCCTCAAGTTTAGTGTCTCTTGTCACTTGTATAAGTCTTATTTGATTGTGGTCACACTGTTCACTTTCACAAAAAGGATAGATAGCACGGAACCATATGTTGTCTGAGTCTGTTGAAAGATTTGATTTGTTGAAGCTCATTGTTGCTGCTGGCTCATCTGAAACTGACTGAATCCATGGAGCTGATACTTTATTGCGGAGAAGATGAAACTTTATTGCAGACTAGACGAAACTTTATTGCGGATCTGCGATGCAAATGTTGCTTTATTGTGGATTGTGCGTGAATAAACTTGAAGGAAGCTAGAAGAAACTGTACTCCTCGAAAAATGTGGTGTTCTTAGTTCCACACCCATCACTAGACGTAGGAATTGCCTTAGCCACAGATAGGATCTGATTTATTATGGATGCAAAGGGAGGTGAAAAGGGAGGTTTATTATGAATGGCTAACCAATCTTGGGTAGATCAATAACAAGCCATGATGGGAATGGGTAAGTTTATTATGAGTGAATAGGTTGTGAGTGTGTGCAATGTAAAAGGATGAAAGTGAATCCTGAAGGAGGGAGGAGCAAAGTCTCTACGCATGGCGCTGGTGACCCAGTTTTCACCATGGTACTTGCCCAGGGTGCCACCGAAGTGGTTTTCACCGTTGGAAGAAATTATTTCTCTTTACTTTTTTGGATTTTTCAATTTTTTTGTGTCACAAGGCACCTGTTTGCCAGGTTTTCACCAAGTAACGATTTTTTTGTTTTTATAATTTTTTTGTATTTTTGAATTTTTTTGATTTTTTTGTATTTTTGAATTTAGGATATTCCGAAGAGCTATGTGTAGAATCGGCAAAGGTGCATGCTGTTGATAGGATCCTCCAAAGGTTCACCTTCTGTAGTAGAGAGCTGATATGCCCCAGATCCATAGGCTACTGTAACGATGTAAGGACCAAACCAGTTTGGTTCGGACTTGCCCTTCTTCTCTCTGTCTTGCTGATTCTTGGGATTTTCTCTGAGAACCAAGTCACCTACTTCAAATGTGTGAGGCTTAACTTTGTGATTGTAGCTGCGACTCATTCATTGTTGGTAAGCCTTGAGATGATTAAAAGCAGTTTGTCTCCGTTCATCCAGCAGTTCTAGTTCTTGTAAGCGAGAGACCCTGTAATCTTCATCGTTGATGATGTTTTGCAAAGAGACCCGTAAAGAAGGTAACTCGACCTCAATAGGCAAGATGGCTTCAGCGCCGTAGACAAGTGAGTAGGGTGTAGCTCCTGTAGGTGTGCGGACACTTGTGTGGTAGGCCCAAAGTGCAGGATTGAGTTGGATATGCTAGTTACGACCAGCGTCGTGGACTGTCTTTTTGAGGTTTTAAGAATTGTTTTATTAGACGCCTCAGCTTGGCCATTACCTTGGGGATAATATGGTGTGGAGAAACGATGGGAAATATGGAAGCGGTCACAGAGTTCACGAACATCCTGATTTTTGAAGGGACGCCCGTTATTAGTAATAATGGAATTAGGAATACCATATCGGCAAATGATATAGTTAAGGATGAAAGTAGCAATTTGTTTCCCAGTGACTTGTGTGAGAGGCACGACTTCAATCCACTTTGTGAAATACTCTGTGGCTATGATAATGAATTTATGACCATTGGAAGAAGGAGGGTGAATCTTGCCTATGAGATCGAGTCCCCACTGACAAAAGGGCCAAGGAGACGCAAGTGGTTGTAGTTCTTGTGCTGGTGCATGTATGAGGTCTCCATGAATTTGACATTGCTTACATTTCTTGACAAACTGATATGAGTCTTTTTCCATATTGGGCTAGTAATATCCAGTCCTGATGAGTTTCTTGGCCAAGGTAGGACCACTAGTATGCGGACCACATATCCCTTCATGCACTTCACGTAACGCAATCTGAGCTTCATCGCTTTCTAAACATCTAAGAAGAGTGCCATCTAGACCTCGTCGGTATAGGATATCAGCTAGAATGACATATCGAGAGGATTGGCGAATGAAAGTGCGGCATTGGTTATTCGCTAGATCAGGTTGTAAGATATTGTCGCGAAGATATGTGAATATGGAACCATATAACTGGGATTCAGGACCAACAACGCATATCATTTCAGTAGGAGTGATCTCATATGAAGGAACCAACAGGTTGTCTACCAGGAACTCATAGCAGGTTTCATTTTGAGGTAGATCAATTAGTGAAGCAATTGTAGCCATGGCATCTGCAGCACGATTCTTCTCTCTTGGTATCTGCTCAAAATCTATCTTTGTGAAGTGCTGTTTCAAATCATCCACCAGTTGTTTGTAAGGCATTAATTTTTCATCTTTTGTTTGGTAATCATCAGTTGCTTGATGGATGACAAGTTGAGAATCCCCAAAAACACGAAGTTCTTGGATCTTCCACTGAACTGCAATTCGTAATCCCGTTGTTAATGCCTCATATTCCGCTATATTGTTAGTGCAAGGAAATGATAAGCGGTATGATTTTGGTATAGAATCGCCTTGAGGATTTATAAAGAGAATCCCAGCTCCTGCCCCATGTTGTGTGTATGAGCCGTCAAAGTACAGTTGCCATGGCCTTGCATGTGATATTGTTAAAATGGATTCATCTAGAAATTCTAAATTTAGAGGAACATCATCTATCATGGGAGCATCTGCTAATTGATCCATGATTGCTTGTCCTTTTATTGCTTTTCTATCTACATACTCGATGTCGAATTCACTCAGGATCATTACCCATTTGGCCAGTCGCCCAGTAAGTGTAGCTTTGTTGAGAAGATATTTTAATGGATCAATTCTTGCAATCAACTTAGTCTTATGAGTGAGCATATAATGTCGTAATTTCTGTGAAGCAAAGACCACAGCGAGACATGCACACTCGATTGGTGTGTAGTTTAGCTCATATCCCACAAATGTGCGACTGATATAGTATACTGCTTTTTCCTTGCTGTCAACTATTTGTTGTGCTAGGAGTGCCCCCAATGCTGTTGGAGTAGCTGATATGTATAGTAACAAAGGCTGATCTGGAATTGGTGGCATCAAAACTGGTGGATTCAAAAGATAATCTTTGAGCGTCTGAAAAGCTTGTTGACAGTTATCATCCCATTTGAACTTGATATTTTTATGTAGCAAGTGCTGGAAAGGATTACACTTATCTGCAAGCTATGCTATGAATCTTCGTATAGACTGGAGTCTCCCTTGTAAGGATCAAAGTTGACTGATATTTCTGGGTGGCGGCATGTCCAAGATAGCCTTGACTTTTGCTGGATCAGCTTCGATTCCTCTTTTGGACACAATGAATCCTAGGAGCTTCCCGGAGGTTACTCCAAAGACACATTTCTTGGGGTTTAATCTTACCTTGTATTTTTCCAACCGATCAAAGACGACTGAAAGTATGTCCAAATGTGTATCTCTGTCTGTTGATTTACCCAAGAGATCATCAACATAATCTTCCACGGTTATGTGCATGAGATCATGAAAGATAGTGGTCATTGCTCTTTGATATGTAGCACCTGCATTTTTCAGCCCAAAGGGCATGACATTCCAACAGAAAGTTCCCCATGGACAAGTGAATGATGTTTTGTGTTGATCCTCGGGTGCAATCCTGATTTGATTATAACCAGAAAATCCATCCATTAAGGATAACATTTCGTGACCTGCTGTGAGATCAATGATCAAGTCGATATTTGGTAATGGGAAGTCATCTTTCGGACAAGCTTTGTTGATGTCTCTGAAATCTGTACATATTCTGATGCTGCGATCTGGTTTACTAACAGGTACTAAATTGGAGATCCATTCGGGATAATCAATTGGGCATATGAATCCGACATCCAATAACTTCTCCAGCTCTGCTTTGACTAGTAATGCCACTTGTGGATGCATTTTTCTTAATTTCTGTTTCACTGGTTTTGCCCCCGGTTTGACTGTCAAATGATGCATTACCAAATCCAGATCTAGTCCAGGCATATCAGCGTATAACCATGCAAAGTTGATTTGTCATTCTTTGAAGAAGCTTATGAATTTTGACCTTTCTGACTCTGTTAATGATTGAGCCAGGAATATGTTGTGTGGAACCTCTTCTATACCAATGTTTGTTTTGATAGTCTCCTCTACCAACATGGATGATTTTTCGTCATATGATGCTGGGAGAATGTCGAGCCTTGCATCTTCGGGTGCCTAAGAGAGGTTTTTGCCCTCAGATACATCCTTTCTTTTTACTTTTTTGGAATCAGATAGCGCCACAGTGTGGTTTTCACAATAAGACCCTTGATTTGTTCTTATTTTCACATTTTTGCGACTGGAAGGTCCGACACCCTCACCAAAATATGCCATGTTGTTGAGTTCTATGGTGTATCCTGCTTTGTGGTCCCCAGGGGGAAGATCATCTCGTATGCCAAGATAGTCAATAATAGCTTCGTCATTTTGGAATGTGTCAAATTGTGCTGGTCCTTCATAATCTCAGTCAATGAGTTGGTGGTGAACAAGGGGAAGGCCTTTAATGTTTTCGGAGTTTGCAGGGCTAAGAGTGAAGATGTGGTTATATTCGGGTATATCGAGGCAATCATCGAGGTCATCGATGGCACTCTCCTCATCAATTTCGATCGCAAGCGAATCCAAATTGTCATCACTAGTAGCACCTTCCGGGACAGGTGTCCTCATCCTATGTGATTTCAACCTAAGACCTTGAGACGAAGACTGTGCGAAATCCTTATGGGTTGTTTCTTGACCAACTTTGAACTTTTTATAAAATTCCTCTTCTTCTGTGGGTTCATTTGGCTCTCTGAATGTCTCAGTGAGCTCATAGTCACTGGAGGATTTGTCTGAACCCCATTCCCATTCATTGGAATCTGTGGAATAGTAATCCTCTTGTTGAACTTTGGCAACTTTGATTTGTGATGCCTCTTCTGTCCTTTTAGTGTGGATCTTGGAAGTCAGAAAACCAAGTCCCTTTAAGCGTTCCCTTTTTATAGTCAATTCAGGTTGTAAGGGCTCCATGACGCCTTCTTTGCGTAACCCAAGAGGGCTTTTTCCATCATACCCGAATTTTTGTAGAATCTTGAAGCCTTTGCCATATTTCTCATAGGGTATATTAATCTGATCTTGTGTGTCCTCTTCAACGTCTTTATAGAGCATTTTGTATAAATCTTCCTCTTCTAGTTCGCCCCATCTTTGAAAGGTAGTAGGATCCCATTTGAGTATCATGATGGATATTTGCTTGTTAGGATGTGGCCTTCCATATTCTTTTGGAGAGCTCATGACTTGTCGTAAATACATTGTCTGATTTAAAGTGTATTCTCCCATGCCTTTGTCTTGAAATTTACCTTTAAGTGCACCTTGTTTTGATGTCGAAGGTTTCAATGACTCAGGGTCAATGTATGCCGAAGAAGGAGCAACCTCACGATTACTGGGAATGATGGTTTCAGTATGTGATCTCAGGTTATTGCAATATATGAACGGATTAGGATCACCGTTAACTGTTACCTTGACTCCATTATGAGGAAACTTAATGCATTGATGATATGTTGATGGGACTGCCCTCATTTCATGAATCCAAGGACATCCTAGCAATATATTGTATGTGAGATCTAGGTCTAGGACTTGACAAACCACATCCTTTGTGACTGGCCCAATTCTTAGAGGTAAGGTGATTGTGCCCTTGGATGAGCGCTCTTCATCGTCATATGCCTTGATGGTGATTTGATTTGTAGAATTCACAGCTTTATCAGAATATCCCAATTGTTTACTGGTGCTCAATGTACAAATGTTTAGACCAGCTCCTCCATCTATCAGGACTCGCTTTATTCGATGTTTGTGTATGAAGGCTTCAACATGTAGTGGTGCATTATGTGGCTGACTTATGGAGGCGTCATCGGCTTCTGTGAATGTGAGGGAGTGTGGAATGGAAAGGTATCCCACCATGGCTTGAAACTGGTCCACATTTAGATCAGTAGGAACGACAGTGTCTCTCAAGATTTTGTCAAGAATAGCTTTATGAGCGGGGGATATGCGTAAGAGCTCAAGGATGGAGATGAGCGCGGGTGTCTTCGCTAACTGTTCTACAAGGTCATACTCAGGCTTGGTTGATGAAGAAGCGGTGTTTTTAGTTGAAGCACCTGGCAAAGTAATTTTACCTCGACGAGTTGTAACATGACATTCAGAGGTAGGTTCGGAAGAAGATCCAACACCTCTTAGGACAATCTTGGATCTCTGAGGAGGATTCTCAGGGTTTTTGTTCTTGATGGTAATAGTAGAGATATGACTGTCCATCGAGATGTGATTGATAGTTGAGTCATAGTTGTAAGGTGCTCTAGTATAGTTGTCTTGATCATCTATGACTTTGGATTTTCCTTTGTCATGCTTTGGGAATGGTTCCTTAAACATCTCATGTTCTTGATTGGATGAGTGTCCCTCAATCTCAATGTCACCTCTATCAATGAGATCTTGCACAATGTTCTTCAGTCGATGACAATTACTTGTCTTGTGACCCTTGCTCTTATGAAATTCACAATACTCATCATCATTCCACCAATTTGGTTTGACCTTCGGTTCATATGGAGGAAAATCTGGAACTGTGATCACTTTATTTGCTACAAGCTTTTTGAAGACTGATTCAAGTGGTTCTCCCAATGGGGTGTACTTCCTTCGTGGTCTAGAAGTTGTTTGAGTATTCACTTGATTGTTTGTAGAACTTGATCCTGAAAAGATGAATTTGGGTCTCACTGTATTGGCATCAACAACACCATCATTGACTGTGTTCTTGTTTTTATTCCAAAATCTTGGCTTGTCTTTTCCTTTAAAGTCATCTTTGTTTTCCTTGAATATCTTAATGACTCCTTGTTCAATTAAGACCTTTTCTATTGCTAAGCCCTTTTCAATAACATCCCCGAAGGTGGACAAACAAGCTTTCCTTAGATCATAGCCAATGTCCTTGTTAACGTTTTGAGTGAACATTTCTACCATTTGTTTCTGTGGAATTTCACAAGAGCATCTGCTAGCTAAATTTCTCCATCTTTGTAAAAATGATGCAAAAGATTCTCCCTCCTTTTGCTTAGTATTGCACAAAGTAGTGACTGAGATATCTGTTTCTATATTGTAGGAGAAATGCTGAATAAATGCCTCTGCTAAGTCACCCCATGACTTAATACCAGGTGGTAATTGAGAGAACCATTCCATAGCTTGATCACCTAAGCTTTGTGGGAACAACCTCATCAAATATGTTTCTTCTGCCACTACCTCAATGCAAGCTGTGAAAAATTGTCGTATGTGTGCCTTGGGGTCTCCTTTTCCTCTATACTTGTCAAATTTTGGCGTCACAAAGTGTGCAGGAAATGGAGGCATTGGAATGCTCTTATCAAATGGATAAGGACATATGTCTCTCATAGTGTATGTTGGTTTTGGTGTACTCATGTCCTCCATTTTCTTTTGTAAATCTCTGATTTATTGCTCCAAATTGCTCTTAGGTGGCGATCGATTTCTTGTAGCATACCCCATGTTTGAGACACCAATTTGAGGAGGAGCTTGTTGCATGTATGGATGATATTGATCATAGACATGTTCATATGGAGGAGGTCTATATTGATGCGGCATATAGGGAACACTTGGTATAGCTTCATGTTGAGGGACCCCATGTTTATTTTGTGCATGTATACCATATTCTATAGGCATGTCAAGTTCTATTGTGTTGCCCCCAAATTTGACATGAGGTTTCCTTGTGTCCAAATTTTGAGCATGCCTTTGAATGTCCACTTGTTTTGATTGATCCATAGCTTGAGCATGTGATTGAGCATATCTATCTGCATAAGGCTTCCATAATGGTCTTTGAAGGTAAGTATCATATTTTTGAGCATGTGTATGTGGGATTTCTGGTTTTTGAAGCAAAGCTGATGGTGATTCAGGTACCATATGCGGTCCTCTATTTCCTCCACTATTGGGTCTCCTTTGATCCATGTTGGAGTGAGTTTGTTGCGAGGGTCGGTTTTCCATAAGTTCAGACATGTCAAAGTCATGAGGTATTTTAGCTCCACTTTGTGCCATCATGTGTAAGAAGTATTGTCTATCCCTCCTCATTATTTCTTCAACCAATCTATTGAAATGGGGATTCATAATGGATTCTTCTACATCTGCTGATTGTATTGAAAAGTTGTCCACATTGTCATTGTGTGTAGCATTGTTGTTTGTAGTGTCTGCGTTTTCCACATTGGGAATGTTTCTATAAACATCCATGTCTGGCAATGTAGTGTGCTCAGGATTGAAAAATAAATCATTGTCATACTCATAAGAACTCATGTTTGCGGACTCTTGAGCTTCTTTAGCTTTTCTCCTAGATTTTTGAAGGCGGGTTTCAACCATGAACTAGGTGTTTGACCAAGATGTGAGAGACTAGATGAAAAATGAAAAGAGTATGGAAGACCAAGAGTTGTATGAAGTGTAAATGAATCTTGAGGTGTACTTGCAATGTCCAAAGTGTAAGACCAAGTATGTATGTAGTAGAGTAGGTGTGACTTCCAAAGAGATGATAGTTTCTCTTGATGAGGTAAGCTGACCTTGAATCTAAGTAAGACCAAATGAGACCCAAAGGTAAGAAACCTTGATGAGGGACCACTTAGCAAAGTGTAGTTGTATGTAGTGTGTTGACAAAGTATGATGAGGACAAGCAAGTGACCTTTTGAATCAAGTTTAGACAAGTATGAATGTAAAATGAGATGTAAAGCAATGATGGATTGTATGAGACCCAAAGACAGGTTGAATGCTAGATGAAACCTGAAGAAATAACCTAGGAAGCTCAAGTATTCCGAAACTGATTTCCTTTGTTTGCTGGACTGTAAAAATTTTCAATTTTGGACACAGACGCTTTTGTATACTTCACAGACGCGATTCCCAGACACAGACGTGTCTTTGTTCGACACAGACGCTGCTAGACACACAGATGCTATTATGCCCTTCACAGATGCGTTTATATGACTCAAACGCGGTTAAAACAGACACAGACGCGTTTCTGTAAACTTCGTGCAATTTTTCCAATATGACCAAATCCGACTATTTGACTGTTTTTCGTGACAAGAGGATACAATGTTGATGAGGACTCAATGTTTGCAAGTGTTTAGACTCCAAAAGTGTGTTGTTTGATGTAAAATGTTTTGCATACACTTGAAGACACAAAAGACACAATGTTTTGTTGTTTGGTCTTGAATGTTTGAATGTTTAACATAAGACAAGCACAATTCTTATGGTTGGCCAAGACAATAGTTGTTGATCCCACATAGGGTTTTACCCCCGAGGCTACGCTATTCAGAGTGGATACTTAGATGCTTGACCTCACTGGCTTCACCCTCAGCACTCACTTCTCGGGTCAGCCAAGCATCAGTCCCCATGAAAACTCCCCATGGCGAACTTTGTATCTCTACTAAGAACCGTATGTGTGTGGGCCGCTACCAGAGGTCCGACCTCCTGCCTCAACAACTAGAAGGATTTGGGCTTCTAAAACAAAAAGGTGCTAGTAAGGGCATCCGCTTGTGTGGCCATACATGCGGCACTTTCAGCTCTGTAAATACAAAAGGCTCCCAGCCGGTAGGGGTTACGCCCTACAAATGATCAAATAAATTTGATCAAACGGGTTTATGGGGAGACATAGTGTCGATATGAACTAATTAGCACACGTTATTCATAGTTTTCACCATGAATACATTTATTTATAGTGGTTTGGAAGAAGATGGCTTTTCTTTTGCTACCACTTGGGTCGTTCTCTTCTCACTAGTAGTCCTAATGACCACACGGGAAGACAGGCCCTCTAAAGATTAAACAAAAAGAGCCTATTGCTCAAGACACAAAAGACAATGATTCAATTTTAGTGCACCAATGGAAGTGTTTGCTAATCTATGAAAACAAGGCACACAACAAAATTTCAAAACCCTAGCCAAGGACCTGCAACAAAATTTGTTAGTAGTTTGGGTTGTTTCAAATGATCACCCCTTCCTGCAAGCACACAAGTTAGGTAAATTTTAGAAACCCAAAAGACTTTGTGAAAGAGGGGCCTTCAACAAAAACGTTTTGCTTCCAAAACAAGCTGCACAAACTTAGTTAGCTAGATCTGAAAGGGTTAGTCCAAAAATAAACCAGATCTGAAACCCTAAGTGCGAAATTCGAAAATCGAATCAATGAAAATTTTAAAATTTCAAAACAGTAAAAACATAGACGCTGTTACCCACAACACAGACGTGTCTGTATGACACAGACGCGGTTCTGTGACTCACAAACGCGGCCAAAAATCACAGATGCCCTTATCAGACACAGATGCGAGCAGAAATAACACAGACGCGCTTATGAAACACAGACGCTCCTGTCTGAGACCTGCAAAATAAAACTTGTCAAAAACACAGACGCAACTCCAGATTCCGCAGACGCTCCTGAAAACCAGAGACGCGATCCAAAAGTTCGCAGACGCGGAAAAAATTAAAATGTCGTCGAAAAATGTCCGATCTGCAACTTCAAAAACGCAAAATCTGCAACAAAAAGGTTAAATGCAAAGGGACAAGAGTCCCACCGGGCGTGCCAAAATGTTTATGGTGAAAATGGATAACAATAATAACAATATTGAAAGGCTAAATGAATCCAACCACAAGACCCTAGCCTAACAATCAACAAAGATCCACCATAACATATGAAGATTACCTAAGACAATGCAAATCACATGAAATCACAAAGATTATACCATCACATGTCCAATAGGGTTTTGATCTCCATTCTTCCTATCTCCATTGATCTTGCTTGATATATTTGCTCTCAGATTTTTATATGCCCAAGAGCTCAACAAAGAACGGAATGCGGTTGCAAGTAGGATCGTAGCGTAGTCAATTGATCAAGTTGTTAGAATGCATCATTAGGGTTTGATAATGAAGGAAGCATCTCCTTAAATAGAAGACACAATATGAAATGGAGGGATAAGATTGAGAGGTGTAAAAAGAGAGGTCGGCTAGGATTAGAGGGTAGGTAAAAGAAATACCAAAATAATGAAAGAGGTAGGTAGTGTAGGAATTAAGAGATGAATGACATGTGTCGTGGGTAGAAAAAGCTAATGAATTAATTAAATAAATAAAGATTTATTTAATTAATAGAAGAAGTAGGATAATTAAATAAATAAGATATTTATTTAATTTAGGAAAAGGATAATTTAAGTAAATAAATGTATTTATTTAAATGAGAAATAAGGCTAGAAGAGGATAAATGAATTAATTAAATAAATAAAGATTTATTTAATTAATAGAAGAATTAGGCTTAGATAATTAAATAAATAAAATATTTATTTAATTAGACATGACAATTTTAGGTGTCTACAATATGCAAAGGTTATGTGGGATAAAATGCAAACTCTGAATGAAGGTGACCCTACTGTCAAAATTGCTAAACTTGATGGTTACTGAGTAAGATATGAGAACTTGAAGATGGATGAAAATGAAAGAATTGCTATGTTTATGGAAAAAGTAAATGAGATTGTCATGGGAATTCAAGGTTGTGGAGATCTCTTAGTGAAGATGAAATAGTTTCTAAAGTTTTGAGAGCCCTACCACCAACTTACAAGATGAAGGCTACTGCAATTAATGAATTGAGAACAATGGAAAACACTTAAGTTAACATAGACATTCTGATTGAGAAATTATCTGCTTTTGAGCTTGAAGAATTTGTACCTTCTGGAGCTGCAAAATTTGAACTTGCTTTTCATGTATCATCATCATCTACCGACAAGAGTGATTGGAAAGCCCTATATGCAAAAGAACTGGAAGACATGAGGAAAGAGGATGGAGAATTTGAGCAACTTAAAGCCTTATTTGCTAGAAGAGTACCTAAAGGACCGACAGGAAGTAAGTATGAAGGAAAACCACCTTTTAAATGTTATGCATGTAATAAGATTGGTCATTTTTGCATCTAGATGTCCTGAAAGGACTACTAGATTTGAAGAAAGAGTTAAGAAATCATTTAAGCCCAATCAAAATAAATATAGATTCAAGAAAAACAAACAATGTTACATAGTAGATGAGGAAGGAGTAAGTGAAGATTTAGAGGATGAACCGGTAGGAGACTCTACTAGTGTATCTGACAATGGAAAAGAATGGGTGTTTTATGCTTTGAAGGAGGATGAACCAGAACTGGCTATCACAAATGAGGAAAAGGCCCTAATAAGAAAAGTTGAAGACAAGGATGAATGGTTAATTGATAGTGAATGTTGACATCATATGGTAGGAGATAAAAGAAAATTTCTGTCCCTGCAAGAATTCAATGGCCGTCAAGTTAGATTTAGAGATGACAAAGCATGTATGATCAAAGGTAGAGGTATTATTTCTCTGGATGGTAAGCATAATAATGATAATGTCTATTATGTAGAAGGTTTGAAGCATAATCTTTTAAGTGTTGGTCAATTGGTGGACAAGGGATTCCAACTTCAATTCAAAGATAGAAAATGCAAAATCATTAACATAACTAGTTTGGAGATTTCAATCGGTAATCAAACTAGAGGTAATATCTTTCATTTGAACGCTAGTAATAAGACATGTTTGATTGCTTATATTGATGAGAGTTGGTTATGGCATAAGAGGTTGTGTCATGTTAATTTTGATTGTATTGTTAAGATCAGTTGAACAAAGGTAGTTAGAGATATACCTAAGATTATAAAGCCTCATAATCCGGTATGTAAGGAATGTCAATTGGGAAAATAAGTTAGAAATTATTTTAACAGAATACAAGATAAATCTAATGATGTTCTTGATTTGATTCACATTGACCTATGTGGTCCACCAAGGACTAGAAGCTTTCAAGGTGATAGATACATCATGCTAATAATTGATGATTATTCTAGAATGATGTGGGTGACTTTTCTAAGGGAGAAGTCTGAAGCTTTTGAGGAATTCAAGATCTTCAAAGAAAATGTGGAAACTAAAATTGGATTGAAAATCAAATGTCTAAGATCAGATCAAGGTGGTGAGTTCACTTCTCATGAATTTAATAGTTATTGTGAGATAAATGGAATTAGCAGACAATTATCTGCACCCCAGACTCCTCAGTAGAATGGAGTAGTGGAAAGGAAGAATAGAACCATTTTGGATGCAGCAAGAACCATGATAATGGAAGCCAAATTGCCTCATATCTACTGGAGAGAAGTAGTGAGTACAGTAGTCTACACATTCAACGGAGTTCATATCAAACATGAAACTTGTAAGACTCCTTATCAATTATGGTTTGGACATACACCTACTGTTAAATATTTCATAATTTTTGGAAGTAAATGTTATATCAAAAGGGATGATTCAATTGGGAAGTTTGATCCTAGATGTGATGAAGGGAAATTTCTTGGATATTCAATTTAGAGAAAAGCATATAGATGTTAGAACAAAAGATTGCAGAAAATTGTGGAGAGCATAAATGTGAAAGTGGATGAGCAATACAAAGATAAATCTATATCTTATGACAGGGAACCAATAGTGGAAATGATCATAACTAAACTGGCAATACCTCAACTGGTACAAGACACTAAGATAGTTACATCGATACAATCAGAAAATTCATCTATGACTGATGATCAAGACAGTGAACCTGAAGTTCAGAAGACACCAAGGTATGCAAGGTTAAATCATTCTGAAGATCAAATCATTGGAGATAGGAACAAGGGTGCTATGACAAGAAGAAGACTGGCAAATGAAGAGGTATGTCTTATTTCTCAAGTTGAACTAGCATCTTTTATAGAAGCTTGTAAAGATAAACATTGGTTAAAGGCTATGGAAGATGAATTAGATCAGATAGAGAAGAATGAGACTTGGACTTTAGTTCCCCGGCCTAAAAATAAGAATGTTATTGGAACTAAATAGGTTTTTAAAAATAAACTAAATGAGGATGGTCAAGTTGTAAGAAACAAGGCTAGACTGGTTTGTAAAGGATATTCTCAAATTGAAGGAATTGATTATGGTGAGACATTTGCACCTATAGCTAGAATTGAAGCTGTTAGACTATTTCTTGCCTATGCAATATATAAGAACTATAAGGTCTATCAAATGGATGTTAAATGTTCATTTTTGAATGGTGAACTAGAAGAAGAAGTATACATTGAGCAACCTGATGGATTTTCACTGACAAATGACAAAGATATGGTTTGCAGGTTAAGGAAAGCATTATATGGATTGAAACAAGCTCCTAGAGCTTGTTATGCAAGGTTGGATAAATATCTTTTGAAGCTTGGTTTTACTAAAGGTAGTGCTGACATTAATTTATATTATAAGATCATTGATGATGATATTCTGATTATTGAAGTATTTGTTGATGATATCATTTTTGGAGGAGAAGACAAATTGTGCATGGAATTCTTTAATAATATGAAGGATGAATTTGAAATGTCTATGATTGGTGAAATGAGATTTTTCTTAGGTTTTCAGATTACTCAAACTGACAAAGGCATTTTTATCTATCAAACTAAGTATCTAAGGGAATTGTTGAAGAAGTTTGGTATGGATAATTCCAAATCGGTAAGTACTTGTATGGCGACAAGTGAGAAATTATCTATCAAAGACACATCTACATTGGTAAATTCGATAAGGTATATAAGTCTATGATTGGTGGCTTGTTATATCTAACTCAGACTAGACCAATTATTATGAATGTAGTAAGTATTGTTTCAAGATATCAAAGTAATCCAAAAGAAAATCATGAATGTGCAGTAAAGAGGATATTCTGGTGTTTGCAAGGAACAACAAAATATGGCTTATGGTATTCTAGAGATGATAACTTCACTTTATGTGCATATACAAATTCATATTGGGCAGGAGACACTAATGATAGGAAGAGAACTTTTGGTGGAGCTTTCTTTCTTGGAAATAAATTGGTTTCATGGATCAACAAAAAATAGTCATGCATTTCTTTATCTACTACATAAGTTGAATATGTTGCAACATCAACTAATTGTAAACAAGTCTTGTGGATGAAGCAAATGTTGAAGGATATCAAGGTAAATTGTAGTGCACCGGTAGTTATCTATTGTGATAACTCTGTAGCTATTGACATGTCTAAGAATCTGGTATTTCACTCTAAGACTAAGCACATATCAATAAAACCTAACTTTTTGAAGGACAAGGTGGAAGAAAAGGAAGTCAAATTGGTTTATGTGAACACTAAAGAATAAATTGCAAATATTTTCACTAAACCGCTATCTAAGGAATCATTTGAGTATTTAAGAAACAAGTTAGGGGTATCTACCCCTCTGGCAAAAACTTAACTGATGGAGAAGTGTATTAGTCCGGTATGCATCATCAACATTATTCTTTTCTCCGGATTGATGTAGTGGTGCTACTACTCAGGGGGAGTAGTCAACTTTGAGATTAAGATTAAATTAGATTCAGATTGGACTGCACTCCTTAGGGAGAGTTGCTGGGATTTTTCAGTTTTTCATTGTTATATCTTCTATGAGAAATGTTTGGCATTTCTTGGCACTTAGATGTTTTCTTTTTTCACATATAGTGTTGCCATCAATTCCAAAGGGGGATATTGTTGGCAATATGAAGGAATTGATTATGTGTTGCATTGATGTTTTGTCATTGATGTCAACACTAGCTATTATGGTTGGTTTCTGATAGACAGGTTTTGGTTACTGACAGACGATCTAGTGTTACCGACAGAAGGGACTATCTGTTGGACACTTTCCACATGTTTGGATCAATGGAGTATGTTTGGTTTTATGTGTTACATGTTTCTGGAGCATGTTTTGGTCAGTTGGTATTGACTTGGTCATCAGATGCTATCATACACTCTTGTAAGCCTATACTAGTAAGGGTTTAAGGTTTTACCGACAAAGCTTTTACTGAGAATCATTGACATGATGCATACATGGTGATTGTGTGGCTTCTAAATGGAATTAAAGATACTAAAGATGATCTTTGTTCATACCTCAACTGATTGGAGACATCGCTTTGGCATGGTGGACCCAGATCAGGTCTGGTATCTATCTAGGTTATGGACCGGTATCATGTAATGTGTTCTCTATACGTTACCAAGATGACTTATGGATTGGTTAATGTTGTTTTGGTCTAAAGCCAAAATGGCATATCATTTTAATGTGGATATATGTAATGATCTTATTGTAATATATTTTAGGTGGCCGACCTAATTGGTTTAGGCCTCAGGGTTTGTATAAATTGATGTAATATCTCATTGTAGATCATGGTGAGGAAATACAATGTGTGAATAATATAATATCATTTAGGCATGAGATTTGGTCGATCATTGAAGATCGAATTGGGTTTATGTAAGAGGTCAAAGGCCTCTGGTATTGAGCTTAACCAGGATTGTAATAAGGCATGGTAGATACTATTTCTGGTAGTTCATTCTTTTGGATTATTGTCCAATTATATTGAGGTGGTTATAACCTCTCTGTAGTCAATGAGACTCCTTTGTAATGAGCAGTACGCTCTAGGCAATGTGCCTTCTTGCATGTGTAGGCCCCTCATTGTATCACATACTTTCTGCAGAAGTATCATCTGACTGTGGCTAGGCTTCCCACCATGTTTTTTCCCTTTATCGGGTTTTCCACGTACAAATCATGGTGTTATGTGGTATGGATGCATTGTGTTAATTATTTGTTTCATTATTAATTTTTATTGCTTACCAGTATCTATTTCTTCTATTCTGGTATTCAATGTTTATGTGCTCTGGTTAATGGTTATAATGTGGTATGATTAATATAATCTGTTGGCAACTGATTCACCCCCCCCTCTCAGTTGTCCACCGACCTTTTTTGTTTGCATCACTAGAGGTACATGTGGATTGATACCCTAAAAATTAAATTAAATTTTCTTGGTAGTAGAAAACCCTTTCTATAAATTGCCTCATTGAATTTGATCATTAATAGTGCTTTTAGATAAGTTGCGAGGTAGGTGAGAGTATCACAATTCAAGAATTAAGGATAGTCATGACTCTTGTCATTAGTTATATATTGAAGTTCAAGGAGGCATGATAGTAAAGACAAGTATGAAACTCCAACAAGACAAGGAGAAAGAGTGGGTTCAAAATAAAGGGATAATAGGATAGACAACTTTGATAGCCCAACAAGAGAAGGGGATGAAGGTGGGGGATTGGAATGAGTTATGCCTTAATGGATAAGTTCAACACTCTCGTAGGCATAAAGGAAAAGTGGAGTTGTATGAAAAGGCATGTCAGTATTGGTTGAAGTTTTTGGATTCCAACAGAATAATTTTAAAAAAATATATATTTCTTTTATCTTACATTGTCAAAAGCCTAGATTACTTTAATTGGCATGACTGCATTTAAGTTTTTTATATTCAATTGAATTGCGTGATTTACAAATTGAAAGAATGCATAATAAGAAATTGGAAGGTTTGAAAGTTTTTTAAATGACATAAATCTAAGAACTTTATAGATAAATGTTACAGACTAGAAAAATAAGAAGAAAAAAAACATATAGGCATCAAAGTTTGAAAGATTGTTTACACAATCTCACTGGAAACATATACATTTGATATGCTTCTCTTTAGGGACTAAGCTATGAATATGGTTGCCCTTGAGATAGACAAACTTCTAAGTTTCATTTTGCCAAGGAAAATACTACTTACAATGCGAGTCATTTTTCTTTGTACTTTATAATATTTCCTCTTGATTTCAACTTAAATGAACAATTATTACTTTGTCCATGTATTTATGTGGATTTATCACATCTACACGTGCTAGGTTCATGTTGATGTATGCATAAAAAATAGTTATGTATTTGAAGCAAACTGAACATTTGAACAAGTTTTAGTCTGCCAAATGTCCTTGAAGCTTATTTTATTTCACATGTCCTTAATCAAACTAATCCAAGAATAAAGCACAATTGGGGTCTAAAGTAGCCTTAGACTCTCTCTACAACCATCTTACAGTTTCAACAATCAATAGAATTATACCAAAACTCGGTTGACAATTCATAGAATTATACCTTGGTCAAAGCCTAAATGGATTTTTACTCATCTTACTCTCACAATCAATAGCCTTATAACAAAACTTATTAAAAGAAAAGTAATTACCATTGAACGATTAAGAGTACTTGGCTAGAGTAGAGTGTTTAGGAGTAGTTTTTTTAAAAGTTCTTCTAGTTGCAAACTTGTGTGAATTTATTCTTATTTCCTTCTATATTCTTAGATTTATCATGTGGCTTTCCATTTTCCTTCTCATCATTGTCTCCATCCATTTTTGTTTTAGTGCTTTCTTCCTTTTCAAAACCAAGACCACCATTATCTTTTAAAGGTTTTTGGAATCCAATTATCTCATCAAGCATATTAGTGCTCCTTTTAAATTGAAGATTATTGTCCATCTAATCTTTGGCCTTCTCTAGTTCTTTCCTTATGGAAATAATTTATTTTTTATACTTAGTGCATTCAACAAATTTGTTATGAAGTTTGAAATCCAGACAATCAACAATATTTTTTCCTTCTTCAATTTGAACCTTTAGGTTATCAATTTCATCTTTTGCCTTATTTATTTTGATTTCACATTCTTTTCTTCCTTCAATTTGCCCTTTTAGCTTGACAGTTGTCTTTTATACCTTATTGAATTTGATCTGTATTCTTTTTACTCTTTCCTTAAAACATCCATGTCTTCAAGAGAACATTAGAGTTCTTCAAGATCTACCTCACAATCATGTGGATTGACATCTAGCCCTCTGGCTTCATTGACTCAACATCTACTTCTGGAGGAATCATCTTTGCTTCAGTTCCCATGTGTTCAAGTGTTTGATCTACCTTTGTTGTTAGATTGTTATCAAGGAACCTTGCTTTGATAACAATTGTTAAACACACCTAGAGACTGAGAGGGGGGATGAATGGATCTATACTTAAACTTGAAGAGTTTCATCCATAGCTTAAACATCAAATCAAATTAACCAAAATAAAAGCATGCATCACAATATTCCAATCAAGGGTACCAACATTTTAAAATGGAAAATCTAATAAGGGAAAAACCACACTGAGATTTATCTCACAATATATGTAAACATATTATAATATTCTTTAATTGTTCACTGAGTAAAGAAGCTCACTGCTCTGAGATGGACTTGTTGAGTGAAATAAAAAGATCTATTGAGGATATTCAATATCTCAAATTAGGACACATAAATATTACAATGAAAACATGAGGTTCAACTGCTATAAAAGATGCATCTGTCATATGTAGATGTTGCAGTCCATTTTTGACACATTTACTCCATTTTACTAGCTTGACACCACTCATAAAATCAACTAACCTTCTATATATATCCTTTGCAACACCACAAAACATCAACTAAGTTAGCTATAAAGTGACCTTTGGATGAAACCTGTGATCCCATGCAAGTTAGTTCCAAACATAAATATCATGAAGTATAATGAGTTTTTCATCAACCCAAACCATAATTGGGCTCAAAAACATTACAACACATCCTCTAAAGAAAATTTAATAGGTCAAGATCAAATAATAAGTGAAGAAAACAATATTGCTGGCCCACCATTAGCAACTTCACCAAAACTATTAATTGGACACCTTTGTGCCATTAAGGAGAGACCAAAAATATTATACATAACAAGATATGAGAAATGTAATAAATGCACAATATCCCTACAACCTTCTTCTAAAGTATCTGATCATTCTGTGTTGGCATGAGTGGACAAACTCATTGAATTGATGAAATAGAGAATCTCATATTGATTGTGATACTTCAACACTTGAGATATTTTATTTTAGTTCATGATATCAATTGAAACTCACATGGATGAACCCTTATATCTCTCTAATGAAATCCCTCAATTCTGCATAACAATATCTACCATTTTAGAGGAATGTGGAGCATTCTAGTAACCTTCTAATACACTTATCTCTGTTTTAGTGCAATTCAAAGAACAATCAATTCAAACTCTTCTTTTAGAAGATCTTATAACATAAAAAATTGAAAATAACCTTCTTGGTGACTGAAAAATTTAACTCTAGAATTGCAAGGCCAAATATTGTACTATGGAGGAATGCAAGCCAAAATACAGAGACATTGTCATTAGGATATACACTACTTACTATAATTCCCCTCCAGTTGCTCTTTTGTATTTCTTCTCCTTGATATGGATTAGGATATGAGTTGGTGATTGTTCCTTTTGTTCTTGGGTGTTACCCTTTTGTGGTGCTTTTCTTTTATTTTGGATGTTGTATTTGATTTCAGTGTGAGGCCTTGAGTGCCTAGCTTATGCTATGATAGGGTATATGTTCTATGTTTGTGTTGGACCAATTATGTTCTAAATTGCTTCATGATGATGATGATTATACTTATACATTGGGATGTGTGCTTTCTTCTTGTGTCTAGTTGAGAGGACCATGGTGTTAAATTGTTTTCTGCATATTTGTTGAGCACTAGATTCATTGGGAGTTGTTGCCATATTTATGATGTTTTATATTAATGCTAATTCAATTAATAACTAGAATGTGACAAATGATGTTAATCTGGTTGGTTGATTTAAAAGTAATAAATCATATTTTATGTTATTTCATTTCTTTTAAGAGATAAAATGCTTAACAATATATTCAGTTCAATGATGCTATATTTATTTAATGAGATATTATTTTACTAACAATTTTATTATGTGACTCCGAGATCAAGGAATGTTAATGTTGCTTTCAATAATATTATATGTATACGTATGTGCATAGGTTTGCATGTTTTGGTTGGTGCAGGTACAAAACATTGACTCCACTTGACTTCACAGGTCTAAGTGTGCTCAAATCACCAACAATGGTTATAGGAGATATCACACTAGCTATTAATGTTTCCCAGCCATAGCCATCATTCCTAATTTGGATTATTTTCCTTAATTTTATTTATTTATATCTCTGATTACCAATTTGGCAATGTCCAGTTACCCCAATGCATATTTTTTAATGACTAGTAAAGACTATTTGTGCATAGTTGATCATATGTGAATTGCCAATGTTATAGTGCATATATTACTGATATTTAAATAATATAGTGGTAATTTAATATTTAATTTTGAAATGTAGCTTATATTTATTCGATTTAATGTGGGTTAAATTATTTTACCTTTGGCGGTATTTTGGGAGTAATTGGATTTATTTGTCCAATTTGATTTTTATTATTTCTATATTTTTGCTCCAAAAATGGGTTTATATTGTATTTTTGAAGTTCATTTTTGGGGGACACTTTTATTTTCAAATTTGGAGCTCTCAAAAAACCCTACAAAAGCAATATTGATTTTTTTATTGGGAGGGAAATTATGGGATAAATTTTTGGGGGTAGGAGCTCGATGGATTTGTGTGGGTGAACACTTGTTGCTACCTGATTTTCATGAGCACTTTTGAACTCTTTAGGTCCATGTATGATTTTTGAAATTCTTCTATTTGAAGGTGAGTCTTATTGATTTATCCATTGATTCTTTATGAGCTCGATTCTTGTTGCTTATGGTTAGCAAATGGATTTAGAACTTTCCTCCAATTTAAATTTAAATTTTAGTAAAGAATTGAATTTGTTATGTTTTAAATTTTGAAATCATGGTGTTACAAAGGATATGTTTCTCACTTTCTATTGGATGCCTAGATTTTAGATTTTATTGCATGAATGAGTTGTTGTTCACCTATGGACCAATGGGTTTTCCTAGAATTTTGACTGGGTATGTTTGAAAATTTAAGCTTTTTGGAGGTCCATGAAATGGTGGATGACCTCCATGACTGGTTTTTGGCCAAGTTGCCCTTTTGATAAAATTATGAAATTGGTATTTTCAATGCGAAATTATTATGTGGAATGATAGTATTATATATTATATAATTTATTCTAGTTTTGATTGTGTGCTCTTTTTTTACATAACATTTAATAGTATTATATATGCAAATTTAATTGTTGGATCGATTCAAATCCATTCTCTTGGCATTTAGGGCCAACTAAGTATGTGTTCAATGTATGTGAGTATGTCAATGCATTTGGTGTTTATTGATGGATTTTGGAATTGTTGGGCTTAGTTGTGATATTGTATGGTCTTGCATATTGGCATCTTGCTTGAGTTTCATGTTTGATTTACTTGAGCCTAGGGTGGGTAATAGAACCAATGATGGAAGTGGTGTCCAATGGGGCCTGGGTACAAAGGGATCGCTAGGATAACCCATTGAACATTTTGTAATCAAGTGAAAACTAATGATAAATTAATAAAATGAACCAAGATAAAGTGGATGCCCCTCTCATGGCCTTGAGTGCTCGTATAGACTACGAATGAGTTAGGAAGGCCTAGTAATTTATGGGGTATTGATTTGGCATGATTGAGTCACCTCGTCCATATGAGAGGACTACTTGATTACGCATGAGCTATCTCTTTGACCTACATGATAACACTCCTCGCTCTTGTTTCCTATGTATCTAGTGTTAATGTGAGGATCCGGTTAGTACTAAGAGGGGGGATGAATAGGTATTAACAATACATTGATAACTTTTACTAAACTGAAAATATTTCACAAATATTATTCATAACCACTACTAGTATCAAATCAAACAGTCTCCAAAATAGATCTACAAAAGCATTATGGGTATCTTCTCAAATGTTCATTAACATGCAAATATAATAAAGACATCAAATCATCACAAAACAAATCATCCACCATATGAACACTAAGATTTTTCATGTGGAAACCCAAATGGGAAAAACCACAGTGGAAATTGGTACCCACAAAATATGCACTCTTTCAGAATGTGCCCTATTAGGAGCCTAGCCTGGTTAGGAACTTTAAAACAATGTTTGGTTAAGAACAAACCCTATTAGGAGTCACCCGGTCAAGGGATTTACACATTAGCCCTATTAGGAGATTTACCCTCTTAGGAGTAACCTTGCAAAAAGATTTAAACCCAAGTTAATGAGCCACCCGGTGAAGGGATTTACAAGATCGGGCCTGTTAGGACCTACCCAGTTAAGGGATTTCAATATTGTTGCAACTGTTAGGCAATACCAAATAAATGATTTGGTTTTTAGCACTTTCTTCTTGCTTGTAAAAATCCTATTTAGCTCCAATTTGCTTCACTCTTGCAAACACCTCAAAATGGATCAACACACTCTTCTTCTCTGATCACTGACACAGTAAATCATCACAAACTAGACCTAAATAGACTTTTCAACTAGGGCGGTTACATAACCCTAACCTACAATGAATTTACATCATAGATCTTAGAAAATCATTACAAATAATTACAGATCACCAATATAGATCATTACAACAAATTATAAGACAATTACAGTCGTTGAATGATCATAACACATCACCACACATCGATATGATAAGCTATCAAACCCTTAATACATTCTGCTAAGGACTTCATTGTTTCCCAAGAAATCTAATCCTTATACACACAAAAACAATATCTTATCACTTCACACAGTTTCTAACACATCATCACAAAGTCAAGAACATGATAGAATCCACCGTCAAACCATGAATCATCATCAGTTAAAGGATATTGTTACCGGTTCTTAAACCCTACAAACAATATACAACACTCAATTACAAACATGACTTTTGGTTCTCCAAACTTGATGTGGTTGTTGTCGTAGACTCATTACAATGTCATAAGCATACATTCCAAACCGCAACACCTAACTCAACATGAATCTTTTCCACAACATTTTCTTCTCAGTTCATGCTTACTGATTAACTGCTACTTAGCAGTTTTGCTATCCAACTCAATCCATTCTATTATTGGTAGACTTATATGACTTAGATGACAAAGTAAACATAATCAAATATGGTTTCCATCAATGAAAACACAAATAATTGATCATCAAGTCAACAATCTTCTCATCAAATATATCATTACCTGCAACAATCCTTTACTGGTACATCATCTCATCATCAGTTATGCCAATATGCCAACATTTTCCCCCTTTGGCATTGATTGAAACACAACAAGAATTGTCAATTGATATCATGCCAAGCTGCACTGAATTGTTCTTCAATTGATCTTCTACTCCTTTGCATTGTTCAACTCCCTGTCACATTTCTTCTCCCAGTTTTTATTCTTCTCCCCCTGTCTGTTACATTTATTCTCATCTTCTGTCTTTATGTTTGTTTTATTTTTTCCATCATCTCGGTTTGCCTCATCTTAGCTGCTCCCCCTTAGGAGTAGGCCACTTCTCGTCAATCCACAGTGAAGGATATTCAATAAGTCCATTGGATTGATGCATCACCAACATCTTAGTTGATCTTGTGTGGGGGTATAACCCCTAGCTTACCTCTGAGATACTCAAAGGTTTCCTTATGCAATGGTTTGGTAAATATATCTACCAACTGCTCCTTACTTGACACATGCTCCAATCTCACTTTCTTTTCCTGTACTCTTTCTCTCAAAAAGTGATACTTCAATTCAATATGTTTTGTCCTTGCATGCAACATAGGGTTCTTTGATATATTTATAGCACTTGTGTTATCACAATATATTATACCGGTTTAGTCATATCCATCTTGAATCCTTCCAAGACATGTCTCATCCAAATTGTTTGTGTACAATTCATGGATGCAACCACATACTCTACTTCTGTTGTAGAATGAGAAATATAAGTTTGTTTCTTACTGGTCCAAGATACCAATCTTACACCTAGAAAGAAAGCTCCATCGGTTGTGATTTTACAGTCATCCACATTTCCTGCCCAATCTGCATCTGTGAATACTTTCAAAGAAAAATTCCCTCTGTATGGATACCGCAATCAATAATCAATAGTTCCTCTAAGATATCTAAATATTCAATTTACTGTTGTCATATGTGTCTCCTTAGGGCTCTTCTGAAATCTTGCAACTAATCCAATTGCATGGGAAATATCTGGTCTAAGATGAATAACATAGTGAAGTTTCCCAATCATAAGTCTGTATCCTTCTCATCCATTGAGGTTGAATCATCTTCCTTTGACAATTTGCAACCGATAACCATAGGAGTTCCAACCGATTTACAATCTTTCATTCCAAAAGTCTTCAACACTTGCTTCACATACTTAGACCGACTGATAAAATTCAACTTTCTAGCTGTTGGACCTGCAATGCAATGAATTTTTTTTATCTCACCTATCAGAGACATCTCAAACTCTTTCTTCATCTAATCTGCAAAAGTCATACACATATCATCATCTCCTCCAAATATGATGTCATCAACAAATACTTCTGCAATCAATAACTTGTCTCCATCAATCTTCAAATAAATATTGTTGTCCTCATTGATTATCTGCAATCCAATCTTTATCACATGTGCATGAAGTCTTTCAAACCATGCCCTTGGTGCTTGCTTTAATCCATACAATGCTTTATGCAATTTGCATACCATATCCTTATCTTTTGTCAATGCAAACCCATTCAGTTTTTCAATATACACTTCTTCAAGAATGTCATTCAGAAATGCTGACTTTACATCCATTTGATCTTTAAAACCTTTAAAAGATGCATATGCAAGTACTATTCTTACACCTTTAATCTTCACCTTCTTCTTATGCATACCCTTTGCAAACTAGTCTTGCCTTATTTCTAACAACTTCTCCATCTTTATTCAACTTGTTTCTAAATACCCACTTTGTACCAATCACATTTTTATTATCAGGTCTAGGAACAAGTGACCAGGTGTTGTTTTTCTCAATCTAATCAAGCTCATCATTCATTGCATTTACCCATTCATCATCCTTTAGAGCCTCTCTCACTGTTTTCAGTTCAACTGTGGAAATCAGACAAGAGCTTTCTCTTATTTTTCTTCTAGTCTGTAATCCAACAGTTTTTCACCTATTATCTGGTCTTTAGAATGATTTAACCTTATATACCTAGGTATAAATAGTTCCAGTCTTGTAGCCTCTTCATCCTCTTCATCTTCATTTTCTACCGGTTCATCATCCACTAGCTGCACAACATCTTCTGCACTGTTCTGCTCAACATCTTTCTGCACTTTCGATTCAATAATCACAAGTTTTTGTTCACCATCTGCTAGATCAAATTTGCTAGAATCAATAGGTTTATCAGAGAACTCATCAACTTTTACACTCAAACTCTCCACAATCTTCTTTGTCCTTTTGTTGTAATACTTGAAAGCTTTTATTTAGTAGAATAGCCAATAAATGTTCCTTCGTCACTCTTAGCATCAAATTTACCAGTATAATCATCTCTTTTTATAAATCATCTACTGCCAAAAACTTTGAAATAACTGACATTAAGAGTCTCACTATACCATAACTCATAATTATGAGTCTTCTCACTACCTTTATTCACAAGTACCTGGTTCAATGTGTAAACTGCAATATTGACTGCTTCTCACCAAAATATCTTAGGTACATCTCCCTGTATCAGCATAGTCCTTGCAACTTAAACAATGGTTTTGTTTTTCCTTTCTGCAATTCCATTTTGTTGTGGAGTCCTAGGTGTAGACATTTGCCTCTTTATTCCATGATCATCATAATATCTAAAAAACTCATCAGATGTAAATTCTCCACCTCGGTAAGATCTCAGGCACTTAAGATTCTTATCGGTTTCATATTTCTACTAAGGCTTTGAATACCTTGAACTTGCTGAAAGCTTCCGACTTTTCCTTCAGAAAAGTAACCCACATCATTCTACAAAAATCATCAGTAAATAACATGAAATATTTATCACCATAAAAACTTCTAGTCCTTATAGGACCACATAAGTCAGTGTGCACCAAATCTAGAATATGCTCAAAAGAAAAATATTTACTCTTAAAAGAAGATGTAGCCATCTTACCCAACTGACATTCTTTACACATCACATTGTCTGGTTTAACAAGTTGTGGCATACCTCTCACCATACTAGACTTTCTGAATTTAACCACATTATCAAAGTTCACATGACAAAACCTTCTATGCCATAACCAACTATCTTCAACCTTAGCAACCAAACAACCATTTACATTAGCATTCAGATGGAATAAGCCACCTTTAGTTTGTTTACTGGTAGCAATTAATTATCCTTTGCATCCTAAGATCCCACACACTCCACTCTTAAACTCAAGATGATAACCTTTGTCATTCAACTGAACAACACTCAACAAGTTATGTTTCAAACCTTCAACCAAATATACATCATCAACATTGCTTGTACCATTCAAATAAATAGAGCCTTTACCTTTTACCATATAAGGTGAATTGTTTCCAAATCTTACAACACTACCATCAAATTCTTTAAGAGAAATAAACTTGATCTTATCACCGGTCATGTGGTGTGAGAAACCATTGTCAATAATCCATTCATCACAATTGTCAATGTGAGATACTAAAGCCTTCTTATGAGGTAGATCTTCCTTAACAACAACAAAAATAATCTCCTCATTGTCTTCATCCTTAGATTCTTTATCAGTGACACCTTCATCAACTGCAACATAAAACTATTTCTTTCCTTTTCCCTTATATTTTCTAAACTTTTCCTTTTGATCACTATTAGGGCAGCTTGCAGCTATATGTCCTATCTTGTTGTAAGAGAAACACTTAAAAGATAGCTTGCCTTTGTACTTACCAGTGCCTCTAGGAAGTCTCTTTGCTAATAGAGCTTCAAACTCCATCAGATTGTCTTCATCATTCACATCAGCTTTATTACCGACAAGATGACTTGACCTGCATTCATGACTATGACAAACATCTTTCCCTTTTCTCATCGGTGCACTAGATACAAATGCTTTAAAAGTAGATTTTGTCTTAGGTACATTGTTATCAAAACTATTCAACTCAAAAGCAACGAGTTTACCAATCAAAGAATCAACAGTTACCTTATCATTACTTACTGACCTCAACTCTTGAATAACAAACACTCTAATAGAATAGGCAAACAATAGGGTTCTATGCATCTTACTCACCACACTGTCTTCATCTATAGTAGCACCATCACTTTTGATTCCACCATCAAATTCTTTAATCCTTTGTCCATATTGAGTGATATTTTCACCTTCCATCATTTTCATATCATCAAACTTTCCTCAAAGATTCTCCTCTTTAGCCTTTTTAGCATGCTTATCACCATCATAGATTAATTATAACTTCTCCCAAACTTCAAAGGTAGTTTCTAAACCATGGACATCAATATATTCAGTATCAAAAAGTTTACTTACAATGAATTCCAATGTTTCAATGTTTTCCTGCTGCTCCTTAAGCTTATCTGCAGGCAGAGGACCCTCCTTCTTCATCATCTTCCTCATCTTCCTCAAATCTTTTCATCAAACGGTTAAGCTTCTACGTAAAGAGGCCAATTGTTAATGTAAGGATTTGGATATTACTGAGAGGGGGGGGGGGCAGGTGAATCAATATTAACAATACATTGAGAACTTTTACCAAATTGAAAATATTTCACAAATATTGTTCATAACCAATACTGGTATCAAATCAAATAGTCTCCAAAACAAATCAAGAAAAGAATTATTGGTAGCTACTCAAATGTTCATAAGCATGCAAATATAATAAAGCCATGAAATCATCACAAAAGCAAATCATCCACTATATGAACACTGAGATCTTTCATGTGGAAAACAAAAGGGGAAAAAAAATGGTTGGAATTGGTACCAACAAAATATGCACTCTTTCAGAATGTGCCTTGTTAGGAGCCTAGCTTGGTTAGGAGATTTACAACAATTCCGGGTTAAGAGAAGACCCTATTAGGAGTCACCCGGTCAAGGGATTTACACCTTAACCCTATTAGGAGCTTTACCCTATTAGGATCAACCTTGCTAAAGGATTTAAACCCAATTTAATGAGCCAAAAGGTGAAGGGATTTACAAGATCAGGTCTGTTAGGATCTACCCGATTAAGGGATTTCAATACTGTTGTAATTGTTAGGGAACAACAGATAAATGATCTAGTTTTTAGCACTTTCTTCTTGATTGTACAGATCCTATTCAACTCCAATCTGCTTCACTCTTGCAAACACCTCAAGCTGGTTTGGCACACTCTTCTTCTCTAATCATCGACAGAGTAAATCATCACAAAATAGACCTAAATACACTTCTCAACTAGGTTGGTTACATAACCCTAACTTACAATGAATTTTATAATGAATTTACATCATAGATCTTAGCAGATCATTACAAATCATTGTAGATCATCAATATAGATCATTATAAAAATTATAACACAATTACAATCATTGAATGATCATAACACATCACCACACATCAATCTGCTAAGCTATCAAACCTTTAGTACATTCTACTAAGCACTCCATTGTTTCCCAAGAAATTCAATCCTTATGTGCCAAAACAACATCTTATCACTTCACACAGTTTTTGACACATCATCACAAAGTCAAGAACATAATAGAATCCACCGCCAAACCATGAATCATCACCGGTCAAAAGATTTTGTTACCGGTTCTTAAACCCTACATAGAATAGACAACAATAAAAAACAAATATGACTTTTGGTTCTTCAATCTTGATACGGTTTCTGTCATAGAGTCATTACAATGTCATATGTATACATTCCAAACTGAAACACCTAACTCAACATGGATCTTTACCACAACATTTCCTTCTTTGTTCATGCTTACCAGTTAACTGCTACTTAGCAGTTTTTCTATCCAACTCAATCCATTCTATTACCGTTAGACTCAGATAACTTAGATGACTTAGATGACAAAGTAAACATAATCAAACATAGAATAGACAACAATAAAAAACAAATATGACTTTTGGTTCTTCAATCTTGATACGGTTTCTGTCATAGAGTCATTACAATGTCATAAGTATACATTCCAAACTGAAACACCTAACTCAACATGGATCTTTACCACAACATTTCCTTCTTTGTTCATGCTTACCAATTAACTGCTACTTAGCAGTTTTTCTATCCAACTCAATCCATTCTATTACCGTTAGACTTAGATAACTTAGATGACTTAGATCACAAATAACTGATCATCAAGTCAGTATATTTTCATCAAATATATCATTACTTGCAACAATCCTTTACTGGTACATCATCTCATCATCAATTATGTCAATATGCCAACATCTAGCCCTATAGTTATGAGTAGCAATTGGAAGATGATTTTCCTTCCATGTGATTGTTCTTATTGATGGATTATAGGTGTATCCATATTTGATGGCCTGTTGGCCTTGTGATTTCTTTGATGATTGGATTTGAATATTGGTTTATACTTGATGGTATTGGTGTTGATGCTCCTTGTGGAGTTCTTTTATACTTGGTTCTCATACAATTTGCATTGAGCATTATACCTCTCTCTCTTTCATTGATTGATGTGGAATTATGTTCTTGGTTGATTATAAGTTCATGTTAAGTATTAATCCATGTTTTCTCTTGTGTGAGCCTATTTTCCTCCCTTGCTTGAGAGTATGACTATTTGGCCCATGTCACTATCACCACAAGAATGGTGGGGTTGGAACCTAAGGGCTCCACATGGTCGGGTGGTGTTTCCAACCATTGTTGGAACCGAAAGACTTGGATCATGTGAGATTGAAGAGTTCCTTCTCCATCCTCAAAACTTGTTCTTCTCTTTCTCTTATTTCTTTTTTTTGTAAGATATGTAGTTTGGATGTAAGAATTTTAGTCATGAATGATTTGTATATTGGAAATCTCCAAGAGGAGATGTATGTAATTGTAATATATAGTAATGAATGGATGTACCTTTAGTGGTTTGGTGTTAGAACCAACCACCCAAAATAATCTTGCATGCTTTTCATTTTATGTTATTGTATGATTTTATCATAGGAAAACTTGGTTTGGTGCTTACAAAGAATATATACATGTTTCTTTTGTATTGAAGATTGAATTGGTTATCTCCTATTATGTTCATGGGATGTTGGGAAAGCCCTTATAGGATTGAGCTCTTAAAAGCCAATCAGGGCTTCATTGGAATCATATGTGCATGTTTCTTGTTGTCCAATTCTGAGCTTGAGTTATGTTGGACACCTAAGTGTCCCTTTTAGCCAATTGATAGTGAATTGGGTTGAGTGGTAATGACTTGTGCGTCGATGTATCCCTAGTAGTGAGTAGAGGTGTGGTTTGATCTTAGGATCTGATTTGTGAATTTGTGGCCAATCCACCTATCCTTGTGGGAAAAATTATTGGTTTGATGTATGTGGCTACCCTTCAGTGCATGAATTCATTGACATATTTTCTATTTGATTTAAATCTCTGCCCCTCTGGTCCGAGATAAAATGGCCATTGGATTGAGCCATCTACAATTTGGCGTCTCTGTTTGTAGATCAACATCTCTACCTTTTTGGTTTGGTGTTCGTGCATGCAAAACACCATCTGCATTCTTTGATGTCTCTATCTACCCATTGATGTATTTTCCTAACTTGGTTTTGTGCTTGGTTGGTTGACTTGTTTGGATGTGGAATGGCATGTCATTGATCTTGTAAAGGGGAAAATTTTAATTTGGCAATTTTCAACATAGAAGGAGAAATCACCAAATCAATTTTTGCTTTGATGGGGAGATGACCTTTACCTTCTAAAGAGGGGATGAATCCACTAGATTCAATCACAAATCAAATAAGGACTAAAAAATAAATGGACCGATCAATTATGATGTATTTTTCTCTCTTTTGTAAGTTGAAATGATGATTTAGGGTAAAGTGTTGAAAATAAAGACAAAACTGAGAAAATACTGAGCTATAGATGTGGGATTCAATTGTGCACCCGGATCTGAGAAATATGAGTTGATTCAGATCTGCCCTACAAAAACTACTCGAAATATCAGGGACCATGGCACTGCTTCTTGGTCCTTTGAATTTTTTGTGCGTTGAAAAGGGTTGTTCCGTGTCTGCAAATAAAGCTTAATTTTGGAAGAACAACTGTGCACCTGTTTCCTACACACAAAAATTAAAGGGAAATAGTTTGACACTTTACCTACACACTATCAAGAAAGGTCATCCATTTTAATTGAACCAATAGAGGCAGTTAACATTGGGACAACAGATCAACCAAAGATTCATCATCCAGCGACTTCTCTATCTGAGCAAGAAATGCAACAATACATAGAATTCTTCAAATGATGGCAAATCAATTTTTCCTCATCCTATGTAGACATGCTAGGGTTGAATCCAATGCTTATTATGCATCACCTAAATGTCAGTCTAGGAGCCAAACCAATTAAACATTAGTTACGAAAGATGCATCCTCATATTGCTCTTCTGGTCAAGGCCAAACTAAAGAAATTACTGGATGTCAGATTCATCAGACCTGTCACGTATCCTCAATGGGTATCAAACATTGTTCCTATATCCAAACCAGACAAAAGTATCAGAGTATGCATAGACTTCAGAGATCTTAATAATGCATGTCCAAAGGATGATTTTCCTTTGCCTAACATTGACATCATTGTAGACTTAACTGCTGGACACTCCATGTTTTCTCTAATGGATGGATTCTCTGGATACAATCAAATTAAAATAGCACCCAAAGATCAAGAAAAGATAGCTTTCACATTTCCATGGGGTACTTTCTACTGGAACATCATGCCTTTTGGATTAAAGAACGCAGGTGCTACATATCAAAGATCTGACAACTATATTTCATGACATGATGCATACATTCATGGAAGACTATGTGGATGATATATTGGGAAAATCCTACAATAGAGAATAACATATAGGGATACTGGAACAGATCTTTGACTGGTTACAACAATACAAGCTACGACTAAACCCTAAGAAATGTGCCTTTGGTGTCACTTCTGAAAAGCTATTGGGATACATTGTTTCAGCTAGAGGTATCAAAGTAGATCTAGCTAAGGTAAAAGAAATCATGGAAATGGCCTCTCCCAAGAATATTAGTCAACTCAGATCACTCCAAGGAAGACTCCAGTGAATTAGAAGATTTGTTGCCCAACTAGCCGATAAATGCCAACCATTTACTCATCTCCTGCATAAAAAGTTAATTTCAGATGGGACCATCAATGTGAGGACGCATTCAACAAGATCAAGGCCTATCTCATACAACCACCTATCCTAATGTCACCAATTCTAGGAAAGCCATTGTTACTTTATGTATCAACCACCAAAACATCATTAGGAGTTCTTCTTGCACAACAGGACAATGAAGGAAAATAACGAGCCATCTACTACATCAACAAAACACTAGTAGGATACAAGATCAACTATTCACCAATAGAAAAAGTATGCTTGGCAGTAGTTTTTGCTTCTCAAAAATTACGACACTATCTCCTATCTCATTCCATCAAGTTGATAGCTAAAATCAATCCATTGAAGTATTTTCTTAGCAAGGCAACATTAACAGGACGACTAGCAAAATGGATCATGATTCTAAGTGAGTTTGATATTGAGTATGTTGACAGAAAATCTATAAAAGGGCAAGTCATTGCAGACCAACTAGAAGAGGCACCGCTTCAAGATGATCCTCCTTTACTCATTGAATTTCCAGATGCTGATATCCTAACGGTCAGCACAAAAACATGGCAATTATACTTTGATGGTTCATATACACAACATGGATTAGGAGTAGGTATTCTATTCATCACACCACAAGGTCATACAATTCCAAAAGCATACAAATTAAGTTTTCCATGCACCAATAATACATCAGAATATGAAGCTTTGGTTACAGGGATCAAAATGGCTACAGAATGGAACATTACACAACTTCAAGTCTTTGGAGACTCTCAACTTGTCATCAATCAAATTAATAATGATTACCAAACAAATGATGAAAATTTAATGCCTTATAAGAAGATGGTTGATGATGTCAAGAAATATTTTATAGAAATAACTTTTCAGCAAATTCCAAGGAATGACAACAAAGCAGTAGATGCCATGGCTACACTTGCTTCTCTCCTTGAGACACAGGAAAATCAAGAGCACTACGAATTCCTGGTGGAAGAGTTGTTTTACCCTGCTTATAATTGTCTTGATTCCCAAACTATCTGTCACCTTGTTGGGCATGATTCCTCCCGCTATGGCCAAATTTACACATACCTGAAAGATAACACCCTACCTCTCGATTTATCAAAGAACCAAAAGAGAAAGTTTATTCGTCAATCCTCCCATTATACTCTTGTCGCAAATATCTTGTTTAAACGAGGTCTAGACGGTACTCTTTTAAGATGTCTCAAACAACAAGAATCTGAGAAGGCCTTACATGAAGTCCATAATGGTATTTGTGGCACTCATTCAAGTGGTCTTACCCTTTCAAAAAAACTCATATGCTTGGGCTATTATTTGGCCAACTATGGAATGGGATTCTTTTCAGATAGCTAGAAGATGCAAACAATGTTAGATCCATGGGAATTTGACTCATGCACCAACACAAGAACTTCATGCTTTAGCAACATCTTGGCCTTTCTGCCAATGGGGT
This sequence comes from Cryptomeria japonica, assembly GCF_030272615.1. Lineage (NCBI taxonomy): Eukaryota > Viridiplantae > Streptophyta > Pinopsida > Cupressales > Cupressaceae > Cryptomeria > Cryptomeria japonica. The sequence goes on along the minus strand of NC_081409.1, from coordinate 867,428,555 downwards.
CTTGATCTAGTAGGAAAGATAAATCCTTCTTCATCCAATGGTCACAAATTCATCCTTGCAGCTACATAGTATTTCACAAAATGGATTGAGGCAATACCTCTCATCAATATCACAGGAAAATAAATTGTTGCATTTATCTTGAGCTACATCATATTTCGTTATGAATTACCCATGACCATTATCACTGATAATGAGCGACCATTCAAGAATCAAGATGTACAAGAGCTATGTGAAAAATTCAAGGTCCAACATAGATTCTCCACACCCTACTATCCACAAGGAAATGGGCAAGCAGAAGCATCAAACAAAACTATTCTGAAGATCCTCCAAAAGATAGTGAATGATGTTGGCAAAGATTGGCATGTTCAATTGAACCCTGCTCTATGGGCCTATCTTACTAGTATCTGCACACCAATAGGTGCCACACCTTTCTCTCTTATTTATGGATCAGAAGCAATATTGCCAATTGAAGTAGAGATACCTTCTCTATGAGTATCATTGAAAGGCCTTATCCCAGATGAAGAACAAGAAGTATCTAGACTACAAGAGTTAGAATTGATTCATGAACGAAGACACAATGCCTTTGATCATTTAAAGGTATATCAACAAAGAATGTGCTGCAAGTACAATCACAAGGTCAAACCAAGAGCATTTCAAGTTGGAGAGCTAGTACTCAAAGAAAATCCACGCAACGAAGCAGATTGAGAAAAGAAAGGGAAGTTTGAACCAAACTGGTTAGGACCATTTGTGGTCACAACAATATTTGAGTCAGGAGCATATCAGCTATCAACATAGGATGGGGATCAGCTTGAGGAATCAATCAATAACATGCACTTGAAGAAGTTTTATGTCTGAAAAATCCAAAAAACCCAAGAACAGTGAAAAATCAACAAAATCCAAAAATAGTGAAAAATCAACAAAATCCAAAAATAGTGAAAAATCAGAAAGATCTAGAAAAAAAACCAAAAACAAAAAAAAAATCAAATATGAGAAAAAGTGCAACAAAAACAGATGGTGAAAACCTGGCAAATAGGCACTATCTGTCAACTAGCTCTTCCATCTATTAGTCCATGCATCTTTCCGCTTGCATTCATCTTCCACCAGCGCTGTTCATATCCATCATGAAGCCTTTGTGCAAAACATAGACATTGCAGCTAATCTCTCACCATGGTTTGGATCATTGGGTATATCATGATGACTTTGTTTCTAGGCTTGGGGAAAAATCCTACACCTAGATGGGGGCAAAATTTACGATCATTTTGAGCTTAACCAAACATGTAAAATAATAGATAGACAACACTTGTCAAGAGAAAACATTGAGACACATCCAATGATGAAAATGAAATCACATTGTTAACCATCAAGCTATCACATGCCAGTCTAAGCACATCGCACATTTTTCAATGAATGTTATCTTTTGGATAATAATTTTCAACACTTTGGTTCAACTTTACTATCTTGATTTTCGCTATCATGATTTCTGAGTGACTCTAGGATGTCTTTGACTAGAGGAACAAGGAGGAAACATGATATTTTTCTTGTCTATTGTCTATAAATTAATCATTAGTAGGTGCAAATTTGTCTCAGGACATGATCATCAGAGTATCATCGAAGACATTTCTGATTTGCATATACCAATGGTTAATACTACCTGATTTACGCAAACAACACTTAGGTCATCTTGGTTTAATTATACCTCGATGCTTGTGCTAACGTGCAATATCAAAATCCAGGAAAGAAGTACTTAGGTCATCATGGTTTAATTATACCATCAATGTTTGCACTCACTTTCTACATTTCCAAAGCTCAATGATGACAAAAAAGAAAAAGCAATAATCTAGTGACTGGTCTGGTTGTAGCTTTGCATTTGCATTTAGCTTGCATTTCATTCTTGCATAGTATCCCGCAAGCTCATCTTATCCAAGGGTCAATCTATCGTAGGAATCATCAAAATATCATCATAAGTATATACACAATCAGACCGATGAATCATCTCTCTCCCGATATTGTCAACCCAACGCAAATCTTATGTTACCCCCTCAACAGAACCAATATCAACATATCTAATTGTCCAGCAACCTGATATCAACAAACTATCAGTTCTTTATCCAATCAACCTTATCCATTCTATCAATTGATCACATCTGATCTATTCTATCATGTCTTATACAGGATGTATCTTTCCTAGAACTAGACATTCTAATTAAGTCTTATACATGATATATCTTTCCTAAAACCAGATGCTTTTGATCATCTTTGTCTTATACAGGAGGTGTCATTCCTAAAACCAGACTAAGTCTAGATCTTATCAATCTAATCAATCTTATCTTGTCAATCAAGATTTATCAATCTTATCTTGTCAATCAAGATTTATCAATCTTATCAAATTGAGAACCACATCATCGTGATCAAAGAACTTGCACTTTCATCAATCAATTTGTAGAATCAAATCTTTTCTAATCAGGACATCAATTTCACAATCATCCAATCACTCCAACAAATCAATTATCTCAATTGATCTCCCGAGGGGGCATAATCGTACTGCAGTTTATCAATCAAAGTCAGGGGAATTCTATCAAACCAATATCATCATCATAAGGAAATTATTCTTTGAATCAACGTGTCATCACACCTCGCTTCAAAGAGGGGCAAAATGTATACACCTAAAAATGGTCTGAAGATAATTAATTGAATAAGCAATTATTTAATTAATCCTCCTTTCCAATTTAATTGAATTCATTAGCAATTTGTTTAAATTCCCCCACTCATCTACTTATTAATAAATCTAAGGATTTATTTAATAGGTTCATTTCAATAGTCCCCTTTGATTAATTAATTCTCCCCCATCAAATTCATTTCTTCTAATCCCATAATTAATTAAAACAAATCAATTATGACTTGTTGAAATTAATTAGCCTTTTCCTATTATTTGAGTTTTTAAATTCAAATTCCCCACAAACCACCTAACCTAACCATTCCTAAACCTAACCTCTCCTAAACCTAACCACTCCTAAACCTAACCCATTTCACCTAATTTTGAACCACATGTCCCCTTTCCTTAGACACTTTCCCTCTCATGAGAAAAGCTTCTTGACACTTGTCACCAAGTGTTCCCTTTCCACCAACCTCTTCTCCAACCTCCTCCAATTTAACCATTGATATCTTCAGACTCAATCTTGATTGTTGATTCCTGCCACCTCACCCCTAGCCTGGGAAATCCTATAAATATCTCCCATGTTGGAGCACAAATAATCCCATCTCATTTGCATTTTAGGCATTGTTACTATAGGCATAATAGCTCTTAGATCATTGTTATTATAGGCAATTGAATTTTAGATCTAGCTTATTTTCTATAATAATCTTTGAATCATGTAGCTTAATATCTTTTTGCTAGCTTAATTGCTTCTTTATCATCTTATATCCTCCATCTAGGTGTAGTCAAGTCACTAGAATTTGCTTACCTCGATCTAAGAGAAAATCCACACTCACATTTATTAGGAGGCGATAGATCGCTAAGTCGTGGTTTTATCTTCCTTGCTTTAAATTTGCTAACCATGCTTGTAATGATCTATTGAGTGTTTTGTGTTGCAGCTATAGGTATCACACTTCACAGGCATGACAATGACTGTAATTGAAATGATTGTACCTCCTTGTGAAGTTTTGCTTGCCTCCACATGGAATCAGGGTTTCATGAGTTAGGATGCAGATATCCACTTCAATGCTTGATCCTTGACTTTATTGTTGCTCTAAGGATTGAAGGAAGACTGAAGATGCTTGATTTCTCTCGAATGCTTGATTGCTTGAGTGCTTGATGGATGCTTGATCTCTTGTGTTTTCATGTGATTGATAGATTGCACGTGTGTATGCTCAAATGAGAAGAGAATTTCTCTTTATAAACCTTCTTGATGGATTAATTGACTAATTTTCTAACATAGGTCGACACAAAGAAAGAAATCCCGCTCAAATTTGAGATGGGAGAGAGGGTTCAAATTAGGTCCATTTAGGGAGGACCATGGCACCATGCCCCGGTCCTACCATATTTTGGGGTAGGTTCAAGGTGTAGGTTGAGTGCAAGTTTGAAAATTTTGGCATTTTTAATGTGCAAGAGCATAATCAGGTCTTCAATTAGGCCAAGGGTTGCAAAAACTAAGGCAAAGACCCAAATGCAGTCAAAAATTGAAAGGGGTGCAATTTTAGGACACTACAGATCTTAAGGTTTTTATTTAGCTACATGATATTGATTTGGGTATGGTTTAGCATTAGAGGTTGATTTAGTCATCTCCTAGCTGGTCTTCAGTAGTTGATCAAGTTTTGGTTGTGTTTCTAAGGTAGCAATGTCAAGAAACACTTAAAGGTGTCATGGGATATCTCATTTGAGTTTTGAGAGTGTATTCTTCCACATGTACATAGCTGGTTATCAATCAGTTTATTTTATCTTGAAGAGAAGCATGACACTTGAGAATTTTATGCATGATGACACTTTATTATTTCAAAAAAAAAACATGCACTTCTAGTGTAATTTGCTCTTATCCTCTATAGTTCCTTGGTAGGGCGTAACACTTACACCTTAGACAACTTCTCTCAACAACACAAGTATGAACAAAGACTCAATTTTCATTCATATACTCCCTAAATCATGCAAAAACCAATGTGCATACCATACTTATGGACTTGTCTTTATGTCATGAGTACATCTACTAATCTTCCAGACCGTCTTGATTGTCCCCAATCATGTTGACCATGTCCCAATCTATGTCAAACCATCTCTCTTAAAATATGTTGGTTCCAAACTATTTGTCTCCTTCTTGTACTACATGAACCATCTATATACAAAATATCTATACAAATGTGATAGGTTGACATTAGCATCAATGGTAAGTTGACATCAATGACAACATAATTCGCATATTGCCAATAAATGTTTGCTTGGATATTTTGTGAATGTTGTGGTTGCCGTAGTCAGTTGGTTATTTTTCCTAAAAAATAGTATTCATATTTCTTAGCAACATGCACAAGTGATTGGAACTTTCTTTAATGTTGGATAATTTTGAATAGGTTTTGTATACGATTGAAAATAGATAGAGAGAATTTTAATTAGGTTTTGTAGAGAATGGTTGGAAAATTTAATTCTTTCCCCAGAAATGATGGTGTTGAGTGTCAAGATCTCTATCTAAAAAGAGTCCAACTATTAATTTGAACTATGTAAGTGACAACATACTTATTGTTATCATAGGCATCAATAGAAAAACATGTTAAAGTACAATATTCATACATATTGATCTCTCATTGGCGTGTTAATCCTACTTAGGTGTGGTTGCTTAAGTGGCTTTCCAATGTAGTGGTAGGTAGATCCATATCTCGTCCTTATTGAATTTTTATTCTTACAAATACATCAATCTTCCATTTTGCTTTGCATTTTGTCTCTCATTTGTTATTTCCACTTGTCTAGTGTTTCTAATGATTCTCGCAATATAAACAATTTAAAACTGGAAACTAACATATTATTATTTCATGCAAGGGCGTCCCCTTCCTTTCTTGGTTTTTAGATGTTTTATTTCTTTCAGTTGTGGTTTTGGTTTAGTTTTATTTATGTTCCTATTCCTATCACAGTTTCTTCCTGTTCTTGTCACAGGTTTGGTTGAGTTTGTTCGTGTTCCTACTTCTACTCTTAATCATGATAAGAAGATGTGATAGCAACTAGATCCAAAGACCCAAGCAATGACCGACAGTTCTAATTACACACGTCGATAGTTAGTTGCAAAGGCACATGGTGGTAGTTAATTTCCAAGGCCACATTGGTAGTATTTAACCAACGAAACTTCCTTCTATTTGAGAAAACAATGATAGTGAATTGGGGGTTGGTTAGTGTAGCATCACAAACTTGCAACCCTTACAATTTTGACCACATCTTAGGCCCTCACCTATACGACTAGATCTCCTTACTTGATTGAGACCCCTCTTTGCACCTTCATTTTTAACTTCCTCCCATCTCAGCCTTAATATCATCTTAGGACCCTGTCCAGGTCCCAAAATAGGGCAGGAAAGAAGCATGGTGCCCTTGTTCTCCTTCTTTGGGTGGCCCTAAGATAGGTCCATCCAACCCTAGAAGCCGGTTTTCTTTTCGGGATTTAATCTAATCGATGTCGACCTTTGGTGAGATTAATTAATTCTCCTAGGCTAGTATAAAAGGGAGTTAGTCCTCTCATATGCAATATACAAAAAATAAGCAAATTTCAAATGGAAGATCTCCATTATCGTCATCAAGCATTCAAGCCTCCAAGCATTCATCAAGTTCTCTTCTTCATGTGTCTTCTTCATTCATCCATTGGAGCAATATTACAACAATAGTTTGCAAGCATGTGTGTGTGTGTTTTAGGGTTTTGTCATGCTACATGCCATTTCATGCAACACTTGTGATTGCATTCAAGAAGAAAAGCAACCATCATCAACAAATTGCAGATCTATAAGATATACATTATCATTATTCACATTTAAGCATTTGCAATTACTTTCCTTCCAATTTGATTCCTCAACCAGGGTTTGACTAAGGAAAACCCCTATCCATAACCCTTCTTCCCTTCTTTTTTGTGTGTAGGTTGCAGATGTGTAGCTGTAATTGCAAGTTTGGGCTTCATTTGCAGAGATGGATAACCCTTTTTGGCACGCAGATTTTTCAGAGGACCAAGTATGCTTTCAACTTGGTCCCAACGAATTTTCTCCAAATTTGCAGGGCATATCCGTGTTAGTCTAAATATCCCAGATCCAAAGTTACAACGTGATCCCGAACCTGTAGCTCCTCATTTCATCCATTTTATCTTGCTTTTATGAATAGTCAACAAGTCAACATATCTATTTACAAAAGAGGGCAAATTTCTTTTAAATCCTTGCAATCCACTTTTTATTCGCATCCTTATTTCCCTTGGATTTGGATTTAGTGGATTAAATTCCCTCTTTTGAATGTAAAGTATCTCCCAAGTGAAGATCATCCTAGTGGTTTCCTTTCTCTCTCCTAGGTGGGGAACCACTAGGATTCAATTTTCCACTTTGCATTTTGGTGAACCCGACGTCTTACACTTTAATTCTAATATTCTGATTTCTTATTGTTAGATCTGAATAATTTCAATTTGAATTTCAAAATTTGATTTCCAAGTTTGGTTTTTTTGGAAATTTTAGAGGTTAATTGCATAAAAACCCTAAATTTTTCATTTTGAGAAATTTAAGATTGTGAAGTGTAGCAATTTAATTTCTTGTTTCAGACTTGATTTATATTTCAAAATTGTAATTCAAATATGTTTTTTCATTCTAAAAATTAAGTGGTTAAAAAGTGAAACCCTAATTTTTAAGAATCTCTTATTTTGACATTTGATTGCTAATTTGACTGATCTAGACATCTCCAAATCAACTATTTTTTTCGATTCTGTAATAAAATCATAATTTCTATAATCCCTGAATTTTTTTTAAAAAAATGGGTCGGACCAAGTACACTTTGCACCTCGTCCCTAGCTTTTTTCTTGAAATTTTTGGAGTCGGAATTGACTATATTTTTCTGCTTAAATCGAGGAAATTGGTGTACTTTATCAAATTTTTACACTTCTTAAGATTGAAAACAAATTTAAATTTCAACACTCTTAACTTTTAATCTAATTTTCATAAAAAGGTCCTAATTTTAGATCTTCTTTTCAAGTAAATTAAGATTTTCATTAAAAGACTTTCAATGGCAATCAATGGATTAGATTTATTTTCCATTTCACTTATGATTACATTGTTTTTAACATATATATATTACAATCATATGATGGATAATGGCTTCCTTCATTTCATGTTGCTTCCTTTCATTCATAGCACTTGGTCATATTGTGTTGTTACAATTTCAGTCATTTCCTTTTTAATTTGATCTCAGAGTTTTCATGTATCATTTATTTTGTATTATGTTGATCTTATTATTGGCAATTTGGAGGAATTGATTATGTAATGCATTGATGTCAACACTAGATGTTTTGGTTGTCTATCGGGTTCTAGTAGAATGGTTGGATTATGATGTTGATCTGGAGAGCATCTATGGTATGCTCAAGTTTGTGGAATCAATTTAGCTCGATCATTCATGTTATTTAGATGCATTTCACGTTTAGTCAGTTAGGGATTTGATGACTTGGAAGATATCATTTACTCTAGTCCTTTTGGTTAACGGTAAGGGTTTTACTGGCAGAGCTTTATTAAAGATCTTTTGATGGATTTGATAAGTGGTGTTGGTGCGTCTTCCAGATGGTTCTCGAGATGTTGTTGGTTATCATGTTTGTAACCCAGTCCATCGGTGGTGTTGCATTTGGTTTATGGCGACCTATTTTGGGTGCAGATCTATCTATTTTATGGACCAATTTATGTAACATGTTGGTGGATGATCTTGATGCGTTACCGGTTGGATTTATTGATTGGTTTATGTTGATTTGGACCCATACCGACTTGGATTATCATTGGTTTATGGGATTATGTTATGAATTTATTGTATTACCTTTTAGGTGGTTGACCTAATTGTTTAGGTCCCAGGTTGGTATATATATGATGTAAGATATCTTTGTAGATAAATGAGTTACAATTATGGGATTATCTGTGTGCAAATAAAGTTGTAATCATATGTAGAGGTTTTGGTCAATCATAGGTGATTGAATTGGGTTTGTGTAAGAGGTCTAAGAACTCTGGTATTGAGCCTAACCAAAACTAAAATCAGGCATAGGAGATGTTATTCTTGCAGTTCATTCATCTTTCCGAATTGTAGTCTGGATTTATTTTGTTTTCAATGAGGCTCCTTTGTGATGAGCAATGTGCTCTAGACTATTGGCCTTCCTGCATGTGAAGGCCCCTCTTATTGTATTTACATACTTACTACAAAAGTATCATCTGACTCTGGGTAGGCTTCCCACTGTAGTTTTTCCCTTTACCGAGATTTCCACATACAAATCTTGGTGTTATCCATTGTCGATAGTTTGTAAATGATCTGTGATTTATGTTTGTCCTTAATAACTATATCTTATATTCCAGTATTTGGTTTATGTAATCCGATAATAAGGTTTTAAGTTCTTAAAGCTTTATAATCCGTTGACAACTCATTCACCCCCCCTCTCAGTTGTCCATCGGTTATTAGGGTTGTCTAACAATTGGTATCAAAGCTTGGTCCTGTCTACAAAAGCTTAACCACTTGAGGAAGATCCTATAAGATCTAATAGTTCATCTGCAGCTATTTTCTAGAGAGAAACCCCTAGGCTTGATGCAACAAATTATGGGGTATGGAAGATTCAGATTATTTGAAAGGAGATTTGGGAGATTACTGATAAAGGCTATACCCCTTATAATCTGACATCTAGCAATCTTCCTCTGGTAGACTTGGATAAAAACATTGAAAATGACTGTAGAGCTAGAGAAGCCCTTCTGAGTGCACTTTCAGACCAGAAAATAATGGGATAAACTGACAAATCATCTGCAAAGGCTATATGGGATAAGTTGGAGACTCTGAATGAAGGTGACCCTAATGTTAAAATTTCTAAAGTTCATGGTTATCAAGTAAGGTATGAGAACCTGAAAATGGAAGAAGATGAAAGTATAGTTGCTTTTATGGAAAGAGTCAAGGAAATTGTCATGAGAATTCAATGTTGTGGTGGATCTTTGAGCGAAGATGAGATTGTTTCTAAAGTATTGAGAGATTTTCCACTGGCTTATAAGATGAAAGCTACTACTATTAATGAGCTGAGAATAATATCTAATGCTTCTTTTAATAGGGATATTCTGGTTGGGAAGCTATATGCTTTTGAGCTTGAGGAATTTGGACCTTCGAGAGTTGCAAAGAATGAGCCTTCTTTTCATGCATCTACATCATCAACTGGAAAGAGTGATTGGAAATTTTTATATGTAGAGGAACCAGAGGATGTGATGAAAGAAGATTAATAATTTGAACAACTTAAAGCCTTATTTTCTAGAAGAGTACCTAAAGGTCTGACGGGAAGTAAGTTGTTGGAATCCAAAAACACTGAGAGGGGGAGGGAGGGAATCAGTGTTCTACCGGTTAGAGTATTTTTAGCCTTGTTAATAGATTCACTTATTAACTGGTATGCATGAAAGAAAGTAACAAGTATTAACAATGCATTCACAAGAATAAACACCATAACATAGAGATTTATACATGGAAAACCTCAAAGAGGAAAAACCATGATGGGATTGGTGACCCACAATATCTATCCACTGGCCAAATGAGTAAATATTAAAATAGGGGCTTGCACATGCAGGAAGGCCAACAACCTAGAGCACGCTGCTCATCACAAAAGGAGCCTCACTAACAACAGACACCAAATATGGAGTTACAATCAAAATTTTGAACTCGGAGAATGCATCTTCTATGCTGGATGAGTTCCAATTTAAGAATTGTCTATACCAGTTTCCACTGTGTCCTCCCTTACCAGTATCTAACTTCACTTCCCAAACCTCTAAACCAATATCTAGGCCCGAATACAAAATATTACATTCACATTTTGTTAATCAAGATCGCTCACATAATCTTACACACCTATATCTTCCATATATATTCAAAATAACCTAACCGGACTAACTTAAGTACCCTTTCCAAACATAAACATAAATGTGTTATGTCAGCTTACAATGCTATTACAATTTATTTGCATGTCGACCTGGACAAAAATAAATGTATTAAACTTTGTGACCAATGTCGTTGATCACTGACTTGTAAACCTATCGGATCAATCTCCGATGTCGACCTCATATACTGGTTCCTAGTTTGCCAGTTTCCCTTGTCTATTGGATACCTTTATATGCTGGATGATTTGAATGCCGGTGAGTATCGGTTAAGTGTCCAACCCAAAATGATGTGTGTTACCATCAATGACAATGCAACTAAACGAGATGAGTGTGAATTACCAATAATCTCCCCTTTTGGCATTGATGGCAACACTCATGTGAAAAATGGATCGCTGAAGTGTTGTTCTAGTTCCTTCCAAAACTGATGACCAAAATTGACAGCAAGGTCAGTTCCTGCTCCCCCTGAGCTATACATTACTTCTTATGTCCCTTAACATTTTTCACATCGATCTCTCCCCCTTTGACATCAATGACAATGTCGGGGTACAAAAAGAATTTAAGAATGAAAGCAAAATTGTGATTACTGGATTTGTATATGCTTGAAAATGTTTGGATAAGCACCCTTAAATAATGTTAAGAAAGTGTCCAACTGAATTTCAAGGTACTAAAAATTGATACTAGCCCATTTAACAAATAAGCATGAATTTCCAACTCATCTAGGTCTACCGGTGTGGGATCTCCCATCTGTTCTATACACTCTTATGAAGAAACATAGTATTTAACTGATGACTAACCAATCCTCTCAACTCTCTCGCTCGCTAGATGATTATGTCTTTATCCTTCTCCAGGGCTGAAACCTCAGATTCAAAAACCAAAATTTGACCATCAACGGAGCTAGTCAATGACTCAGTACCATCAAAACTGATTAGGATTTGTTCAATTTTCTACTTATCCCCCTTTCTTTTATTATCTAGGTCTGTCGTTAAATGTGATATATTAGAGCAAGACCGGTATATATGACTACGCATAATGAGAGCCTCATCAATCCTTTTTAATTCTTCAATCAAATTGGTCTTATCAGATGAAATCATATTATTACAAGTTACCAATCTGGTTGCATTGTATCTCTCTATCAATTGTCGGTTTGATACCTATTGAATATTTTTAAACTCTTTAGAAATATTCTCTATCAAACATTTCAATTTACCAAATGGGCTTCCAATCAGATCTACCTTATATTCCGATGCAAGCTGCTGCAAAACTAGGATAGCTTGCTCAATGACCTACTTGTCTTCGGTCCCTTCCTTCCTTAACTTCTGAGCTACGACATACATCAATTAAAAACTGCCCAGTTGCTCTATATTCTTCTATGCAAGATCAACTTGACCGGATGAGCCAAGTGCCAACAATGAATGATTGTCCAAAATTTTCCTAGGGGATTCAACCTTATGACTTGCACCGGTGGCTTCGCCACTTGGTGCAGTAACCTACTCAACCTTAACCTCTTATATATATGCATTTGTTGTCAAAGGTTCAATATCCTCAACCTATTTATTTTTTGTATCTACATCAATAACCTCTATATCCAGAATGTTCTGTTCCAGTATATCCTGCTTATCATGTACAATTTTAGTGTTATCTATAGGTTTCTCTACATTTTGTATAGGTGGTTCTACCGGAGGAATATCCTTTGTTAGTTTTTTTTCCAAAACTAGTGGATCCATGCCTAATATACCTTTCCCCTTACCATCAACTTGTTAGGACCCAGAGGAAACTGAGATTGGGGGGGGGGGGGGGTGAATCAGCTGTATTAATTTCAATCCAATACTAACTTAACCAAACTTAATGCATAATACCGGTAAACCAAACTTATGCTGGTTAATAGTTTAACTGTTAATTGTAGTACCGGTAAAGTTTAATGCATCAAACAGAAAGACAAATAACATCCACAACACATGACACATATATTTGTACGTGGAAACCCTGTAAGAGGAAAAACCACGATGGGAAACCTTACCCACAATCAGATGATACTATTGTAGATAGTATGTGTGTAAAATATGGTGTCTACACATGCAGAAACACCAACTTCCTAGAGCTCACTGCTCAATCACAAAATGGGAGTCACACTGACTACAATTGGATGGTTAAATCCAATGATAATGTACTACTCAAAATAGCATCTTCATATGCTGGATTTAGTACCGAGTAAGCTCTGATTTGCCTTCTCCAAATCTTCCTTGAATCTTGAAATGATGTCTATGTGTATAACTTTTCTTGTATTCACATATACCAAAATACCTTATGCTCTACCACTTATTCCATTCCATGTTAATCTCACAAATGAGATCTTACATATATACCAAAACCTAGGACCAAATGTGTAGGTCGGCTTACTAAAGATATTACAAATGAATCAATATGTGATGCATCATGATGGCTCAATGCATTTACAATAATAACAAATCATCTCCATAACGTGTCATGCTGATCTGGAATAGATAATGCTTGTCGGTCCATAACCTAGACCTATTTGCTGATAACAACAAATATGCAAACTTGATTAAACCAATAACCAAATCATCAAAACAAAGTGTCCAAACAATGTGTTCAACATAAACAAGTAATATCCAAGTCATTCTTAGTGCAGGTGAGCAATATAACCTACCAGTGAACCAAATACCGGTGACTGCGCATAAGTCACTGAACATGCTGGTGAACATAACCAAAGATATCCAAGTGCTGATAGGTGTTGACAAGTGTCGACATCAATGACAAAAATAATGCAACACATCCAAAATACCAGGAATCTCCCCCTTTGGCATTGATGGCAACACAATATGGAAAAACTATCTAAGTGCCAAAACAGAAATGCAAAAAACCAAAAACCAACAATCTCCCAAAGAGATCATTAACCAGAAATCAAAATACAGATAGAGAGTAACAATCTCTCCCCCAATGAATAATCCTCCCCAAAAGATAATGTGTTTTTCCATAGATATCTCTCCCCCTTTGACATCAAATGCCAAAGCAATACAAAAACCAGAATCAAACATTTCATAGAACTTATTACAAAATACCAACTTTTCAATTTATCCAACTACTCCCCCTAAGAAGTAGCTCTCCTCATCAAAGCTGAAAAAAAGATTTCTCTGTTAATTCTATCGGTTTGATGTCAAACATCAACTGTCTAAGTCTCTACCTGTGAGGGTATTACCCCAAGATTCTCTATGACATATTCACAAGTTTCCTTAGGAAAAGGCTTAGTAAAAATATCTGCAATTTGCTCTCTAGTATTTACATAAACCAATTTCACTTCTTTTGCTTCAACATTTTCTTTCAGAAAATTGAATTTGATATATCAATTGCTGCCATATTATCATAGAAAATGGTTATAGGTTCTTTGCATTTTACCTTTATATCCTTCAACATTTTCTTAATCCATAATACCTGGGTACAATTAGTTGTTGTTGCAACATATTCTGATTCTGCTGTTGATAAAGATGTACAACTTTGTTTCTTGCTCAACCATGAAATAAATATGCTGGCAAGAAAGAATTCTCCACCGGTGGTTCTCTTTCTATCATCTACATCTCCTTCCCAATTTGCATCTATGTATGCACATAAATCAAAATTTTCATCTTTAGGATACCATAAACAAGGATTTGTTGTGCCTTGTAGATACCAGAAAATCCTTTTCACTACTGATTCATGATTTTCTTTAGGATTACTCTAAAATATTGAAACAATACATACTGCATTCATAATATCAGGTCTTGTTTGTGTCAAATACAGTAAGCATCCAATCATAGACTTGTATCTTGTCAGATTAATAGGTGTTGATTCATCCTTCAATGATAGTTTATCAGTTGTAGTCATAGGTGTACTTACCAGTTTAGAGTTTCCCATGCCAAATTTCTTAAGTAATTCCTTCAAGTACTTTTATTGATTTATGAATATACCTTTATCAATCTGTGAAATCTGCAATCCTAAAAAGAATTTTATCTCCCCAATCATAGACATTTCAAATTTTTCCTGCATCTTATTAGAAAAATCTTTACACAATCCATCTTCTCCTCAAAAAATAATATCATCAACAAAAACTTCTATAACCAAGATGTCATCATTAGTCACTTTGAAATATAGATTGTTGTCAGCATTAACTTTAGTGTAACCAAGCTTCAAAATATATTTGTCCAATCTAGCATACCAAGCTCTAGGAGCTTGCTTTAATCCATATAAAGCTTTCCTTAACCTGCAAACCATATCTTTGTCATTTGTCAATGAACATCCATCAGGTTGTTCAATGTAAACTTCCTCTTCAAGATCACCATTCAAAAATGCACATTTAACATCTATTTGATATACTTTATAGTTATTGTGTGCTGCAAAAGCTAAGAATAGTCTGACTGCCTCAATTCTAGCTACCAGTGCAAAGGTTTCATTATAATCAATTATTTCTTTCTGTGAATATCCTTTACACACTAATCTTGCTTTGTTTCTGATTACCTTACCATCTTCATTAAGTTGATTTCTGAATACCCATTTAGTTCCAATTAAATTTTTGCTTATAGGTCGGGGAACCAATGTCCATGTGTTATTCTTTTCAATTTGTTCCAATGCATCTTCCATAGCTTTAATCCAATGTTTATCTTCACATGCCTCATTAATTGATGCTAGTTCAATTTTAGAAATTAAACATACCTCTTCATTTGCTAGTCTTCCTCTAGTCATAACACCTTGATACTTGTTCCCAATTATATGACTTTCAAAGTGATTCAATCTTACATACCTGTGTGTTTTTACTTGCTCTTGTTCTTCAGTCACTGTGGAATTCTCAGATGATGCCGATGTGACTGGATCAACATTCTATACTAGTGTACTCATTGTAGGTTCATTTGATATTATCTCTATTGCCGGTTCAGAGTCCATGTACCTCGAATTACCTCTAAACTGTTCATCAATCTTCACATTTGCACACTCAATGATGTTCTACAATCTTTTATTAAAACATCTATATGCCTTGCTCTTAGATGAATAACCAATAAATATTCCTTCATCATTTCTAGGATCAAATTTTCCAATATACTCATCTCTCCTAATATAACATTTACTTCCAAATATTCTGAAATATTTAAGAGTAGGAGTATTACCAAACCATAGTTCATGAGGGGTCTTACCAGTTTCACCTTTGATGTGAAATCTATTAAATGTGTAAACTGTTGTATTCAGTTCTTCTCTCCAATATACATGAGGTAGATTTTTTTTTCTGATATCACACTTTTAGCTGCATCTAGAATAGTTTTTTTCTTTCTTTCCACAACTTCATTTTGCTGGGGTATCTGAGGTGCTGATAGCTATCTTCTAATCCCATTCACTTCACATAATGTATTAAATTTCTTTAATGTGAATTCACCTCCTTGATCTGATCTCAAACATTTGATTTTCTTATCAGTTTCATTCTCTACCATCACTTTGAATAGTTTGAATTTCCCAAAAGCTTCCGATTTCTCCTTGAGAAAAGTAACCCAACACATTCTAGAATAATCATCAATGATTAGCATAAAATATCTATCTCCTTGTAAACTTCTAGTTCTTGCTGGACCACATAAATCAGTATGAATTAAGTCAAGAACATTATTGGATTTTTCTGGAATACTCTTAAAAGTTGCTCTAACTTGCTTTCCAAATTGACATTCCTTACATACCGGATTGTGAGGTTTAACAATTTTAGGTAAATCCCTTACTGCCTTAGTTGTACTGATTTTCACAATGCAATCAAAATTAACATGACAAAGTCTCTTATGCCATAACCAACTTTCATCAATATGTGCAATCAAGCATGCTTTCTCATTGTTATTCAAATGAAAGATATTACCTCTAGTCTGATTACCGGTTGCAATTTCCAAGCCAGTTCTATTCATGATTGTGCATTTACCATTCTTGAATTGTAACTGAAATCCTTTTTCAACTAATTGACAAATACTCAAAAGATTATGCTTCAAACCTTCAACATAGTAAACATTATCCATATTGTGCTTACCATCAAAAGATATAATGCCTTTTCCTTTAATCAAACAAGCTTTGTCATCCCCAAATCTTACTAGACCTCCATTGTATTCTTGAAAAGTTAAGAATTTACTTTTATCACCAGTCATATGATGTGAACATCTAGAATCAATGATCCATTCATCCTTATCTTCAATTTTAGCTGTCAGGGCATTCTCTATCGGTTGAACAGTAGTTGTCGGTTGATCTTCTATTATAGCAACAAAAGTTCATCCATTGTCTGTCGGCTCCTCATTAGAATCATCAGTAACTCCTTCATCAGCATACTAACATGATTTGTCTCTATTCTTCTTAAATGTGTATCTCTTATATTCAGGGTTAGGCTTGTATGTTCTTTTAGCTTCTTCTTTCAATCTTGCATGTCTATTAGGACACCTAGATGCCATATGACCAATTTTATTGCAGCTAAAACATTTAAATGGTTCTTTACCATCAAACTTACTTCCAACTGGACCTTTAGGCATTTTTCTTGCAAATAGTGCTTCAAGTTCTTCCAGTTCGTCATTCTCCCTTCTGATTTCTTCAAGTTCTTTCGCATAGAGTTCTTTCCAATCAGATTTGTCAGATGATGATGATGCCTTGAAAGCTAAATCTATCTTAATTGTAGCAACAAGACCAAATTCCTCAAGTTCAAAAGTTGAAAGTTTTCCAACCAAAGTGTCTCTAGATACTGATGCATTAGACATTGTTCTCAATTCATTGATAGCAGTTACTTTCATTTTATATGTCAGTGGAAATGCTCTTAAAACTTTAGAAACAATTTCATCTTCACTTAAGGATCCTCCACAATATTGTATACCCAAAACAATTTCATTTACTCTTTCCATAAAAGCGGAAATCCTTTCATCTTCTTCCATTTTTAGATTTCATACCTGACCCGGAAGCATTCCAGTTTTGCAATTTTGACTACGGTATCACCTTCATTCAATGTTTCCAATTTATCCCAAATAGCTTTAGTAGTAGATCAGTCTGATAATCCCATGATTTGTTGATCAGACAATGCGCTCAAAAGTGCTTCTCTTGCTTTGCAATCATTCTCCTCATCTTTAGCCAAGGTTGATGGATTAGGTTGACTTTGAGTAGGACCAACATAGCCATTCTTTGTAACATCCCATATGTCTCTTCCAATGCAATTCAGATGTGTCTCCATTCTGATCTTCCATATACCATAATTAGTTCCATCAAGTTTTGGACTATCCTTCCTGAAATAGTTAGTTGACATACAATCTCCTCAAGCTATTAAACTTATGCAAAAAGAGGACTAGGCTCTGATACCAATTGTTAGGACCTGGAGGAAACTGAGAGGGGGGGGGGGTGTGTTGAATCAGTTGTCTATTAATTTCAATCCAATACTAACTTAACCAAACTTAATGCATAATTCTGGTAAACCAAACTTATGCCGGTTAATAGTTTAACTGTTAATTGTAGTACTGGTAAAGTTTAATGTATCAAATAGAAAGACAATTAACATCCAAAACACATGACACATATATTTATACGTGGAAACCCTGTAAGGGGAAAAACCATGGTGGGAAACCTTACCCACAATCAGATGATACTACTGCAGATAGTATGTATGTACATATTGGTGTCTGCACGTGCAGAAAGGCCAACTGCCTAGAGCTCACTGCTCAATCACAAAATGGGAGTCACACTGACTACAATTGGATGGTTAAATCCAATGATAATGTACTACTCAAAATAGCATCTTCATATGTTGGATTTAGTACCAGTTAAGCTCTGATTTGCCTTCACCAAATCTTCCTTGAATCTTCAAATGATGTCTACGTGTATAGCTCTGCTTGTATTCGCATATACCAAAATACCTTATGCTCTACCACTTATTCCATTCCATGTTAATCTCACAAATGAGATCTTACATATATACCAAAACCTAAGACCAAATGTGCAGGTCGGCTCACTAAAGATATTACAATAAAATCAATTACAAATGAATCAATATGCGATGCATCATGTCGGGTCAATGCATTTACAATAATAACAAATCATCTCCATAACGTGTCATGCTAATCTGGAATAGATAACGCTTGCCAGTCTATAACCTAGACCTATTTGCGAGTAACAACAAATATGCAAACTCGATTAGACCAATAACCAAATAATCAAAACAAAGTGTCCAAACAATGTCTTTGATATAACCAAGTAATCTCCAAGTCATTCTTAGTGCCGGTGAACAATATAACCTGTTGGTGAACCAGATATCGGTGACTGTGCATAAGTCATTGAACATGTCGGTGAACATAACCAAAGATATCCTAGTGCCGATAGGTGTTGACAAGTGTTGACATCAATGAAAAAACCAGTGCAACACATCCAAAATACCAACACAACTTATATGTCTTCAACACTGAACTTAGGAGAAAATATCGATGGAGTAAATAAATTAGGTTTATCTACAAAGAATTTTACCCATGCCTCGTGGGTCTCCTTGAATATTTCATTTACTCTACCTAACATGAGACTCACATTCCAGTGTTTACTCTGGAAAATTGTTTTATTTTCAAACTCTAGACACTGCTACATCTCATCATCTGTAATAGCTCCACAAATAGTTAAAAACTCTTGTATCTTTATGTGTTTATCCTCTTCAATCACATATAACTTTCTAGCATATAGATTATTATACAAAACTCTCAGTATTTGTATTTCTATCTCTATTAATGCCTTCTTATATATATCTAAGCAAAACAAAACTGATTCCTCAATCTCCATTTGTTCCTTATCATCCATATGTACATAATAATCCTGGATATTACTCAAAATTCCATCTTTGGTTATTTGACCAATAAATTCAGCAATTGAGAGAGGAAGAATGACTTCAATACTCTTACTGGATTCAAGATCTATATCTATATCTATTTTCTTCTTCTTGTTCGGAGTAGATGTAGACTCTTTGACTAGTTTACTCTTCTCTATGGGATTCCTCTCCTTTAAAATTTTATTTGGGGGTGCCAGAGGGGTGACCTTTACTTTCTTCTTCTTTCCTTCCTTGGGCTTCTTCCTTTGTATTTTGATATACGTCTTGGGGATCTTTGGTGGATCATCATCAGTTTCAGAACTAGATGCAAGAGAGGCAATATAAGTTTCCAATTTCTTCCTTTTTACTACACCCTTTCTAGTTGTTGTTGCCCGCGAGGCCTAAACTGCTGCCGAAGAATATCCTTCTACTGGTCCAATGATCAATTTGATTTCAGAAGACATCCTCTATACAAATTCCCCAACCTTCTTTATCTTTCCTTCCCTTTTCTTCATGTTGAATCCTATCTGAAATTTGAATTCCTTCTAATTTGATGTCCCAAATGTTTTCTCCTTTTCATCTACGAGGGCATCAATGAGATTCTTGGCATATAGGTCCAAGATCCTGACATCAACCTCATAGCCCATTTCGGTGATCTAGATGTTTTGTGGTTGCACTGCCTCCATCAGTGTTTCATCTTTCTTCACCATAAAATAGATTTCAGTTGAATATTTGTCAACTATATGCTTTGGAACTCTTTCTCTCTACCTCATTGATTTTTGAAATGATTTGAAATAACCCCATAGAATGGAGTCTCTCTCCTTATCCCATCCCAAACCCTTTATAGCATCTTTAATTTTTTTTCCTACTAGCATATCAAATTATCATTGTGTTTTACCAAATCCATGTAACTCACTCAAAAATAAAATCATTAAGAAAACAACAAGGTTTCCATACCAGAAGACATCTTTCTTTTCACCCTTCATCTTTCCTAGGTTTACAATTAGCTCATCACACATCCATTGACAAAGATCATACTTGTCAATTTATTTGGCCATCTTATGAGCACAGTAAATTCATTAACTGGAAATAGAGTTCAACTATTTTGATTGAGTTACATTATAACTGATGATCATGCTTGCAAATTGAACTGCTTTGTCTTTGATAGTGCTTATCCTCATTGACCGGTTGTCAAAATTTTCATCGGTTAACTTTTCCACCTCATTGTTAGGTATTTTATTATTTTTGGGAACCTGCCTAGTTTGGGGCAAACCAGTGATTGGAAGAATAACCTCCTTGGTGATTTTATAAGGCCGGTCAAGCCATATGAATTCCCCATGGACTTGACTCAGCACATACCAGATCATGTCATCTTCAAATTCTGGCCTCTTGAAAATATCTGAAACCCTGATCCTTCAGAATTTGGAATTCCAGTTTAATCAACCCATTCCTATCTGGAAAATTTGACATGTACATTGTTTTTTTCTCAGTAGAACCTAAATCCTCTAGAGTGTAGTGGATATATGCACTAACATCTTCAATATATAAAACTCTGTTAAAAAGTACCTCACAACTTTCATCGATGAAAGCTCTTGAAAATATGCTCTAAATGCACTGGAATTCGCTTGAAAATGCTTTTAATCGCCTTGAACTCTCTCTAACTCCCTCTTAATGTTGTGTGATGGAAAATGAACCAACATTTCCCTTTTATTCTATGAAAATCTTAATTTTCATTGACATTAATGGATGCTGGCATATCATACCGGAAAACCTTCAAACTGACTTTTCCAAGATCTGAAATAGGCTTTCAGACTACTACAAGGGGAATTGAAAGATTTATCATTCATTTGCCTCCCCTAAGGTTAATTCCTTAGTTATTGAATGAGTTTCATATTGGTGTAGGAACATTCTTCTCTATCAGTTGCTTCTCTATCAGTTGAGTAACTAGGTTGATTGTCTCTACTAGTTGATCTTCAGATTTACTAATCCATTTCTTCTCATGCTCCTTTCAGATATCTTCAACCTTTTATTCTCCTTTCTCATCATTCTTGGCATTGTGTTGTCATTTATGTCAACCGGTATGGGATGTCTACCAGTATGAGTGATGTATGTGCAACACTATCAAGGAGGAGTAAAAGGTAGAATGAGATATCTTTGATATTTTGGTGTGTTGCAGAACACCGGTAAGGTACAACAAAGATTACAGGAACACAAGTTAGTGTCTAGATAGTGTTGATGAGGAAAGAAGGTTATCAGTGTAGTATATCACTGGTAAGGAAAGGATGTCCACCAGTATATGATGTGTTGACATGAAGAAGTCAGTTCAACTAAGTGAGTGGATGACAACTGACAAGATGATGACCGGGTACAAGCAAGATGGGCAAGGTGCTTTAGTGGTTGCTTAGTGATGAAGAGGCACAATGCTACCAACTGGTCATCAAGATATTGTGAGGATGTAGAACAGTAGGAACCCCACTCACACCAGATCCTTCGATGAGACAAAGGAAGGCCTTAAGTGCATGCAATCAGGGTTACACGTTGATCAATAGAGAAGGCATGATTGAGATGTCGATATAGATGAAGAGTGATGTGTTTATCAACTTGACAAACCAATTGTGATATGGTTAGAGATGATCAGGGAGAAGGAAAGGTTGAACTGATATAGTCAGAAAAGAATGGGGTGACTAGAGTTGGAGTTAGTTGAAGGTTGGTGACATGGTGTCATCAAGAGGGTTTTACCAATATGGATGTTCATCAGAATATTGGACATGGTGGAAAGGAAGATGACTCCCCGTTTGATGATTTTGTACATAATGCAGGTTAGCAAGTGTGCTAACTAATTGATAAGTCCAATGAAAGAGAAGCAGAGTGCAAAATGGATAACAGACCAACTTGAGGGTTTAACCGATAGGGTTAGTAAACCGGTAGAGAAGAGAAATTGGTAAAGTGTTTGGTTGGGGAACCTATCTAAACTGACATGATGATCCAAGCTGGTAGTTGGTTGACATGGATGCCACATGGAGTCAAGGTGGTGAACCTAAATGCAACGATAGGAGGAAGGTACACTGATAAGGTAGCTGCTGAGTTGGTCGACATTAATGACAAATCCCTAAAGTCATGGGACATGTTGCAGGGTTATTGCAGGGGTTTGAGGCTTGAGGTCTAGAGGACAACTACAAGCCAGCTAAGAGTGATTGAGGAGATCAAGGCAGATGAAGGAAACAATAGAACAAAATCTTGGTGTTTGTCCAAGAGACCAACCAATAGGGTAAAAAGAAGATCGCCAAAGATGGAAGGCGTGATCCAGAAGGAGCGTTAATGGCAGAGTTGTGCAACTGGATGTCTAGAAGATCAGATTTGACAGGATCTAATTGGATTTGGTTTGCCTCAAGGATGGTGAGGAAACCCTAACCACCTCGAATTTCAATGGTATTTTGGTGGAAAACCTAGGCTATAAATATGCGAGAAAAAGATGTTGTTGGGGCTACTTATGAAGAGAAATATATTGTGCTACTGGGAAGTGTATTACTTCTGCATGTGAAGAAAATAAACTAAGTGCTCAATGAGCATCTAAGAAGGGAGTGACAGTGAGGGTGAACCAGGTTGAAGTTCTCAACTGGTATGAGAAGAACCGGTAGTGATCATACCGACAGAGCAGAAGTGAAGGAAGCTGCAGAGAAGGCAAACACAGAACCGACAAAGTATTGTACCGATGAAGAGCTAAGAACTAGGAAGAGATCTAGTAGAGAAGAAAAAGAGGAAAAGTGTACCAATAGAGTTTACCAATAGTAAGGAACCAATTGAGAGAAGAAGGAGAGGTGAGTCGATGTAGCAGAGAAGGTATCTCACCGATAGAGTAAGGTTTATGAAATGGTTGCAAGACTCACTTGTAACAAGACAACTACTTTTGTAATTAATGTTTTCATTAAGAATAGTGAGTTGTAGCTCCTTTGGGTTGAAGCCCATAAAATAGGTAGGGTTTGGTGCTCCTCGGGTTGGTGCCCTAAACATTGTAATAGTTTTCATTGTGAGGCTAGATTGGAGCAGTCGTCTCCAGCAACATTGCTCACTGAGGTTTTTCCCATCTTGGGTTTTCCTCGTATATATTGCTGTTATGTAATGTCCCTTTTGTGATTGCTCTGGTGTAGGTCTCCTTACTAATCGGCAAGTCTGCATAGAGTTAGATCTATTAACTGGTATGGTCATAGAGGACAGCTAAAGAGAAGAGTTTGAGAACCACTGATTCACCCCCCTCTCAGTGGTGCATTATGTGTAACAATATGTATCAGAGCGTAGGTTCCCAGTTAGAAGAGTGTTATCCAACTTGGGTAGATTCAGGCCTAAGGACACAATGGTTTTTCTAGTGTCAATCTCCGCTCCTGTATTTGATGGTTCAAACTTTTCTATTTGGAGTTGTAGAATGAAAGTCTTCCTATCCTCTTTAGGGTTTGATGTATGGATGTCAGTAGTTGATGGTCTCCCTAGAAAGGTCAGTCTTCCTATGGGATCTGTAGAAGAAAGAAGAAACCAATGCAATGAAGAAGACATGAAGGCTATATTCAGTGGACTCACTAGTGATGTCTCCTCACAGGTGGAGAGATGCACAACAACAAAGAGCTTATGGTAAAGATTGAAGAGGCTCTATGGAAATGAGCCCACTACTGCAAAACCACCATGTGAAGGAAAAATGAGAAATACATCTCATGTTTGTGAGGATGATGGAGATGGATCTGCTTGTAGCCACAACAAAGATGAAGAAGGAACCCACCTCTTCATGGCTTAATAATCTAAAGAAAAGGAGCACACATCTGAAAGTGACAAGGAAAATAGATCCCACTAGCAAGACGTGTTTGGAAGTGATGAGGAAGGGGAAGAAGAGCATGAAGCAGAAGTTGATCTTGAAGGAGAGCTTATCAATGCACTTGAAGAACTCAACAATGTTAGAAGGTAATACAAGATATTCAGAATTTTTCTATAGTAGAGAAGAATCGATTGACTAAGTTCCTTGAAGACACTGAGAATTGCTTCTCAGAATTGATGTCTCAGGCAGAGAACACAAAGGTGTGTCGATGTGAAGATCTAGCCTCTCAGCTAGAGATAAAAGATAAAGAACATCAGAAGCTGCTCAGAGAAATGGAGGTCCTCCAAAATGACCTTGAGAAATGTAAGGATGAGCTCAAGCTGAGAATCTAGGCTGATGGCAATAATGATGCCTTGGACAAATTGTTGAAGAAGCGAAGGCATGCCAAGGAAACTAAAGGACCAGGAAGTGGTGTCGGTGAATGCTCCACCATCAAGAATGTCCCCATAATGACATTTTGTTTATCTCCTCAAATGGAGAAAACAAAGGCCAAACCTTCCCAATTAGAAATGCTCCTCAAAATAAGGTTGACCTAACCACAACTGGTGAGGAATTACAGATAAGGGTGAAGACCAGTGCTACAAAAAGGAAGAATCATGCAGATCCCAAAGGTAAGGGGAATATGGGAAAAGACAACTTCACCAGAAGAAAGAAGATGAGGAAGCAGCAAAGAAGACCCTCTACTGGCAGAGGACAGATAAATGCTACCACCCATAGGATGAAGCAAGTTTGGGAGAAGAAGAGAGTAGATGGAAGAGCTGCACAGAATGGAAAACCAAAGATCCATTCTCAAAGAAGAGGAAATGGACATTATAAACTGGTAAGATCTCCTCATGAATGGAAAAATAATTTTTTAAGTCATATGCCATCATTTACCAGTTATTGCTTTGCATGTAATGGCTATGACCATAGGGCAAAAAAATATAGAAAGGGATCTAGAAGATATAATCTAGATTCCTATAGACATCATGAAAATGAGAAAAATGTACCCAAAAGTAGACATATGCATGTTCCCTCTCTCAGTTATGCAAAGAGTATTTGTCATAACTACAATGGATATGGTCACAAAAATTTTGAGTGCAGGAAAAGGAACCTGCAGTCACATGAAGGCCGGTACAACAACTATGCTCTCTAGAAAGGGGAAAATAGAACATATAGAAGGCAAAGACCTGCATGGAATCAAAGGAGAAATCTCCTTGTAGGAGCAAGAGGTCCACCGGTTTTGATTGCTAGTCAAAACAACATGACTAGAAGAAGATGGTCAAACCAGTATGTCAAGAGGTTCCCCAAACATGAAGATGGGATAGATGTTGTGTGCTACTATAGAATTGTTTTTGGTTGTGATGCAGAGTCCAGAAAATAAAGAAACCGTCAACAAAAGATGGTAAGACCTACTCCCAAGACTAAAATTGGGAAGGAGAATGAGACCAAGCAGGTATGGAGGAAGAAGACCATGGATGGGCACTATGCATCTAATACATAGGTGATATATCCTAAAGCCTAAAGGAGATGCCAGATCTCTAGGGGAGCAACACATTGAATTTATCATTCACCCCCTCAGTGAAGAGGGAAACACAGAAGAACATGTTGTTTCTGGTGTGAAGAGAGAAGATGAGAAGATAAATGTGTGTAGAAGCTACTTTGAATACATGCCCACAAACCAATGTTGGATCACTGTTGCATGTGTCAATAAGTGGAGGTTAAAAATTGGTATCAGATGTTAACTGGTATGTGTAGGATGTTACCGGCATGTGTGCTAACAGGTACTTGCAGGTTGTGTGGGACAATGAAGTTGGAAATTCATTGCATTAGCCCCGATAGCATGGAATGAGGTGTCTATGTCTCAGGTGGTATTGGAAAAAACCTGAATAACATATATTGTCCCAATTGTTGATCATGAAGACATGCATGTCTTTGTGCTAAAAGATTTAATTTATGGCATGGTGGTGTCATTGTATGGTACTATGAGGTTTCTGGATCATGTCATGGGTTGTGGTGGATGCAATGGAATTGAAGGATCATCTGATGATCACACATGCACAACTAAATTGATATATGGAGAAGATTGGAGTCCTGGTATTGTCCCTGACTGGAGATAAGAACCTAAGATGTATGAATTAGGGGGAGTTGAAGTGCTCATAATGCAGAGCTGGCTTGCCTGAACCTGAAAGGTAAGTACACTGATTGTCCAAACTACAGATAATGAAAGTTATAGTAAGAATTCCCAAGAGAGCTTTGATGTAAGGGGTATCTACTTGTCCTTTAGCTAGTCATATGGGTGGTACAATCATATTTGATTCCTAAAGATTTGGGATCAAAAGGGAGGTGATGCAGTTTGACCGGTAGGTGAGTAGTTTTCGCTGTCACATCCCTCTACAATTGAGTATTTTAACAAATGGTATAAAATTTTCTTGCTCAATTGGTATTTGTTGATGGTTGAGTCCTCCATCTCAAGTGCTATGACTTGAGAAGATGTAATAACTTGTAACAATTTATAACAATTGGCGACAAGATAACAAGTGGTATCAAAGGAGGAGTTGCATCCAATAAAGATAAAGGGAGAGAAAGAATTCTATCAGTCCCTGACAAATCTAAGGAGGAATGATACCCTAATAGTTCCCTTTGTCATTGTTGTCAAAGGGGGAGAAGGATTTAGTAGTATAGAACAATACTACATGTTCTACGAATCCATAGAAACGGGGAGAAAGACTATGTAGTATGTTAGATACTACATGAGTTGACATCAATGCCAAAGGGGGATATTGTTGGCATTGTGTTGTCATTGATGTCAACAGGTATGGGATGTCTACCGGTATAAGTGATGTTATTAGAATTAATGATAGTCCCAAAGATACTGAGGAGGGGGGGGGGGGGGAATCAGTATCCAACCGGTTAACATAATATTTAACCTTATTAAGAACTTTGCATTCCAAGACAGTGTACCGGTAAATAAGAATTAATGCAGTAAATAGGAACAATAAAGACAACGTAGAAAACACACCATAACACAAGATGTTTAATGAGGAAACCCGGTGTGGGAAAAACCTCGGTGGGATTTGTGACCCACAATATTCACTCACTAGCCAATGAATAAATATTACTTACAATAAGGGGTCTGCACATGCAGGAAGGCCAACTACCTAGAGCTCATTGCTCAAATAAGAGTCACACTGAATACAAATGTGGATTATGAAATCCAATACAATGTACTACTTCAAATCAACATCAACTATGCCAAGTTCAGTACCGGTTTAAGCTCATTCTATAACCAAAACCTTATACAAAATTTGTCTTATGTATTTGCATATATCATCCTTCCTATTCACTCATTCCTTCTCTTATTCCTATTTCATTATTAAAAAATGATTTACAAGATCTCATACATATATGAGTCTATTACAATATACCATGTTGGCTTTACAAAAGATAATTACATTTAAATACAATAAACAAAAGTTTATTCCCTGTCGGCTGGAGTGTCGGTATGCATTGTTGCCGCTGCCAGTGAAGTGTCTGTCGGTGTATGTAGATGTCTATGCCGGTGTCGGTGCCTGCTAGTGGCTTTACCAGATGAGTGCCAGAAGGTTGCCAAATGGTTTCCAAAAATTTTCCATCAATGACAACACCATCATTCTCATAAGAGTGTAGAATGCCAACAATCTCCCCCTTTGGCATTGATGGCAACACTCATGAGAAAAATCCAAAATTGTTTCCAAAAAGTGAAGTCCAAAAAGGTTACCAAATAGATGTGCTCCCCCTGAGCAGATGATTTCCTCTGATTAAACATTTTTCTCTGTCCACTACTCCCCCTTTGACATCAATGACAAAGGTTGTCAAAAATTGTCAAACGAGTGCAAAATTTTAAACTCTGCATGAATCTGTTGTTGTCATTTAAGGTTTCCTGAGTCTGTTGGATCATGCCGGTGAGATGATGCATACGCTCTTCCGGTGATCTTTCTCCTTGAAGTAATGCCTTAGAGATCTCACTCCTCAGAGATATTGGATTGTCCAACTTAGGACCAAGTTTATACTTAATCTCTCTAGAATTAGCCTTAATCCTTGACTTCACTTTCTCAAATTTCTCCAACTTTTCCTCAAAACCTGCTATTTCTTGCTCAATAACTGATATAAGTTCGAATGAACCAATTATGTTATCAGCTATGTCATCTATTTCCTTCTGTACACTGCTTATTTCTTTTTCTATGTCCTATGTCAAAAGATGTGGCTTGCATGTTTATCTGTACATCTCTTTATATTCCAAAATTGTAGTATTCAGTGCCGGTAAAATTGTGTTTATATGCTCTGTGCACTTTTTATTCTGTCCTCAAATAATTTTTCCTTTTCTTTCTCAATTTTCTCTTTGAATGTGTCCTCATTCACCTTATCAACTATTATTACATTGTCGGTAATGAATTTGGACAATGTGTCCAATTGACCTAAAGAATACTTTACATGATCTATATTACATTTCGGTGCAATCAAATTAAGTATTGGTATTGTGTCATCAATTGCTTTGTAAGACAATGCATTACAGTCAATTATCTTCTTGATAGAGTCCAGGAGTACTTTTGTCACATTAGTAGGCCTAAATTCACTTAATGAAGTACCAGATGTCTGACCAACTGCCTTGATTACCTCTATGTTTCCAACATTTGTAACCATTTTGCTTGTATTATCCTCTGGTGGATCAGTTTGAGTTTGCATTTCAACTAGCTATGGTTTGGGTTTCTCAGTGATTATCGGTTTCACTACCTCAATATGTACCTGTGCCTCTATCGGTTTCTCTATCGGTTTGTCTGTGGGTTTCTCTGTGTGCTCAACTGTTGGTATCTCTGTCTCAGTAGGTTTCTCAGTGTTAGCATCTATACCTTCAATATTCATTCCAGTATCCAATGGTTGCTCAGTTTGCAGTGTTTTCTTTGTTTGGATCTCAACCTCAATAGTCTTCGTCGGTTGCTCAGTGTTACCACTGTCAGCAATGTTATCCTTGACCTTTGTACTATCCTTATCCATAATAATGTTCACTTCTTGAGTATCCACATTCATGGTGAATAGAATTTCAGAATCAGGATTAGTGTTATCATGTGTTACACCTTCACTTTCAGTAACCGGTGGATCATCAACATGTACTGGTGCAGTATCTAAGGGTGGTGGTAAGTTGTCAGTTTTTTTGATGTTTGGTATTCCACCAAATTTACCTTTCCCTTTGTCCTTATCCTTCTGATAAACTTTGAATGTTTTCTTTAGCCTGTTCAATTCTTCTTGTTTTTCTTTTTCAACAAAAAAGATATCCCATTTATCAACCGTTTCCTCTGCAATCTCATTAACTCTACCAGCCATCAAACTCACTTGTCGGTGACCAATAGAAAAAACTGATCTATTAGCTTCACAAATTAGATCATCAATTTCCTCTTTAGAGTTAACTAGATGTACAACAAGAAGTTTTTCAACCTTAAGTTTCTTGTCCAATTCCATTACTACAATCCTCTTTGCATCTAACCTTCTATATAGTTCATTTGGCAAGTCATCCACAACTTCAATTAAAACTTTCTTGTATATGTCTAGATGTAAAATTATACTATTTTCAATACTTTCTTTTTCTGAATCTATGAATGTGTTATACAATTTTCTCACATTAGCCAAATTACCATCATCGGTGATTTCATTCAGCAAATTATCCAATGGTGGTATAACTTGTTTCTGTTTCTTCTTAGGTGTTAGTTTCTTTGTCGGTTGCCTTATCGCCTGTTGTTTCTTTCTCAAGGTTCTTATTTTATTGGGTAAAGGAGTGGGTACCGGTGAGGGTTTTCTCTTCCTATCAACTCTCTTCAATTCCACTGGTATCTCACTGTCAGAGGATGTGTCAATCGGTGAGATGTGTGCCTCCGGTTGCAGTCCTTCCAGTTCACTAGCCGATATACCAGTAATGTTCATAACATTTTCTTTTATTTCCTTTACCTGCTTCGAAGCATCTCTTGTGTATTTATCTCTTTTCTTCCTTTGCTTCATTGTTTTCACTTTGATTTCAATTGTTTCAGCACTTCCAAAAACTTCTTCTATTGGTTCTCTAGGTGCATCTAATAAGGCTTATGCATAAGTTTCAATTATGTTGAGATCTACCTCATAACCCATTTTTGTTACCCATATAGTCCTAGGTAATACGATTTCCATCCATGTTTCATCCTTCTTGATTACAAAATAGATTTCCTTGTCATATTTATCCACTACTGTAGTACCCCTGCCCTAATCAATTTCTAATCTCAGTTTTATCTTAGTTAGTTTATCATAATATAATGTTATAGTCAGATGTTTGATTTAATGCATAGCTGTTGATGTGGCTTTCACACTAGTTGTATGCAAGTTGTTTAGTGTTCCTATTTCGTGGTATTAATATCGGGCTAACGCTTTCATTAAGTTTATATATGTATGCATGTATAACTCTTGGTTGCAGGAGATTTCAGGTACAACGCCGCATGAGTGTGAGGTTCGTCTTCACCTGGATTTGTAGGTTTGAGTGTACCTCATTTATCCTTAGAGTTGGATTAGGTGGTCGTAGGACCCTAGTTTACCATAGTCATGCTCAAGTGAGCATCGTTAGTCGTCGTCGGTATTCCCTTTTTGTTTGGGTTTGCGAGTCATCTATCTGGTTGACTTTCTTGGTTTGCGTGCTTGGCATATATGGTTAAATTGATTAATTAGTCCTTAGTATTCAATTTGATTAAATATGTATTTGTGCATTAGAGATTAATGGACTAAATTAATCAGGATTTCATTATGCGATTATCGTTGATTTGGATTGCTCGTTTTAAATTGGGAGTAAGTTCAATTAAATGGTTGATTTTGAATATTAAATGCATTTTGTATATGCTGTTGAAAAAGAAAGATTTAAATTTATTTGCAATAGAATTAATTTTATCTTCTTGGCATTTTTGAAATGGAAAGGTTAAATTTCAGTTGAGTGAGAAAATCAATTTTAAATGGGAAAAGCAATTCAATTTATTGGTATAGTTGGAAAAGAATTATTTTTGAGAATTATTTTTAAATAAAAATTTTAATTTCAAAAAAAATGAAATTTTGGTCAACTCTTCCTTATAACCTAGACTTTTTGGAAATTTTGGAGGATTGATATTTTTGGAAAAATGTTTGTTGAAAAAAAATATTTTTGGATGAAAATTTGGGGGTTTTGGAGGAGGAGAAATCTCTTGAGCCTACAAGTTGGGCTCCTCACTAAATCTTTTCCAGGATTTCTATAAGAGGTAAGATTCTAGTTTATATTTTGGTTCTTTGCTTATCAGAAATTGTTTTGGATTTTGAAGAAATCTGTTTGTGGAGATTATAAATAAATAAAAATCTCAGCTATTGGGGAAAAATGATACAGTTGTGATTGTAATTCCAATCCAATCTCTTCTTGTTCTATTTCCATTTCAATTCTGGATTATGGTTGCTCTGGTTGTTTTTTTTTTTTAAATTCCAAGATAAACTTGAGATTGGTTGTTCTTCAATGAAAATTGTTAAAATTCTAAGTTAATGCTTTCACATTCAAGTTTTTTTTACCAGAGATATCTGCCTGTTGGTTGATATATGAATGTTATTCAATCTTATTTGGCCAATATGTTGTTGGTATTGGAGAAATTTTCCCCTTTCCTGATCTGGGTATTTTAAAATTGCAAATGGGAGAATAAATTAAAAAAAATAAAAAATTATTGCACTCTATTCTTGTGTTATGGCTTAATCCCTTCAGGGTTTCCTGGCGGGGCATTACAACTACACTCTGCGGTAGTCTTTCTCTTGTTTTAATTTTGGCTTGAAAAGTTTTAAAGTATTTAGTGATGTTGTTTTCTTTAGTGTTCAACCCAATAATAAGAATAATAACTCTAGTTGAAGTCTCAAACCGAAGTTTGGACATTCATTTGGTAAAGTCACTAATTTCATAGCTAGTGTTCATTTTATTGTCAACCCAAGGACGTAATACTTGAAATGGGTCTGCACTATATATGCACTAAGTTCCTGCGACAACTATTCTGCATTACTGCAACAACTAACATTATGTGGAAAAGATAATCAAGAATTGAAACTATAGAAAGGCTACAGAAAGACTTCTGCATAAACTCATAAAAGCAATACTGGATAAATTCAATGCTGATAAACAGAAATTACTTTGTTCTGGCTTGGTTGTAGGAACAGTCAGTGGATCTATTTCCAATGGTTGCAGAAATAGTCAATGCAAGAACGTCTACTGCGGCTAAGGAAAGAAAACTAATTTTAATGAATACATAGGATCACTCACCAAGTGGGCCCCCTTGGATAAGTGATACCATGCTTCCTGAAAACAACTCTAAAAGATCAGTGTAACATAATTTTATTCATCGTTCTTTGAAAGTCATTACATGATTCAATATGAAAATAAACTCAAGAATGCTTATGAAAAATCCTCTGCTCTATTCTTTCCTCTTTCTATCTCTAACCTCTGAGAAGAAGAGCTTATTACTAAAAATAAATTATCTACAATAGACAACACAAATCATGCCAAAAAGAAGAGACAGATGATTGACCGATAAAGGAGATAGTTGGAGTTATGCTGCAGGAAACGCGGATCTAGACCGAACCACAGTCATAACATACTGTGGCGGTATTTACAACTTCAATGTCCACTTAAGTTAGACATTGGTAGTATCGCTTGATTTCTCCTCTTATGTCGTCCCTTATGCTTTCTCAGCTTTTCTACAGTTTGATCTTTAGTAATCTCTTGAGTATCCTTCCCTTCAACAGGCGCGATAGGTGAACATCCACCGCAACATCATTTATTACCTGCACTACAAAAGAAATAACATACATGCACATTTTATTCAATCAACACATCTATTAATTTCACATATGATCTTGCCCTAAATAATCCGCATGGCAACAGGAATAAATCACATGGTTGTAGGAATAAATGGCATGGCTGCAGGAATAAACTGGCAAAGATTAAACATGATTTAATAAGTTCAAGCTTAACATATGGAATACATATAGTCAACTTCCAATACATCACTACTATGCAAACCAAAAGATGACAAAAACTCAAGAGTTATGAGGATAGAAATATGACAAAGTCTCAACTCATCACTTAGCAGTACCCATGCCGGTGAAAGCTTCTTGCAATTGTTTGCCTACCAGCATGTCATATCCAAAGTCTTTATGTCCTATATCATGGATTTCCTTTGAGAAATACAACATTAAGCATAGTAAGAGATTACCAAAATGAAATGTTCCTTTCTTGTCTCCTTTTATCTTTTTCAAGTTATCTATTAGTTCATCCTTCGACCATTCACACACATCTATTTTTGCATTATTGTTGACCATTTCATAAGCACTATTAATGCAAAGACTAGAAACTGAATTAAGTCTGTTTGCACGAGTAGTTTTGTAACCTAAAATCATACTTATGAATCTCACATTGATGTCCTTGATGTCATTTACTCTTAGAGATCTACTATTAGATGTTGCTCTGGTTAGGGTCATGAATTTGTTGTTAGGAACCTTCTTAGTTTTGTCTAGCCTGCTGCCAGTTGAGGGCAAACCTGTTACTGCCCTAATAGCTTGCCGGTTTATTTTACAGACTGAATCTAACCAAATAAATTCTCCATGTGCCCTACTTAGGATAATTCTCACTACTTCCTCCAGAAATTCAAGGATGTTCAAAATTTCCACAAAACCTAAAGTCTCCACAATCTTGTGCTCGGGTTCGACAGTGCCATTTTCATCACAAATTATGGTTCTAAACATTTTTAACAACTCCTCAGAACCTAGTTCTTTAATGTTGTAGTGAATGTAAATCCTAGGGTCTTCAGCATAAGCTACACCTTTAGGAATCTTTGAAAATGCACCTAAGGAATCATCTTGCTTAGCTATCTCAGGAATAATTTTGAATACGGGCCTATGGAGTTTTATATTTTCCATGATAGTAGGGTTTGCAATAAATTTGGGAGTAGAAGAGGAAGCCATTTGAAAAAATACCTTTATCTGCTTGATAATGTCTAGATGCATGAAAGAAATTGCTTCACACCTTTGCCTTGAATGCCTTTGCTCGGATTTTGTGCTCTCTGCTAATTTGAATGCTCAGTGAATCATAAATGAGGGAAAACCGATGATTTATAATGACTTTTCCTTCAACAATCGCTTTAAATGCTTGTCAGTTAAGTGAAAACTTAACACATCTACCGGTAGAGAAGAAATCTATCTTCTCACCATCAACCGAGGGTAATCTACATGATATTAAAGGGTAATCTACATGATATTAAACTTGTTGTAGTACCCCCAAAGGGTTACTTCTCAGTTGGATAAAGAATCTCCTATTGGTGGAGTAATACTCTGTTCTACCGATGAAGAAATTGTCTCATCAACATTTTGATCTGTCTTCCTAATCCATTGTTTTGAAAATTCTTGCTTTACCTCATCTACCTTTTTTTTGCCTTTCAAACTGGATCCTTTATTATTCGCCGGTGAAGTCTTGCTTCTACAAAATTTCGCAATATGTCCAATTTTTTAGCAAGCATAACAAGTCACATTATTCTTCTGAATAGCCTTTCCATATCCTATGTCGGTTTGTGTTCTGCATTGATTAGATAAGTGCCCAAATCTTCTACAAACATAGCATTTCACATTCATTCTACAATTTTCTAAATTATGACCAATTTTGTTGCATTTGGAACATTGACCGATGGGTGTATTGATGTTCTGAATGTTTCTAAATCTACATTGATTTTCTCTATGACCATACTTATTATAGTTAAAGCATTTCCCATTAAAGTTATAAGCATTAGGTTGTCTTACCGGTTTACTATGATCATGATTGTTTGCAGTACCGAAACTTTCTCCAACTTCAAATCCAATTCCATTTGTATCTCCATTAGGTTTCTGACTTTTCAACATGTTATCAAGTTCCTCTGAGCTTTTCTTGAATTTCTCTTTGTGTTGATTTGCAATAGCCAACTCATTTTCTCGAATTCCCTTTTATCTCATAAGTTCAGTTTAATCATGTTACATGTGAATCAGATCTGTCTTCAACATATCATTTTCATGGCCGAGTCTTAGATTTTCATTTCCAGCATCATTAAGTCCCCTAGTCAAGTCATCTTCATTCTTCTTCCTATCTTCAATGTCTTTACAAAACCTCATAGTCATATCTTGCATTTCATTCCTCATAGTACTATTTTCTTGTCTCAACTTGTTCACAAGTTCATTAAGAGTTTCCTTTTCATCATCATCACTTTGCATCTTCTTATGAAGTTCTTTTCTTTTATTTCAAGCTATAGTAAGATTTTCCTGAAGTCCTTGAATGAATTCCTGTGTAGTCCTTAGATCATATTCAAGTTTGATATTCTTCAACTTCTCTGCATCATAGTCTACAAGAGCTCCTTCGAATTGTTTTCTTAAGTTCTCCATCTGTACCAATGTCAGAATCTTCCTCAAGCTCTTAGGCTTTTGAAAATAGAGGACCAGGCTTTGATACCAATTGTTAGGATTAATGGTAGTCCCAAAGATACTGAGAGGGGGGGGTTAATCAGTATCTAACCGATCAACAAAATATTTAACCTTATTAAGAAATTTGTATTCCAAGAAAGCATACCGGTAAATAAGAATTAATGCAGTAAACAGGAACAATAAAGACAACATAGAAAACACACCATAACACAAGATTTTTAACGAGGAAACCCGGTGTGGGAAAACCTCGGTGGGATTTGTGACCCACAATATTCACAATGGCCAATGAATAAATATTACTTACAATGAGGGGCCTGCACATGCAGGAAGGCCAACTGCCTAGAGCTCACTTCTCAAATAAGAGTCATACTAACTACAAACATGGATTATGAAATCCAATACAATGTACTGCTTCAAATCAGCATCAACTATGCTAGGTTCAGTATCGGTTTAAGCTCATTCTATAACCAAAACCTTATACAAAATCTACCTTATGCATTTGCATATATCATCCTTCCTATTCGCTCATTCCTTCTCTTATTCCTATTACATTATTACAAAATGATTTACAAGATCTCATACATGTATGAGCCTACAATATACCATGTCGGCTTTACAAAAGATAATTACATTTAAATACAATAAACAAAAGTTTATTCCCCGTCAGCTAGAGTGTCGGTATGCATTGTTGCCACTATCGGTGAAGTGTCTGTCAGTGTATGTAGATGTCTATGTCGGTGTTGGTGCCTGTCGATGGCTTTACCAGATGGTTGCCAGAAAGTTGCCATCAATGACAACACCATCATTCTCATAAGAGTGTAGAATGCCAACAGATGTATGTACAACACTATCAAGGAGGAGTAAAAGGAAAAATGAGATATCTTTAATATTTTGGTGTGTTGTATAACACCAATAAGGTATGACATAGATTACCAGAACACAAGTTAGTGTCTACCTAGTGTGAATGGGGAAATAACGTTATCAATGCAGTATATCACTGGTAAGGAAAGAATGTCCACCAGTACATGATCTGTTGACATGAAGAAGTCAGTTCAACCAAGTGAGTGGTTGAAAACCGACAAGATGATGAATGGATACAAGAAGGATGGGCAAGGTGCTTAAGCAGTTTCTTCATGATGAAGAGGTGAAATGCTACCAACTAGTCATCAAGATACTTTGAGGATGTAGAACAACATGAACCCCACTCACATCAGATCCTTCGATGAGACAAAGGAAGTCCTTAAGTGCATGCTATCAGGGTTACACGTTGATCAATAGAGAAGGCATGATTGAGATGCTAGTATAGATGAAAAGTGATGTGTTTGTCACCTTGACAAACTGGTTGTGATATGGTCAAAGTTGATCAGGGAGAAGGCAAGGTTGAACTGATATAGTTAGAAAAGAATGAGGTGACTAGAGTTGGAGTTAGTTGAAGGTTGGTGACATGGTGTCATCAAGATGTTTTTACCGGTATGGATGTTCATTGAAAATATGGACATGGTGGAAAGGTAGATGACTCCCCATCTGATGATGTTGTACATAATGCAGGTTACCAAGTGTGCTAACTAATTGAGAAGTCCATCGAAAGAGAAGTAGAGTGCAAAATGGATAACAAACCAACTTGAGGGTTCAACCGGCAGGGTTAGTAAATTGATAGAGAAGAGGAACCGATAAAGTGTTTGGTTGGGGAACCTATCTGATCTGACATGATGATCCAAGCTAGCAGTTGGTTGACATGGATGCCACATGGAGTCAAGGTGGTGAACCTGCATGCAACGATAAGAGGTAGGTACATCGACAGGGTAGCTGATGAGTTTGTCGCAGTAATGACAAATCTCTAAAGTCATGGGACATGTTGCAAGGTTATTGCAGGGGTTTGAGGTTTGAGGTCTGGTGGACAACTATGAGCTAGCTAAGAGTGATTTAAGAGATCAAGGCAGATGAAGCAAACAACAAAACCAAATCTTGGTGTTTGTCCAAGAGACCAGCCAATAGGGTAAAAATAAGATCGCCAGAGATGGAAGGCGTGATCCAGAAGGCGCGTTAATGGAAGAGTTATGTAGCTGGCAGTTTGGAAGATCATATCAGACATGATCTAATTGGATTTGGTTTGCCTTGAGGATGGTGAGGAAACCCTAACTGCCTAGAATTTGAATTGTCTTTTGGTGAGAAACCTAGGCTATAAATATGTGAGCAAAAGACGTTGTTGGGGTTGCTGCTGAAGAGAAATATATTGTGCTACCGTGAAGTGTATTACTTCTGCATGTGATAGAAAATCAGCTAATTGGTCAACGATCATCTAAGAAGGGAGTGACAGTGAGGGTGAGCGAGGTTGAAGTGCTCAACCGATAGCAGAGAAGAACTGGTAGTGATCATACTGACATAGCAGAAGTGAAGGAAGCTGCAGAGAAGGCAAACATAGAACCGACAGAGTGTTGTATCGATGAAGAGATGAGAACTAGGAAGAGAACTAGTAGAGAAGAAGAAGAGGAAAAGTGTACCGACAGTAAGGCAATAGTTGAGAGAAGCAAGAGAGGTGAGTCGGTGTAGCAGAGAAGGTATCTCACCGGCAGAGTAAGGTTTATGAAATGGTTGCAAGACTCATTTGTAACAAGAAAACTACTTTTGTAATTAATGTTTTTATTAAGAACAATGAGTTGTAGTTGGGTGCAGAGGTTGTAGCTCCTTTGGGTTGTAGCCCATAAAACAGGTAGGGGTTCGTGCTCCTTGGGTTGGTGCCCTAAAATCAGGGGTTGGTGCTCCTTGGGTTGGTGCCCTAAATCAAGGGTTGGTGCTGCTTGGGTTGGTGCCCTAAACATTGTAACAATTTTCATTGTGAGGCTGGATTGGAGTAGTAGTCTCCAACAATATTTCTCACCGAGGTTTTTCCCATCTTGGGTTTTCCTCATATATATTGGTGTTATGTGATGTCCCTTGTGTGATTGCTCTTGTGTAGGTCTCCCTACTAACCAACAAGTCTGCATTTAGTTAGATCTATTAACTGGTATGCTCACAGAGGACAGCTAAAGAGAAAATTTTGAGAACCACTGATTCACCCCCTCTCAGTGGGGCATTGTGTCTAACAATGATTTCCTACCAGATTATTCATGCTTCTGCAGAATTTAGCAATATGTCCTATTTTGTTGCATGCATAGAAAGTGACATTATTTTTCTAAATTGCTTTGTTGTATCCTTGATCATTCCTTGATTTTCATTGATTATCCATATGTCCAAACTTTCCACATGCATTCCATTTCACATGCATTCTACAATCTTCTATCCTATGACCATTCTTCTTACAATTTGAACAATGACTAGGAACTGTATTGTTATCCTGATTTGCTCTATTTCTACAATGTCTTGCCATGTGACCAAATTTATTGTAAACAAAATATCTACCATTAAATTTATGTGCATTAGGTTGTCTTACTGATATTTTCTAGTTCTGGTTAACAGATGGATTCTCCTTTTAATCGGTTATCTCATTTTCATTTGTTGTACCGAAGCTTTCTCCCTGCTCAAATCCAAGACCTCTAGTGTCTCCCTTGCACCTTTGATCCTTCAATAGCACATCTACCTTTGCATAATTAGCCTTAAACTTGTCTTTGTATTCATTATCAGTATCCAAACATCCTCTTAGGACTATTATCAATCTTTCAAACTCTTTCTCATTATTATGGGGTCTCACCAATTCGATTATCAGCATATCATTCTTATGTGCCAACCTAATGCATTCCTCGGATCTGTCTTTCAGAGATCTGCCAAGATTTTTTTCATTCTTCTTCTGGTCTTTAATCTCCTTAGACATCCTCATTTCATTCTTCATGACACCATTCTCCAATCTCATCTTTTGACATTGTTGCTTAAGGGCATCCTTCTCTTCATCATCCTGATTTTGTAAAAGTTCCTTGCTTCTAGTTTGAACAAATGACAACCTCTCTTGTAGGATAAGAATGAATTTCTTTGCAAAGTTAAACTCATCTTGCAACTTCAAGTTCTTCATCCTTTCAACATCATAGTCTTCAAATGCTACTTCAAGTTGTTTCTCCATACTCATCTCCATGGATTTCGGATTCAGGATCTTCCTCAAGCTATTAAACTTGTTGCAAGGCACAAGGCTCTGATACCAATTGTTGGAATCCAAGAACACTGAGAGGGAGGGGGGTGAATCAATATTCTGTGAGTTAGATTATTTTTAGCCTTGTTAACATATTCACTTATTAACTGGTATGCACGAAAGAAAGTAACAACACGTATTAACAATGCAATCACAAGAATAAATATCATAACACAACAATTTATACATGGAAAACCTCAAAGAGGAAAAACCATGGTGGGATTGGTGACCCACAATATCTATCCACTGGCCAAATGAATAAATATTAAAATAGGGGCCTACACATGCAGGAAGGCCAACAACCTAGAGCACACTACTCATCACAAAAGGAGCCTCACTAACAATAGACACCAAATATGGAGTTACAATCAAAATTCTAAACTTAGAGAATGCATCTACTTATTGGATGAGTTCTGGTTAAAGCACTGTTTGTACCAGTTTCCATTGTGTCCTCCTTTACCGATATCTAACTTCTCTTCCCAGACCTTTAAACCAATATCCAACGCTGATTACATAATATTAATTCATATTTTGTCAAGCAAGATCACTCGCATAATCGTACACACCTATATTTTCCATATATATATATAAAAACCTAACCGAACTGACTTAAATACCCTTTCCAAATATAAACATAAATACATTATGTCGTCTTACAATGATATTAGAATTTATTTGCATGTTGGCCTAGACAAAAATAAATGTATTAAAATTTGTGACCAATGTCATTGATTGCTTCCGTGTAAACTTCTCGGATCAATCTCCTATCTTGGCCTCATATATCGGTTCCTAGTTTGTCAGTTTCCCTTGTCTATCAGATGACTTGAATGTTGGTGAGTACCAATTACCTGTCCAACCCAAAATTATGTGTGTTTCCATCAATGACAACACAAATAAACCAAATGAGTGTCAATTGCCAACATAAGTATGAAGGAAAATCACCTTTTAAATGTTTTGCATGTAATAAGATAGATCATTTTGCATCTAGATGTCATGAGAGGAATTCAAGTTTTGAAGAAAGAGCTAGAAGATATTTTAAGCCTAAACATGAATATCAGAATAAGCATAAGTACAGGAGGAACAAAGAAAAATCATACTACTATGCTGGTGAGGAAGGTGTGACTGATCTTGATGATGAACCAACACAAGAATCTACTAGTGGATCTGGCAATGGAAAGGAATGTGTATTTTTAGCTATCAAGGAAGATACTTGGGTACCTGAAGAGAAGGCCCTTGCTAATAAGGTTGAAGACAAGGATGAATGGTTGATAGACAGTGGATGTTCACATCATATGAATGGAGATAAAACAAAGTTTCTATCTTTGCAATAATTTGATGGTGGTCTAGTTAGATTTGGAGATGACAAAGCATGCATGATGAGAGGAAGAGGAAACATATCATTGGATGGTAAGCATAACATTGATAATATTTATTATGTTGAAGGTTTAAGGCATAATATTTTGAGTGTAGGACAGTTGGTGGATAAGGGATTTCAACTATAGTTCAAGGATGGAAAATGCAAAATCATTAACAGATCGGGATTGGAGATTGCAACCAGTACTCAGACTAAAGGTGACATCTTTCATTTGAACTCTGGTGAGAAGACATGTTTGATTGCACATATTGATGAGAGTTGGATATGGCATAAGAGGGTGTGTCATGTTAATTTTGATTGCATTATAAAGATCAGTTCAACTAAGGTTGTTAGAGACATACCTAATATTATAAAGCCTTATAATCTGGTATGTAAGGAATGTCAAATGCGCAAGCAAGTCAAAGCTTCTTTTAAGAGTATACAAGACAAATCTAATGATGTTCTTGATCTTATTCATACTGATTTGTGTGGTCCTTCTAGAACTAAAAGTTTTTAGTGTGAGATATTTAATGCTAATCATTGATGACTATTCTAGAATGATGTGGGTTACTTTTCTAAGGGAGAAATATGAAGCTTTTGAAAAGTTTAAAATCTTTAAAGCTAAAGTTGAGATAGAGACAGGATTGAAGATTTACTAATTAAAGTCAGATCGGGTTGGTGAATTCACATCTTATGAATTTAACATTTATTTTGAGAAGCATGGCATAAGGAGACAATTGTCTGCACCTCAGACACCTCAACAGAATGGAGTTATGGAAAGGAAGAACAAAACTATCTTGGATTTGGCTAGAACTATGATTATGGAAGCTAATTTGCCTCATATCTATTGGAGAGAAGCTATGAGCATGGCGATATACACATTCAATAGAGTTTATGTCAAAGGGAATGTCGGTAAGATACCTTATGAGTTATGGTTTGGTCATACACCTACAATTGAGTATTTCATAATCTTTGGTAGTAAATGTTATATCAAAAGAGATGATTCCATTGGAAAGCTTGATCCTAGATGTGATGAAGGAATATTTCTTGGTTATTCTAATGAAAGAAAAACATATAGATGTTATAAAAAAATATTGTAGAGAATTGTGGAGAGTGCTAATGTCAAGGTGGATGAGAAGAACAAAGGCCAAATCAGAACTTATGAGAGAGAACTGGTAGTGGAAATGATCTTAACTGGTCTAGTAGCACCTACACCGGAAGATAATGTTGAACCAATTACTCTAGCAACATCAGAAAATTCAACAATAATTGAAGCTCATAGCAGAGGAACAAAAAGTTAGAAGACTCCTAAGTATGTAAGGTTGAATCATTTAGAAGATCAGATCATTGGAGACAAGAACAAATGAGTGATGACAAGAAGAAGGTTGGTAGCTGATGAGGTATGCCTAATTAATCAAATTGAACCAACATCAATAGTTGAAGCATGTAACGATGAATGTTGGATGAAAGCTATGGAAGAGGAATTAGATCAGGTAGAAAATAATAACACATGGACTTTAGTTCCCTAGCCTAAAAAATAAAAATGTTATGGAACTAAATGGGTTTTTAGGAATAAATTGAATAAATATGGACAACTTGTGAGAAATAAGGCTAGACTGGTTTGCAAAGGATATTCATAGAAGGAACGAATTGATTATGATGAAACTTTTGCTTCGATAGCTAGGATTGAAGCTATGAGATTATTTCTTGCTTATGTTGCACATAAGAACTACAAGGTTTATCAGATGGATGTTAAGTGTGCATTTATGAATGGAGATCTTGAAGAGGAAGTCTACATTAGGCAACCTAATGGATTTTTACTTTCAGATGATGAAAACATGGTTTGCAAGTTAAGGAAAGCTTTATATGGATTGAAACAAGCCCCTAGAGATTGGTATGCAAGATTGGATAAATGTCTTTTGAAGCTTGCTTTCACTAAAGGTAATGCTAATAGTAACTTATATTATAAGATCACTAATGATAACATATTGAGTATTGAAGTATTTGTTGATGATACCAATTTTGGAGGTGAGGACAAGTTATGTATGGAATTCTCTAACAATATGAAGAATGAATTTGAGATGTCTATGATTGGGGAGATGAAATTTTTCATAGGTTTACAAATTACTCAGATTGATAAAGTTATTTTCATCTGTCAAACTAAGCATGCTAGAGAGTTGTTAAAGAAATTTCCTATGGCAAATTCCAAACCGGTTGGTACTCCTATGGTTACAACTGAGAAATTAACAAAGAAAGATGTATCAGCTCCAGTAAATCCTACAAGGTATAAATATATGATTAGAGGTTTGTTATACTTGACTCAAACTAGACCAGATATAATGAATGCAGTTTATACTGTATCAAGATATCAGAGTGATCCTAGAGAGAATCATGAGAGTGCAGTAAAGAGGATTTTTAGATATTTACAAGGAACAACTAAATATGGTTTGTGGTTTCCTAAAAATGATGACTTTACACTATGTGCATATACAAATGTAGATTGGGTTGGAGGAATAGATGACCGAAAAAGTGCATCTGGTGGAGCTTTCTTTCTTGGAAAGAAACTCATGTCATGGATCAACAATAAATGATCATGTACTTCTTTATCTACTGTTAAAGCTGAGTATGTTGTTGTTGCTACTAACTATACACAAGTCTTATGGATGAAGAAAATGTTGAAGGATATAAGGATAGATTGTAATGAATCGGTAGTTATTCACTATGATAACTCTGCTACTATTGACATATCAAAGAATCTAGTATTTCTTTCAAAGACAAAGCACATATCTATCAAGTATAACTTTTTGAAGGAGA
Organism: Cryptomeria japonica; assembly: GCF_030272615.1. Taxonomy (NCBI): domain Eukaryota; kingdom Viridiplantae; phylum Streptophyta; class Pinopsida; order Cupressales; family Cupressaceae; genus Cryptomeria; species Cryptomeria japonica. Next base: position 867,384,535 of record NC_081409.1, on the reverse strand, counting down.
AGGTGGAAGAAAATGAAGTTAGATTGGTTTATGTGAATATTAAAGAGAACATTGCAAACATTTTCACTAAGCCTTTGCCCAAGGAATCATTTGAGTACTTCAGAGACAGATTGGGAGTTTCTACCCCTCTAGTAGAGACTTGAGTGATGCGGATTGGCATTAGTTCGGTATGAATTCTCAAAAATATTATGCATCCCGAATTGATGTGATGGTGTTACTATTAAGGGGTAGTAGTCAACTATGAGGTTTAGAGGATTTATGGTTTATTTTTTAATATTAATATCAGATTTCTGGCATTAATATCAAAGGGGGACAGATATACATGTGAAAAATAGAGCTTAACATAGATATAAGTGTCAGGGGGATTTTGGTTCAGAGCTTCATTGATGTATCATTTTGTGGCAGACTGTTGGTTGTCTTCCATTGGGGAAGACTTGTTTGGCATTTCTTGGCACTTGGATGTTTTTCACATCTAGTGTTGCCATCAATGCCAAAGGGGGATATTGTTGGAAATTTGGAGGAATTGATTATGTATTGCATTGATGTTTTGTCATTGATGTCAACACTAGCTATTTTGGTTGTCTACTGAGTTCTGATAGATGGTTGGATTATGATGTTGATCCGAAGAGCATCTCTGGTATGCTCTGGTTTGTGGAATTGATTTGGTTCGATCATTCATGTTATTTAGATGTGTTTCATGTTCAGTTGGTTCGGGGTTTAATGAATTAGAAGCTATCATTTTTTCTAGTAAGCCTTTTGGCTATCGGTAAGGGTTTTACTGGCAGAGCTTTATTGAAGATCTTTTGATGGATTTGATAAGTAGTGTTGGTGTGGATTCTAGATGGTTCTTGAGATTTTGTTGGTTATCATGTTTTTGTTCCAGTTCATTGGTGGCATTGCATTTGGTTTTCTGGCGACCTGTTTTGGGTCTTGTTCTATCTAGGTTATGGACGGGTTTATGTAACGTGCTGGTGGATGATCCCGATGCATTACCTGTTGGATTTATTGATTAGTTTATGTTGCTTCGGTCCTAGGCTGAATTGGATTATCATTGGTTTGTGGGATTATGTTATGAATTTACTGTATTACCTTTTACGTGGCCGACCTAATTGTTTAGGTCTCAAGTTGGTATATATATGATGTCATATCTCTTTGTAGATAAATGGGTTATATTTATGGGATGATCTGTGTGTGAATAAAGTTGTAATCATATGCAGAGGCTTTGGTTGATCATAGGTGATCGAATTGGGTTTGTGTAAGAGGTCTAAGACCTCTGGTATTGAGCTTAATTAGAATTGTACTCAGGCATAGGAGATTCTATTCTTGCAGTTCATTCATCTTTCCAGATTGTAGTATGTATTTCTTTTGTAGTCAGTGAGGTTCCTTTGTGATGAGAAGTGTTCTCTTGGTTGTTGGCCTTCTTGCATGTGTAGGCCCCTCTTATTGTATTCACATACTTACTGTAGAAGTATCATTTGATAGTGGGTAGGATTACCACCATGGTTTTTTCCTTTACCGAGTTTTCCACGTAAAAATCTTGGTGCTATCTATTGTGGATGATTTGTAAATGATATATGATTTATGTTTGTGTTTAACTACTATATCTTCTATTCCGGTGTTTGGTTTATGTAATCTGGTAATAAGTTTTTTAAGTGCTTAAAGATTTATAATCTATTGACAACTGATTCATCCCCCCTCTTAGTTGTCCATCGATTATTAGGGTTATCTAACAGTTATTAAAAAAATGCATTTCATGTGTTGATCACCTTAAGGCTTTTGTAGATCCCAATCTTAGAGATCCTAATCCTTGTACCTCTCCTAGGGTATCTTGTGTGAATGAGATAAGAACTAATACTTCAACCAATCATGTTTTTAAAAAAGAGAAAGCATTGGAAAGCAATATAGGCCCATCTTATTCTCATACACATACCCTTGAGAAAGGGGGGCAAAATCAAAATATTAATATTCTTACATCTTTAGACCCTCCTTATTCTCCTAGGGCCTATCTTGAACATCAAAATATATGTAGAGAGGATGATTTTATGCACTTTATTCATGATCTTTCCCCTCACATAAAAATAGTTAAAGATAAGCCTTTAGATGATGAAGATGTTCATCCCCAATCTCCCAGAAAGGATAACTTGATAAAGGAAAACAAACTATTCTTTCACATGATATTCCCTCATCATTTATAAACCCTTTTATTCCCCCTTACACATCAGATTTCAAACAAATTCATGATCCTATTCCCCTACCTATTCATTTGCAACATTCGTATAGTCGTGGCTTTCATATAATAACAACACAAGGTTTTAGAGGACAAGGACTTGGTAAATTTTAACAAGGAATTCATGTCCCTATAACCCTCCTACACAAGATACTACAAAAGGCCTAGGAAATGAGACTTCTCTCCCTATGGATGAACTTCTTAGGCTTCAAAATTTTAAAAATTATCTCCAAAGGTAACAACTCAAAAGAGCCCGCAAGAATGCTTCTTCTTCAAAACATCCTTTTTGTCCATTTCATCAAACCCATGATCATAATGTAGATGATTGGCCTAATTTTCAAAAATCTATTCAAGATGGCATAGACAGTGCTAAAATTAGAATCATGGATAATAATCCTTCCTCTTATAATAATTATTCTCTTCCATGCCAAGAAAATGAATTAAAACATATTTATCATCCTCAAAGACTAGCTACAAGAATCTATTGGAGATTGAAATATGATAAGAGCATTTCCTTTCCTCCTAAAAATCAAAACAACAATCTTAAGCAAGTGAAATGTGATGAATATTGCATTTTTCATGATTCATATTCACATTCTCTTGGGAAATGTTGTGCATTTAATAAAATTTGTTCAAAAGCAATATGATTGTGCACGAATTTGTTTTACAATAGATCTAGATGTCTTTCTCGACAAAAACATAGTGCCTTAGCACTTCTTCTCTTTTCATGTTGCTCTTCACCCTATGACATAAGTATCCAACTTAATTGGGGACTTTATCATTTGTGGTGGTGTTATTTTAATTTTGAAAGCCTTGGGGTAGCAACATGAAGCTCACTTTCCTTCTTCTTTATCTTTGTGCATTATTCATTATTAGATCTCTTTTCTTGCATAGCGCTATTCTTATGTGAGCATATAATTGTTCCTTGGTTTTCCTCTTTGTTTGGAGAGGAGCATCTTTCATGAGTAATCCACTTCCTCATTCTCTTGGAAAACTTACCTCTTCTATGGTTTCAATTATTTACAAGTATGATATGCCCCTATCATGGAATGGTCTCCTATGAGGTACATGTCCCTTGAGAGGATTTATTCCATTGGGAATGAATATAACTTGAAAATGATCACCATTAGAAGATGTGTAGAATTTCTCCTTGTTCTTTTCCCTTGGGGGGCAAGGATTCCACACCTTTCTCTTTCTTTCTATCTCATTTATCATTATTTTCTTTCGGGGTTTCATTTATCATATATGATTATCATTTCTTACAATGGTATGTTCTTATGACTAATCCCTCTTAGGAAATATGTGATGCTCTTTCTCTCTTCTCTTAGAAGATTACCACTTCTTGAGATGTGTATGTTTTCATATACTAATGTCTTTTCTTGCATATGTTCATGTAAGTTCATTGTGTATTTTCTTATGTTTAATATCTCTCTAGAAGATTGTGTAAGTCCTTCTCATTGTCCCTACACTTGGGGGGCACTGATCTCTCTCTCTCTCTCTCTCTCTCTCTCTCTCTCTCTCTCTCTCTCTCTCTCTCTCTCTCTCTCTCTCTCTCTCTAAGGATCCACTCTTTCCTATGTTGTGGATGGTGCGAGTTTCATTACTTGATGTCATTCATTAGGTGGAATTATTCTTGTTCACTTAGGGGCTCTCTCTTATACAAGAAGTTCAAGTCCTTGACTACAACCTCTTTCACACTTGGTAATGTACATCTATAATAAATTAACCCATCCCCATTGTGATAAAAGTGAGTCATCCTTCATCAAGAAGCCCTTTCACCTCGAAATAGGAGGAAGGATTGAATTCTTGTTCTCTTCTGTGCTTTGTTACAAAAGATGTTATATTTGTCTAAGATAAGTCCCCTTGGAGGTAGATGTCTTTTGAGAAAAGATCTCTTCTCCTCCAAGGATCTCCTTTATGCTTATAGCAAGATATCTCTTTTCAAGTATCTTATCCTTTCTTGAAGAGTATTCCCTCTCTTGCTTAGATTTATGACATTTTTGCATGATGGATATCTTCTTGGTGTCATAATAAGGTATCCTTGTTCTACTTTTCTTAAGATATCAACATTAAACTATGTTGACTCTTAAGCGAGGGGGGCACCCACACTGCTCCTTTTGTACTATATTTATTTCGCGCATTGTATCTCTTATATAGTGGGTCATTCTCATAACCAAAGGGAAGCCTCTTAGAGCGAGATGTCACCACTTTTTCCTTATACAGTGGGTCATACTTAGAACCAAAGGGCAACCTCTTAGAGAGATATGTTGCCATTTTTCCTTGTACAATGGGTCATTCTTGAAACCAGAGGGAAACCTCTTCGAGTGAGATGGTGCAAATTTTCTCTTGTATAGTGGGTCATTCTTGGAACCAGAGGGAAACCTCTTAGAGAGAGATGTCATTACTTTTGTCTTGTACAATGGATCATTCTCAGAACCAGAGGGCAGCCTCTTAGAGCGGGATGCCACCACTTTTTCTCTTCTACAAGGTGATTATTCTCAAAATCAAAACATAGTCTCTTAGAGTGGGATGTCACGCCTTTCTTGACATTTGACCTATACATTTTATACAGGTTGTAGCATAATCAGGCATAGACTCCTATGAGGTGCTTCAAACCTCACTTGCACACACGCACATGGGGTTGAGTGGAACTAATGACGTTCTCACCCTCCTCTCTTACATTGATCACCAAAACAAAATATGGGGGCTAGTTTTCAATGTCCTTTTTTCTCCATGGATCACCTGATTCTAGGGGCGAGATGTCCATGGTTCCTTTTGTTCACCTTTCTTCTCATAGATCACCAAAGTGTGCATTCATGTTCTCTCTCTTCTTCCTCTCATTAGCTTATAGTTCTACTATTGATGGTTAATGGATAATGTCAACTTTGCTCTTTTATGTGATTATCGGTGTTTATGTGATGGCATTTGTATGTGTGTTTTAGTTAGTTGTTGAGACATTTGAGTATCAAGGTCTCTTCAACTAGTTGATTTATGCTCTTGTGTTTTGTCTTTGTCATGAGTCTTTTTGTTCTTTGTCTTGTTCCTTTTATTTTGTGTGCTCTTGCATGTGTTTGAGTGAGTTAATATCCTAATATTGGGGGCTTTGTTCCTCAAGATTAGTGATGTCTAATACTCCTTGTGGTACTGCTTTGTATCTCTCATCTTTATCCTTTTTTTTCTTCTACTTTACCAACAGTATTAGCATAAGCCATCCTCCCACTAAAGTGGGGGATAAATGTAGCATCGTAAAATTGCAACCCTTGCAATTTTGACCACATCTTAGGCCCTCACCTATGCAACCGCATCTCCTTACTTGATTGAGACCCCTCTCTGCACCTTCATTTTGAACTTCATCTCGTCTCAGCCCTAATATCATCTCAAGACCCTATCTAGGCCCCAAAATAGGGTTGGACAGGGTCATGGCACCCCTATCCCCCCTCTTTGGGTGGCCCTAAGATAGGTCCATCTGACCCTTGAAGTTGGTTTTCTTTTCAAGATTTAATCTCCTCAATGTCAGCCTTTGGTGAGATGAATTAATTCTCCTAGGATAGTATAAAAGGGAGTTAGTTCTCTCATATACAATATATAGAAAATAAGAAAAATTCAAGTGGAAGGTCTCCATTATCGTCATCAAGAATTCAATCCTTCAAGCATCCATCAAGTTCTCTTCTTCATGTGTCTTCTTCATTCATCCATTGGAGAAACATTACAACAATCATTTGCAAGCATGTGTGTGTGACGGTTTTGTCATGTTACATGTCATTTCATGAAACACTTGTGATTACATTCAAGAAGCAAAGAAACCATCATCAACAAATTGTAGATCTATAAGGTATACATTTCCATTATTCACATTTAAGCATTTGCAATTATTTTCCTTCAAGGTTGATTCCTCAACCGAGGTTTGACTAAGGCAAACCCCTATCCACAACCCTTCTTCCCTTCTTTTCTATGTGTAGGTTGTAGGTGCACAACTATAATTATAGGTTTGGGATTCATTTTTAAAGACATAAAAACCCTTTTCGGTGCATAGATTATTTGGAGGACCAAGTACACTTTCAACCTAGTCCAGATGACTTTTCTCCAAATTTGCAAGGCAAATTCGTATCAATCTAAATATATCAGATTCAAAGTTACAACGCGTTCCTAAACCATTAGCTCCTCATTTCATCCATTTTGTCTCGCTTTTCTGCATAGTCAACAAGTCAACATATCCATTTACAAAAGAGGGCAAATTACTTTTCAATCATTGTAATCCACTTGATATTCACATCCTTATTTCCCTTGGATTTGGATCTAGCAGATTCAAGTCCCTCTTTTGAATGTAAAGTATCTCCCAAGTGAAAATCATCCTAGTGGTTTCCTTTCTCTCTACTAGGTGGGGAACCACTAGGATTCAATTTTCTAATTTACAATTAGTATCCACAAAAGAAGAACAGAGGAATCGACAAGAGAAGGCTGACAATGAAGCTGATCATAGTTGGTCAATCAGGCCTGTAAGGAAGAAGGCCATAGATTATTGTAGAAGTGGAATCCCATTGTATTGTCTAGTGAATACATTGTGAATAAAGTTTGGGGAAAAATTCCATTTTTATAGTTCTTTGAAGTTTGTGTGTAATGAAACCTGTTCCCTGTTAGAACTGAAATAGAATTTTTGGTTACTCAAACATTGTTTAAACGTCTTGAACTTCCTATCATTATTACCTTGTCATTTGATTGAAAGTTCTTGTGATTATTTATTTTGGTGATCAACAAGGTATGCCACCATAGTGGAATTAGAGCCTAAAAGAGATTGGGCTTTAGTTGAGTGGACAAAATGCCTCCAAGGAGAATGGGTAGAGGAGGAGCCCAAGGAAGAGGTAGAAGGGAACATGGTAAAGGAGTTCTAGAGATGTTGCAACATTTAATTGCATGGATGGATGCCTTAAAAGGGCCTAGAGAAGAGTAACCCCGATGATGATGTTAGTGATAATGAAGAGGAATAACGACCCCAAGATGATGAGCGGGAAGAACATGACGAACTTGAAAGCTTCAAGGAGAGATTGTTGAGGACAGTGTTGAATGTATGTTCCAAACCTAAAATAGAGGTTCCTACATATTTGTGAAGCCTCAATGGTGAAGATCTAATCGACTGGATCAATGACGTAGACAAATATTTCAAGTATGAGGAAGTAGTAGAGGAAAGAAGAGTTAAATTTTCTTGCACTAGATTAAAAGGCCACACTGCTATGTGGTGGGACTTTTTCCAACCAGAGAGGTTAAGGAAAAATAAAGACAAGATAAATTCTTGGGTTCAGATGGTTACAAATTTGAAGGCTAAGCTCCTTCCAGTTGATTATCAAACTAATCTCTTCAAGATATTGGAAAACTTAAAAGAAAAGGAGATGTCTATGGAGGAGTATACGGAAGAATTATATAAATTGGTGATTAGATTAGGACATAGTGAGGAAGACTTAGAGAAAGTGGCAAGATACATGAATGGGCTAAAGTATAGTCTACAAGATGAATAAAGTCTTGTGAGCCCTAGAAGTCTGGAAGAGGGGCAGAAGAAAAGTTATAGAGGATACAAAGTCATCAAGAGAAGAAGAGGGAGAGAGGCTTTAGAGGAAGGGGACAACAAACTGGTAGAGGACAACAAAATCATCAAAGAGAAGAGGCTGAAAGTTCTAGTGGAAAAATAAATAATGATAGAGGAGGTTACCAAAACAAAAGCGGAAGATCCTATGGTAGAGGTGGTTCTCAAGGTAGAGGCTGAGGGTTTGCTGGAAAATATTTTAAATGCAACCAATATGGACATAAAAGTTGGGAATTCTCTGAGTCATCTCAAGGAGGACATTCAAAGTTGACGCTTATGGAAAATGAAGAGATAAGGAAGAGGGTGGAGGATCTTTTGAAGAAGAGTTGGATAAGGGGATGCATCAACCCTTACGATGATCCAACAATACTACCAAACAAATGAGGGAGTAGCATATGTATGCTAATTAAAGTGTTATTTATAAAATTACCAAAAGATATAGGTTTCCCACTCCAAGAATTGAAGACTTAATGGATTGTTTAAGTGGTTCTATGTATTTTTCTAAGATATTCTTGAAAAGTGGCTACCACCAAATAAGAATCAAACACAACCTTTAAGACTAGTGATGGTTTGTATGAATGGTTGGTTATGTCTTTTGGATTGTCTAATGCACCCAACACTTTTATGAGGCTCATGAATGTAGTTTTGGAAAGCTTTCTAGGGAAATTTGTGATTGTATACTTGGATGACATTTTGGTATTTAGTAGGTCTAAGGAGGAGCACCTGGAGCATTTGAAATGGGTATTGAGGAGATTACATGAGGATAAGTTGGAGATAAATCTCAAGAAGTGTTTCTTTTTGCAAATTGAATTGATCTACTTGGGCTTTGTGGTGTCCAAGGATGGACAAGGAAAAATTTCAAGCCATACTTGACTGGCCCACACCAAAATGTGTAATGGAGGTAAGGAGTTTTAATGGGTCAGCTTGATCAATTATCTTAGATTTCAAATCCTCTATCGAGGTTACTCCTAATAGGGTATTTCCTTTAACAGGGTATTGTAGTCAATCCCTTAATCGGGTGGTCCTTAACTAGATATGTTCCTAATAGGAAATTTTTGTAAAGCTTTAACAGGATTGGCTCCTAACAGGGCGAACTTCAAAAGAGTTCAAAATACTTGTGGGTATTCATCCCCACCATGGTTTTTCCCATTTGAGTTTCCACATCAAAAATCATTGTGTCAAGTGGTGAATGGTTTTTGTGTTTATGTTTTGATATGGTTAATTTATTTAACTGGTAAAGCAACTTAGATATGTTAAGATGAAAGGAAGTAAGCTAAAATGTGCTATTACATATGTTGGTAAAGTGCTTTCATGTTTTGGTTAAATGGTTTGATAGTCTCAGATTTGTTACACTGTTATTTTCGTATTTTAGTCAACCGGTAAACTTGATAGTGCAGTTGCAGTTTGTAGTTCAGTGTTTGAACCGATTAGTTCAGTAATTGATTTATGAGTTGGGTTTTAAGTTTGGTGAAAGATTAGTCTGTTTTCTATCTATATATTCACCCCCCCCCCCCCACCCCCCCTCTCAGTAGTTGTCTAGATCCTTATTGATTCATCATATCATCAAGCATCTCCAAAGTTTTAACTTTATTTTAAAGCATAAAAGTGGGCAGATGAATAAAGTTGTTGATATTATGAGTAGAAATAATTTGTTGTTATGTTAAATACAAGCTAAGAATGTGGGTTTTGGAAGTTTCAAATAATTGTATACATAGTATCTAGATTTTAAAGAGGCATTTGAAGCTTGTAGTGATCCTATTTCCAAGAATAGAGAGTCACAGGTGGATTATATGATTCAAGAGGGTCTGTTGTTCAAGGGGAATAAGTTATGCATTCCTAAAGGATCCATGAGAGACAATTTTCTCAAGGAAAAGCATTGTTGTAGTCTTGTTGGTTACTTTGGATAGGATAAGACTTATTTGCAATCGATCACTCATTATTATTAGCCCAAGATGCAAGCAAATGTGAGAAGATATGTAAAAAGGTGCAACATTTGTCAACATGCCAAAGGGAAAAGCCTTGAAATGTTGGGCTATATCAGCCACTTTCGGTTCCAACTCGGTCTTGGGACTCAGTGACTATGGACTTTGTGTTGGGTTTTTCTCACACACAAAGGGGCAATGATTCTATATTTTTTGTGGTAGATAAATTTTCTAAAATGGTGCATTTCATACCCTACAAAAAAACTAGTGATGCCACTAACATTGCAAACTTGTTCTTTAAAGAAGTAGTGAGATTGCATGGGATTCCAAAAACTATCATTTTTTATATGGATTCTAAATTTGTGGGTCATTTTTGGAGGACCTTATGGAAGAAATTGGGCACAAATCTGAGTCTTAGTTATGCCTACCACCCCCAAATGGATGGTCAAATAGTGGTTGTTAATCAAAGTCTTAGTAACATGTTGAGATATATTGTTGACAGAACACCAGGTGCTTGGGATCTAGGTTTGGCTCAAGCTCAGTTTGCATTTAACGATTCTCCTAATCAGAGTATTGGACTTAGTCCCTTCTATGTTGTGTATGGTATGCATCCAAGGGGGGTGTTGGAGTTGAGATATCTTGGTAATATGGACAAGTGTAGTGTCGCAGATGAAGATTTTGCTAAACTCATACATGATCTCCATGAAGAGTTTAAGATGAACATTGAATCTAGTAATCAATGGTATAAACAACATGCTGACAAGAAGTTGAGGGAAATTCATTTTCAAGTTGGAGACCTTGTATTGGCTTGTCTTCAAAAGGAGAGGTTTCCTACTAGTGTTTACAACAAACTTTAGATGAAGAAAGTGGGTCCTTGTAAAGTTCTCAGACAAAAAATTCTCTACCAATGCATATGAAATAGCTCTGCCTTTAGATTTGGGCATCTCTCCTATTTTTAATGTGGTAGATCTTTATCCATATAGAGGCAATGGACAACAAGATGTATTTGAAACTAAGATACCATTCAATTTGGAACAACAAGGACTACTTCCACTCCATCAAAAATAGAATGCATTCTTGAAAAACAATTGTTGAAGAAGACCCGAGGCAAAATAATATTTCAAAAATCTAGTTAAGTGGCAGCGTCGACCCGTGGAGGATTCTTCTTGGCTCACCGAACCAAAGATCACTAAGATGGGTCATACTATTGCAGATCTCATGATTAGGAGCTCATGATTCTTTCTCTGCAGAGTCTGATGCGGGGCTGTCCCCTTCCTTTCCTAATTTTTTGGTGTTTTATTTCTTTTAGTTTTGGTATTGGTTGAGTTTTATTTATGTGCTTGTTCTTGTTGCAGTTCTTCCTATTCCTATCACAAGTTTGGTTGAGTTTTTTTGTGTTCATACTTCCTATCTTAACCATGACATGAAGATGTGATAGCAATTGAAGCTAGCAACCAATAGTTCTAATTGCACACGTGGGCAGTCAGTTGCTAAGGCCACGTCAACAATAGTTAACCAACCAAACTTCAATCTATTTGAGGGAAAGTTGTTGGTGAATCGAGGGTTGGTTAGTCTCCATGAAAGAAGAACAAAGGAATCGATAAGAGAAGGCCAACAATGAAGCCAATCATAGTTGGTTGATCAGACTTGTAAGGAAGAAGGTCCAAAAAGATGTTGGAATGTGTCATGCTTGAAACTGTTAGATAGTTTGATTCCTGTAGCAATGGAATCCCATTGTATTGTCTAGTTAATACATTGTGACTAAATTTTGGAGCATAATTCCATTGTTTTAGTTATTTGAAGTTTGTGTGTAATGAAACCTATTCCCTATTACAACTGAAATATAATTGTTGTTTACTCAAACATTGGTTAAATGTTCTAAAATTCCTATCATTATTACCCTGTCATTTGAAGAAAACACAAACAATATATTAGGGTTGCTTCCATAATATATTCTAGACATAAGAACATACAAGATGTATGGACAATATTACATCATCTAAAACTAATTTCTATTAATTAATTGTGTTTGAAATTTTAGTATGTGCTACTACAAAAAATAAAATGACATTGAACAAGTCAAACTAGGCCTAAGATGGAAATGAAGTAAAGCTAATAATAATTTAAAGTTTAAAGTTGGTAGATTTCTTCTAACACCACTATCGGATTTCCAGGGCTAGACATAGTGACAGATTGATGAAAAAAGACTCAGGCTTACAAGAATCCCCTACAACTAAGGACAATGCTACAAGGGGTCAAACTTTTGAAGTTTTGCATGGCTGACAGTAACATATTCCTTGACCCCGCCACTTTACTGGTAGGTATTGAAGTTGAGACAACATACAAAATTTGAGTGGTCATGACTTCTACAAAAATTGAATACTTGGCAACTAATTGTATAACTTCCTTTTTGTGGTTGAACTACTTTGAGTGAGCATAAAAATATTCTTAAATATTAATATATATATTTATGTGTATGTGTGTATGTATGTATGTATGTATATGCATACATGTTTATACAATTATATATGTTTATATATATATATATATATATATATATATATATATATATATATATATATATATATATATATATATATATATATATATATATACATACATGTGTACACATGCATATAAGTACACAGGCATCTTTATACATATTTTGTGTTAGAGATAGTTACCAAAATGACACACACACACACACATACACTTGAACCTTCTAGAAATGCAAGTATTAATATTGAAAGAAATAACAAGAGTAAGAAGTAAAATGAAGTCCAAGTAAGTTATTGATATCATGAAGTGAAGAATGAGAGGAGAAGTATCTCTTAAGTAGAGATGAGGAGAGGAGTTCCAAAGTAACTCCCATTTCTATGAACGCCACCATTCACAATATGTGGATGCAAAGTGTCAACATTCTCTTAAGGAGGAAATCTAATATTCCACATATTTGGAATAAATAAAATGAGTTGTGAGATTGGAGCCTAAATTTTTTAGGAGTGACTGTCCATTTTGATCAAATTTTATGCCAGATGGTGATAGTTTTTGTTTCAAGTATTCGCGATGCTTGGTGTGTCATTCAAGCCTACAGGGCCCATTGCATCTTTTTGAATTTGCATTTGGTGGTTCTCTTTGTCAATCAACTCAGCTATAGAAGTAGGATATCAAATGGTTCTTGTCTAATCTTTATCGATAATCAAGTTAGTAGCAGTTTGAGGATTCTAAGGAGTGCGGGTGTAATGTGCCAATGAACAAATGGGATCAAAATTTTGATATTTTGGTTAATATTGTGTACTCTGATAAAGAATACTTTGAGATATTCGGTTATAATTAATGGATATATATGTCTCCTCATTTACATTAAGGATGACAAGTATGAATAGGGTGTATATGCTTGTAGTTTTAATGGAAGAATATATATTTTCCCTTATATATTGTTGTATGCGGGAAAAGTGGGCTGATAGAACTAAATATGTGAAAATTTGATAAAACTACTAGTCCACACACACACACAGGACTTCTTGGTGCAAGCTATGGAGTTATGAAGTATAACTCAGCTTCCCAAGGAGGGTCCCATGGTTCTCTATCTCACAATGTCCCTCAAACCAATGTTTTTGCTCTCAGATCACTGAGCAAAATGGTTTAGGGATGGCAAATGTGAGAACGAGAGATGCTTTTGTTAATTTTAGTATGAAATGGATTTTAAACTATGTATGATTCTAGAAATGCAATAAACTAAATGATAAGATGACAAGATTAGTATGAATACTATCCTAGCATACTATATTTAGTCTATGATTGAGCTAAAATGATAAAGGAAGTACTCTAACATGCATATTTAGTCTAATTCCTGATCTAAAAGAGGCTAAATGATGAGCATAAAAATGATATAAAAGCTTGAAAGTATTTGAGCATAAGTATAATGCTTCAAATTTGAAAGATGATCTATGAAAATGGAGGAGTGAGAGCTCTATTTATAGCAAAAATAGGGCAATGGATGGTCAAGATTGAATGGTTTAATCAAGGGTTGAGTTTGAAAGTTGGGGATCCATGTTTGCAAATTGCACCAATGAAATGGTGACAAGTGTCAACATAGGGTTGGGTTGAAAGAAGGGGTTGGAGACATTGAATGCCTGAGAAGACCTCATGGTTATCTAGAGGCTAAGGGTGAAGTCTAAGTTAGGATTACCCACTGGATTAAGAGTTAATCCAAGGATAAACCTTTGTGCAAATGATTAAGAGATAATCATGGTCAAAGCATTAAAGGCCTGATGAGACCCTTGGGTTGGGTAGAGGTTGAGTCAAAACAAATGTTTTAACCATGTAGGAGGGTTTGAGTTAACCATTAATGGTTATTGAATACTTTGGGGATTAAGTGGTTGAAGGTTGGAAGCTTTCAAAGGTTATCAAAGACTTTGAGACATTTGGTGGTTGAAGGTTGAAAGCCTTTAATAGTTATCAAAGACTTTGAGGGTTTGAGAAGTGACCTCCCTTTGCTTAGGGATGTGACAAAGTTTAGAGGAGGGGTTAGGTTAATTAAAAGCGATTAGAAGATTCTAGAAGGGATTAGAAAGGGGTTTGGGATTTTGCAAGTGGATGGAGGGATAATAGGATTTAATTGAAATAAAGTAATTTAATTCAATTTGGTTGCAATTTGGGGAAATTAAATAAATTAGATTTATTCAATTTAGGATAACTATTTAATTAAATTTGAATTTAATTAAAAGTGGATAGGTGGATTTAATTGAATAAAATGATTTATTCATTAAATGGGTATAGTGAATTTTATTTAAATAAATTGAGTAATTTACTTAATAAAATAGAAGAATGTGGATAATTTAATTAAATAGAGAAATGAACATAAAATATTCATTTAGGAATATGGTCATTTTTATACGTCTACATTTTGCCCCTCTTTGAAGTGACGTGTGTGCACATGTTATTTCAAAGAAAATGATGCTTTATCCTGATTTATGATCTAATGCAATTTTTGTGTCGCTCTTATGATTTGCCAGTCGTGCCTCAGATTTGATTTGATGTGATGCTCCAGATTCGAGATTTGATGGTGATGCCCCAGATTCGAGATTTGATGGTGATGCCCCAAATTCGATATTTGATGGTGATGCCCCCTCGGGAGATGAATCAATTTTTCTGAAAATTTTTTATTTAATTTGATGAGTTGTGTATGATGTGTATGTATGATGCCCTATCGTGATTTGATGGATTTATCCAATAGGAGTGTTGGTATAACTTGTTTTGAGTTGCGATGTTTCAAGTTATGTATAGATATCAATGTGTTGTATTGATCAGAATATGATTTATTTGCGTGTTCTATTTCAAGTTCAATGTGTGTGAAGCCTGAGTTGTGTTACAAGCTGATATGGGTTGGAAACTTGAGTTGTGTTACAAGCTGATATGGGTTGGAAACTTGAGTTGTGTTACAAGCTAATATGGGTTGGAAACTTGAGTTGTGTTACAAGCTGATATGGGTGGGAAACTTGAGTTGTTTTACAAGTTTATGTGATTGTGGAGACTTGAGTTGTGTTACAAGTTTTGATATGGTTTTTGATAACTTGAATTGTTTTACAAGTTGATATGAAATGAGAGGATTTTGAACTTGATGTAAATGAGCAAATTGTTTCATGTTGTTGATGTAAGTTTGATTTTGATAGCTTTGTTTTGATGTGGAAACTGATATTGGATTTGATGTTGAGATTTGATATGATAATGCTCCCTCGGGAGATCATTCATGCACACAAAGCATGAATGATCTCTCGAAAGAAGAAGAATGTTGTTTGAAAGATAAAAGAGTAGATAGTGATGGCATGCATGGGTTTGATAAGATTGATTAGATTGATTGGAATGAGAGTAAGTATGGTTTCAAGTATGACACCTCTTGTATAAGACATGGATGATTGAGCATCTAGTTTCAAGAATGATACTACCTGTATAAGACATGGATGATTGAGCGTCTAGTTTTAGGAATGATATCGCCTGTATAAGACATGGATGATCGAGCATCTGGTTTCAAGAATGATAATGTCTGTATAAGACATGGATGATCGAGTGTCTGGTTTCAAGAATGATATTGCCTGTATAAGAGCTGATCAAAACATCTAGTTTCAGGAAAGATACATCCTGTAGAAGACATGATAGAAGATAGTTTGGAAGAATGATAGAAGATGGTTTGGAAGAATGATAGAGATAGTTTAGAAGAATGATAGAGATAGTTTAGAAGAATGACAGAGATAGTTTAGAAGAATGATAGAGATATGAAAGTGAAGAAAGATTCCATGATGATGTGATAGATATGCATGCGAGGGATGCAATGATGAATGATGAATGATATTTTGAAAATGAGATGTATGATATGATATGCAACTAATTGTAAAATGATATGCAACTAATTGTAAAATGATATGTAACTATTTGTAAAATGATATGTAACTATGTTTTTGGTAGCATCCTCATTCTACATTTGCCATCCGATATAGCCATATTTGTTTGCTTTCTTTGTAGATATCATCATTGAGCATTGATTTGTTTAGGATATGTTGAAAATTTATACAAGCATAATGGCATAATTGAACCATAATGACCTGAGAAAAATTTACATGATTTTTGATTTTGCAAGATAGCACAAGCGTCAAGGTATAATTGAACCAAGATGACCTGAGTGCGTATTGCGTAAACAGACAAGAGTTAACCTTTGTCCAATACAAATCCGAAATGTCCTCAACAATATGTCACCTGATTGCTTCGTAGGACAAATTTGTATGATAAAAGATTTCACTCACAAATAGAAGACAAATAAAACATCACATTCCTTCCTTGCTTCTCTAGTCGTAAGACATCCTTGAGTCACTTAGGAGATATGATAAGCAAAAATTAACAACCATAAGTAATCATGCATGCTATTGGAATGTATTCTTGTCAATTAAAACATCTTGCAAATAGATCTTGGTTTAGTTGAAATCAGTTCAAGTCTGTGATGTTTAGCCTTCTCGCATTGTCATTTGGCATTTGTTGGTTGTTTTGATCCGTGTTGTCATGCTATGTTTTTGGTCTGATGTTGAAAATCTTGAAGGTGAAATGCCCATAGCGAGGTCAGGATTTTGCCCCTTGTTGTTGATACTACTTTGATATGGATATGTACACTGATCACCAAGCCATGGTGGGATATTATTTGGATAATTGTTTCAGATAAACCAAGGACAGTGACTACACTAAGTATGTCCAAGATTGATAAGCATTTGTGAATTTCTGGTGATGTCTCAGATGGGTGGATATGATATGTACAATATGATTTGTGAAACATGTATTTCCATCAATTGATAAAGGTAAGGCTAACTATAATAAAATCCAGCAGTCATACTGATTGATGTCATTGTTATGATTTGGTTGATGATTGATAAGAATGTCTGGTTTCAAAGAGTGAGTACCCCGTATAAGATCGATCTGTCTGGTTTCGAGTGTACCTATCCTTGTATAAGACATGTTTGATGGTGATATTGATAGATGGATTGATTATCAAGACTTGATGATTGATAGAAATGTCTGGTTTCAAAGAGTGAGTACCCCGTATAAGACCGATCTGTCTGGTTTTGAGTGTACCTATCCTTGTATAAGACATGTTTGATGTTGATGTTGATTTCAAGTAATGAATTGATTAACAAGACATGTGATAAGTTTGATTGCAAAATTTGAGAGTTTTCCTGTTGTTGATCTGATTTGATGGATGGTCCATGTGTTCATGCTTTGATTTTTTATTTTTTTTATTATTTATTATTTTTTTATTTTTTTTATTTTTTTTTTGGATTTTGAGTTTTTTGATTTTTTGATTTTCTTGAGTTTTTTGGATATTTTGATTTTTTTGAGTTTTTGGATATTTTGTTTTTTGAGTTTTTGGATGTTTTGATTCTTTTGAGTTTTTGGATATTTTGATTTTTTTTTGAGTTTTTCGGATATTTTGATTTTTTTGAGTTTTTGGATTAGAAGAAAGATGTATTTGGTTGCCCCAATGTATATCAAGACAAGGAATGGATGAATGGATGATTGAACCATTGAGGTGGAAATAGATTTGTTGTCCATAGTTTTGATCAAGATCAAGGATGAAAAAGGGGATATGGATAGAGATAGGATATAGATAGCACTAGATGATGGAAGCAATGAATAGATAGGATAGATAGATATGAATTAGAGTGAAGCAAGATTGTAGAAAGAATTGGATGATAGAAGAAATGAATAGATAGGATAAGGGATATGGATTAGAGTGAAGCAAGATTGTAGAAATAATTGGATGATAGAAGATATGAATAGATAGGATAAGGGATATGGATTAGAGTGAAGCAAGATTGTAGAAAGAATTGGATATAGAAGAAATGAATAGATAGGATAAGGGATATGGATTAGAGTGAAGCAAGATTGTAGAAATAATTGGATGATAGAAGATATGAATAGATAGGATAAGGGATATGGATTAGAGTGAAGCAAGATTGTAGAAAGAATTGGATGATAGAAGATATGAATAGATAGGATAAGGGATATGGATTAGAGGACATGGGAGATATGGTAGGAAGAATAGAGTGGATGAACTTTGCCCCCAAGCATAGAGGTTTCCATTTGCAAAGAGGTGATATGTAAGATTGTCACAACATTTAGCATCATCTGAATAAGTGTTCTCGAACTTTTCAAAGATAGAGACCCAACCCACACTTAGAACCTTTGGAAATTTCAACTGAACATTTCTAGCAACTAGGAAGTAGACTCAAAAGGGAATAAGAATCCCAAACTGGATCAAGGTACTTAGTCTTTGATTACCCATGTGTGTGCAAGTGAGTTCATTCTAGCTCATATGATCATTGTAATCTTCAGAATCCAACATGGCTAGCTACATGAGTTACCTTGACTTCAAAAGCATCCTGGATAGAGCCTCATTGCCAGCGAGCATCCATAGCCCCGACGAGGTTATCGCTGTAATCTCACAAATATTGCTCCATTGCCAGCCAGGTGTCCATAGCCCCGATGGAGTTACTTGCATGTTCCCATAGCCAATCATTTTGATATTGCATTTCATTGCATTTTGCTTTTCTTGATATTCATTTTCTTGCTCATGCTTTTGATATTTCTTTTTTTTTCTTTATTTTTCTTGCATTGGCTTGTAAGTGATGAAACTTACATGGGTCTGATAATTACAGTGGCACTGAAGCAAGATTTAAGATTTTTCACTAGCCATGTCTTCAATTTAAGAGATCACAATGATTTAGAGCAATCGATTAAGTGTATGAGATATAGTAATCAAAAGATGTTGGTACCAAGATATGATAAGTGGTTCTTTTCTGGATTGAGTGTGTATCCCAACCAAAAGAAAATGTTAAAGAGGAACAACCTCGGATTCTGAAGCATTTCATGAATAGATATCTAGGAAAAGGACTGAACATTAGATTCGAGCATGGGAAAGTATGTGACAAAATGACACAAACAACTATCTCACAGATGAAGGATTTTATGCAAAGGATTGAATGAAAGGGATGGAAGGATAGAAAAGAGGTGTTGCATAATAGATAGAATGTTTGAAGATTTGTGCAAGGATAGATAGAAATGTTTTCAGGATGAGTGTTGGTACTTGAGAAGTGATGAAGAGATGGAGGAAAATGGAATTTTGGGACAGAAGGACCCAAAATAGATAGAGGAAATGATAGAAGAATAGTTTTGGAAAGATGTTTAGATAGAGGGTTGAAATAATTTCAAAGATGTGCTCCTCGTTGATCTTTCTTATGGATCATTTGAGGTGATGGATTGGTGGATGGAGGGAGGTAAGGACCCAAGATGGATGAAAGGGATGGAGAGTTTGATTGTGGAATGAAAGGACCTAAGATAGATTTAGAAGAAGAAGAGTTTGACTTTGGATTGAAAGGACCTAAGATAGATTTGGAGGATGAAGAGATTGACTTTGGAATGAAAGGACCTAAGATAGATTTGGAGGATGAAGAGATTCCTTGATCGTGATCTTGACTTGGAGTAGGATCATTTGAGTTTGTGCTTTTCTCTTGATTTTGAATTAGAATAGTGGAGGATATGGAAGGAATATCATGATTTTGCTTAAGAGATGGATGTTGAATGGGACTCTGCTCTTGAGATGAAAGAGGGTCATCGTGGATGGAATACCAAAATTTTAGGGGATCATCATAAGATTCTTGACAGGTGGGATCTTGATCGAAAATGGGATTAGATTGGAGAGCCATGATATCGTGATCTTGATTTATGCTAGGACTCATTTCCTTTGACTAAGTTTCCTTTTTCAAATGCACTGGATTTGTTTTGGATATACTTTTTGACATGATGAAGGAATATCCAATGAGATTTGAAGAGTTGACGATTGATGTATAAAAACTTATGTCTCTTGATGAATTTGGAAAAACTAGGTTGTTGTTTCTTCAACGTGATGTTACGATAGAGGTTCTTTCTTCTCAGAATAAGGGGATTAGTCATGCATGAGTGATCAATGGTTTCCTTTGATTTGTTTGGATTTAGTTGATTCTTGTTTTTGAAAATTTCAAATCTTACTCTATCAAAGTGAAGGCTGCCCCTTCACGACAAAGTGTGTCAAATGATATGGATAAAAGTCTCCCGATCTGGAAACTGGATTTGACAATTTGAAAATTTTAAACAAGTGTTTTGAGATAAAAATCCGTAAGATGGTAAAGGATTCTGTTGATACTGATGATGAAATTTTTTGGATTATGATAGGAGAGACATCCTCTATTGCGCGATTTGTTTAGGATTCTGACAACTTCGTTTTGACACAAATTTAGCTCAAGAAATAGTTTTAGTGGTTTGTTTGTCACTCTGTTTTGATGAAAGATGAAGTTTGATGAAAAAGGCTTCTAAAAATGTTTTTGAAATTTTCAAAAAATTTCCCAATTTTACCCTCTGTTTTGTGGCTTTGGATCACGCGCTAGAATAGAGTCTACATGCGCTACTTAAATTACTCGATGCGCTAAAAGAATAAGCACACGCGCTAGGTTGCCCCCAGACACGCGCTAAAGGTTTGACTGTTTAAAAATTGTTGTCTAACTGTTTGAAAAAGTTATGCGCTATCCTGGGCCTGTGACGCGCTAACTGTTTGACGTTATGCACTAATGCTTGGTTCCCACACGCTAAGTTGTTGCTTCCACGTGCTAGACTATTTTTTGGATGCGCTAAAATGTTTCAACACTGATTTGTCCTTGGATAAAATGCTACTATTTTGAACCAACGCGCTAACTAGCGGTTTGGATGCGCTAACAGAAGTACTCCACGCCCTAAGAAGTTGCTCTTATGCGCTAAGCTGCCCTGATATATTTTGACTTGGTTGAATTTCTGTGTTGTTTGGAATTTTTAACACTTGTGATTTTGATGGATGATTTCTTTTTGGATACTCAAGCTTACTAAGTCGAATAGATAAAATCTTGATCATTTGTTTTGATATTCCCCTAATCTTGTTGGATGAAAGTCTTTCCTAAAGATAGTTGAAATGTTGATAACCATCTTAAAAGATGTTTTGTTGGATTTGGAAATCTTCTCCACTTTATGATTTTTCCTTGTTTGAACTGACTTTTGAGTTTGATTGTTGGATACTTTGCAAGATATTTTAACATTTGTGACAAGAATACATAGCACACATGAAGACAATGATCATCCTAATGCTAAACATTGAGTGTATATTCTTTTGAGGATGTGTTCAAATCCCCGATGTTGTCACTGGTTTGATCTACAACAAAAGACACATCAGATAGACTCTTTATTCAAAGGTTATTGACAATATCATAGCCCACTAGTCTCGATACTCCATCAGCTCAAATAGCCTTGTCACCCCCTAGAGGGCGCCCATTTTTTTGCCTTTTGCCAGAAATTAACCCAAAGTGAATCACTTCACAGTTGAGTAGTTATCTTGGGAGATATATGGTGAGTAATCTTGGGGGCGGATTCTTCCCCACCCTTGCACTATGATATTGCCAATGTTTGGCGACTGACTCATTTCAAAGTTTCTAATGCTAAGGTTCTTAATCAGGCTTCCTGTTCGGTCGTCAATGATAAACTCCCTCAGGAGGCTTCCCAACCTTTAGAACAAAGGCTTTACGTATCGTAAAGATACTGGGGGAAGGCTAATCACTGTGCGCAACCGTTGAAAGGGACTTTCGTCACCTTCCACTTTTGATTATAGTGGGTTGGAATACTTGGCTTCAATGTTGTTCCCCACTTAGATCGTTCCCTTCACACCGGCCAAAGAATGGCTTTAAGAGTTTTTCAACCCCTCGGGAAGGTAGGCCTGCTAAAGGATGTAAATGCTTGAAGTACAGAAAGCTTAAGAGTGGTTTGGCTTTTTGGTCACCCAGTTATGGGGAGAGCATAGACCTTCCACTTTCGAGACAAGGCAATCAAGTTGTTCTTTTTAGCCTTCAAGACAATGATTTGCTAACTTCTATTTGGAGATGTTGCTCCAAGAAAAAGCATGGTGTTCTTTTTAACCCTTCATAGCAAAGTTTGTATTTCCAAAACTTTTGTAAAATAAGCCTAGTCAACAAAGTAAATCGTGATGTTTGGTCAACAAAATTAAAGTCGATAGGGGAAAACTTTCCCTCTTTGCTTTGTACAAAATGAAGATGATGTTCTTTTACTTTGCAAAATGAAGTGAATCATTTTAAACACCAAAGGATGGTGAGGTTCTTTTTAAAACTTTTGCCAAAGTAAAGATTGTTGGTTCTTTTTACAGCTTCCAAAATGAAGTGTTTTTCCTCTAATCTTGCAAGAAAACAAATATGAAATTGTTGTTCTTTTTACCTTGCAATAAAGAAAAGATGAAGTTTTATTTTAAAACACCAAAAAGGAAGGCATGAAGTTCATTTTATGCTTCCAAATGAAATGATGAAGTTTATTTTAAGCTTTTGCAAAAAGGAGAGTGAGTTCTTTTTAACCAACTTTTGTTGAAAGAAAGTAAAAAAAGAAACTTAAAGCCTCTAAACTAACTCCTTCCCCTGCACAAAAAAGATTAGAACCTGCACACAGTCCATGATCAAATGTTAGTGTGGGCTTACACAAGCCTAAATTCTGCTCTTGGTTACAAATTTTACAATCCTGATCCTGAAATGCCCTGAAATTTGACTAAGTCTGAAATTTGGAAGATCTTCCAAAAACTAGATTTTGCATTATAACTCTCAAACATCCTGACAATATATATGGAATATAACTTAAAGTATAAGAAAGAGAAAAGAGAAGAGGAAATGTCACTTATACTTAAATGTTATATTCCATATATATTATGCCTCCCACAAGCCTAATTTTTTACTCTGTCATAAATTTTTTGGTTCTGCCAACTCTATGCGCTAAGAAATGATGTCTATGTGCTAAGAAAAACCACCTACGCGCTATTATGTGCCCCCAAAGCGCTAAGATGTTTTCCTGATGCGCTATTCTATTGTTCTCCCACGTCGAGACCTACAGAAAAATATTAGTGGAAGTCATGTGCTAAAGAAAAGACTTCACGCGCTAGAGTATAGACCCCACGTGCTAAACAGTGAGCGGGATGCGCTAGACTATTAACCAGATGCGCTACTCTGTTTTTTCTCCCGCGTTGATACCTATAGGAAATGATTAGTGGAGTTCACGCACTAATGTTTTAACTGCACGCGCTAGATGATGGTCTCCACGCGCTAAACAATGGACTGGATGCGCTACTCTGTTTACTGGATGCGCTAAACAGTGAACTGAAAGCGCTACTTCATTTTTTCTGCGTGCCTGCAAAAGTGGTTAGTTTCAAAAACCAATTTGATATTTGGGTTTGAGCCCCACGGTGGGCGCTAGAAATGTATGCGGGAAAAGTGGGCTGATAGAACTAAATATGTGAAAATTTGATAAAACTACTAGTCCACACACACACACAGGACTTCTTGGTGCAAGCTATGGAGTTATGAAGTATAACTCAGCTTCCCAAGGAGGGTCCCATGGTTCTCTATCTCACAATGTCCCTCAAACCAACGTTTTTTCTCTCAGATCACTGAGCAAAATGGTTTAGGGATGGCAAATGTGAGAACGAGAGATGCTTTTGTTAATTTTAGTATGAAATGGATTTTAAACTATGTATGATTCTAGAAATGCAATAAACTAAATGATAAGATGACAAGATTAGTATGAATACTATCCTAGCATACTATATTTAGTCTATGATTGAGCTAAAATGATAAAGGAAGTACTCTAACATGCATATTTAGTCTAATTCCTGATCTAAAAGAGGCTAAATGATGAGCATAAAAATGATATGAAAGCTTGAAAGTATTTGAGCATAAGTATAATGCTTCAAATTTAAAAGATGATCTATGAAAATGGAGGAGTGAGAGCTCTATTTATAGCAAAAATAGGGCAATGGATGGTCAAGATTGAATGGTTTAATCAAGGGTTGAGTTTGAAAGTTGGGGATCCATGTTTGCAAATTGCACCAATGAAATGGTGACAAGTGTCAACATAGGGTTGGGTTGAAAGAAGGGGTTGGAGACATTGAATGCCTGAGAAGACCTCATGGTTATCTAGAGGCTAAGGGTGAAGTCTAAGTTAGGATTACCCACTGGATTAAGAGTTAATCCAAGGATAAACCTTTGTGCAAATGATTAAGAGATAATCATGGTCAAAGCATTAAAGGCCTGATGAGACCCTTGGGTTGGGTAGAGGTTGAGTCAAAACAAATGTTTTAACCATGTGGGAGGGTTTGAGTTAACCATTAATGGTTATTGAATACTTTGGGGATTAAGTGGTTGAAGGTTGGAAGCTTTCAAAGGTTATCAAAGACTTTGAGACATTTGGTGGTTGAAGGTTGAAAGCCTTTAATAGTTATCAAAGACTTTGAGGGTTTGAGAAGTGACCTCCCTTTGCTCAGGGATGTGACAAAGTTTAGAGGAGGGGTTAGGTTAATTAGAAGCGATTAGAAGATTCTAGAAGAGATTAGAAAGGGGTTTGGGATTTTGCAAGTGGATGGAGGGATAATAGGATTTAATTGAAATAAAGTAATTTAATTCAATTTGGTTGCAATTTGGGGAAATTAAATAAATTAGATTTATTCAATTTAGGATAACTATTTAATTAAATTTGAATTTAATTAAAAGTGGATAGGGGGATTTAATTGAATAAAATGATTTATTCATTAAATGGGTATAGTGAATTTTATTTAAATAAATTGAGTAATTTACTTAATAAAATAGAAGAATGTGGATAATTTAATTAAATTGGATTTAATTAAATAGAGAAATGAACATAAAATATTCATTTAGAAATATGGTCATTTTTATACGTCTACAATTGTAATCTTTTATTTTATATCTAATATATTATAGGCCTCGACCTTTTTCTAGAAAAAAAAAGAGTTGTGAGAACTCAAATAAGACAGAGAACTTGTAGGGATACCTTAGGCATATTCCTACAAGTAACAAATAAAAAGGAAATTGACTTTACCAAGTAAAGATTAATTCCTAATAAATATTAATTTGAAAATGATTAGAAACAATCACACAAACAACACCAAAACAATATACAAATATAAGCAATGAAGTCAAAGTATTACTATTATCATGTAATATGTGTGGGCAGTGGAAAATCTAATGAGGTAAGTAGTGGGGAGGGAAGAGGTAAATTCTAACTACTCTTTGATATAGCCTTCATCCTTCTTTACCAAGGGATTGTCTATGTAGGCATCAAAAGGACTCCTGACAAGACAATTTTTTGCATTTAATAATTAAATTAAAAAACAAAATATAGCTATACTTAATTTTTTTATTGTTGTATTTTACTTTTTAATTTAATTATTAAATACAAAAAAAAGTCTTGTCAGTGGCCCTTTTGATGCCTACATCGACATTGCCCTTTGCCAATTGTTGTAAATTAACCCCACTAGCACACTTTTTGCAATTTGATATTAACAAAGATCTTCTATTAGTGGCCTCTATTTCAGTTGGTTGCAATTTGATGTTAATGGGTGTGATCATTTGAAAGGTTGTCCATCATTAAGGGAGCTCCACCTACTCTATAAGGGAATATGACCATGGTTGTAATAAATATCTATAGTGAAAGGTATTGATCAAGTCCATTGATAAATAATATAAATATGCATTTTTATATTCGTTGAAATATTGATATTGATATTAATTGAAATCTCAACCACTTTAGACTATCAAATAATTTTTTATTTCACATTAGTCAAGAAAGAAAATAAAACAATATATGCATTAAATAATTATCAATTGTCTAAATTTGATCTTGTGAACATAGATAATTATATCTTGTAGTTTTCAAAATGTATAGGTTGTTAATCAAGGTAGCTTATGTACATAAAATAACAAATATTTATGGTGGAAGTGTTACTCGAGGGAGTTTCTACATAATTTTTTGTAAGAGTTCATCAATCATATAAATAATTTTAATTATTAATGTCAAATTCACACAATATTGATATTCATTGAAAATGTTGATATTAATATTAATTAAAATTCTCAACAACTTTGGATTGTTAGTGTAGCGTCCTAAAATTGCGACACTTGCAATTTCGACTGCATTTCGGTCTTCACGATGGCGACGCAACACGCAACCTGAATGGAGACCCCAAAACTTGCTCACGACACTGAAAACTGCATTTTTCAAGCACCATTGGCCTGAACCTCCTTGCACCCCGCTGTCCCGGAGGTGGGACCAGAGCGCCCAGCGCCCTGGTCCCTCAAGACCAGGGCGCCCAACGCCCTGGTCCTCCAGGACCATGGCGCCCAGCGCCCTGGTCCCTGGGTCCTATTTTGGGCCCGGTTTCCTAAGTGATATCGGGTCTTTTTTATTGCAATTTGGAAATATACTTCCCTGGTTGGCCTAAGGTTGGGAAAATCAGTCTATCAGCCCTAATTGACAAGTATATAAACTACATTTTTCTCTCTCATTTGGGGGAGAAGAGATACATGACGGAAAAAGCGTGGAAACTATACTCAAGCATTCAAGCATTCAAGCAATTGATCATTCCAAGTCTCCATTCAAGGCTAAGTGTTGCATTCAAGTCAAGGATTCAACCATTGAAGAGGAGATCACTTATTACATGCTACATACTACAACATACAACATCTAAACCTTTGCACATAAGGATACAAACATCCTTAGAACAAGGTATTAGTACTTGTTTTACATTACAGTCATTTACATTTACAGCACTTGCTCATTTCTTGGTTAATTCCAAAACCGGGGTTTGACCTAAAGGCAAACCCCTAATCCCTAACCCCCCAATCGTCTTCGCTTTTCTGTGTGTAGGTTGCAGGTACGTGGCTGAGATTGAAGATTTGGAATCCTTGTGCAGAGACGAACCGATCCCACTTCGTTTCGCGGATTTTTCGGAGGACCGTGGCGCCGGGCGCCATCGTCCCGACAACTTTTTCTCAAATTTGCAGGACAGCGCCGTATCGACATTTTACTGCTAATTCCAGGTCCGCAGCTTCATCCTATAACCTAAACTCAGTTTATAAGCGAATCTTTATGACTTTCTATACATCCTTAGCTTAATTTCCTTAATCAACATTCTTTACAAAAGAGGGTAGCTTTGCTTTCCAAACCCTTGAAATTCATTTAGCATCCAATCTTACATTGTGTGGGATTGAATCTTATGAGTTTCAACCCCTCTTTTGAATGTAAAGTCTTCCCCCTAAGTGAAAACCCATCGAATCCTAGCGAACCTCCCTTCTCTCTCCCCGGAGTTAGAAGAGGGGAGACCAACTAGGGTTCGACCGCGATTTTCCGCTTTACATTTTGGTGAACCCGACATGAAAATCCTTTCTGATTATTCATGATTAGATCTGAAAATTGATTCCTTGATTACATTTCCATGTTTGATCTTTTGCAAAATTTTAGAGGTGATTGCATAAAAACCCTAAATTTTCTTTTTTTGAACATTGAACTTGCGAAATGTTTAATTATTAATGCTTGCTTCAGATTTGCTTTTCTATTACAAATTTTCAATTCATATTTCAATTTTGAAAATTAAGTGGTTAAAAGGCAAAACCCTAATTTTTGAAACCCTCTTAATTCAACCTTTGTTTGACAATTTGATCGATCAAAACATCTCCAAATCAGCTATAACTTTGGATTCTGTAATAAAATCACAATATCTTTCATCCCTGAAAATTTGGAAAAAAGTTACGAGGACCGTGTTGCACTCCGAGCGCCATCGTCCCCGACATTTTTTCCAAAATTTCGGGAGCGAGATCTTGCTGTATTTTCCTGCTAAAATCCAGAATTTTGGCTGATTTTGTCAATTATAACACTTTCAAAGTTACAGTCAAAGTTGGTCTTGCGATTGCTTGGTCTAAGGCTTCTAATCATTCAAAAATCATTGAAATTGAAATTTTGTGTCAAAATTGTGTTCTTACTGTCCTAAATCTGAAAATTGTGTTTGCATTCATTCGAAATTTCAGTGCTTTATTCAAATTCTTGCAATTTGTGACTTTTGAAATTAAGTGCTTAATTACAACAACCTTGATTTCCGCTTTCAAAATTGAATTTAGCGTGAAATTGAGTCAATTTTTAAATTTCAAAACTTGCACTGCTTTTGACATTCCCTCTAAAATCATAAAATTCAAAATTTCAGTTTCCCTCTCTTTTTCAAAATTCAAATTTTGCATTTTTCGACAATCTTGATAGGGTTCAATTTTGAGATTGCAACTTTAATTTGGCCTATCTACAGATCGTAAAATCACTCAATTTTTTCAGATTAGCTCTAAAATCATCATACCTTTCATCCCTGCAAATTTCGAAAAAAGTTGCAAGGACCGTGTTGCACTCCGAGCGCCACGGTCCCGAACATTTTTTCCGAAATTTCGGGAGACTGTTGTGATTGCATTTAATAGCTTAAATCTGGAAGATTGGCTATTTTTACTGAAAATTGCTACCTCTAAAATGAAAATCTTCTCTCTCTCTCTAGTGCATGAGTTTTACAACAGTAAGCCCTACTTACACTATTCCCGTTAGAAGAAGCCATAGAATTAAGTCTTTCCGAGGTTTAACTACTGAGGAGATGGAAGCTAATTTGAGTAGCCTTTTTAATGAGGACATGGGTAATTCCTCTAATCCTCCGAATGATGAAGAAGCTCTCCATGAAGTTTCTGTTGAACAACTTTCCAAATTGGATAACCAATTTGACGATTTTCACCAATGGATGTCTCATGAGTATCCCGATAGTCAAGCTCTTCCTTTAATTGAGGGTCTAAAACGCATGCTTCAAAGTGATAAGAATGGAATTGATGTTTTACGTGGTATCGCACATATTGTGGATTCGAATGTGATGCCTATGAAGAGTTGTGCTGAATCTTTAGGTTATACACAACCTCCTACACAAGTCAATCATTCTATTCCTTTGATGACTTCTATTGCTAACATACCTACCTTTACATCAAACATCATGGCTACCTCTATACAAGACATTCCTCCTGTGATCACTAGTCATGGGGGCAATCCTCCTTCTTCAATTAACCCTATTCCTTCATTCAATCCGACTTCTTCATTCATTCCTTCAATAAGTGTTCCTATTACATCTTCACAAATGAACATGACGCAAGGGGGCAATTCATTTAACCATTCCATTCCTCCTTGTAGTGTTCCTCCTATCCAATCATCCCCTATGGTTGACTATCATAGGGTCCCACCACCTTACTCTTTACCTTCTTTCAATAACATCACACCTCCATCTCAATCTAACACACCTAATATGAATTCTTTGACTGAAGCGACCATTAATAATCTTGCACAAACTGTCTCTTCTTTACAGCAACAAATTGCCTCTATGAATCAATCTAAGTTTAGTGTGCCCACATTTGATGTTGCGAGCCCACTTTCTCTTGACATTGTTCGAGCTATCCCTCCTAAACATGTTGAAATCCCGCATTTGGAGCTTTATAATGGTAAAGGAGATCCTCTAACACATGTTAAGACTTTTCAAACAATATGTACTGATTTTGCTTATGACCAAAGGTTGCTTGCAAAACTATTCACCAGAACATTAAGAGACAAAGCCCTACAATGGTATTACTCGTTGCCTTCTTATTCTATTACTTCTTTCGAACAACTTGCAAATGCTTTCATTCAACAATTTCAAAACAATATAAGTCCTAAAGTTACTTTGATTGATTTAATGCATTGTAAACAAGGTGTTAAAGAAAAAGTGACTGATTTCATTCGTAGATATAAGCATTTGTATGCTCAAATTTCTTTTCCAGTGCCTGATAATGATATTCAAAGAATCTTTATTTCTAATTTGCAAAAAGATATTCGAGACAAACTTCTGTTTTCTGAGTTTACTTCTTTCCAACAGTTGTGTGCCACTCTTCACAATTATCAACTGACTGTGAGTCAAATGGAACAATCACATCCTATGGCTCCGAGTGATAAGGGTGATAGCAGTCAACAACCATTTGGGAAGTTTAAACCGAACAGAGATTCCATCAAATTCAATGAAAACATCATCAACAACAATGTGAATGCAGCATCAGGTGTGCCTCCTATTTCTAAATTTTTCAGGAAAGAAAGAAAGTATACTCCTTTGAATGAATCATTGCATGATATTATGAATAAGTTATTGGAACAAAATGTGCTTACTCTTCCTCCTGTACGACAAATTGATCCTGCAAAGATTACTTCACCTTATTTTGATCACAAATCTTTTTGTCACTTTCATCGTCAGCCTGGGCATGATACTGAAAAATGTTTTTCTTTAAAGGGTAAAATTCAAGATTTGATTGATAATAATACTATCTCTGTTTCTGGAGTGAACGATAAAGGCAATACATCTGTAGCTCCTCCTAACCAAAATCTTCAGATTTTCACTGATCCATTACCTTCTCATACCTCTAATGCAATTGAGACTAATGATTCCTCTCTTTCATCTGATGGTCTTGTGTCTATGACTCTGAATGTGATTAACTTTGTAGAGCAGCAAGAAATCCCTAAAGAACCTTCCATCACATTTGATTCCAGTGAAACCATTAGGGCACCTGATGGTCCTTTATACATAGTTGCAAAAGTCAAAAATACACCTTGACGTGGAGTGCTTATTGATCCTTCGTGCATGGTTAATGTTATTACTGAAGAATTTCTTTTTACTTTGCAATTGAATCAAGTGATCTATGACAAAACAGATGTGATTGTGAAACTATTTGATGCATTTTCTTCTCCTGCAATTGGTTCTATTACATTGCCTATTGAGGTCCATAATAAATCTCTTGATGTGAACTTTGCTATTATTCCTTCTTCCGAACAATTTCGTGTGAAGCTTGGCTATCCTTGGCTATCTTCCATGAAAGCTATTGCTTCTCCTATTCATAAGTGTTTGAAATTTCCCCATAATGGTGAAGTTGTTACTGTCAATCATAGTCTCTTTAAACCAGCTGAAAGAACTTCTAGCGTTCCTATTGATTACTTTTGGCCTAAACAATTCCAATCTCTTCCTCCGCGAAGTGATCATCTTTTTAAATCTTATCAAAACTGGAAAATAGATATGATCCTATCTCTAAGTGAACCTAGAACACCTAAACTTGACATTCCTATCATTCTTGAGAAGGAAATTCTTCCTTTGAAAGACAAAACTAATGTCTTTCCCCAAGAAGATTCCCAACCCGTCCCCATGGATGTGACTATGTCTATGCCTAATAAATCTTCTAAAAGTAGACCTATACCTCCTCATCATGATGGACTTGGTCTTCTTCCTAAACCAAAAATTCTTCCTTTATATGGAGCAGTTCCTCCTCCGTCCTTTTATAGAGAGAAGAGACCTTCTTCTTCTCCTATTATCCAGCCTAAGAGACCACAACCTAAACACCCAAGTGATAAGGATGAGAACATTCCTCCTCCTTTATCTTCTACACTTCCTACTAAGACTAGACGTAATCGTTCTGCACGGGAACGCCGACGAAAGCGTCATCTTAGGGCTCAAGCAGCCGCTTCTCAAAATTTACAATCTCCAAAAACACCTTCAACAAGCATTATTCCATTTTCTCCTCAGCCAGACATTGAGCCTAAATCTCCTAAACATAAGATGCATGATGGTCTTGATCCTGTGCGAGTTAAAGATCCTATTTTTATAAATCTTGATGATGATATAGATGAAAATGTTATGCATGATGAAAATGTTACTCCTCTTGCTTCTGATAGCGAATATGAACTTGTTGATGTTGATAACCATTTATCTAATGAATTTTCTAAAGCACTTATCCTAGCTCCTAGACAAGAACAATGTGGCTTGGAACATGAACATAGCCCTTGTTTGGATCTTGTGATAGCTCCATCTGCTGTGTTGGATGTTCCTCCTCTAGCATGTTCCCTGCCTTCCCGAAACATTGATCAGCAAGATCGGGGGGTAGATGACGTGCTAGACTAGTTACATTAGCATGGCAGATTCTCTCCCCCTCTCTTTTGTTACTTCTTCTATATGTTATTCTCATTCTTCTATTTGTCGTCCTTAGTGTTGTCTACTTGAGGACGATGCAAAGCATTGAGATCTCTTTGGTCTCTCTCATGTTGACTCAAAAGACACATGTGTTCCCTTCTTCTAGGTGACCTTCCTTGATTGGGGAATGAAGAACAATTATGCATACATACATATGATATATATACATGACTTATCATACAGCATACTGACCCCGAGGAAAGCGAAGTCACCTCGTGCTTTGTGTTTTGTGTCTGTTATCCTTGGGTTTATCTCACACTTGGGGGCTAAATCTTTGCGATAACGTGCTCCTTTTCCTTTCTCATTTCTTATGTGTATCACTACGTTAAAACAATCACCCCCGTTGAGGCGTGTGTGATTGCTTTAACGTAGGGGGGCATACACCCTGTCTATCCTTTCAAAGATACTTGAAAATTTCTTGGCAAACTTAGCTTTGTCTTGAAGATTTTTGGTATTTCTTTTGCATGACTCATAGTGAGGGAACCTTACTACTGACAGTCATGGTTCTTCCTCGTGATCTTCCCTTTTACTTTGTCAATCGAAGTCGTAAGATCCTTAGTCCACTGGGGGCTTGGTGTATCTTGCCTCCTTGACGTGGTGAAAGTCTTTCAATGATGTTTCCTTGTACTTTACCGGAAGTATGAGCATACATACTCCCGCTAAAGTGGGGGCTAAATGTAGCTTCCTAAAATTGCGACACTTGCAATTTCGACTGCATTTCGGTCTTCACGATGGCAACGCAACACGCAACCTGAATGGAGACCCCAAAACTTGCTCACGACACTGAAAACTGCATTTTTCAAGCACCATTGGCCTGAACCTCCTTGCACCCCGCTGTCCCGGAGGTGGGACCAGAGCGCCCAGCGCCCTGGTCCCTCAGGACCAGGGCGCCCAGCGCCCTGGTCCCTAGGTCCTATTTTGGGCCCGGTTTCCTAAGTGATATCGGGTCTTTTTGATTGCAATTTGGAAATATACTTCCCTGGTCGGCCTAAGGTCGGGAAAATCAGTCTATCAGCCCTAATTGACAAGTATATAAACTACATTTTTCTCTCTCATTTGGGGGAGAAGAGATACATGACGGAAAAAGCGTGGAAACTATACTCAAGCATTCAAGCATTCAAGCAATTGATCATTCCAAGTCTCCATTCAAGGCTAAGTGTTGCATTCAAGTCAAGGATTCAACCATTAAAGAGGAGATCACTTATTACATGCTACATACTACAACATACAACATCTAAACCTTTGCACATAAGGATACAAACATCCTTAGAACAAGGTATTAGTACTTGTTTTACATTACAGTCATTTACATTTATAGAACTTGCTCATTTCTTGGTTAATTCCAAAACCGGGGTTTGACCTAAAGGCAAACCCCTAATCCCTAACCCCCCAATCATCTTCGTTTTTCTGTGTGTAGGTTGCAGGTACGCGGCTGAGATTGAAGATTTGGAATCCTTGTGCAGAGATGAACCGATCCCACTTCGTTTCGCGGATTTTTCAGAGGACCGTGGCGCCGGGCGCCATCGTCCCGACAACTTTTTCTCAAATTTGCAGGACAGCGCCGTATCGACATTTTACTGCTAATTCCAGGTCCGCAGCTTCATCCTATAACCTAAACTCAGTTTATAAGCGAATCTTTATGACTTTCTATGCATCCTTAGCTTAATTTCCTTAATCAACATTCTTTACAAAAGAGGGTAGCTTTGCTTTCCAAACCCTTGAAATTCATTTAGCATCCAATCTTACATTGTGTGGGATTGAATCTTATGAGTTTCAACCCCTCTTTTGAATGTAAAGTCTTCCCCCTAAGTGAAAACCCATCGAATCCTAGCGAACCTCCCTTCTCTCTCCTCGGAGTTAGAAGAGGGGAGACCAACTAGGGTTCGACCGCGATTTTCCGCTTTACAGTTAGATAAGCTCTACTTTTCACACACAAAAATATCAAAGTCAAGAAAGTTAAAGCAGCCATACTTGTATTTAATAGTTGTCAAATTCTTATGGTTGATCATACAACATAAATAATTGCAACATTAGTTGGTACAACTACATGATGTAATTATTTGTGTTGTAGGATCAATCATAGGCATTTGACAACTATTCAATACAAGTATCACTGCCTTATCTTTCTTGACTTTTATAACTTTGTCAAATAAGTAAAGCTTATTTGAGAATCTAAAGTTGTTGAGATTTTCAAATAATATCTGTAGACACCCAAAATTGTCCAGTCTAATTAAATAAATTAAATAAATATTTTATTTATTTAATTATCTAAGCCTAATTCTTCTATTAATTAAATAAATCTTTATTTATTTAATTAATTCATTTATCCTCTTCTAGCCTTATTTCTCATTTAAATAAATACATTTATTTATTTAAATTATCCTTTTCCTAAATTAAATAAATATTTTATTTATTTAATTATCCTACTTCTTCTATTAATTAAATAAATCTTTATTTATTTAATTAATTCATTAACCTTTTCTACCCATGACACATGTCATTCATCTCTTAATTCCTACACTACCTACCCCTTTCATTATTTTACTATTTCTTCTACCTACCCTCTAATCTTAGCCGACCTCCTCTTTACACCTCTCAATCTTATCCCTCCATTTCTTATTGTGTCTTCTATTTAAGGAGATGCCTTCTTCATTATCAAACCCTAATCAACAATTTGGAGGACTTGACTACATTACGATCCTACTTGCAACCACATTCCGTTCTTTGTTGAGCTCTTGTGCACATAAAATCTGAGAGCAAATATATGTCAAGCAAGATCAATGGAGATAGGAAGAATGGAGATCAAAACCCTATTGGACATGTGATGGTATAATCTTTGTGATTTCATGTGATTTGCATTGTCTTAGGTAATCTTCATATGTTATGGTGGATCTTTGTTGATTGTTAGGCTAGGGTTTTGTGGTTGAATTCATTTAGCCTTTCAATATTGTTATTATTGTTATCCATTTTCACCATATACAATATCAATATCAACTTTTTCCAAGGGTTAACTTAGGGGAATAATCTAGAAACCCTCTAAATATATTTTAAATACTACTAGCCATTACAACAAAGAAAGCACGACAAAACCAATGAATTAAAACAACAAAATGCAGGTCTAGTTGAGGAAGAAATATTTGTGTTAGAGGATAGCTTTATTGATATGAAATTGTTCTAAAAAAGTGGACTCAACTTGGAAAAGGACATGACTATGTTGAATCTAATGTGAGACCCAAGCATAGAGGATCTACTTCCAATCCCACTTAAATTTTATGACCACGTCAATATCATTACTAATCAAGTTCAGAGATAATTACACCTATCCATCACATTTAGTTTCCTATCATAACACATGAGTAAAATTTCAGTTATCATTCTAATAATGATTAGTATTCAATCTAGGTTTATTCATGCTCATGTGTGTGTATTTCATTTGATTATCATAGTTTAATCATAGGAAAATTCTATCCCCCTTTACATCTTTGATGATCTTGTGTGATCTTACATGACTTAGTTCTCATAGGGTAGCCTATTATCCTTATTAGGGTTTTAAAGACTATAGTTCCCTAATTTTGCTTGTTTTTTATTACTCATCGTTAGGAGAGATCTAAAAATCTATTTGAAATAAACTAGATTCCTCATATTTTTAAACAATAAAATTGGTCAACAATATTTCTGATGGTTCTGAATTCTTTAACCGAATAACAAGTTTATTTCATATAATTCTTTAAAATACAATCTATTAAAATGTCTCTAATAAGTTTAGATTGTTTTAAATAATGTATTTTAAGGTTTCTTTGTTCTTATATATGTATCATATCTTTTACCTGACCTACCCACCCTTGTTTTGGCCTTAGTATAAATACATTATAACTTCTTTTTAATTATGATATACTTCTTCTATTTGAATTATTCCAAATGAGATTAATTTTTTTGTTTCCATATTATAATTTATGACATAGAAGATACTCATGAACCTAATTTTTCATTGAAAAGGAATGATTTATTAAACATTAATACAATTGCATGTTTTAATAGCGATGGTATCTTTAATGATTTGTATTGATACCAATATGGTCAAGAAGATTATGATTATGGAACACATGTTTCTAAACAAGACATTACTATTAGCACTTGGCAAGCCTTCATTGATGCATTTATGCATTTTGAATTTCCTAATCAATTTACAATGAAGAGGCCTCCCCCTCAAACACACTCATAAACAAATAATAAAACTTCAAGGACAAATAAATATGCAACCTTTTATAATTTTATTAAAACAACTACAAAATATGCAATACAAACTATGAAGGTTGTAACAATGGGCTACAATATATGCATGAAATTAAACATGCAATTTTGAAACT
The DNA here is from genome assembly GCF_030272615.1 of Cryptomeria japonica. Lineage (NCBI taxonomy): Eukaryota > Viridiplantae > Streptophyta > Pinopsida > Cupressales > Cupressaceae > Cryptomeria > Cryptomeria japonica. Next base: position 867,347,955 of record NC_081409.1, on the reverse strand, counting down.
ATAATAATGACCATTAAAAATAATAGCACATAACGTTGTGTTGAAAGTTGCAACTTTTGTAATCTCCTTTTCTTGAATGAGTTTCATTCCATTTGTGCAAAATTTATATGAATTTTCTATATGTTATAGAACTATGACTCTCATTTAGGCACCACATGAAACCAACTATCCCTTTCTTCCCACCTAAGAAATATTTTCAAGTTTATACAACTCTTGGGAACTGTAACTTTTGATTTGGGCACCTAATTGGGTCCATTTTTGTAAATTGAAGTATTCAGAGTGTTCTAAGACACCAAAAATTTGTAAGTTCAGTTTTTTGTCATGTTTTAGCCAAACAATGGTCATCTAAAGCCTAATATCTCAATCTAAATAATTTTATCAGGATGTCAAAAACTTAAATAATTAGTATCTACCATTCCAGAGCTTATCCTAGCTCAAATATCACCCAAATTATGCAATTTACCTATTTGGAGCTTTGGAGAAAGTATTGAATTCCAATGCATTCATTGTATGGAAATTTACTAAAAATATAAGCATATTCTTACTAAAAATAAAAGTTAAATTAAATTATTAGTTTTGGGTGATACAACATTATGCTTACACCCTAGATGCTCCTACATCAAACACCTAGGGTATTTTGAGAGGTGACCTTATCACATCTCAAATGTTTCATGTGAAAAACTAAGCTAGTCAACCTCTACCTTTGTTAGCCATGATGAATCTTCAATAGGCCTTCTTTACCACTTATCCAAATATAATTCATATTTTATGTTTCTTGTACTTCTATCCACATTTCTTTCCAAGATGTCTTCTATCTCTTCCTTCTCCTAAGTAGGTATTAGGATATCCCTCTATTCTTTTATTAGTACATCCTCCATGTCTTTGTCATTGTACTATATGAAATCATCAATGTTAAACATACAAGATTTGCTAATTCCACTTGAGAAATCTATCTCATAAGAATTTCCTTAGTCATGCTTCTTTAGGATCATGCATGGTCAAAATTTCTTTGTTTTTAACTTGTTAAAAATTTCGATAAGAAAATTTATTTCTTTAGGTGAACCATGACTTCATCTCTAACTTGGGATTTCTTAAATTTTTTCTTATAGTATTCTTTAACTGTGTACCAAGAATTCATATTATTAATATGACTTCTTATCTTTTAATGCAATTTATTTTGATTCTACAAAATCTTTAACCTTGACATTCCTCTTTTATCCTTTGTAAATATTTATCAACTAAAAAATATTCCTTAAACTTATACTCCAATATATACAATTTGTAATGGGAATTGTTGTATTAAAACTCTAACTATGGTAAAATCAACTTTCATCCTTTTTGTCTTATCTCCTATTGATGTAGAAGAACCTAGGGTGTAAGAGAAATATTGCATCGCTCCAAAATATATTTAATTTTGATTTATATTAAATTTGGTGAAATTTTTTTCAATATGGTCCAAAAATGTTAGGGTTACTATTTTTAGAAAGTTGGCATTTGTGTATGCATGAACCCAAAAACTTACCCCAAGGAGCGAAATGAAAATATTAAGTGAATGGTGGAAAAATCATCTCACTATCTTATGGTGTTTGAGAGATATTAAAATTTGTGTGTTCATAAATTTCATCAATAAAGTTTCAAATTCAAATTTGGGGCCCTTAGAAGCCTCATACAATTTCAAAATTTGGTAAAATTTTTATTTAGGACAATTCAACATCATAGATCTCTTTACAAACCTTTTGAATGATATATAATGATTGAAAGTATAATAGTTGGATCAAAAGTTATGACCCAAGGAAGTTGTTCTACCGAAATTCAAATTTTAAAATATCTTCTTAAGCAATAAAATGAATAGTTGAATATTTGGCAAGTTGCCCAAAATAGGAGTTACATTTTCTTGACCATTTGATGGTGGTTACACTTTATAGGATAAAGAAGGAGAATGAGGGTTACCTAGGATAATTTAGTAGTATAGATTATGGCTCCAACCTATAGATTTTTGTAACAAGAAAGCCCATGTGGTTGTAGCATACAATTTTCTGAAAATCTAATTCATTTTTATGAAAGTAATAGAAATTGGTAATTTTTCCATCTTGTATTGTTTTGGTTCATATATGTGAGTTAGGTGGACAAGACCCTCATCAAGTGGTATTAGAGTGGTAGTCCTTGAGTATGCAGGCAAGAAAGAAGAATATTTTCTCTGACGCCATTGTAATAATTTAGACATGAATTTTCAGAAATAATATCAAGTTTAAATTTTATTTTCAAATAATTTTCACAATAGTTGAATAATACAAGTTAGAATAGGATAATTAAGAAGATCTAAAAATACATAGTTTCATTTTATATTGCTTGAAAAATAAAATACTCCATCATATATTATAAACTATAATATACTAAAATAATATTTTTGTCATTTCAACATTTACAAGAGGCTCAAAACCAAATTACACTACTAAAGAATAAATAGCTATAGAATCACACTGACGACTAGCAATTAATACTCCTAAACATTATCAATCTGCACCAAAATTCTCCTACAACAATTGCAACCAAAAAATAAAATATTGGAATTTGATTCTCTAGTCAATACACACTTAAAAAACACCATTAGGTCTATCATAAATTATTTTTCATATTGAGTTCACTCTTTTGTAACACAAACATCAAGTAATTTTTGTTTCATAGATTCGCACAATACATTACCTAATTTCGTTGAACGTCAAAGCAACATATTGCAATAAAATCATTGAAATAACTTGTTGAAAAGAAATCCAAAAGTATTCTCACACAATATTAACTCACCTAAAACAAATTTGGAAATTAAACATCAAACTCTTCACCTACAAACAAACACTAGTCTAAAACTAGTTGTATTGCACTAATTGTGGAAGCCCCAATGCACTTATAAAATAGGAATTTCCTTAAAAGTCTTAAGGAATTTATCTTATATCCCTCACAACTCATTGGTTTTCATCCACAAGCTCTATAATTCTCCACATATTTTAATCCACAAAATATAATTACAAAACAAGCATTCATTTATTGAGAGTAGAGAGACTGAATTAGATGTAGATGAAACCTCTAGCCAAGAATTTACATCAAGTTAGCACAAATTTTGGTGCCCAAGAATATCCATCACATTTGGAGGAAACCAAAATTTAAATTTTAATGCAAACTTTCCCATCACTTGTCATTGAAAGGCACCCAATTTCTCAGATTGTTGAACATGCAACTTAGTCATCATTACAAAATCTAGTCAAGAAAGAATTTGCATGTTCTTAGGAAGAATTCCATGTCAAATATGAATAAATTGAATAATAATTAATGACCCATATTGGAACAAAAAAATTAAATTAAAATAGGACAAAAAATAAATAGTATATTTCATATTTGCAATTCTCTAGCTCATCAAAATTTATAAAACTAAGTTAAAATATAATGGTTTGACAAAATCTCTCGGTTTGGGACATTACACTCTACTATCATTTGATGAATGACCTAGGTTTACTATGAAATTATGATATTTTACAAGGTATTTTAACTAAAAAATTCTCTTAATGGGTGTTTCCCTTGAACCCCAACAAAGGGGTTCAAAAATATGTCACCAACCCTGTTGATCCCCTAGTCACAACAAGAGGAAGGGGCTAGTCATCCACAACCTCATTGAGAATAGCCCGATCCAAACACAACTAATAATCAAACTTAATTACCAATAGGAATGTGTTTGTCTTTTTTGCTTAATATTCCTACCATCTCACTTTAGTGAAAGATGTATTTTGTAATTTATACTCTGTTTCATGTTAGGATGTGTGTCTTAGTGTGAAACTAGCTATCTAAAAATTAGACTAGTTAGGACTTGTAACTCCCAAAGGAGACACCTCTTGTGTTGGAATTTCTAAGTGTTTAGGTAGTAATTTGTATCACCTTGTAATGTGTTGTATAGGAAGTTGTGTAAGAATTTCTAGGTTTGGGTATTAATTTGTATAACCTTGTAATGTGTTGTATAGAAAGTGTCACTCTCATCCCATCCTTGTGTTTTTAAGAATGAAATTGTTGATAAATTTTTAATCTTCATTGAAGAGGAAGCTTTTTCATCTCATTAGGTCATCATGGTCACTTGATCCTCGGTGTGTGAATTATTTTCTTGTGCCACGTTGCATGATGCATTGATGATGGCATCTTGCAAGTTGTTTTGATCTATCAAGACATATTCGACATGCCAAACATACAATGTGAAAATAAAGATTATGTATAGATGGTTGTTATATGTCAATGTCTTAGGAAAAAATCTTGGGCATTACACTAAATTCTTTGAGATGTTCACTTCTTTATTATTCACATGGTAGGATACTAAAATGAGATTGACTAAAGGGACAGGTGGCCATATCTTGCCTACTTCTTAGAGATAGTCGAAACTTAAATGATTAAGAAAGAAATATAAACAAATATATTTTGTATGGAATTGCAAAATACTATGTATCTAATAACCATCTTTTAATATTTCAATCTATTGCAATGATTTCTATTTAATTCCTTCGTAACTATGATCAAAACTTGTTAATTTAAGAATAAATTCAAAATAATTATAACTTAGAATATTTTTTAAGTGAAAAATAGTTCAATTTTATTTTTTATTGAGAAAAATATTAATATTAGCTCATTTATTTATTTAATTAGTTTAACATCACACTACAAAAATGTAAAGATTATGTTAGGATAGATATGTTTTACCATGCGATCAGTTTCAGATTTTTACAACGTTTGTTTTGACACAAACTTGGCTCAAGAAATAGCTTTTAAAGTTTCGTTTTCGCTACTCTGCTTTGATGAAAAATGATGCTGATGGAAAAAGGCTTCTGAAAATGTTTTCAAAATTTTTTAAATTCCTCACTGTTTGCCCCCTACCTTTTTTATTTTGGTCACGCGCTAAGACAGAGACAGGATGCGCTACCAAATTTACTTCACGCGCTAGGCTGCCCCCAAGCACGCGCTAAAGTTTTGATTGTTTAAAATTTTGTTTTCTTTGTTTTGAAAAGCTATGCGCTAGTATGGGTCTGTGACGCGCTAACTGTTAAACCCGATGCGCTAAAGTTTGGTTTCCACGCGCTAAGCTGATGCTTCAACGCGCTAGACTGTTTTCCTAATGCGCTAATTGTTTAACACTATTTTGGACTCTGGATAAAACGCTACTATTGTGAACAGACGCGCTAACTTGATGCTTGGATGCGCTAACAGAAATACTCTACGCGCTAAGGAGTTGTCCCCACGCGCTAATCTGCCTTGATTTTTCCTTTGGTTGGTTTTTCTACAATTTTTGGATTTGATTGTGAGTTTTTCAGCTTTGATGGATGATTTTCTGAAGTAGTAAATGCAAGTACAGCACAAAGAAGACAACCATTTTTTCTTAATCTAACAAAAACTGTATGTTCTACGAGGATGTGTTCAAATCCTCAATGTTTTAATAGGTTTGGATACAAAAAATACACTTCAGAAAGACTCTTTATTCAAAGGTCATAAATAACATCATAGCCCACTAGTCTCGATACTCCTTCAGCTCAAACAGCCGTGTCACCCCCTAGAGGGCGCCCGTTTTTTTGCCTTTTGCCAGAAATTAACCCAAAGTGAATTGCTTCACAATTGAGTAGTTATCTTGGGAGATATATGGTGAGTAATCTTGGGGGCGAATTCTTCCCCACCCTTGCACTATGATGTTATAAATGTCTGGTTACTGACTCGGTTCAAAGTTTCTATTTCTATGGCTCGTAATCAAGCTTCCTGTTCGGCCGTCAGTGATAAACTCCCTCAGGAAGCTTCCCAACCTTTAGAACAAAGGCTTTACGTATCTCGAGGATACTGGGGGAAGGCTAATCGCTGTGCGCAACCGTTGAAAAGGACTTTTGTCACTTTCCACTTTTAATTATAGTTGATTGGAACACTTGGCGTCAAAGTCTTAGGTCGTTCCCTTCACACCGGCCATAAACGGCTTTAAGAGTTGATTCCAACTCCTCGGGAAGGCAAGCCTGCTAAAGGATGTAAATGCTTGAAGTAAAGAAAGCTTTTAAGAGTGGTCTGGCTTTTTGATCACCCAGTTAAGGGGAGAGCATATACCTTCCACTTTCGAGACAAGGCAAACAAGGTTCCTTTTAAGCCCTCAATTCAGTGATTTGCTAACCTCTACCTGGAGATGTTGCTCCAAAAAAGCATGGTGTTAATTTTACTTCCCCAAATCAGTGATTATTTAATCTAAGGAAATAACCGAGTCAACAAAGCAAAAGGTTCGTTTTGGTCAACAAAGAAAAATCGGTAAACAAAAGGGGAATTACTTCCCTCTTTGACTGTAACAACTTTTTAGGTGAGGTTATTTCCTTTGCACAAAAATTTGAAGATGAATCCTTTTATACACCAAAGGATGGTGAGGTTCTTTTTATAGCTCTATTTTTGCAAAAAGAAAATTTTGTCTTGTTCTTTTTAGAGCAAAAAAAAAAAGGTTTTCTCCTATGAAAGCCAAAAATATCGGTTTAGTGATTCTTTTTATAGCCCAAAGGAAATAAGTGAGTTCAATTCTTTTAATAATAGAAGAAGTTTAAAAATTTAAACTAACTTAACTAAGTTAGTGAAAATCCTAACTATCTTAAATTTTTTAAGTTTAAGCTCCCATCTGCAACAAATTTTGTTAGAATCCTGCAAGAAGACAAGTTGAAAATGTTAGATGGTTGGTGGACTTCAACAAGTCTATTTTCTTATTCCCGGTTACAGATTTTGGAACTTCGATTTCTGCCTGTTTTTTAATGCGCTACAAAACAAACTGTACGCGCTACATAATAGTCGTGATGCGCTAAAAGAAGTCTTCAACGTGCTACACTGTTTTCAGGTTGCGCTACTCTGTGTGTCGAATGCGCTGCTCTGTTTTTCTCCCGCGCTGAGACCTACAGGAAAAATTTAATATGCTTGTGTGCTAATAAACGGACTTGACGCGCTAGGTGATGGACTCCACGCGCTGAACAGTGAACTGGATGCACTAGGCTGTTAACCGGATGCGCTAGGGAATGATTTCCACGTGCTGATTTTCGTTTTTCGTGGACCTGCAAAAGTGGATATATTTCAAAACCGATTAGATATATGGGGTAGGGCCCCACGGTGGACGCCAGAAATGTATGCGGGAAAAGCAGGTCGATAGAACTCAATATGTGAAAAATGGAGCTCTAGGGAGCCTTGCTCACACACCCACAGGACTTCTTGGTACAAGCTATGGAGTCATGAAGTATAACTCAGCTTCCCAAAGATGGTTCCATGGTTCTCTATCTTGCACGGTCCCTCAAACCAATGTTTTTGCTCTCAGATCACTAAGCAAAATGGTTTAAGGATGGCAAATGCAAGAATGAGGGATGCTTTTGTTGATTTTAAGATGAAATGCATCACAAGCTATGTATGATTCTAAAAATGCAATAAACTAGTTATAAGATGACAAGATTAACAAATAAGACTATCCTAGCATGCTATATTAGTATATGATTAAGCTAAATGATGAGAAACATACTCTAAACATGCATATTTAGATTAATTCCTATTGAAAAGAGAAGCTAAATATAAAATATAAAAGTTTAGATGGATTTTAGTATAAGTATGATGCTAAAGACTTGGATCCCTCAAAAATGGAGGAATGAGAGCTCTATTTATAGCAAAAATAGGGCAATGGATGGCTTGGATTGAAAGAGTTAATCAAGGCCAAGTTTGAAAGTTGGGAATCCATATTTGTAATTGGCACCAATGAAATGGTGACAATTGTCAACATAAGGCTGGGTTGAGAGGAGAGGTAGGAAGCATTAAATGCTTGAAAAGACCTCATGGTTACCCTAGGGGTTAAGGGTTAAGGTTAAGTTAAGATTACCCATTAGATAAAGCTTTTACCCAAAAGATAAACTTTTGTGCAAAGGTTTAAGGATAACCATGGTCAAAGCAATAAATGTTTGATGAGACCCTTGGGTTACATGGAGGTTGAGTTTATGGAAATTCTTTAACCATGTAAGAGGGTTTGAGTTAACCATTAATGGTTATGAAGACTTTGGGGACAAATTTGTAAGAGTCCTTCCAAATTTAGGGGCTTTCAACAAGTTAGCTTGTTGAATCGATAAAGGCTTTAATGCCTTTTGAAGACTTTACTTTAGATTTGAGAAGTGACCTCCTCAAATTTAGGGGAAAGGGATAATGGATGGGTTTTGGGTTAATTGATTAGGTTTAGAAGAATTAGGAATGGGATTTAGGATGCAAGTGGGAGGTGTAGGAAAATGCAAGTGGGTGAGGGAAAATAGGTTTTATTTAAAATAAATTGCTTTATTTCAATTTGGTTGCAATTAAATAAATTAGATTTATTTAATTTAGGATAACTATTTTAATTAAATTTAAATTTAATTAAAAAGTGGATAGGAGCTTTAATTGAATAAAATGAATTATCCTATTAAATGGTATAGTGAATTTAATTGAGTAATTTACTTAATTAAATAGAGAAATACGGATAATTTAATTAAATTGGATTTAATTAAACATAGAAATGAATATAAAATATTCATTTAGGAATATGGTCATTTTTATACGTCTACAATTTTCATTAGAATTTATTAATAAAATGAAAAAAACAAAAAACATTTTTTAAATAATGAATGAAATCAATTTTGTATAATTAAACTCAAAATAATTTTAAAATGGTCAGTGAGCTTTTGGTAGGTGTAGAGTAGTTGAATGATTTTTAATGAACCCACCTAAAATATAAGAGAATCAATTGCTTGTACTGAATCAAAATGGCAGTGTATATTTATCCTTCCCTATCCTATTCTATTCAATTGTTTGCTTTGGTAGGTATAGAGTAGTTGAATGATTTTTTATGAACCCACCTAAAATATAAGAGAATCAATTGCTTGTACTGAATCAAAATGGCAGTGTATATTTATCCTTCCCTATCCTATTCTATTCAATTGTTTGCTTTCTTGTCTACCCTTCCTCGCAGTAGTCTAGTGTCTACCATGGCTACTCTTTTGTTGTTACTTTTAATGTATTCCACACTTTTAATCTCCGTTCTTCCTCATTCTCTCAATAATCTCCCTCATCATCATCATCAACAACAATTGCTCTTGCAATTCAAAGCCGTCGTTTCCAAAGATGGCAATGCTCTGCCCGACTGGACTCCACTTCATTCCTTCTGCAACTGGACTGGTGTTATTTGTCACTCATCGACCCACTCTGTCCGTGCCATCAGTTTAACCCAAATGAGTTTAGATGGCACCATTTCTCCTGTGCTGGGGAACCTCTCCTCTCTTCGATCCCTTGATCTCTCTGTCAATAACCTCACTGGTACCATTCCTCCCCAACTCGGTCAACTCCCAAATTTATGGATACTCTGGCTGAACAACAATCAATTACAAGGAACCATTCCGCCCACTCTCTCTGCATGCCGCAGCTTGTATTCTCTGGATCTCTCCTTTAACCAACTCCATGGCAGCATTCCACCTGAGCTGAGTCTTCTCACAAGCTTGAAGCTCCTCGTTTTGGGCGCAAACAGTCTCACAGGTATCATTACGCCCTCTTTCAAAAATCTGTCTTCCATAGTTGAGTTGGATTTGGGCGAAAATGAGCTCCATGGCCCAATTCCTCCTGAATTGGGCATGCTCACTCGCCTACAGATTCTTCACCTTCAAAATAATAACATATCAGGCACCATGCCCAGCTCTTTAACAAATCTCTCAGAAGTGAATGAAATAGCTCTATCTAGAAACCGGCTAAGGGGACATATTCCATGGGAAATTGGTACCAAACTCTCCAATTTGGTATTCCTTAGTTTATGGAGAAATCAGCTTAGTGGAACCATACCAAACTCCCTTGGAAATTGTTCCCGTCTCCAAGTACTTTATTTAAATGAAAACCAACTCAGTGGAAGGGTTCCAATGGAGCTGGGTAAGTTGAACCTTCTTATCTACCTTCACCTACACACGAATCAACTTGTTAGTGACAGCACTAACACATTGGCCTTTCTCACTGCTCTCACAAATTGCTCCCACCTGCAAAGATTAGATGCGTCACATAATCAATTCACAAGTATATTGCCCCCATCCATAGGCCAACTATCCTCCAATCTCAATTCTTTGGGTTTACAATTCAACATGATAGGTGGAAGCATACCACAACAGATTGTCAATCTAACGAACTTAACCCTCTTAAATTTAGGCGATAATCTTTTCAGCGGCAATATTCCATCTGGAATTAAGAGATTCTGTGTGTTGGAAAGATTGTATTTGTCTAGGAACAAATTAGGAGGAAGCATTCCAAGTGAGATAGGTCAAATGCAACATCTCGGACTCTTAGATCTTAGTCACAACCAGTTATCTGGAAAAATTCCAGATTCTCTCTGTAGCTCCCAGCAGCTAAGACGCCTTTTTCTTGCCCTGTTACTTTGGAGGAATGTCAGAAGTTGGAGCTCCTTGACTTATCTTACAATAAACTAGGGGGAAGGATACCTGGTGAAGTCATTTCTAGTCTCAAAAACATGCAATTCTACCTCAATCTTTCATGGAATTCTTTGCTAGGGTCGTTGCCACAGGAGATGAGTAAAATTGTAATGGCTCAAGCCATAGATATATCTGGAAACCAACTTACTGGGGTCATTCCATATTCTCTAGGAGACTGCATAGCAATAGAGTATCTAAATCTGTCCCACAACGCCTTTGAAGGTACAATACCAGATTCCCTCTCCAAATTAAAGAATCTCCAAGAAATGGATCTTTCTTTCAATAATTTGTCGGGGCAGATTCCAGAAGCAGGGTTGTTTCCAAATAGAAGTGTTGTAACATTGTTTATGGGGAACCCTGGCCTATGTGGCCCAAAAAACTATTCATTGCCTCCATGCCCAAATCTAACCCAGGGAAAACATTCCCAGCTCAAAAAAATAGTCTTATCAATTGTTGGAACCATTGGATTTGTATCATGCTGCTTCATTATAGTAATTCTATGGAGGCATAAACTTTCAAGGCGACTAGTCCTTCCCTCAAGCTTTCTTTTTCAAGGGCTTGGCTATCCAAAATTTTCTTATCAAGATCTTGTCATTGCAACGTCTGGATTTGATGAGTCAAACTTGCTTGGGGTAGGTAACTTTGGATCTGTCTACAAAGGCATCTTGAGGGATGGCAAGATAATTGCCATCAAGAGTCTTAATTTGGTAAATGAAGAAGCCCTCAAGAGCTTTAAGAGAGAGTGCAAAATATTAGGGAGGATTCGGCACCGTAACCTCATCAGAATCGTAAGTGCATTTTCCTACCCTGAGCTAAAAGGTTTGGTTCTTGAATTTGCATGTAATGGGAGCTTGGTAAAGCATTTGCATCCTGACAGGGATGTTGAAGGCTTTTGTAAATTGAGATTGAGCGAGTGTTTGAGCATTGCTATAGATGTAGCACATGGCATGGAATATCTACATCATGATTGTCCTCTACAAATTGTGCACTGTGATTTAAAACCTAGTAATGTGCTCTTGGATGCCAACATGACAGCCCTTGTCACTGATTTTGGTATATCCCGATTAACTAGTACAAATTCCATAGATTCACTCAGTACAACAACATTTGCAGTCAAAGGATCCATTGGATATATTGCTCCAGGTAAAATTTTGGAATTTTCTTTCTATTCGCTCTATCATTTTCTTTATTTCCTTTTTAACAATTTCTTGAATAAAATTGATTGCAGAATATGGATTGGGTGGGAATGTTTCTATAAAGGGAGACGTTTATAGTTACGGAATTCTGATATTAGAGATGGTTACAAGAAAGGAGCCAAGTGATGAAATGTTTGTTGCAGACTTGAGCTTGCATAAGTGGGTGAGATCAGCTTTTCCAAACAGACTGGCAGATGTTGTTAATAGCGAGCTATTGAGAGATGTGAATGAAAACATGGAAGACGATAAATGTCTTATTTCTTTCATTCATGTTGGTTTGCTTTGTAGTAGTGAATCACCAAGAGAACGACCTTCCATGAGAGATGTAGCCAAAGCCTTGGAGAGCCTGAAGACGTCTTTGATGGGAGATGCAGCTCCTTCCAATTTAACAGCTACCATATCAGAAATCCTGGAAAAGAACAATCCCACAGGAACATTGTCATCTGACAGTTCTACATTTTAGATGTTTACGACTTCCATTAAGATGTTTTAGTCCTTCATGTTTGGTAGTTTCAAGTTTTTCGTCTTTCATCACAAGCTAGTCTTCTTTCCTGTCGAATCCACATTGAGTTATATTGTAGTTCTTTGAGCTTGTAAATTGTTCCAATTCATGTGTTTTCATCACTGGTTTGAGAAAGTATGATGTTGTCAAAAAATACTTATTCAAACAATGCAAACTGTGCAATATATTGTCCTCTCTTTATGTGCATATGAAATACGGTTATGTAATGACCCTTTGCTGTATCTGCCTTGCCTTCCTGAGATTAGGATCAATTTCGCTATTCCAAGGGTTTAGTTAGGGCAATAAATCAGATTGAGGGTTCCCTGCAACATTATAGACATGGCAATAAATATTTATCAGCAATAATAGTAATTCAGTTACATAAACAGACCCACTCAGAACGTTGGGGCACTCCGGGTTGGCTAGGCTATCCATCCAAACCCATCCCATCTCTTAGGGCTCATAGGGTCACCTGAGGATGGGCCCAACATATCCCTGGCTGGAACCCCCTTATTCCGAATGTGCTAACAAACAGAAAACAGCAAGAAGAAAACAATGTCTACAAGGAACAAAGATTTCAGAATATGTGTTACGTGGTTTTACCCTTTCCTACTAATGGTAGTGTGGATTACGTTCTTGTTTATTTACAGAAGCATGATTGCTAGTAATTATAGTTCTTTTTCTTATTTCACATTAATGTGTTTTATGGATTAATGGTTTATACATATTTATTCAATTCATCGCTGTTTGTGGTTAGAGATTATTTTAATAATTAATAATTGGACCTGATATTGCAGATCTTATGTATGGTCTGAATGATAAGTTTATTATAACTTTGATTGCTTTACGTTCTACACATTATAAATACGATTGATTCACATAAAATGTTTATTTACGGATCTGCATTATGTATGGAATAATAATAAATCTGATTATTAGCTTTTTGTCTGTGCTATTACATGGACTATGTTTATTCCCATTAAGATTAAGGTAAATTACAAAAATTAAGATTGAAACAAACTTGCCTATAAAAATACTTTCAATGGAAGATAAACAACATGGATGACCTGAGCCACCCAGACTGTTTAGCCTGGGAGCGTACCAGACTGCCAACAATGGGGAGGGGGGGTGTTTTGCACGTCTAGGCTCTGGTTCTTCATCGCTGGGAAGAATCAGCACCACTACCTCCCACATCGACTCAGCCTGATGCGTTCACAGACTATCCCACTGGCCACTAGGATGCAGTGCAAATAAAACTGAATTAATATTAATGTTGAGTAACATGGTTACCTGTTTGTCCCTTCTCCTTTTCCGTTTTTCCCTCCTCTCTTTTTTTACCTGTGCTTCCCTTGGTGGCGTGGTTTATATCTTCTTGAAATCACGCCACCCCTTTTTGAAAGCATGGCGTCTTTTCGGAGGCAGTTGGAAATGATGCATACTTTTCATTAATAATATTAGTCAAAGTGTAAACACCTTAAATTGATCAACAACATTTCATTAATGGTAAATTTGGAAAATATACATGTGTATAGATCTCATAGAGTTATGCCTCTCGCTGTCTACACAGGGATATGACAAGTTACCTGTTTCAGACGGTCTAATTTGGAAATGCTACGAAAAATACGAAAGCGATAGGAAATTCTGATTAAGAAATTTAGAATTTAAACAATATATTAGATGTGATAGAGTGTTGATAGTAGTATTGATTGAGAATATAAATTATTTTTCATTGTTAAGCAGACACCCAATTAAAAGAAATCATATTTTCATATTGTTTTAAATTCGGAAATACACAATCAAAATAAAGGGAAATTGATCTGAATTATGGATTCCGATGACAACACCTGAGTGAGAACCTGAGGTATTGTGAATCTATTTACATGAACAAGATAGCATAGAATTGAAGCAAGCCAAAAAATGATCCATTCCATTCGAAAATTCAACATATATCTGTTTGCTTTGTAGTAGTGAATCACCAAGAGAACGACCTTCCATGAGAAATGTAGTCAAAGCCTTGGAGAGCCTGAAGACGTCTTTGATGGGAGATGCAGCTCCTTCCAATTTAACAGCTACCATATCAGAAATCCTGGAAAAGAACAATCCCACAGGAACATCGTCATCTGACAGTTCTACATTTCAGATGTTTACAACTTCCTTCAAGAAGTTTTAGTTCTTCATGTTTGGTAGTTTCAAGTTTTTTTGTCTTTCATCACAAGCTAGTCTTCTTTCCTGTCGAATCCACATTGAGTTATATTGTAGTTCTTTGAGCTTGTAAATTGTTCCAATTCATGTGTTTTCATCACTGGTTTGAGAAAGTATGATGTTGTCAAAAAATACTTATTCAAACAATGCAAACTGTGCAATATATTGTCCAATCTTTATGTGCATATGAAATACGGTTATCTGTTTCATACGGTCTAATTTGGAAATGCTACGAAAAATACGAAAGCGATAGGAAATTCTGATTAAGAAATTTAGAATTTAAACAATATATTAGATGCGATAGAGTGTTGATATTAATATTGATTGAGAATATAAATTATTTTTCATTGTTAAGCAGACACCCAATTAAAATAAATTATATTTTCATTTTGTTTTAAATTAGGAAATGCACAATCAAAATTAACCATAAATAAACAATAAATTCAGAATTTTGAAACAAAGCTGATAATCTTTGGTTTAAATGGTATGTTGAAGAATTTTAAAGAAGAAAGAAGATGAAAAGGTATTAATAGAAATGAGATGAAAATTTATTTTTATCAAGTATTGGAATTTTTTTTTAAAAATTTTCAAACATACATATGGTAAATTTAGAAATACTTTACAATGACATAAAAACATCCTTAAATAAAAAAATTGATTTTGAATAAATTTGATGTGTAGATGCCATGTAAATGTGTTTTAGTTTCTTTTAAGTATTATTTTATTACTTGTCTCTAAGTATATGTAACTGTTGCATCTTTGATGAGAGTGAAAGAGTGCAGCATTATTCACCTCCATGTCCTTCTTGACAACAACATGCAAGACAGTTATCCGTAAACAAAAAAATACTTCAAGATAAATTTGACGTCCATATTCCTGACGGGGTAGTGGTAGAGTAGTGGAATAGGAAAGGGTTGCATTATCCGTCAAATGCAAGAATGTATTGCTAGTATATCTATATTTAAATAAATCTATGTAAAATAAGCTGAGAGATGTCTATTTTGAAGAGCATTTTTTCTTTTAATCATAATGGAAAGCTAAAGCTAATCTTATACCCAGCCTCATAGAATAGAAATGTGCTTCCCACTGTCAGAAAATTTCATCGCCTCCAATTGAAATTTGTCAGAGAAGATTGAGGGCAATAAATTCGGCCTCAATATGTATTTTGCATGGCCATAACATGGGAGAGTCTTGAAAACAAGAGTACCTTTTTTGGCTATAAATTGTGCTTTGAACAAAGGCTTTTGAAGTAGGAAAATTCATTGAATCTGAAGCATTTGAGTTGTCTTCGATGAACTTTTTTAAATTTCAGGTACTTGGAACCCTTTGTTAAGATTGTTTAAGAAAATCTTTGTTAAACCCTTTGTACACCCATCCTGAGAAAAATAGGATTTGATTTTTGTAGTAAGACTGTGCAAGTTTGCAGAATATGTAGGTCATGGCAGAGGATATGAAAGTTGGGGTAAGTAGATAGATCTGCCCAGCATGCATATGCTGTGAATTCAATTGCAACCGCAACCACAGATTTCTAATCCCTAAGACCATATATTCTCTGCTGTTTTAAGTAAGCTTGCTTTCTAAATGTGTTAATGTTAAATTGATTATCTCAATATATCTATAAGGACAAATAATTTGTATTATTTGTATTTGTAATTGTATATCAAATATTTGATGAATTCACTAATATTTTCCTGGGCATATATGCATTTGTATATTTATGTTTGAGCAAATGCAGTTGGCAGGTGTGCTGGATCTTCCCTGCCTGGGACAAAATGGGAGACTTTTCGAACATTGTAAGGACATCCTTCAAAGCGTTAATGATAGAGGAATTTTATCTGATGTTGTAGTTGCAATTGCACTGATAGACATGCATGCAAAACGTGGTATGGCATGCGAACTTTTTGATTGAATGTCTTAAAGAAATGCGATCTCATGAGAAGTCATGACTGTAAGATATGGAGAAAATAGATTTCAGTAAATTTCACAATCTTTTATTTGATTATAACTTTGGAAAAAATATTATTCGGACATTATAAGTTCATTTTTTCAAATTTTAACATTCTATTCATATATATAGAATTTTTCTCTTTACTTAAAGGCCTGAGAGTATTAAAGCACCTTTTTAACTACATTACATTATTTCGATCATTCTTGACTCTAAATAAATTAAAACCTAACTCTAAATCAAATTGAATCCATATCCTAAACCAATTTTAGCCCAAAACGTAACACTAAACTAAAATGAACACTAAGCCTTAACCAAATTGAATTGTAACCCTAACCTTTAATTAAAATTGAACTTAAACTTGGTTTCAATTAAATATCAAACAACATTAAATGATATTTTATTTTTTAATAATTAAAATACATTCTTTAACATTCAAATAAGATAGAAGCATGCATACATATTTACATATATTTTACATAAGGTTGAATGTTCTAACCTAAAAAATATAAACATTGTTAAATACATTCATTTCAATTATATACTCAATTGTAGTTAGGGTTTGGTTCAATTATAGTTAGCATTAGAATTATAGTTTAATGTAGGTTCAATTAGATAAGAATTAGGGTGCATGATTAAAGTTATAAGAGAAATCTTTGAGTTAGTATTAAATTATGATTATAGTTCAAACATGGTTGTGGTTAGGGTTCAATTAGGGTTATATATTTAGTTATGGTTATGACTAAGGTTAGGTTTGGATTCAATTTGTTGGCTATTTGGAGGAATTGATTGTGTGTTGCATTGATGTTTTGTCATTGATGTCAACACTAGTTGTTTTGAATGCTTTACCGACACCCTTCTGCTCCCGGTAGGTTGAGTAGTTTCTGGTTGGTTTGGATCCGACATGATTCGGTAGGCTCTAATATGGTTTGGTTATGGAATTGGCTTATTCATGATACTCACGTTCATATTCAGTCAGTTGGTTTTGGTCTGGTGATCGGATGCTATCCTGTTTACTTGGAAGCATGGCTTGCGGTTCCGACAAGAGTTTCACCGACAGAGCTTTTGATGAAGATCTTTGATGATATGCATAAGTGGTGTTGGTGCATCTTCTGGTGGAGATTCAGGATGTTGTTGGTGATCATGTTCAAGACTTGGCGGATGAAGATCATTGCTTTAGCGTATGGACCTATATTGGGTCCCGGTTGATCTAGGTTATAGACTGGCTTAATGTAACGTGTGGATTGGACCTTTCGATGTGTTTCTGGGATGTCTTATGAGTTGGATATTATTTGTTTGGCCTAAGGCCAACATGTTTTGTAATTATGTAATTGGTTTATTGTCTGGTGGCCAACCTGATTGTTTATGGTCGAGGGTTTGTATATATATGATGTAAGATCTCATTGTAAATCATCATAGGTATAAGGTCAAGGAATGAGATATGGATATGTAATGTGTGAATAATGTAATATCATTCAGACAGAGGATTTGGTCGATCATTGGAGATCGAATTGGGTTTATGTAAGAGGATTTAGTCCTCCGGTATAGAGCTTAACCAGAACTGTACTCAGGCATAGGATATGCTATCTTTGCAATTCATTCCTTCTTCCGGATTGTACTCTAGATTTCTATGTAGTCAGTGAGACTCCTTTTGTGATGAGCATTGTGCTCTAGGTTGTTAGCTTTCCTGCAAGTGTAGGCCCCTCAATTGTAATTAACATACTTACTGCAAAAGTATTATCTAACTGTGGGTAGGCTTCCCATCGTGGTTTTTTCCTTTACTGGGTTTTCCACATATAAATCTTGGTGTCATGTGGATGGTATTTATTCTGTGATTATTGTTTGTGCTTAATTGGTTTAACTACTATTTCGGTATTTAGTTTAAGCATTTCGTTATTAATGTTTTAGGTTCTGGTATTAAATTTTTAATTGCTAAATGCTTTGGTAATCTGTGACAACTGATTCACCCCCCCTCTCAGCCATCTTCCAGTTATTTGAACTGTCTAACAATTGGTATCAGAGCTTTGGTCCTCTCTGCAGAAAGCTTAACCGCTTGAGGAAGATCCTATGGCGACTAACAGTTCAAGTTCATCCAGTTCACCTGGAGCTATCTTTCGAAGAGATATTCCTAGGCTTGATGGAACAAATTACACAGTATGAAAGATTCAGATGGAGACTCATCTGAGATGTCTCGGCAAGAAGATTTGGGAGATCACACAGAATGGTATTACACCTCATAATCTGTCATCTGGCAATCCTCCTCTGACAAACTTGGATAAGGAGCTTGAGAATGATTGTAGAGAAAGAGAAGCCCTCTTGTGTGCACTTTCTGATCAGCAAATAATGGGATTAACTAACAAATCATCTGGAAAGGCTATATGGGATAAGTTGGAGACTCTTAATGAAGGTGACCCTACAGTGAAGATTGCTAAACTTTATGGTTACCGGGTAAGATATAAAAACCTGAAGATGGAAGAAGATGAAAAGATTACTGCATTCATGGAAAGGGTAAATGAGATTGTTATGGGAATTCAATGTTGTGGTGGAACTCTGAGTGAAGATGAAATTGTTTCTAAAGTTCTGAGAGCCCTACCATCAGCTTACAAGATGAAGGCTATTGCTATTAATGAATTGAGAACAATAACTAATATATATGTCAACAGAGATACCTTGGATGGGAAATTATCTAGTTTTGAGCTTGAAGAATTTGGACCTTCTAGAGCTGTGAAGTCTGAACCTGCTTTTCATGTATCTGCATCAGCAACCGGTAAGCAAGATTGGAAAGCTTTATATGCAAAGGAATTGGATGATATGAAGAGAGAAGATGATGAGTTTGAGCAACTTGAAGCACTATTTGCTAGAAGAGTGCCTAAAGGGCTAGTAGGAAGTAAGTATGAAGAAAAAGCACATTTTAAATGTTTTGCATCTAGATGTCCTGAAAGGAATTCAAGATTTGAAGAAAGAGTTAGAAGATCTTTTAAGCCTAACCCTAGACATCAGAACAAGTATAAGTACAGGAAAAACGGAGACAAATCATGCTACATAGCGGATGAGGAAGACATTACTAATTCTGATGATGAACCGGCAAAAGATCCTGCTAGTGGTTCCGGCAATGGAAAGGAATGGGTGTTCCTAGCTATCAAAGAAGATGCTCCAGCACTGGAAGAGAATGTACTTGAAGAGAGGGCACTTGCTGCTAAAATTGAAGACAAGGATGAATGGGTAATTGACAGTGGTTGTTCACATCATATGACTGGAAATAAAGGGAAGTTTCTATCTTTGCAAGAATTTGATGGTGGTCTGGTTAGATTTGGAGATGACAAAGCATGTATGATCAAAGAAAAAGGAACTATATCATTGGATGGTAAGAACAATACTGACAATGTTTATTATGTTGAAGGTTTGAGGCATAATCTTTTGAGTGTAGGACAATTGGTGGATAAGGGATTTCAATTACAGTTCAAGGATGGAAAATGCAAAATCATTAACAAATCTAGTTTGGAGATTGCAACCCGTACACAAATAAAAGGTAATATATTTCATTTAAATTCCAGTGAGAAGACATGTTTGATTGCTTAAATTGATGAGAGTTGGCTATGGCATAAAAGGTTGTGTCATGTGAATTTTGATTGAATTGTGAAGATCGGTTCAACTAAGGCAATTGGAGATATACCTAAGATTGTGAAGCTCTATAATCTGATATATAAAGAATGTCAAATGGGTAAACAGGTCAGAACCTATTTTAGGAGTATACAAGATAAATCTAATGATGTTCTTGATCTTATTCATATTGATTTGTTTGGCCCTTCTAGAGTTAAAAGTTTTCAAGGTGATAGATATTGCATGCTAATCATTGATGATTATTCTAGAATGATGTGGGTTACTTTTCTAAGAGAGAAATCTAAGGCTTTTGAAAAGTTTAAAATCTTTGAAGCTAAAGTGGAAACTGAGACAGGATTGAAGATTAAATGTTTGAGGTCAGATCATGGTGGAGAATTCACATCCGATGAGTTTAATAACTTTTGTGAGAAACATAGCATAAGGAGACAATTTTCTGCTCTCCGAACACCTCAACAGAATGGAGTTATGGGAACGAAGAACAAAACTATCTTGAATGCTTCTAGAACATTGATGATGGAAGCTAGTCTACCTCATATCTACTGGAGAGAAGCAATGAGCACAGTGGTTTATACATTCAATGCAATACATATCAAAGGAGAAACCGGTAAGACACCTTATGAATTATGGTTTGGCAATACACCTACAGTTAAGTATTTCAGAATATTTGGTAGTAAATGTTATATCAGGAGAGATGATATCATTGACAAATTTGATCCAAGATGTGATGAAGGCATATTTCTTGGTTATTCTAATGAAAGCAAGACATATATATGTTATAACAAGAGATTGTAGACAATTGTGGAGAGCACTAATGTCAAGGTGGATGAGCTAAATAAAGGTCAAATCAAAATTTATGAGAAGGAACCAATAGTGGAAATGATTATATCTGAACCGGTAGCACCTTTACTGGAACAGAGTGTTGAACCAGTTACTCTGATAGTATCAGAAAATTCTACAGTAACTGAAGAACCGGGAAGAGGAACAAAGAGTTAGAAGACTCCTAGGTATGTGAGATTGAATCATTCAGAAGATCAAATCATTTGGGATAAGAACAATGGAGTGATGACAAGAACACTGACAACTAATGAGTTATGTTTAATTTCTCAAGTTGAACCGGTATTAGTAATTGAGGCATGTAAAGATCTGAATATTGGTTGAAAGCTATGGAAGAAGAATTAGATCAGATTGAGAAAAATAACACATGGACTTTGGTTCCCCGGCCTAAAAATAAGAGTGTTATTGGAACTAAATGGGTTTTTAGGAATAAATTGAATGAGTATGGTCAAGTTGTAAGGAATAAGGCTAGATTGGTTTGTAAAGGATATTCTCAGAAGGAAGGAATTGATTATGGTGAGACTTTTGCACCTATAGCTAGGATTGAAGTTGTAAGATTATTTCTTGCCTATGTTGCCCATAAAAACTACAAGGTGTATTAGATGCATGTTAAGTGTGCATTTTTTAATGGGGATCTTGATGAGGAAGTTTATATTGAGCAACCTGATGGTTTTTCACTATCAGATGATATAAACATGGTTTGTAGGTTAATGAAAGCTTTATATGGATTGAAACATGCACCTAGAGCTTGGTATGCAAGGTTGGATACATATCTTTTGGAGCTTGGTTTTACTAAGGGTAATGCTGATAGTAATTTATATTATAAGGTCATTGATGATGATATATTGATTATTGAAGTATTTGTTGATGACATCATTTTTGGAGGTGAAGATAACTTATGCATGGAATTTTCTAAGAATATGGAGAAAGAATTTGAAATGTCTATGATTGCGGAAATAAAAAATTTCTTAAGTTTGCAGATTACTTAGACTGACAAAGATATTTTCATTTGTCAAACTAACTATGCTAGGGAATTGTTGAAGAAATTTGATATGGGAGATTCTAAACCGGTAAGTACTCCTATGGTTACAAGTGAGAAATTGACAAGAAAAGGTGTTTCTGAACCGGTAAATCCTACAAGATATAAATCTTTGATTGGAGGTATGCTTTATTTGACTCAGATTAGGCCTGACATAATGAATGTTGTTTGTATTACATTTAGATTTCAGAGTGATCCTAGAGAAAATCATGAGAGTGCGGTGAAAAGGATTTTTAGATACTTGCAAGGTACATCAGAATATGGTTTGTGGTAGCCTAAGGATGGTGAATTTACTTTATATGCATATACAGATGTTGATTGGGCTGGAGATGTTGATGACCGGAAAAATACTTCTGATGGAGCTTTCTTTCTTGGAAAGAAGTTGGTTTCATGGATTAGCAAGAAATAGTCATGTACTTCTTTATCTACTACTAAAGCTGAGTATGTAGTTGTTGCTACTAACTGTACACAGGTTTTATGGATGAAGCAAATGTTGAAGGATATCAAAGTGCATTGCACTGGACCGGTAGTTATTCACTGTGATAACTCTGCTGCTATTGACATATCAAAGAATCTGGTGTTTCACTCTAAGACAAAGCACATATCTATCAAGTATAACTCTTTGAAGGAGAAGGAAGAAAATGAAGTCAGATTGGTTTATGCATGAACACTAAAGAGAAGATTGCAGATATTTTCACTAAACCTTTGCGTAAAGAACCATTTGAGTACCTAAGAGACAAGTTAGGGGTTTCTACCCCTCCGACAAAAAACTGATTGATTCTTTTTGGCATCAGTCTGGTGTGCATTATCAAAGATATTTTTTCCCGGCACTGATGTGAGGATGCTACTGCTCAAGGGTAGTAGTTAGCTTTGTGATTCGGTGGTTTATGTTTTTGCTTTGATATTTTTGTCAGATTTCTAGCATTGATATCAAAGGGGGAGAGATATTGATGTGAAAAAGAAAAACTTAAGGAGTTGTATACATTAGGGGGAGAGATATATGTGTAATTTAGAGCTTTACAAAGATATCATTCATTGAGGGAGTTTGGTCTCTGTTTCAGAACTTCATTGCTATATCTTTGAGTGGGAGATTGTTGATTGTCTTCCATTGGGAGATACTTGTTTGGCATTTCTTGGTACTTAGATGTTTTACACATCTAGTGTTGCCATCAATGCCAAAGGGGGAGATTGTTGGACATTTGAAGGAATTGATTATGTGTTGCATTGATGTTTTTTCATTGATGTCAACACTAGTTATTTTGGATGCTTTACTAACACCCTTCTAGTCCCAGTAGGTTGAGTAGTTTTTGGTTGGTTTGGATCCGGCATGATCCAGTAGGCTCCGGTATGGTTTGGTTATGGAATTTGCTTATTCATGATACTCATGTTCATATTCAGTCAGTTGGTTTTGGTCTGATGATCGGATGCTATCTTGTTTTCTTGGAAGCTTGGCTTGCGGTTCCGGCAAGGGTTTCACCGCTAGAGCTTTTGATGAAGATCTTTGATGATATGCATAAGTGGTGTTGGTGCAGCTTCTGGTGGAGATTCGGGATGTTGTTGGTGATCATGTTCGAGACTTGGCCGATGGAGATCATTGCTTTAGCGTATGGACTTATATTGGGTTCCGGTTGATCTAAGTTATGGATCGACTTAATGTAATGTGTGGATTGGACCTCTCGATGTGTTTCTGGGATGTCTTATGAGTTGGATATTATTTGTTTGGTCTAAGGCCTACATGTTTTGTAATTATGTAATTGGCTTATTATCTAGTGGCCGACTTGATTGCTTATGGTCGAGGGTTTGTATATATATATAATGTAAGATCTCATTGTAGATCATCATAGGTATAAGGTCAAGGAATGGGATATGGATATGTAATGTGCGAATAATGTAATATCATTCAAGCAGAGGATTTGGTTGATCATTGGAGATCGAATTGGTTTTATGTAAGAGGATTTAGTCCTTTGGTATAGAGCTTAACTAAAATTGTGCTCAGGCATAGGAGATGCTATCTTTGCAGTTCATTCCTTCTTTTGGATTGTAGTTTGGATTTCTATGTAGTCAGTGAGACTCCTTTTGTGATGAGCAGTGTGCTCTAGGCTGTTGGCTTTCTTGCAAGTACAATACCCTCAATTGTAATTCACATGCTTACTACAAAAGTATTATCTAATTGTGGGTAGGCTTCCCACTGTGGTTTTTCACTTTATCGGGTTTTTCACATACAAATCTTGGTGTCGTGCATGGTATTTATTTTGTGATTATTGTTTATGCTTAATTGGTTTAGCTACTATTCCAGTATTTGGTTTAAGCATTTTGGTATTAATGTTTTGGTTTTCGGTATTAAAGTTTTAATTGCTAAATGCTCTGGTAATCTATGACAATTGATTCACTGCCCCTCCCCCCCCCCCTCTCAGTTGTCTTCCGATTATTTGAATTGTCTGACACAATTAAGATAAATTATAAAGTTAATGATTTAGATTGGGGTTAGGATTTCATTAGGGGAATCTTTGAGTTTAGGTTAGAGTTAAATATAACTCCATTTTTAAAATAATTTGACATGCAAATGATGGTAAATGCGTGAAATATGCCAAGAGGCATCTGCAATGACATCAAAATGTCTATAAACAAAAATCCATTTTTGAAATAATTTGACATGCAAATGATAGGTAAATGCATGAAATATGCCATGTTTCAGCTTTTGTGGAGGTGTTATTTTATTACTCCAAATAAAATAGAACCCTTGCCACTTGTCTCCAACTAGATTCACAACTTTTTGCATGTCGGACTTTAATGGATTTGTATTCTTGGTGTTTAGTATTTCAGAAGAACATTTATTTAGAAGATGACTCTCTTCTATTATAAGATATCTCTCGACATATTTTACATATATTTTTTAAATATAGGTATACTAGTTTGATAGTATGTTGGTTGTCCATCTATATGTAACTCTTGTTTTGAAATTTTTCAATATTATAGAAAAAATGGAAACATCTTAATAAATCATAATTGAGAAATTTAGGATTAAGGCTTTATATAAAAGCAATTCAAATCTAACGTGAAAATGTATTATATTAATTTTTTTAAGTTTTATGTTCATTTTGGGAGAATATATTCAAGTAATTGCATATTAACAAATGATGCAATCTTATGTGAAGTTTGGCTCTCTTCTAGCCTATATCACTCTTATGGTTGGACATTTACATCCATGCACATATATTTATTAACACTTATCCATTTTTGCTTACCTTCTCATACATACTAAATTAACTTTATTTTTCATGATTGGACATTTATTCCTACATAGATTTAAATGTTTTGTTCTCCTATATCACTCTTATTGTTGTAGGGTTGATCTTAGGTCTGGATTCAACTCATGAACTATTGATTTGTGGGTGTGTGCACCAAGATGGTGTGCAAAAAAGTGTACACACCCCCCCAAAAAAACTTGAAAAAATAACAAACGCGTACAGGGTATTTCAAATTTGAAAAAAAACTATGCGTGTTTAGGTTCGTTTTGTCGAGTCTAAACGAAGCTAAACCACATACGAGGTTTATAGTATACTAACCACGTACGCGGTTTAGAAACTAAACCCCGTATGCAGTTTTAGTTTCTAAACTATGTACGCACTTCTTTGTCAATAAAAAAAATTTCACTGCGGCCGACTAGGTCATTTTAACCCACGACCACAAGTGAAAATAACTGTTTGCAAAATGGAAAAACACGCACAAGCTCCAGAAAATCACACAAAAACGCCATGGAAAGATGTAAGAAACATATTTTATTTGTTTATTTTATGCATTTGATTAATTTTATTTGCAATTTAAATTCAAATTCATTGGTTTTAATTAGTTTTTTTAATTTTTTGTTATGAATATCAAATTATGAAAATCCTGCCCCCCAACAAGACACACCTGAAAACTTAGGGCAAAACCCATAGGAGAACCCACAACCAAACCGTCAAGATACACCTCCAGCTCCTCCTATAGACCGTTCACAAGCTACACAGGAGGATTTGATAAACCCGTTAGCACAAAACACTGTCAAAATAACTAGATTGGTGAATAGATTGAAAACATCCAAGCATGAGCATCATGCATCCCTTGCCATAACGCTAGAATCATTGATAGTAGTGCCAATCAACTTTCCAATCAAATTACAAAATGGGGAAGCTATAGGGATTGATGTCGTGCTTTTTATGCTGATGGGTTATCATATAATGAAGTGAAAAAGAAAAACATAAGTAAAACACAAATATGTTCTCTTTTTGTTGATCCTAAAACGGGCGAGACCTTACCTCTTAACTCAAATAGGTTTCCTATACATTGGTGTAGCCATTTGTCGTTGAAAAATGCTTTTTGGGATAGGTGGTGGATGGTCTTTGACCAACCACCTTGTAATAATTTTGAGGTTCCATTATATTTTTTGAGGAAACTATATTGTGAGTTTATCCTCAATGAGAAGCCAAACCATTTTGATATGAGAGAGTTCTAGGGTAGAGGTGGTGGCTCTGCCCAAGATAAACTTGGAGCCTGTAGGGTACTAGACCCGCAGAGTTGCATCCCCCTAACACCCAAACCTGTGGTGCATGTGACAATCCCAATAGCTTTGAAAGAGTCGATGGAGCTACAAACTCTTCAAGCGGCCACAACATTGATTGATGTCATTATTCAACATAGGACACAATTATCACACCCTCTTGGCCCGGACGATGATCCAGTAGTTGAGCCACTTGGCCTTGGTCAATCCATTTAGCATGTGTGTCCCAGTTGTTCAGGTATATGCTCTAGGATGGATATTGAGGCCAATGCAGATGGTTCCATGTCCCATCTATGTACAATTTGCGAGAGTAGATGTCACACTAGCACTGCACAGGATGTGGCACCGACCAATGATTTGATGGATATGGTGTTTGGTGGTTAGACGTAGACACAGGTGTGTTGATTTGAATTGATAACCTTTTATTTATCAATCACTTAAAATTTGTTATTGTAAATGAATTTTCATTTATAGATCGATTTAAATTGATACAAACAATATGCATTTCAAGATGCAGCAGTGGGTGTTAATACACCATCTTATATTCCTCCCGCAGTTGTTGTAGCTGCAACTTCGACACCTGAAGTATAAATTTTGTAACATGTTAAAATAGAATAGTACTTTGTCAAAAAAAATTATAAGATATACTAACTCACTTTAATGCATATTTATTTTGTGTTTTGTAGGCATTGTTAGGGGACCAAATGTCCCATATTGATAATGTCACACTTGTTAAAGATGGTAACTTCAACAGATGTCATACATGTCATATTTATGTCTTTGAATGTTGTCACCGACTTCGTATTAGCTGGCAATACATTTTCTTTCTCCCGCTGGACTTCATCAGCTCTTGGTGTATGTCGGTGTGTAACTGACACCATCCTTATTGTCTCATCTTTCACCTTCTTCTTAAGGAGTCTATCAGTTATTGAAGTAGGTTACTTATTCATGTGTCGTGGTCTATTTAGGAGATGATTAACATTCTTTGAAGAGTCCTTTTTTGTTGTGACTTTGCATCTGCCATTATTTTCTGAGTTGATCATCTACATTCAACTATGAACATTGAAGTGCTCAGATTTGTTCTATTGCATCTTCTTCTACATTATTTTGCATGCAGATTTTCTCATAGTCGATTTCTATCTGAGCATTATCAATCATTGTTAAAATGATTGCCTTCTAAGTAAGAAAGATATGTACTTATTTTGAGACTTCAATAAAATTATATTGTGGTGTGGTTGGATTTTTCACCCTCAGGTGGAGGGTTTTCCTAGGATAAATTATGTGTATCTTGTTTCAGATTTATGTGTTGCCAAAACTTTAACAACACTCTCGGCGATTGATTTTGGCCTAGAAAGCTATGCGGTATCATATTTTGCACACCTTATTTTATGTATTCTTTTGATTGAATATGCAAGTCATTTAATTTTACATTTGTTAAATTATGTTTAATATTATCTACTAAAATCTCGTGTTAATTTTGTTTGTTTTACAACACCCCATGTGTGTCTAGGACGACTCCTGGGTGAAAGAAATCGTTGAGGATGCCTAAACGTCAAAAGGTAATTGAACACATTTTTAATTGACACAATTGTTTGTAAAGGTTGAAATTGTCTTAATTGGAACTTGTAGATTGATTATTGTTTTTCATCTGTTTTATATACAACAGCAATTGGGATTTGTAGGATTGTTGAATGCACCTGATATGCCAGAGGATCTAGAGAGGAAGAGGTATGTATCTCTACTTAATTTTCTTTATTTGATGATTGTATGCACGTGTACATGTGAATTTTAGATAAATTATAATCTTATCATTTTTCATACAGGAAATACCCATAGTTGCTTCACCAATGGCGAGCCCTCCTAAGTCTACTGGAGCTTGTATTAGAGAGATAAAGGATGGAAAAGGGAGGGAGGGAGAGAGAGAGAGAGAGGGAGAGAGAGAGAGAGAGAGAGAGAGAGAGAGAGGATGGAAAGGGGAGGGTTGGAGAGAGAGAGAGAGAGGGAGAGAGAGAGAGAGATGGAGAAAGGGGGAGAGGGAGAGGGAGGGAGAGGAAGAGAAATAGGAAGAGGGAGAGAGAGAGGGAGGGAGAGGGAGAGAAAGGGGAAGAGGGAGAGAAAGGGAGCAAGGATGGAAAAGGGAGGGAGGGAGATGGGGGAGAGGAGGATGGGAAAGCAAGGGCAATAGAGGGGGGAGGGAAAGAGAAAGCATGAGAAGGGAGGGAGGGAGAGAGATAGTGAGAGGGAGGGAGAGGGAGAGGGAGAGGGGGAGAGAGAGAGAGAGAGAGAGAGAGAGAGTGATGCAGGAGCATCCCCGGTTCATAGCAATCTCACATCAACCAAAAATATTTTCTTTCTGTTTGCAATTTCAAAATTTATTTCTCTGTGTCCCAGTTTTGGCTCACCGGATCTTGTGGAGTTGGATTCTACTTGAAGACTTAATCATCTTTCTTATTTTTAGACCGCATTGCATTTGGATCATTTTCCGGCAAGTTATCGCTATCGGTTTCCCTGACAGTTTCTTGTTACCGGTTGCCTAGACGTATTTTGGTGATCTACTAGAACCCCTTCTGAAGCTTGCGGAGCCTTGGGCATTGATTCCGATGTTCCTTGGAGTGTGGTTGACCTTTTTCTTGTGATCTACACTTCATCCTTTGGATTCTCCGGAGGAATCTCTTGGCGGAGGTCGACCTTGTTGATTTTACACGTTAGGTCTTGTTCTTCGGGTTTTGATCCCTTTTTGGACCGACCGAATCCCCTTGGATCATATATAATTGTAATTGCACATTAGAATGTATCAATCGAACAATGAAGTAGCTAGACTGAGCGTAGAAGATAGATCTTAAGATTAAAGGTCCTAGTTGTGACCTATTCTATACTTTGAACATGTTTTAGCAGGCATGTGAGCTGGTTTCTATAACCCGATTGTTAAGGGTTGGTTGTAATCAGTTTTCATGAAATAAATCAATCTGTTATGCATCACCTCCATCATATCTTTGTGTTTTCGTTGTGTTTACTCTTGTTGACCAGTGCAGATTGATCTCTTTGAGGTCCCTCCTAACCAGTGACTGCTTCAAGTGGTATTAGAGCTAGTTTCGTTCAGGAGGTTGCGTGTCCTGAGATTTTTGTTGTAGGGTGGTGAAATGTGGATCCGACTTGCAGCTGCAGAGGATCGGCGTAAATGATGGTACGAAGAGGAGCTAGGAATGGTGGAGTGTGTGGGAATGCAGACCTTGTTGTGAGGGAAATCTTGTGTGGTATAGCAGCCCGGTTGGAAGCCATGGAGACAGCTAGAGAAGAGGCTGACATATCGAAGATGTAAGTGAAGATGAAGGAGAAGAAAGCCCCGACAGAACAAATAAACCCACCGACGATTGATCCGGATGAGAAAAGGTTTTTGAGGGTTTTGAGTAGGATGAATACTAAACCTCAGTTTACCCCACCGGAATATGATGGGAAGTTGGATTTGGATGAATTGATGGATTGGATCTCTGAGATGGAGAAATCCTTTGATTTTGAAAACACTGCAAAAGAAAGGAAGGTGAAAAATGCCTGTACCTGGTTGAAAGGTCATGCATCTCTTTGGTGGGAGCATTTGCATGTTGATAGACAAAGAAGAGGTAAAGAGAAGATTAAGACATGGGATCGGATGATTGCTAAGTTGAAATCAAATTTTATGCTAGCTGATTATCAAGTGAATCTATTCTAGAAGTTGCAGAATTTGAGATAGAAGGAATCTAGTGTGAAAGAATATACTGAGGCATTTTACAAGTTGAATATCAAATCCGGACATGTTGATGATGAAGTTGAACAAGTTGCAAGATATTTGAATGGATTGTGGATGTCTATACAATATGAACTTAGTTTGATCAAATTAGAAAGTATTGAAGAGGCTTACCAGTATGCCCTAAAGGCAGAAGAGAAGCTAAACAAAAGACATGAGAAGAGGCAAAGAGGCAAAGGTGGAAGATTTACCAGAGGAATATTTCAAGGAGGAAGAGGATATAGCGGAGGTAGAGGAACCTATACAAATCAGAACAAAGACAAGGAAGTGAACAAAGAAGGTAATTCATACTGGAAAGATGATAGAAATTTCTACTGGAGGAGAGAACTGGATGGCTACCGGAATGAGAATTTTGGAAGAGAAGACAAGAGAACATTCAGAGGAACTTGCTATAAGTGTGGAGGAGAAGGACATCGTGCTTTCAAATGTAAGAAGACAGAGAATACCAGAAGAGAAGCAGTGGTGGAAGAAAACCCCACAGAGTTAGACAATAAACCGAAAGATGGAGAATTGTTGATGATGAGGAGAGCTTCATGTCATACCGGAAGAGATGAAGAGCCCTTGCAGAGGAAGAATTTGTTCAAGACCAGATGGAGGGTATCTGGTAAATGTTGTAAAGTTGTTATTGATAGTGGTTGTTCAGGTAATCTTGTTTCAAAAGAGATGGTGAATAAGTTGATTTTGGAGATATTGAAACACCCTAAGCCTTATCAAATAGCATGGATTCAGGATGAACATAAGTTGTTAGTAAGTGAGCAATGTTTGGTGCAATTGAAAATTGGGAATTATCATGATGAAGTCTTGTGTGATATTATGCTTATGGATATTTGTCATCTTTTGTTGGGTAGACCTTGGCAGTTTGATAGACAGGTAGTACACGATGGGAGGAAGAATAGATACACTATTGTGGCCAATGGGATGAAGCAAACCTTGTTTCCCTTGGAGGAACCTTTGAAGAGTGAAGTCTGTATGAATGCTAGAATCTGTTTGGTAGATGGAAGGAAATTCATGGATGGATTGAGACATGAAAATGTGTGTTTTGCCTTAATTCTTAAGAAGACTGAGAATCCTGAGCATGAGGAGGAACAACTGGAAGTGATAAATGCTCAGGAGGAACAACTGGAAGTGATAAAATATTTGCTAACAGAATATGAAGACATCATTTCAGATAATGTACCTGATGGATTGCCACCTGTGAGAAGTATTAGTCATTGCATATACTTGGTTCCCGGAGCTAGTTTGCCTAACAAAGCTACACATCGGATGACACCGACAGAGAATGAAGAGATGAATAGACAAGTGTAGGAACTGTTGAAGAAAGGTTTGATTAGGGAAATTTTGAGCCCTTATGCAGTACCAACAATATTAGCACCTAAGAAGAATGGAGATTGGAGAATGTATACTGATTCCAGAGCAATAAACAAAATCAAAGTGAAATGTCGATTTCCTTTGCCTAGGATGGATAACATAATGGACTGTTTGAGTGGAGCCAAATACTTTACAAAGATAGATTTGAAGAGTGGATATCATCAGATTAGGATCAGAGAAGGAGATGAGTGGAAGACAACATTCAAGACAAATGAAGGACTATATGAATGGTTGGTGATGCCTTTTGGGTTAACTAATGCACTGATTACTTTCATGAGGCTGATGAATGAGGTATTGAAAAAATTCTTGGGTAAGTTTGTTATTGTATATTTGGATGACATTTTGATTTTCAATAAGACAAAAGAGGAGCATTTGTGGCAATTGAGACAAGTTTTGCAGAGGTTGAGAGAAGAAAAGTTGCTGATAAATATTAAGAAGTGTACTTTCATGAAGGATGAGTTAGTCTATTTGGGATTTGTGACATCTGAGGATGGTTTGAAGATGGACCATGAGAAAGTAAAATTAATTGTTGAGTGGCCTACACTAGAAAGCATTGGAGAGGTAAGATCATTTTATGGATTGGCTAGTTTTTACCGGAAGTTCATCAGAAATTTCAGTTGAGTTTGTAACCCTATGACTGAGAGTGTGAGGGGAGATCAGAAGGAATTCAAGTGGAGCACAGGAGAAAACAAAAGTTTTGAACTATTGAAGCAGAAAGTAATTGACCAGCCTGTGTTAGCTTTACCGGATTTTAATAAAGTATTTCAAGTGGATTGTGATGCAAGTGGAACAACAATAGGAGCAGTCTTAAGTCGGGAAGGGAGAGCAATAACCTATTTCAGTGAGAAATTGAATGATACTCAAAGGTTTGCCTACAACAATTCAGTAAACAGGAGTACCGAAAGAACACCTTTTGAGATTGTTATCAGAGTGCATCCTAGAGGTATATCAGAATTGAAAGATATTAGTAGTGAAGACCGGAGAAGTTCAGAAGCATAAGACTTTGCAGATCACATGGCAACCTTGCATATTCAGGTTAAGCACCATTTGGAGGACATGAACAACAAGTATAAGGAGAAGGTAGATGAGAAGAGGAGACATAATGAATTTGAAGTTGGCGATGAAGTGATGGTATATCTGAGAAAAGAAAGATTCCCTATTGGAACTTATAACAAATTACAGATGAAAAAGTTTGGACATTCCAGGATTTTGAGGAAGCTCAATTCTGGAAATGCATATGAAGTGGAGTTACTGAATAGTCTAAGTAATTCACCTGTGTTTAACATTGCAAATATTCATGAGTATCATGAACCAAAATTCAGTGAGGACAATTTTGCAGACTTGGAGAAATAGTTGCCCCGGAAGGAACAAGATTAGATTGAAGACATTTTGGACAGTAGGATTGGGCATAGTACCCAAAGCAGTCAATATAAGGAGTATCTTGTAAAGTGGAAGGACAGACCAGTTGAAGATTCATCTTGGATTTCTCAGGCAGAGGTAGACCACCTTGGTTTCCCTCTGACCCCAGAAATGTGAGAGGCTCACTTTTTCAATAACCTCGTATGTTTGATGTAGGAGCATATCCTTGATTCATAGCAATCTCGCATCAACCAAAAACATTTTCTTTCTGTTTGTTTTTTGTTTGTAGTTTTAGCATTTCTTTCTGTGTGTCCCGATTTTGGCTCACCGGATCCTATGGAGTTGGATTCTACTTGAAGACTTGATCATCTTTCTTATTTCTAAACCACATTGCATTTGGATCATTTTCCAGCAAGTTATCGCTATCGGTTTCCTTGATAGTTTCATGTTACTGGTTGACAATTTCTTGTTATTGTTGCCTGGACCTATTTTGGTGATCTTTCAGGACCCTTTCTGAAGCTTATGGAGCCTTGAGTGTTGATTCTGATGTTCCTTGGCGTGTGGCTGACCTTTTCCCACGATCTACATTTCATCCTTTAGATTTTCCGGAGGAATATCTTGGCAGAGGCCGGCCTTGTTGATTTTACACATTAGGTCTCGTTCTTCGGGTTTTGATCCCTTTTTGGGCCAGTCGGATCCCCTTGGATCGTATATATAATTGTAATTGCGCATTAGAATGTATCAATCAAACAATGAAGTAGCTAAACTAGGCGTAGAAGATAAATCTTAAGATTTAAGGTCCCGGTTGTGACCTATTATATACTTTGAGCATGTTTTAGCAGGCCTGTGAGCCAGTTTCTGTAACCCAGTTGTTACCAGTTGGTTGTAATCAGTTTTCATGCAAAAAATCAATTTGTTCTGCATTGTCTCCATCATATCTTTGTGTTTCCATTGTGTTTACTCTTGCTGACCAGTCTGGATTGATCTCTTTGAGGTCCCTCCTAGTCGGTGACTACTTCAGAGAGAGAAAGAGTGGAGAGGGAGATAAGAAGAGAGAGAGAGAGGTATGGGGTATGGAGGAAGGGAGAGAGGGGGAGCATGTTGATTTGTTATTTTTGTAAGCAGTATTGGTACTATTTTTTATATTGTTATAATGGTTCATCTTGCCACCTTAAGACACCATATGACCCCTTAAGACATCATATGCTCCTAAAGGGTCATGTGGTGTGCTAAGGGGTCACATGATGTCATTAGGTATTATGTTGGGTCCTAAGGGAGAGAGAGGGGGAGAGAGAGAGAGGGGGAGGGAGAGAGAAAGAGTGGGGAGAGAGAGAGAGAGGGGCTATGGAGGAAGCAAGAGAGGGGGAGCATGTTGATTTGTTATTTTTGTAAGCAGTATTGGTACTTCTTTTTATATTATAATAATGGTTTATCTTGCCACCTTAGGATACCATACGACCCCTTAGGACATCATATGCTCCTAAAGGGTCATGTGGTGTGCTAAGGGGTCACATGATGTCATTTAGTGTTATGTGGGTTCCTAAGGGAGAGAGAGAAAGAGGGGGAGAGAGAGAGAGAGAGAGAGAGAGAGAGAGGATGGGAAAGGAAAGGAGATAGAGGGGGAGGGAGAGAGAAAGAGTGGGGAGGGAGAGAAGAAGAGAGAGGGATGGGGTATGGAGGAAGGGAGAGAGGGGGAGCATGCTGGTTTGTTATTTTAGTAAGCAATATTGGTACTACTTTTTATATTATAATAATGGTTCATCTTGCCACCTTAGGACAACATATGACCCCTTAGGACACCATACAACCTCTTAGGATATGATATGGTCTTACTTAGAGTTGTATGGTGTGCTAAGGGGTCATATGGTGTCGTTAGGGGTCATATGGTGTCGTTAGGGGTCATGTGGGGTCCTAAGGGGTCGTATATGGTAATAATGGTTCACATTGGGCCCTCAGGACACCATATGACCTCTTAGGCCACCATATGATTCCTTAGGACACCATACGACACCTTAAGACATTGTATTGTCCTAAGGGGTCATGCAGTGTGCTAAGGAGTCTTACGGTGTCGTTAGCGGTCATGTGGGGTTCTAGTGGTGCCACACATGTATTACAATACCATATGACCCATTAGGACATCATATGCTCCTAAAGAGTCATGTGGTGTGTCAAGGGGTCACATGATGTCATTAGGTGTTATGTGGGATCCTAAGGGAGCGAGAGGGGGGGAGAGAGAGAGATGGGGGAGGAGAGAGAGAGAGGATGGGAAAAGAAGGGAGATATAGGGGGAGGGAGAGAGAGAGAGAGAGAGAGAGAGAGAGAGAGAGCGGGGGGGGAGAGAGAGGAATAAAAAAGGGAGGGAGGGAGATGGGGGGAGAGGAAGAGATGTCACATGATGTCACTAGCTGTCACATGGGGTCCTCATTGAGCCACGCATGTGTTACAACACCATATGACCCCTTAAGACACCATTTGACCCCTTAGGATATCATAATGGTCTGAAGGGGTCATATGGCATCATTGGGGGTCATGTGGGCTCGTAATGGGGCCGCACATGTGTTAGAACATCATATGACCCCTTAGGACATCATATGGTCTTAAGGGGTCATATGTGTGCTAAGGGACGGTCATATGTGTGCTAAGGGACCTTACATGATGTCATTAAGTGTTATATGGGGTCCTAAGAGAGAGAGAGAGAGAGGGTAGGAACACAACGTAATAAGATATCAAAAGATAATATATATGCATATATTTTATAAACATATATGTATACATACATGCATACACATATTATATACATATAGATACATATTATATATATATTGTATATATACATACATATTGTATAAACATATATACATATTATACATATACATATATGTATGAATACACAAACACATTTTAAACATACATTTTTATTTTTTTTGTGTTAAGTTATCTTTATGTCGACATAACCCGTACAGGGTTTGTCTTATTAAAACCTCATGCATGGTTTTATCTATTAAAACCTTGTGCGCGCTTTAGTTTATTTAGGCTTGTGAATAGGCTTGGATGACAAAGTTGCGGGTTAAAAGTTTGATTTCCCTCAATTTCCCTCTTTTTTGACGTGTTTTGTTTTATCAGCTTGGTTTATTGACTGTCATTAGCAGGTTTACACTTCATCAACTGGGTAGTTCTAAAATTGCCACCATATTTTCACCAATTTTTTGAGCTTTCTAACCATATAATTTTTTTAAAATTTGAACAATAACTTTATTCTTGAATTTCTTTTACCAGTGTATCGATAGTTCTCAGAGACATGTTTACCATTTTTTTTAATAACTTTTGATCTACTTATCCATATTTTAAAAACTTTATATATTATTGTAGTGCACTTGATTATTTACAATTTTTAAAAAAATTACATTTTCAAGTTTTGGTGCAAATTATGCTTCACGCACGAACAGGTACTTGATTTTTGGGATGTGCTCGATTTGAAAAATCATAAAAAAAAAATACTCAACAAAAATTACAAAAAAAATACACAACTTCTAGTGCTCACTCTTAACTATCTTTCTACCAAAGGATTTGTCAAAATACTAAATCTAACTATGATGTTTTTGATGCACACATCAAACACTATTATGTTTTTTTTTTTAAATTAGGATCTTTTTTTTGTGTGCGAAGGATTTGACCCCCTTAATCTTATTCAATTTTTAAAAAAATTAGTAGTTTGGAAACCAGATTCAAAGTACTACAATCTTTGTTCTTTGAGTATCTTCATATCTTGAGTGGATGACTCTCAACTTTCTCCTCCAAGATCATGTTTACCTAATTTCAAAACAAAAGTGTCCACGTATACCCCCCTTTTTGCACACCATCTTGGTGCACTTACCCATGTATGTATATTTAAATCCATTCAATTACATTTGTTTCACATCATCTTATATCCAAGAATATCCTCTCATTCTAGATCATTTGAGAATTCAAAAAGAATTTATTAGAATAATTCAATTCATTGCACTAAAAGAATACCATTTACTTTGAAATAGTCATCTAGGATATTTGCACGATATCTTGCTAAATCCTTTCTATGACACTAGAGAACCCGTATTTCCCAAGGGTTAAGCAAATAATATAAAAGCTCTCTATGTACATTTTAAGTACTACTTGTCTCTAAAATAGAGAAAGCATTGGCAAAGCCAATAAATCAAGAAGTTGTAAACACCTAAAATTGTCCTAGCCTAATTAAATAAATATTTTTATTTATTTAATTATCTTATCCTAAGCCTCGTATTAATTAGATAGATATTTATTTATTTAATTAATTCACTAAGCCTATTTTAGTCTTTCCCTATTGAAATAGATTTTTTTATTTATTTAAATTATTTTTTCACTAAATTAAATAAAAAATTTATTTATTTAATTGGTCCCACATCTTCTATTAATTAAATAAATATTTATTTATTTAATTAATTCATTAGCTTTTTCCTTCTATGACACTTGACATTCATCTCTTAATTTACCTTTAACCACCTCTCTAATATTTTATCATTTTCTT
Source organism: Cryptomeria japonica (assembly GCF_030272615.1). Taxonomy (NCBI): domain Eukaryota; kingdom Viridiplantae; phylum Streptophyta; class Pinopsida; order Cupressales; family Cupressaceae; genus Cryptomeria; species Cryptomeria japonica. The sequence continues at coordinate 867,310,535 of NC_081409.1, read as the reverse complement.
CACCTACCCTTTAATCCTAGCCGACCATTTATCTTTTCACCTCTTTATCTTATCTCTCCATTTTCTAAGGTGTCTTCTATATAAGAGGATTCCTTCATCCTTCACAATCCTAATCTTCAATCTAACAACCCTAATGACTAATAAGTGATCAATCACTCAAATGCCTACACAACCACAATTCGATCTTTAGTGAGCTCTTGTGCACAATACAAAATCTAAGAGCGACCATATCAAGCAAGATCAATGGAGATAGGAAAAAGTGGAGATCAAACCCTACTAAGCATGTGAATGGTATAATCTTTCTATTTCTGTTGATTTGCATGTTTTGCGTTCTTCATTGGTGTATTGGATTTTAATTGTAAAACTAGGGTTTTATGTGGTTGGATCTTACAATAGTTTATCATCCCATTTTCACTGCACATAGAAGCCAATGTGTATATTGAGATATGTTGCAAGGTGTGCGCCCTTGGTCTCCTTGTGTTGTGCAGCACAATGCTAGGGTTTGTGACATGGCTTAATTGTCTTATGTGGATTTTATAAGTCTAGTGGTTGTATCGGACATTAATGGGTTGATCTTTTGGTGCAACAGCAACCACACTTGTAACAAGTTGTATCAGAGCTTGGTCACAAATTCAAACCCCTTGCTTGCACTAGGGGGGGTATTGTTGCAAGGTGTGTGCCCTTGGTCTCCTTGTGCTATGCAGCGTAGCGCTCAGGTTTGTGACATGGCTTAACTGCCTCCTATGGATTCTATAAGTCTAGTGGTTGTATCAGGCATTAATAGGTCGATCTTTTGGTGCAACGACAATCACACTTGTAACAAGATAAAGATCAAATTTATGTATCAATGGATTGATTTCTAAGCATGAAAATAAACTACAGATATGGAATCAACCTAAAATATAGATCTTTATGTTGTATCTAAAGTTAAACCTAAACATAGAGGATCTACTTCTAGTCCCAAGAACACCAATTTTTGATGCCACATACATTTCAACCCTCTTAACTAAGTTTAGATCCAATTACATCTATCTATCTTTTTTAGTTTCCTAGCATAGCAAAATTACCATTTCAATTATCACCCCTAAATCTATTATTATTTAATATAGATTTATTCATTCTTAGGTGTGTGTGCATTTTATTTGACTAGCTTATTGATTCATCTTAGGAAATGTTTATTTTATGTTATGTCTTTGGTGATTTTTTCTAAGCTTACATGACCTAGCTCCACCAATGGAAACTTCTTATTATTAGGATTTTCAAATCTTTATTTTTTAAATTTAACATCTTATTTCTAGATTTGATACCTTTTCATCCTTGCTTTATAAATTATTTTAAATAATTTAGATTTATTACTAGAATCTAAACTAAAACAAAGATATTACAATTTAGATTTGAACCACTAATACCTATTTTAGAGTGTTACTACAAATTAATCATTTGAATCCCATCTTCTTATTGAAAAATTTCCTTCTTTTTTCTTTCCACCACTTTTTGTTTTTGTGAGAATTTGCCAAGATCAAGGGTACAAACAAAAGCACAAATAAGAGAGAATAGTTGGACAAGAACAAACTGTATTCTCATCAATATGCAAATATGATCAGTTGGATTAACCAATACAAAGAAGATGAGTTTGCTTATAAAGGCAAGGCCATATGGATATGTGAGCACACAATCATGACATGTGGCTCAATGAGAAACAAGGGTAGGTAGGCTTAGGTAGGAGAAATAGTAAAATACTTCACAAGAGGTGGATCACCCACCGAAGGTGGAATGTAACAACAAGATAAGACCACGAAAGGTGGAATTTATCCTACATGCACCATCCCTATGTGCACACTTCCCTAAGTGTCTCATATCCAAACTATGATGAGATGCATTATCCTAAGTCAACTTAAGTAAAGTGTAATTATATCCTATATGTATAAATAATTACACCAACACCTCCCCTTAAGTGCAACTTGGGGGAATGAAGACTCAAGTCAACAATGCAAGATGGGTCTCGACTACTTGGCCATGTTAGGTACCCATGCACATGCAAGCAAACCTATGCAATGCAATCTCTCACAAACGAAGAAAGGGAGAAAACCCAGTGGGAAAAAACTCCCTCTCAAAAGAGAGAAGAAAACTATATACAAAAGAAACTCTCAAAGAAGAAGGACAAAACCTCAAAGAGGAAAAAGTCCCCCCCATAAGAGAGGAAGGAGAAGTTAGATGACCCCCCCTGATGAAATGTCTCACACCCCCAAGAAAGCTCACAACTAATGATACTTACTCTCAGTGAAGGGTTTGGTGAATATGTTTGCAACCTGCTCCGCTGTAGGAAAATACTGCAAATCAATGACTGGCTCCTAAATCAACTCCCTGAGGTAGTGCATATGAATCTCGATGTGTTTGGTCTGCTGATGTTGGACCGGATTCTTCGAGATCGCAATAGCACTTTGATTGTCGCAATGTAGAACTATCGATCGTGGAGTGGAGAACCCAAACTCTGTGAGAATATACTGAAGCCAAATAGCCTTAGTCGCTGCGTTAATAGGCCCCCGATACTTAGCCTTAGTAGAAGAGAGAGAAATAGCATGTTTCTTCTTGCTCTACCAACAAATGGGGCCCAAAACAAGATGGAAGTTGTAATCTGAAGTAGACTTACAATCATCAAGATTTCCAACCCAATCGGAGTTTGTGTAACCAACCAAGTGAAGTCATGTTCCTGCAGCATAACAAATCCCATAATGATGTGTACCCTGGATGTAGTGCAAGATGCATTTGGCTGCTTTCCAATGAAGCTCATGTGGTTCCTGCATAAAGCGTGAAACCATGCCAACCACAAATTAAATGGTAGGGCGTGTGTGAGTCAAGTAGATGAGACTACCCACAAGTTGACGATACAATGTGGCATCAACAAGTGGAGTGGAACACTTAGCCTCAAGCTTGACTCCTGAAAGAAAGGGAGTCGGGGCAAGCTTACAATCATCCATGTGGAAGCGTACAAGTAGATCAAGAGCATACTTGGGCTATGAAAGTGTGATCCCAGAAGGTGACTGTGAAATCTCTATCTCGAGAAAGTAGTGAAAAAGACCCAAGTTAGTCACGAAAAATCTATCATGCAAAGCAGATTTGACACTGCTAATGATGGATGAGGTGCTTCCTGTAATGATCAAGTCATCAACATAGACCACAAGTATCAAGTGTGAGTCATCTTGTCGCAAAATGTAGACATTCGGATTAGAATGACACCTAGTGAACCCTATTGAGAGAAGAAAAGAATCCATCTTGGCATACCAAGCCCTAAGGGCCTTCTTAAGGCCATAGATAGATTTCCTCAATCGACAAACTAATGAAAAATCCTAGATGAAACCTTGTGGCTGCTCCAAATAAATCTCCTCATCAAGATCCCCATGAAGAAAAGCACTCTTCACATCCATCTGATGTACAACCAAACCATGAGTTGCAGCAATAGCAAGTGTCAAACAAATGGAGTTCATCTTGGCTATGGGTGCAAAGATCTCAGTATAGTCAACACCTAGAACCCGTGAGAAACCTTTCGCAACAAATCAAGCCTTATACTTATCCACACTACCATCCACTGCAAATTTGCTTCGATAGATCCACTTACATCAAACCATCTTTCTCCCCTTAGGGAGAGGGACTAACTCCCAAGTGTTGTTCCTCATCAAGGAACCATGCTCTTCCTCCATGGCTTGGTCACACTTGGGGACCCCTAATGCTTCCTGAAATGTTTGTGGATCAAAAGTGGTAGCAATGTATGCATGTGGAAGCTCCTGATGTTGTGATCGAGTCCTCCGTGTGTCTGAAGGATCCCCAACAAGAGAACTCGCTGACTCAAGTGTCGGTCGAGCCCAATGAGGTCTAGGTGGAGATAGAGGACAAGGCTCCTCAATTGCAAGTGGACCCTGTGGAGGTGTAACCCTGCAAGTCGGAGTTGAAGAAGTCTCATCATCTGAATCACTCTCATCACTATCCACAATGGAGGAAGGTGGGGGAGGGAGTGAGGCCAAGCTAGGAGAGCTTTCCTCAAAGTGAACACTCCTCTCAATAAACACCTCATGTGTCTCTCGATTCATCAATCGATATGCCTTAACACCCTCGTGATACCCAACAAATATGCAAGGCCTACTCTTAGGTTCCAATGCCTTGCGTTTCTGTGGAGGAATGTGAGCCCATGCTGGACACTCAAAGACTTTGAAATGTCTCACAATCGGTTTCCTACCAACCCAAGCCTCAAAAGGAGTGATACCCTTCAAATCTTTGTGAGGAACCTGATTTTGGATGTGTGTGGCACAACTGATAGCCTCGGCCCAGAAGGCAAGATCAAGAGAACGTGCATGTATCATACTGCTAGTCATCTCCTTAAGAGTTCTATGCTTCCTTTCTGTGACTCCATTTTGCTGCAAAGTGTAGGCAAATGAATGCTAAAGATCAATCCCCTTAAGTGTACAAAACTCCTCAAGTCTATTGTTCACATATTCCCTTCCATTATCTGTGTGAAGGGTCTTGACCACTTTCCCTGATTGCTTCTCCACTTGAGCCTTGAAGGCTAGAAATTTGTCAAACACTTTACTCTTGTGAACAAAAAAGTAGACCCAAGTGAAGCGGGAGTAGTCATTAATGAAGTTGAGGGCATAGCATGCCTTACTAAATGAAGGTGATGGAAATGGACTTGCTACATCGCTATGAACAAGTTAAAGAACTTCCAAATCTCTCCAAGATTTCCCCTTATCAAACTTCTCTTCGGGATGCTTGCCCATGGAACACCCTGAACATACACCCTCTGAAAAACTGATTTTAGGTAGACCTATGAACATTTCTTTAGTGCTAAGTTGTTGAAGATAGTGATAGTTGAAGTGACCAAACCGCTCATGCCATAGCTTACTTTCTGAATTTGAATGAGTAAAGCCTTGAATTGTGATTGACTTGTCCCACAGCTACCAAGGCATTATTACCAAGTTCTTTTACCACAACTGAATTAGGTGTAAACTCAAATTTCTTCTCATTCCCATAGTGAGTGATTTGGTAGATAGAGAGAAGGTTGGTGGTCAAGTTAGGAACATAAAGAACATTCTCAAAAGTTCCATCATCCATGGCAACCGAACCTTTCCCTTCTACCTCAACTTGTGTATCATCACCTATGTAAATGTGAGGTACCTTGGATGGCTCCAATGAAGAAAACTACTCCTTTGTAGAACCCATGTGATAAGAGGCACTCGAGTCAAGTATCCACTGCTGTGAAGAACCTATTTTAGCCACAAATGCTTGACCTTTTCCCTTTGACTACAACGAAGAGGAAGGAGATGATTCCTTCTTGTAAGCGGATGGCAAATTGATGTTGTTCTTCTTAAGGAGATTTGTCAACTCATCAATCTGCTTGGCATTGTAACGATGTTCATCCTGACCATACTTCTTGCAATAAGCACAAGTTGGTTGCTTCTTCTTAGGTGTATTCACCTTCTTGGAAGCGGATGAAGAATCGCCTTGTGGTGGAGAGGAAGATTGTCCTTTTTCCTGTTGTGGCTTTGACTTAGACTCTTTCTACTTATTTTTGGAACCTTTGCCTTGATTCCGTTGATTAGCCACCAAAGGCTTGGACTTGGAAGGCTTGAGAATCCCCATGTTCAACAACTTAGATTGTTCCAACATCAACATTTATATGAATGAATCAAATGAAGGCACAGTGTAGGAACTCCCCACTGTTAAGCAATGGGTTTGGAAGCTAGAAACAAATGCTCCATATTCTAATGGAAGACTATCCAACAAGTTGAAAATCAATTGAGAATCCTTCTTGTCAATGCCACAATCCTTAAGCTTTGATCTTAGCTCATTTGCTTTTGTGACATAGTCTTGGATTGTATCATAACTCTTGGGATCCAAATTGGTAAGTTCATTGTCAATCTTGTAACCTCTAATTTCATCAACTTGACCATACAATTTCTGAAAGATATCCCAAGCCTCTTTGATTGTGGTACATTTCTCAATGTGAAAAATGAGGTCATCTAATACATACTTTCTCAAAGTTCCAAGAGCCATACAATTTTTAGTGAGCCATTCTAATTGAGCAATAGGACCAACCTTAGAATCTGTTGGTGTTATTATTGTTCCATCTATGTAATGCATGAGTCCTTTTTCCATTAGCTTACTCCATGCTTTGATTTTCCATGATGCATAATTATGTGGAGTTAAAAGTGGAAATTTAGGAGAACCCATAGCAAGAAAAATGAAAGAGCACATGGAAAAGAGAGGCACAATCACACAAGACACCCCCCAAAATTCACTCAATCAAAGAACCCACCCCCCCAAAAAATAAAAATAAAAAATAAAATGATGATTTGGCACTTTATACTTAGTGTGTGTACAAATGACCACTAGCAAAAAATGGCAAAGTGGACTTTTGATTTCAACTTTACAACTGCCTCAAATAGACCAAAAAAGACACAAACTGATAATGTATGAGATCTAACGTAAAATCTAAACAAATTATAAGTACCAAGTAGGCCAAAAAGGACCAATTTCTACCCAATTTGGTGAAAAATTGATAGCACCACATGAAAGTGGACAAAAAATTATGCACTTAAAAAAAAATGGCACTTGAACAGGAGATTGTATGAGCCCAAATGAAGCCTTTGAAGTTGCAAAATTGAGGATTGGACAAGTACAACTGTGAGAAACTAGAAATTCTGAAAAAAAATTATCCACCAAAATCAGAAAATAACTACACCACTGTGAAGAGCACGAAAAATTAGCCCAAATAAAAGAAAATCGAATTAAAAAAGGCCTCAAAATGACCAGGTTATGAACCTTCAAAGTTGAACTTCAAATTCAAAAAATCAAATGGAGAGGGGGTCTTAAATTTTCAAAAAGTGTTGATGCAATGCTGATGTCAGCAAAACGCTATGTTAAATTTGACGACTGTATGGTCATCACCAGACTGTTGCACCCCCTTGGATAAGCTGATGTGGCGGCCGACGTGTCAAATCCGTACAACTACGCGTCGCTGATGATTGGGCAGACCATATGCTTGTGTGGATGATGAATAGCCACCAATTGGGTGCTGACTGGATGCCACATGAAGGCCGCGTAGATGTTTGTGGGTGTGCCTGTGTGTCGGATTCTACTGATGTGGCGTTCTACGGCTGGGCGTACGATCCGCCCGCATGGCAACTGAGTGGCCTGTGTGGCTCTAATGTAGGTCGTGTCACGTTGTTGACTGAGGTGGAGCCCAAGGGGACCGTACCAAGAAGGCGGCAACGCAGGCAACATCAGGGCTAACAAGAGCAACACAGGCGGGAGTGGCACGGGTGGCGAGGACATCGGAAGCGAGAGGAAGTGCATGGTCGGCGACTGACTGTGGATTTCGGGAGGAGAGTGTTGGCCAGAAGCTAGGTGGCCTGTCGGATGATGAATAAACGTCAAGATCTGTCGGCAGAGATCAGTATGGTCCCTACAAAAAACGCAGGGTACGATGGGGGGGGGAAACAACAACCCCCCCACAAAAAAATATATATCTTTTTTTAAATTTTTGTTTCAAAATAAAAACTACGAAAATGGAAGTTTAAAATAGTTTTGCTAGAAAAATTAAATATTATTTTTTTAATTTTTTTAAAAATTCATACCATACTACCCAAATTGGGTAAAAAAAAATTTCAAAGCCCCAAAATGCACTTTCGACAAATATAGGCGAATTTATACTTTATTTTTATGAAAACAACCTCCCGGATGCAACGGTGAGGTCAAAATTGATGTAAAATGCCCCTAAAACATGTAGGTCCTCAGATCCGAAAATAAAGCCCTCCAAAATGTCTCCCAAAAACCAATCCAATTGAAGCCCCAATGGCTCTGATACCATGTGAGAATTTGCCAAGATCAAAGGCACAAAGAAAAGAATAAATAAGAGAGACAATAGTTTGACAAGAACAAACTGTATTCTCATCAATATGCAAATATGATCAACTGGATTAACCAATACAAAGAAGATGAGTTTTCTTATAAAGGCAAGGCCATATGGATATGTGAGCATACAATCATGACACGTGGCTCAATGAGAAACAAGGGTAGGTAGGGGTAGGTAGGAGAAATAGTAAAATATTCCACAAGAGGTGGATCACCCACCGAAGGTGGAATGTAACAACAAGGTAAGACCACAAAACGTGGAATTTCTCCTACAAGCATCATCCCTATGTACACACTTCCCTAAGTGTCTCATATCCAAACTACGATGAGATGCATTATCCTAAGTCAACTTAAGTAAAGTGTAATTATATCCTATATGAATAAATAATTACACCAACAATTTCAAAGAAGAATTCAATGTAAACTAATCCTTTATTATAGATCTACAACCCTCCCCAAGAAGATAAGTATCATTGACAACATCTTATAGGACACCTTTGTGAATACTCACTTTGAATAGGGAACAAAAATACAACTATCTTTCTTTCTTTTTCTATTACAGGGTAAAGTTTCAGAGGCTATAATTACAAAATCTAACAAAGTAGATAGAGACAATTAGATCTAACTTTAGTAGAGATGAAAAGTGGAGAACAAGGTCGACCCACACAACTATGTGTAGCATTTTTCTAGGAACACTTTAGTAGAAGCATCTAGATTGCATTATAATCCCATAATAGTATCTATTGTCTACATCTGACAATCTGAGGATAGGGTCACTTATAGCACCATAGTCCAACATTTTCAAGCTTAGATTCTCGACATGGGTTCTAATTACTTTCCTCATTCTAGATCTATATTCATGTCTCCATATCAAATATAAAATTACCTATTCATGTTAATTCATGTAAATTTCACACCTTTTTCTTTAGATCTAGTATTGAACTTATATCTTTGCAAAGTCCATTTTAACTCAAATAAGGAGGAGCAAAATCCAATTATAATTCAAACATTTTCATACAATTGAGGTTTAATCTATTGATTTCATCCATCTTTAATGTTACTAGGAAATAGTTTAGTTACTGGTTTACATACATAAGCTAGTGAATCCTATTTCCACCTCATTACACAAACTCAACTCTAGAATCACAAGGCCAAATATTGTATTGTGGAGTAATGTGAACCGAAATATAGAGACATTGTCATTAGGAAATGTATTGCTTATGCATTAGCCAACTTCTTTGAACAATACAACTATGAACAAAGACTCAACTATCATGCATTTAACACCTTGAATCATGCAAAAACTAATCAATGTGATTGCACTTCTTATCCAAGGCATAAACAATGTGTAAATAGATTAACCATTAACATACCATACTTTCATACTTGTCTTTATGTTACGAATACCTCTATTGGTCTTTTGGACTATCTTTCTTGTCCTTAATCACGTGGACCATGTCTCTATCTATGTCAAACCATATCTATCAAATATGTTGGTTCCAAACCATATGTCTATTTATTCAACTACACCAACTATCTTTATACAAAATCTCTATATAGATATGTGTTACCTATAAATTTTTAAACTTTTCATAAGTCGTTTCCCTTCACTATTTTTCCCATTCGCTCTTGTCACGGCCTTTCTAAATTTCCTAACTTCTATCGCAAGGTTCCCAATTTCTCAAACCGCCCGATCACCCGACCAAGTTGGGGAAGTCTGCATAAAGTCGACACCTCTAGGGATCAGACTTGTGGTCACTTTTGAAAGGAGTTTGATGATTTTGGACTTGCCTGATCTACCGACTTTCTGATATTCCTCATATTGTGATGAATGTTGAGCTTCCTCAAGATTTTAAGGGATATTTTCAATTCCAAGGATATTCTGGCATGTAGTTTCAAGTTATTTCAATACCTTGGGGTGGCAGCTTGAGTGATGGTAAAGATAGGTCATGCCTGGGCGACTCCGAAATTAAATAAACCTATAAGGCCGATAAGAATTGTTGGCAATTGACACTCAATTGGTTGGTTTCACTATGTTGTCATTGATGGCAACATGGTATTGTGTTCTGGCTTCATGTTTTGGTTCAATTGTGTATCGGCAGGCACTTCACAGATACTACGTCGGCACCAACACCAGTGGGACAGAAGGATTACTTTGGTTACTGGCAATGCAGGCCGACATGGTTTAGAATATGGTTATCGGTATTGGAGGCCGACATCTCTTGGATCCGGCATCGGCAATTGTTTTTAATACTTATGCATTCATGTTATCTAGCCGACATGTAATTTGATATTGTATATATCTTTGTAAGCCAACATAAGGCATGAAAATTGTATAGGGTATATAGGTTAGTTGGATTAGACCATTTTGAAATAGACATGAGATGGGAGATTATGGATATGTGAATGTAATATGATGAGAAATATATCAGAGAGATTATATATGTGAGAAAATTCATGTAAGGGTTTTTCCGGTAAAGGGTTTAGGGTTTCAGACCGGAACAAACAGAGCTTAAACCGGAACTGTATTCTGGCATAAAAGATGCTATCTTAGCAGTTCAACACTTCTCCAGATTGTAGTCAAAATTTATATGTAGTCAGTGAGGCTCCTTTTGTGATTGAGCAGTGTGCTCTAGGCTGTAAGTCTTCCTGCAAGTGCATGCCCCTTATATTTTGTAATATCTCTTCATATGGCCAATGGATTGATATTGTGGGACACAAATCCCACCGTGGTTTTTCCTCTTTGAGGTTTTCCACGTATAATTCTATGTGTTATGATTCTTATTTATATGATTGGCATATTGGTTGCTTTACTTCTTTCAATTATGTATTTACCAGTATACCGATTGGTGTATGCATGTTTTAATAAGGCTAAAATTGATTATTCCAGTATAAAACTGATTCACCCCCCCTCTCAGTGTTATTGGATTCCAACAATTGGTATCAAAGACTTGTGCTTCAGAGGAAGTTTAACAGCTTGAGGAAGATCCTGAATCCGAAATTTATGGATATGGCTTTGGAGAAGCAGCTTGAGATGACACTTGAAGATTATGATGTTGAAAGGTTGAAGAACTTAAAGCTACAAGATGAATTGAATTCTACTAAGGAATTCATTCTTAAAGCTACAAGATGAATTGAATTCTACTAAGGAATTCATTCTTGTCCTACAAGAGAGGCTATCATCTTGTTTAGGCTAGGAGAAAGGAACTTTTGCAAAGTCAGGATGATGAAGAGAAAGATGCACTTAAGGAACAATATCAGAAATTGAGTCAAGAGAACATGGTTATGAAAAATGAAATGCAAGTTATAACTATGAGGATGTCTAAGGAGATTGAGGACCGAAAGAAAAAGGAAGAAAATCTTGTTGTATCCCTGAAGAACAAATTTGAAGAATGTGGTAGGTTGGTTCATGAGAATGATATGTTGAGAACTGATTTAGTACAATCCCAAAGTAATGAACAAGAGCTTGAGAGACAAATGATAATTTTGAGAGAAGATCTAACTACTGCAAGTGAGTATAAAGAAAAATTCAACATTAGCTCAGCACAGCTAGATGAGTTGTTGAAGAGACAAAGGCAGATTGGAGATTCTAGTGGACTTGGATTTGAGCAAGGACAGAGTTTTGGTACTACTAATGAAGATCAAAACCATAAGGCACCGGGTGTAAGGCAATTTAATTCTTATAAATTTAATGGTAGATGTTTTGTTTGCAATAGATTTGGTCACATGGCTAGACAATGTAGAAACAAAGCAAATCAGAACCCTGATTCTTCTCTCGGTAAATGTTTTAAATGCAATAAGTATGGTCATAAAATAGAGGACTATAGAATGAATGTTAAATGCTATGCATGTGGAAAGTTTGGACATATGGCTAATCAGTGCAAGTCAAGCAATTTCACCGGTTTAGCAAAGCAATTCAAATGAACAATGTTACATGTTATGCATGTAATGAGGTTGGACATATTGCTAAATTTTGTAGAAGCAGAAAACCATCGGTTGGTAATGGAGGATCAAATGAGAAAGGGAAAGAGAAGGTTAGTGAAATCTAGCAAGATCATACTCAGAGATGGGTTAGGAAGACTGTAGAACAATCATCAGATGACAATGCACCAATTACTTATGCGGCAGAGGAGGTTGCTCCTGCACCGGCAGGTAGCTCATCCGGTAATTGAGGCAAATGCCTTAAGGGTAGGCAAAATTCATGAAGATGTTGCATATGCCCCAAGAAGAGGTTCTGGAAGATGTTCCAGATATTGGAGATGATTATCCGGCATGGATATGTTCTGTGCGAGATCCAGTATCTTCTACTGGCAGTCATTTATGTCAATGGAAGATTAGGGTTTTTCATGGAGGTTAAAAGGTCGAATTCACTTCTTTATTGATTACCTTGTATTTAGAGCGATTCCAAAGCGATTAAGAGCGACTAAGAGCGATCAAGACATGATTTCACCGGCGTCTAGAGGAATTTGTTGAAGGTTTTCACCGATAGCGATCAAAAGATATTTATCTTTAAACATGGAAGTGGGATCATCATCTATTCCTATTTTGTTGCAAACACGACTGTAGTAGAGGTCAAGGACCGCTCCAGGCTAATTTTCAAGCAGTATCCACATGTGGCTACCCTGGAAGATTCGATTGGAGCATTTTCTCACGTTCCAGAGGGAGTTGTCTATGTAGAAGATGTTAGGGCATATATTCACTGCCACATTGAGGACTTGGGAACTTCAGAAATTAAGGGCTTGTACATGAGTGAGTTGATGGGAGAATCTGGAAAGATCAAACCGATATTCAAGCACATTGAAGACTTAGGGTTTACCAACATTCTGGACATTCTGGAATTCGAAGATGAGATAGTCAGATATGTTTTGAGTAGAGTACATGGGGAATGTATATGGTTAGATAGACCTTACAAGATCACCAAGGAAGTCATCCTGGCAATCACTGGTTTACCATCGGTTGATCAACATCCAGATAAGAAGGTTTCGAATGATTTCATGAACAAAATCATCGGCGCGACATCTGACAGGAGATCTATGAGAGCACTATTACCAACATAGACATCAGATTCAGTAGCATGATCATCGGGTATAAGGTAACTCAGTCAAATCGACCGAATTTTGTTTCCAGTTCATGCATTTTAGCTGCATACAAAATGATGAGAGGATGTGAAATTGGATCTATGCGGTTGGATGCTAGATGAGTTGTTAATAAACCTAGGGAAGATTAAGGGAGAAAAGAAGGGAACCTTCCAGTATGGCAACTTGATAGTCTGCTTGATGTTATTTTTCATGAATGATACACCCGATTTTGGTAAAAGGCAATGGGCATTTGACATCCCGGTAGGGAGACAATTGAAACAATCAATTGTTGCTTTATGAAGTCTGAGAGATGATAAGGTATGGGGATATTTCGAAGCATTCCAAAAATCTATGATGTCTAGGTTAAGGGTTCCTAAGCATATTGTAGAAAAATACTCAACTGACGTATGCTTCATGGTGAAGAAGGATGAAACACTTATGGAAGCGGTTAAGCCCCGAAAGATTTGGATTGAGGAAATGGGTTATGAGGTGGATGCACAGATTCTTGATGCCTATGCAAAAATATTGATTGATGCACCTATTGATGAGGCAGAGAAGCCTTGTGGTACTGCACAACAGAAAACACATGAGGTTGAAACAAAGTTCAACCGGAAGAAGAGAGAGAAGCGGGAAGGAAAGGCTAGCAAATTTGTGACGGTGGTCTCACAGGACATCAAAGCATTAATTGATGTTGTCCTAGAGAAAGGTGGGAAGAGGAAGAATCCAGAAGTACACATTGAGTCTGTTACAGCAAAGTCTGAATCTGAGGATGACACACCATTGGCATTCAAGAAGGTTGTAAGGAAGAAAACAAAGGTTGAAGCTAAAAAGCAATCGGTTAGGAAGGTTACATTCAAAATACCGGCACAAAAGCAAGAACCAAAGGTAACCACTTCAGCTGCATCTGGTACTGCAAAGAGGAAGAAGAAGAATGACACTGATACAGCTATTCAATCTGGTAATGTGAATATCTTTCCACCTAAAACTTGTGCAGAGTTAGTAGATGAAATCATTAAGGATGGCATGTTAAATAATGTACAGTTTTACTATGATCACTTAGAGGATGATGAACAAAGAGAGGTAGAGGAAGCAATCTTATTATACTTGGATATTTATAAGAAAGCCTTAATAGAAATTGAAAATCAAATACCGGTTGAATTGTATAATATGTTAGATGCTAGAAGACTGTCAGCTATGCAAGAAGATAAGCATATTAAAATTCAAGAGCTATTATCTGTTTGTGTTACTATTGCTCCAGATGAAATGGAAAAGACACTTAAGGTGGCAGATAGAAAAGTGTTTAATAGCAAACATAGAATAACCAGTCTGATGCTAGGAAGGGTAAATGAAATAATAAAAGAGACTCAAAAAGCATGGGTTAAATTCTTTGTAGAGAACAAAGGATTCTTTACTTCACCGGAAACCAAGACAAAAACTGTAGACATCTTAGTTGAAGGAAAAGGAAAGGGGATTGTGGGTACTTCAACCCCAGTTTTGAAAAATATTAAGATAGTGGAAATTAAGCCCCCGATTGATACAAATGTACAGACAAATATTGATAAACATGTTAATGCAGAGAGTGAAAAAGTTAATATTGTACAGGATACTAATTTTGAGGATAACAGTTCTCTAGATACAAATGTACAAGTTGAGGTTACAGTTCCTATAGAGGAACCGACAATTACACAAACTGCACCAAGTGGCGAAGCCACCGGTGCAAGTGAGGAAGCTATAAAGGATAAATCTTCGGAGGAGAAGAAAGGGGAATTCAGCAGGGAACCGCTAGTTGGTCCATCATTGTTGTCAATCGACACCTCGTGGGTTGAAAAGAAAAACATAACAGAGATGAGTCCTATTGAAATCATGATGATGGTTGCACAAAAACTAATGAAGGAGGGATCTACAAACAAAGGGATTATTGATCAATCAATCACTATTTTACAAAGACTAGTCTCGGAGTGCACGATTGACAATGAAGCAAGCCCATCTGGCAAGCTTAAGGCAATTACTGAGCATATTTCAAAGGATTTTCAATCCTTAAGCAGATTTCAAACCAACAAGCATTGGAGAGGTTTGATGAGGCTAAGAGAGCTCCATTTGATCAGGTAATTGAATCAGAAAAGAAGAAGATTGATGAGAAGCTAAAACTGATAGAAAATTCCTTAAAGCAATGTACATATATTTATAGGGTATGTTGTAACACTAATATACTTACAGCTAATGTGGATAAGAAGATAAAAGAACTTCAGGAGAAAATTGCAAATATAGCTAACTCTTTTGATGGATTGATTTCATTGACTACATCCATATATGGTCAAATTTTGAATTTGGAAAACCAAATTTTTGTTCTTGAGAAGGAAAGAGATAAAATTATAAGAAGAGCCAGAAGTCTAAGAGGCTTGGTGAGTCCCCAGTTGGATTCACTTAGTGTACATAAGAAAGAATGCATGGATATGGTGGGAAAGCCCACACCAGGAGAGGTAAATGAGAAAGAGTCATTTGCACATATATTAAGTGGACTTGTATCTATTTTCAACACTTTCAAAACAGGTTGGCATACCTATCTTGAGCTATTGGAGAAAGCTTATCCAAAAATTTTGAAATTTGTTAAGCTCCGGTAAGATATTTTTGGGATATTCATTGTACAGTTTTTTGGATCTTTGACATTCTTTTTAGAATTTTTTATGGCATTGATGTCAAAGGGGGGGTGATATAGATGTGAAAAATAATAAGAGTTGTATACATTAGGGGGAGTTATGGAGTATTTTGCACTAATGAATATTCAGCTAAGGGGGAGCAGGCGTGATGAAACCGACAAATGAAACTTTGACCATTTTTCAGATGAGTGTTTCCATCAATGCCAAAGGGGGAGATTGTTGCCAATTGACACTCAATTGGTTGGTTTCACTATGTTGTCATTGATGGCAACATGGTATTGTGTTTCGACTTCATGTTTTAGTTCAGTTGTGTACTGGCAGGCACTTCATAGATGCTACACTGGCACCGACAGGACAGAAGGATTACTTTGGTTACCGGCAATGCAAACCAACATGGTTTAGAGTATGGTTATCAGTATTGGAGGCCGACATCTCGTGGATCCGACATCAACAATTGTTTTTAATACTTATGCATTCATGTTATCTAGTCGACATGTAATTTGATATTGTATATATCTTTGTAAGCCGACATAAGGCATGCAAATTGTATCGGGTATATAGGTCAGTTGGATTAAATCATTTTGAAATAGACACGAGATAGGAGATTATGGATATGCGAATGTAATATGATGCGAAATATATCAAAGAGATTATGTATGTGAGGAAATTCATGTAAGGGTTATTCCAGTAAAGGGTTTAGGGTTTCAAACTGGAACAAACATAGCTTAAACCAGAACTGTATTCTGACATAAAAGATGTTATCTTAGCAGTTCAACACTTCTCCGGATTGTAGTGTGGATTTATATGTAGTCAATGAGGCTCATTTTGTGATTGAGCAGTGTGCTCTGGGTTGTAAGCCTTCCTGCAAGTGCAAGCCCCTTATATTTTGTAATGTCTCTTCATATGGCCAGTGGATTGATATTGTGGGTCACAAATCTCACCGTGGTTTTTCCTCTTTGAGGTTTTCCACGTATAATTTTGTGTGTTATGGTTCTCATTTATGTGATTGGCTTATTGGTTGTTTTACTTCTTCAATTATGTATGTACCGGTATACCGGTTGGTGTATGCATGTTTTAATAAGGCTAAAATTGATGATTCTGGTATAACATTGATTCACCCCCCCCCCCTCCTCTCAGTGTTATTGGATTCCAACAAGAATAAATGCTTCCTACTGCTAGTCTTGTTGCCTCATCAATTGCCACGTCATGCATCGCTTCTAGGGAGCAAATCAAGGGGAGATTTACGAAGTACCATCGTTAATGACCATTAAAAAACCAAGGATATGAAAAAGGTGGCGGCATACGTTACTTCATTTGATGATGTCATTTTTGCAGAAAACATTAAAGATAGCTAAAGGAGGAAAATGTCATGATTTGCACGTATCAGAATGGTTTTACCTCATGACGATGAGATGTCGTTTCATAACCCAGATTTCAATTGGCCAAAGAAAGAGGAGGAGGATATAGTTTGACAGTTACGGTCTTTTGCATGGAAAGCACGAACTGATTTCAGTGAATATAGGAGGGTCGTCACCATATTAGACAAGATTGCAGAGCAAGTTGAACATCACGAACAACACTTGTAGGGTGAGCTCGCAGCGGGAAGGAACCCGAATAATTATCCTCGACAAGATGGTTCTTAAAGCTAAGAAAGGTCCTCTGGTACAGCCAGATTTTGAAGAATTGCAGGAAAATATCATCATGGGCTTGGACTTTTTTCGAGCTACTATACTCGATGAGGAAGAGTTTACATATCTCCTTCTGACACTGATTGAAGAAGAGGAAATAGCAGAGGAGATTGACATACAAATTGCAGAACAACACCCAATGTCGGAGCCTGAGTCCGATGACTATAGCTTTGTGGTCTTGCGATGTGATTTGGACTTAGTAGATCTTTTTCTATTTTGAGAACGGTCATGTTCAAGACCATTATCTTTAGTAATTGTTTCTTGAAAACAGAAAAGACAGGGGGTAATAGTTATAAATAAGTAGATTAGTAGATCTTGAAGGATCTTTTGGACAAACTTTTTTGTTCTCTTAAGAGCAAAAACTTCTTTAAACGTTTTTTTATTTACTGTTTCTAATATAGAAAGTTTGTTGGTAGCAACAGATATTCGTAATCTTTGAATTATGGTATGTGAATGCTTTCTGTTCTTTTGAATGGTTATCGGTGGATGCATCTATATTCGAAGTGGTGAATGGTTTTAGTTTTTCTATTGCTGCAAAAATATTGTCTTTGAATGGTATTTTATAGCAATCTAGTTGTTCCAAAAATCTTGGAAAATATAAAAAGTATTTGTATGTTGTGCGTGCCTTTTCAAATCTTTTTGGTTAAAATCTCTTTCTTTATTTGCTTTCTAGTTAAAAGCATTTTAGTTAATTTTCATTCATTAAATATCATCATAAGGTAGTTGCCACCTTGTAAAATAAGCAGAGAATCAATCAGTAATTAGTTTGTTTAGACTGGTTCAACTGTGGTTACATTTGTAACCTTTGTGGGCGTGAGAATTTAGAGTTGGGTGATAAATCCGTTAACCAACAATATGATAGGTTGACATTAACATCAATGGCAAGTTAACCTCAATGACAACATCATGCACATATTTTCAACGATCTCCCCTTTTGTCATTGATGGAAACACACATTTATTTACAAGTCTTCTCTCCCCATTTGACATCAAGGGAAAAGGGTATAATATTACCTACCAAAGTTATGCATGCACTCCCCCCAATTGCATGATCTCTTACCAAAAACCTTCCCTTCAGATGGAGATGCCCCAAAAGCTAATGCTATGTACATAATGTTTTGAACAAGAACCAAAAATGATATTGTAAGCCTCCACAAGTCTATACAAAGACAAAATTGTCTTATCTACAAAAACTTTACAACTCACTCAAATGGTAGAATACTCTTGTAGATTACCTTGAGCTAATACCTAGTTGTCTTTTGCTAACAAATGAATGTGATTCAAACATTCAAATTGAATGTATAAGTCCTTTGAATCATCCATACTGCTAGGAGCCTTCACCTTCTGATCATTCTTATTTGCTTCAGCTAGCAAGCTATATAACGATACCAATCTCAGATGGATTGCTTCCCTTAGTTGAGTGGATTGCTTGTTTATGTGTTCTCTCTAGTTCTTGTATGCAGAAAATTGTGAGCTAATAAAGATGATTGAAAATATAAAAAACTAACAACCTAAGAAATGCAAAAATCAATCACACTCATGATTAGGATGCTTTAAAGGGAAATTTAGATTTAAAAAATTAACAATCAATGAAAAAATACTCTAAATGTCCTTCAATTTGATGGTCCTTCATGAGCTCAATTTCATGTTTCCAAGGATGCTCAAAAGTGGTCCATGCTAGTTGAATATGCAAATTAAACTAAGTTGGATGCAAGATGGATGTAGGTTGTGATTTCAGACTGACATGGTAACAATGCTTATGCGAAAGAAGGTGATGATTAATGAAGGAAAATGGAGGGATTAAATAGGCATGGATGAGAGAATGAGGATCATTGGGAATTTTTCACTTGTCCCACTTGAGGACAAGTGGCAATGCAAGAGGTGACAAATGTCCTTCTCAAGGCCAAGTGTCATTGCTCAAGATGACAAGTGTAACAATAGGCATGTGTCCATTTGGGAGAGAAACACCCAAATATTTGATCATTTTCCAAATATTAAAAAAAAGAGGGAATGTGCACACATGTGACAAGGGTGGTTGAAAGGATAGGGTTGGTTAGTGGGTTAGGCTTAGGAGATGGGCTAGAAGGGAGTTAGGGTTAGGAGCCATGTGATCCAAATGAAATTATTTGAATTATTTAATTCAAATATAAAGAAAACTAAGAAGAAAAAGGTGACATGAATTAAATAAAATTATTAGATATTTATTTTATTCAATATCAGGGTAGGAGGATTAATTAATTAAAGTGTTCTACGTGACACATTTATTAATTCATTGGACATGGCTTGATTAATTAAATTAGTTTAGCTAGAGGGATACAATAATCAATTAAATAATATTAATTATTCAATTTTCATATGCGACCAAAGGGATTAAATTTGATTAAAATAATTAATCACATTTAAGTCTCTACATTTTGCCCCTCTTTAAAGTGACACTAGAATAGTGCCAATGCAAAGGAAAAAAAAAAACATAGACAACTCGAAGAAAACAAGGCGACAAGATGCCCTAGACGCATACTGTTAAGAAGCAAGGTGACGGGATGGAGGAAGAGTTAGTAATGCACCCTCAAGAGGATGGGTGGGAATGAAGGGACCAGGTGGCATCTCAAAAGAAACATTGCCCCAACAAACACGATGAAAGACAATGTAAAATGAAGCCTATAGGTGAAAACGACATGCAAAAAGGAGTCTGTACGAAGAAATGGCACAAAAAATGGTCTTGAAGGGACTGGGATAGTGAAAATTAGGGCTTTAGAAGGCCCTATATTAACAAATTTTAAAATTTACTATTCACTTTTACCATGCACAAGAGAGAAAATTGATCTACCTGAAATATTACTCAAATTTGAAGGAGAATTAGATAGTAGTGTATAAATAAAATTATATTCAAATCTAAAAAGTTTTGAATGTAAACATATACATTGCAAAAATAGAAAACAACCTATGAATTCACTATGAAAATATCAGTCTACTTATACAAACACATACACTACAAAAATAGAAATACGCTTGCATCAAATACTAGAATAGAAATTAAATCATTTTATAGGCTATTTGTATTATTTTAATAGAATACAAGATTGAAAAAAAAGATATTTTTGTATTTTTGTAAATTTAATACATGTAAGATGGTTAAACAATCAAATTATAAACTAACTCAATTGGGTGACACCATACAATATAATGAATAAGAAAATACCAAGAAAGGATTTCCTTTTGGTGAGTAGGCCCAACTCCCTTGTTGGATCAATCCATTACTCAAAAAGAACTATCAACTTTACTATAAAAGGAGATTACATTAAATTCCTTATTATCACTAAGAAGCTATGCACTACCTCACTTCTAAGCTAAGAGAGAGACTTGACTATATTGTGTTCTTATTCCCTTCCCCTTTTTAAAGAAAGAAGGCCTTTCTTCATTTGATTACCAAATCTAATGATTAGTCTATTCATTCATCTACCAAAGATGAGTCTCGCTTCTATGCTAAATGATTTTTATCAACTACGAGTCTAGGTGGCTTGAAGTTCTTTATTATCAATTATTCTCATACATGAGAGACAAATCTCTATTAAGTAGTGAAACGCAACTCATCGAACAATATGTTCTTGGATCAACAAATGGAAGCCTATTTGGTAGTTGCAAATGTGATCCAAAAGACTATAAGTTGACTTAGGGCCTAGATTCAATTGCCAAGAATCTAGAGGCAAGTGATATGGCCCTTATCTAGTCTCTCAAATTATGGTGTTGTGTTTTCAAATTACCCATATTAGTGTAAGCTATTTGTGTTAACTTTGGAGCTAGTTCTATCTATTTCAAATTCGATTAGACAATTGTCTAACATTGGCGAATACCACTACTCTATAGCTCCACATAATGTAACTAATATAAATATAAATATTTATAAATATTTATAAATATTCATAATTCCTTTCTTGACTCTGAAATGACAAATCCAAATCTATTTTATGCAAATTTAGCAAATAGAAAATTCATTTGCATTTACTCATTTATATGAATAATCAAAATTATAAATTCTACCTTTACATGTATTGATACTTGTATTCAATGTGGGTCACAATAGACAAATTGTAGATCCTTTCTTACATTCAATGGAATTATTCCATGAACATATAAAAGAAATGATTTCTCATCATCTATATGGTCCTCCTCTAATGTATGAAAAATAAATATATATATATACCCCTTACATTTCAAACCTATTTAAAGAGAAAAGCATTTCTTAAAAAGCTAAAAAAGATTGATGAATCTAGTCAAATCATATTTTTGACATATTTCTTCATCACTTGTAAATTGAAATATTTTGGAAATGGCTATTTAAGGTTTTTTAATTTTAAGAATCGTGCTCCTTTTGTGCATAATAGTAGAAATAACACAAAAAAGCCATGGTTAATAATGAAATTGTAAATAAATGGTTGGTAATGAAATTCACAAGAAAATGCTTTGCTATCATATGTGCACATGTCTTCCTTGCTCATAGCGGTTACTTCTTCTTTTAAGGGTCTTCCTTGTACTTGTTAGAAAATATAGACACAAATATTGTAAAAACTAAACCATGTCATAGGAATCACTAAAATACAATAATATTATATAATGTATTGTGTAAATTCTTATAAAGAACTGCATTCCTTATGACTTCCCAAAACTATTATAAGAAAAACTAACTTCTAGCCGATTATATATGAAATCCAACACTAAATGACTTTATTAAAATAAGTAAAATTAAAAAATTTCAACAAAATTTTGATCTTATGTGTAAAACAAATAAAAGAATTATTGGATTTGATGGAAGAAATAATATGTTGAATGTGAGAAATTGAATTTTTCATGTTATCAATCTTACTTATTAGTCTTCCAATGACATGAAAATGTCTTGATGCTAAGTACATTGTAAGCTTTGACTTGTTTAGATGACTCATCTTAAATCACACTAATAACTAGATTCTATACCACAAACAAATCACACTATAATGTTTAAGCGGCCCAAAAGAAATGGAAATTTTCCAAAAAAATGAGTGCATGTAATATTGACCGAGCTTTATTCTTTCTTCCTTCCCAAATTTTCTATTCAAAGACAAACGAAAGAGCAGAAAATTAGAGGCGTGGAAACTTCTTTGCAACATATTTCCTCAAGCATGGCTTTCAGTAGTCTCGTCAAGCAGAGAGAGCCGGTTCGTTCACGTCCAAACGACCAAAGAAGCTAAGTGCCTGTCATTTTAGTGGAAGAAAAAACAAAAACAAAATCTTTAATGCGCCGAGGGGATCAAATTTACTGACGAACTCTGTGACATCAAATCTCTTTTCCAAAGACTTCGACTATGCTTGAAACTTTTGACCATGACTAAATGCTGAGTGATGATCCGCCTGATTAAATTGACTCGTTATTTGTAGATTTTTCTACTCTTTCCTATGTAAAAAAGATTCTTGTCTAATGAGGTGTCTATGAAACTATAAATGCTAAGACAGCGTTTGCTTTTCAGACAAACCTGCAGATTACTCTGCTTCTCTGGCAAGACCTTTAGCTGCTATTTGGTTGTATTCCCCTTGCTTTCCATGAGAAACAAACTTTCATTAGAATTTCAATTTTCTTTCTAAGGTGCCCCAAAAATGGGTGATCCTGGCTTCATTCCTGGAATGATCGGTTACACCATTCATTTGGCCACGAGTCAGGTTATTCAATTCATCAATGTTGCCATCAGATGCAGGAAAGAGTTGGATGCTCTCAAAGCCCTCCTTCTCAAAATTCAATTAATGAATATGGAAATGCAACAGTGTAGAAAAGCTTTGAACTCTGGCAGAGTGAGTACATCCACTGACCCTCCGTTGCCCTTCGCGGTCAATAGTTGGTTGAATGAACTAAATGCTCTTCTAGATGAAGCATCTGATTTGGTCCAGCACTGCAACGTACAATCATACTGGCATCTCTTTCCTCGTTACAGAACGAGCAGAAAGATTAGCCGACTCATTGAAAATGTGGAAAAGCATCTATCTTCAACGCCTTCCGTTGCTTTTCTGCATCAACTACAGCAGCATGTGACAAATCAGCAAGTGCTTGAGCAGATTAAAGGGAGGATGGATTGTATTAATCTGCACACTTCAGCAATTTCCGGCACATTTGGAGCTCTCTTTCCGTCTAATTGTTCAGCTGCTCCAATTACTAAGTATATTGAGGAGGCACTCATTGTCGGACAAGATTCTGCATCAACCAGAATGAAGGACCTGTTTCATTCACAGCAGCATAAAAACGTGTCTCGTTTCGGCCTTGTTGGGAAAGGCGGGGCCGGTAAGACTCTACTACTCAAACGATTCTTCAACAGTCACCAGGTACAGAGTGTCTTTTGCAATGACTTGATGCTTTGGCTTACTATTTCACAAAATCCATCTTTCAATACCCTTAGAAGTGATCTTGTGAAACAAATAGCTCTTAAAGTAAATCAAAGACCGGACTGCACACATGAAGACCATGTGAAAACTTGGCTGAATGAAAGCATGAGAAAACACAAGTTTGCCCTGTTTTTAGACGATGTTTGGGAAACAAGTGCAACATCCTTGTTAGAGGAGTTGTGTGTTCCTCACTTTCCACTCCACAACTCGAACATCATCATTGTCACTTCCAGAAGTAAGAGTGTGCTCTCACAGTTGGGTGTTCCATCTCCATCAATCATCCAAATGCAAGACTTGACTAAGGATGAGAGCTGGGAATTGTTTTCTTCCCATGCGTTTCCACACAGTGATGGAGTTTTGCCCATGAGCATTGACCAGGAAATAGCGAGGCGCGTTTGCAGTGAGTGTGGGGGGCTTCCATTAGCAATCAAAGTAGTCGGGCAGGCAATGGCAGGTGTTGCTCAGTCAAATGAATGGGAATTCGCACTCCAGAGATTGCAGAATGATGTTAAGCACTCGCTTTCAAGCAAGTTGAGATTAAGCTACGATGCTTTGGCCAAATTACCAGGCTATGGCATTTCCTTGCAGTTGTGCTTCCTCTGCCTCGCTGCTTTCTCAGAAGACGAGGTCGTCCCGGCTGGAATTGCTATCAAGTACTGGATTGGAGAAGGGTTGGTACCCGGGCCGGATCATATCCAAATTGGAGAGATGTACCTCATTTTGTTAGCAGACCGATGCCTTATTGAACCAATCCATAAGGATCACGACGGAAAGGTGATCAATTTCAGGGTGCATGATGTATTGCACCACTTTTTAGCACACCAAATTGCCGAAAAGGAAGAAAAATGCTTCTTTCAGGCACGCAGAGATTTAGGAGAGTTTCCCGCTGATGAATGTGAGGGACACATCAGAATTTCATTAATGGACAACTGTTTGACTAAGGTTCCAAAGGCATTCGGAGCTCCCTATATCCGCTCCTTGCTACTGGCTGGTAATACATCTTTGAAGGAAATTCCTAAAGAAGTGATTGGGAGTATGACCGCTCTCAGGGTCTTGGATTTGTCACGGACTGCCCTCCAGTCGTTGCCAAAAAATGTGGGAAGTTTGAAGCATTTGGTTTGTCTCAGATTATGCTCTGTTCCAATCAAGAAACTGCCCTACTCTGTCGGTACCCTTAGAAACCTTCAAGTATTGGATCTTTATCAATCTGATATTACACAACTCCCATCCAGCATTTCTAAGTTGACTTCCTTACAACTTCTGAATGTTGCTTCTTGTCAAAACCTGCAGTGGGTGCCTTATGGGATCTCACACCTTAGGTCTCTGATGTACCTGAATGCAGGCGGTTCTCGAAATGTAGCATGGAATAAGTGCAGAAGAGGTCGGCTTTCAATTAATGATTTGGGTACCCTAAACCAACTCAAAAGGCTGGTGCTTACAAATAATGGTGAAATAGTTCGAGAAGGATTGCTTGGAACCATGAAGCAGATGGAATCTCTATTTTTAGATCTCACAGATACAGAAAAGCTCCCCCATGACATAACTGCCATGTCTATATTGAGGACACTCTGGCTAGCATGTCCTCACTTAATCCAAATAGAGGATTCACTTTGTGGATTTAAAAATATGGGCTACATTAGATTGTTCAACTGCGCCAAGTTGAAACAACTACCTCCGTTGCAGAAACTTGAGAATCTGAAGCATTTACAGATTGTTAAGTGCCCCAACATAGAGAAGTTCCCAGAAGAATTCGGAAAGGGAGGAGGATTTCCTAAGCTTGAAGTATTTTCAGTGGTGGAGGTGGAGAAATTAGAGCAGCTGCCAATAGTAGAGGAGGGAGCACTGCCTTCACTTAAAATATTGACAATAATGAAGTGTGAAGCATTGCAGAGGTTACCACAGTGTTATGGGAATTTGAAGAGTATAGAGAAGGTAAGAGTGTATGGTTGCTCAAAGGTTCTTCATGTCATGGCAGCAGAAGAAAAAATTGTAAAGACAAAAAGTAAGGGGCAAACAATAACATTATCAAACACAGAAACACAAGCATTAGAAGAGCGTTACAATGATATGGTTAGTCGGGGTGAACATTTTTATTATGGTGAATTTTGGTGCAGCGAGATGTTTCAGTTTTTGGATACTATTAATCGATTTTGGTCTGTATATGTTTTAGGTCAAAATAATGGTATATAAATATATATTATTATATAATTATTTGATAACAAACTTTTTATAATGTATTTGTGTAGTCGTAAATCTTAAAAAGTTTCTATAATTTTTTTATCTTATATTATTTTTTGTATACATATTATAAATTTACAATTAAATGTTTTCTTTAATTTTTTCAATATTTTTATACATTGTGTTAGTGAGGATTAGTTCCCAGCTTTAGGTTAGCATAGATTTGTCTATAGATTGAGTTATATAACATGACCTAATGAATATTATTCATGATGTATATATCTCACTCAATCTAATTTTTATGGAAATTAGTTGCATTTTTGTCGATTTATAGGCCCAAAAGATTGAGCTAAGTGGCTAACATTTATTTATAGATAGTCCTAGGTCATAAGACATTTGGCAATCATTTACAAATAAGAAATCACAACTTAGAAATACTATTTGATTATAGATAACTTTAAAGTCTCATCTCTACATCATTAGGCATCATCTTCTTGCATTCCTTGTGTCTAAAAAATTGTACAACCTTCTAAGGGCTTGATTTGCATTAAAACGAGCCAAGATTTTTTCCTCATCTCAAAGCAAGCACCATGGTAATTTTTAGCATAACATTTTCCATTACAAGTCAAAAGATTTAGGCATACCAATTGTAAAAGTTTAGATCAATGTTATGGCATGTTATGGGAGAAGGCTAAGTCCTTGTGTTGTGATTTAGTCCAAGACTAGTTCATACAACATTACCTCATTGAAAGAGGTAGTTTTCACCAAAATTTTAATATCTAATCTGCACTATATTTTTTATTTTGAGTTAATTAATCTGGAACCTTACCAGGGAACTCTTCCCAGTTGAAATTCTTCAAGAGCTCCAAGAAGTTCTGAACAAGGCCATCCACGACTCTAGTGCACCCAGACCTAGCGACCGAATCCTTTTTAACGCACACGAAGTTCTCATTAAATATTACCCATTCCTTCTAGACCTGAAGGATAAAGGATTGAATAGGCACAGAAAGTTCGCTAGTGCAGGGTTGAGCTACCTCAAATGGCGTTTTTTAGGTGAAGACCCGAAGGCTGAAGGGAAAGAGGAGATTTTGTTCCTTTTTGCAAGGATGAATGGTTTCCTGCCTATGCTTGCTGTAGACCCAGATCCTAAACCAGAACAGAGTAGCAGAGGAGGCTCGAGCAAAGGTCGCAGGAGCAGGGGTCGTGGTCGAGGCTCTCCAGCAAGCAGAGGCCGAGGTCGTCCCAAGAACCAACCTCTTCAACCAGACATTCCCTCCTCAAGCTAGGCTTTCTATGGTTACCTCCTTTAGTTTACTGGATATGCAATCTTCCTTGTATATTTTTATTAGACTTAAATTTTAAAGTTCAAAAACTCTGAATCTAGGTCGCTAAATTCAGACATTATCAGTAATTATGTTTTTGCTTTTCTAGACTATCAAACTTTAAATGGTCCAGAAAATGGCTAAACCTTAAGTTTAAAAGGTTCTGGTTTTGGAGGGATCTGTGCTCTTTAAGTGCAAAAGTTTTTTGAATATCTTGAATTCAGTGATAATCATATGTATTTACACTAATTAATACAAATATGACATTGCCTTTACCGACCAAAAAAAAAGACACATTTACAGCCAACAAAAGATCACATTAACACATTATCATTCCAAAATATATGCATTTTTTTCAATCCCCATATTTGGATTCCCAATTTATTTGCTTTAGAATTGGTTGTTAAATTTATTGTTTGATTATTATATTATAATATATCTCAAAGTGTAGGACATTGCTTATTTTTCTCACATAAATTGATGAATGTTGACCTTACTTAAACACCGCCTAGATACTAGCCCTAGCTTAACCTTCATTTTCCATTTTTCCATTTTTAGATATGATATAGTGTGCATTTATAGAGAATGAGGCAAATGGCTACATGTAACCTAAGACATTAAATGGGAACATAAGATAAAGTGAATTTAATTTCTAACGTGGAATTTGTATATGGTATGCAATTTCTAACTTTATAGTTATGTCTATTTTTTAATATTTTTGCTCACTTAAAAAAATGGGGCAAATGGCTATGTAACCTAAGACATTCAATTGGAAAATAAACTGAAGTGAGTGTAATTTCTAAATGGTATGTAACTGTTACCTTATGTCTATTTTTTTATATTTTCACTCACTTATGAATCACCATCATTAGCTTGCACTTACCTATAAGTGATGGTTTATAGAGCAATATGGGTATAAAAAAAAATGGGAAGTGTAATTTGAGATTAATGTTTTTTATATTAATATACTTCATCCTTTCTCTTCATAATATTTGTGTTACTTGTTGGTTGTGTCTCATTGTTTATCAATGCTCTCATGGTTCTTATCCACATTTTGTCTTCCATTGCAATTGTTTGTTATAACCATGTCTAGTTGACCCTCTCTAACTTACAATTGTAATCTATGTGATGTCATGCACTAATGTTACTTGTGAATGTTTGTCTTTACTTGCTCTATAATTTTAACTTTCATCAAAATAAATTATAACAAAAAAAAAATGTAGGACAAGCATTTTCAATCCATGTCAACCCAACATGTATTGTCGTATACTAAAATTATTGATGTTATTTATGTGTCTTATATAACCTCTCTAATTGTTATCTATGATTTCATATACTAACATTATTTGTGAATGTTCTCTTTATTGATTTTTAATTTGTAGCTTGTTATTAGATTAGAGCCTAATTTGATTATAACTCAATGCCTACTTAAATAGAAAATACCCTTCTACTCAAATGCATAAATGTAAGCTACACAACTATTACTATTAATGAATCATAATACTCGATCAAAAGACAGAGATATTCTATAAGCAATTTAGAGCACAATCTATTGCAATTCTTGCTTAGGCATACATTAAAGAGAGGACATTGTGAATATAATTTAGGGGGCTTAAATATCACTTGACTCATGATTTTATAAATAGAGGAGACCTATGTACTACTTTTGTATGTATATAAAATGATGGGGAGATTAGAAAAACTATTTTCTTGGGACCAAAAAGATCCCACATGTTCGAGTCACACTCATTTTACTACCAAACAAAAAATTAAAATTGCCAAACTCGATATTTATAACTAAACCTATTTAGAAGAGCTTCCCTCGTGATCTTATATTGTCTAGTTTTTTAAGCCCCTTGACTCAACATGCTAAATCACAATACCATAGCCACAATCACAAATCTTTAAAAATATACGTTGTAATTAATCATGTATTACATGTGTGCCTAGTTTGATACCATTTTCAAGTCTAATCTAATGAAATAACTTATGAAAATAGGAACTACTCTAAACCCTCGTTTATTTCCAAAGTTTTTACATTATAATCGTTGATAAATGAGCCATTATAACCATTGATAAAATAATAATATAGACTCCCCATGACTAGGTTACTTTTTGAAGGTGGTATGGGTTTTTCTAGGTCATTTTATCTTTACGAATGCTCGTCTTTCCATTTAAATAAGGAAAAATAGATTCTTAGCGAAAATTAGCTATAGTATGTCATTTACAAAAATGTAGGTAATGAATATCAAGTGCATGTACAAAGTGGATTATGGTGATTTGGCAAGAGGCATTAAGGATTAAAGCAACTTTTAAAGGAAGTGATCTGGTTTTTATATTATATTTTTGGGATGTGGTTATAATGTTAAATGGAATGTAAAATTGGATGCAATGAATATGTACACAATATGAGGTATTGTAAAATCTGGTCCATTTTTGCTGATAGTAGGGGTCAAACAAGTCTAGAAATTGATGGAATGTTATTAGTTTCATCTGTTTTAGAGCAGACGAAGAATTGGAACACTTTGGGAATGCATAATTATATTAATGTAAACACATGATTTCCATAATTTCATCAACCACCTTGTCATCACCTACATGACATACAGAGGTATCACTACAATTTAACTCTCATTTTTTCATACATCAATTGGTACCTATTTTGAAAATACTTTATCTTCAAAGACCACGAATTTCCAAAATCCATGAAACTAATCTGAAACTATTTCTGGATTCAATTGTGTAATAGTTTTTCATCCACATTTCAGATCACACTCTGTGATTCATCGTCAAGGTGACAAAATGTTTTAAAAGACGGAATAATAGATTAGTAACAAACCAGAGTATCTTAAAGAAGGATGAGAAAAGGTTGACACAGGTAACAAAGCCAGAAAAATGACAAACCCAACTAAAAAATTAAAGAACAAAATTAATAATCACACTATCTTAAAAGCAAATTAAACAATCAAATATTAAAGAAGAAAAGACCAAAACAAAAATCATATGTTTACAATACTTTATATATACAAATCTTGTAACAACACACTACTCTCACTCTCTTCATGTATTAAATTGCTATTTAAGTGTCTAACTTCTTCTGTTGTTCTTATTTGACTATCCATAAGCACTTTAATATAAATGCATACCTCTTTCATTCATATTTAAAATTTTGCCATAGAATATTTACTTTGCTAAGTGTGTCTATCCACTTAGCATTCTATCCCAACCAGATCAAATGTCGAGGAAAAATTTACAAGATGTAAATATTTACAACCTCAAAAGGGTAGCAATTGGTCCTGCTTTTGGACTACCTTTTTATTTTAAAATATAAATAATAATTCCTATTCCAGACTAATAATTTACGTTAACACACAGACTTCATTATGAAAATTTAAGATTAAATTTAAGCAATCGTAGCCATATATTTTTTACTTGATTGGCATATTAAGTTTGGGTGTGTACGACATTTCAACATCATTCAATTATTCATTTATGATTTTCCTATTCAGAATAGTCTTCCTGTTTCTCAACCATACTTAAGGAACCCTAGACTATATCATTAATAAAATGTATGCGGGAAGCTTTTATTTGGTTGATGTTTTTGTGTTCCAGCAACAGTGAAATTTTCTAAAACAAGTTTCTTTTATCTCACATTGTCAAAAGCTTAGATTACTTTTGTTGGCATGACTGCATTTAAATCTTTTTAAATTCAATTGAGATGCGTGATTTGCAAGTTGAAATCATACATAATCAGAAATTGGAAGGTTTAAAAGGTTTTTAACCTTGCATAAATCTAAGAACTTTATAGATAAATGTTACAGAGAAAAGAAATAAAACAAAAACATATAGGCACCAAAGTCTGAAAAATTTCTTGCAAAATCTCATCCTTTTTTGCTGGAGACACGTACATTCGATATACTGCTCTTTAGGGACTAAGCTATGAATCTGGTTGCCCTTGAAATAGACAAACTTCTAAGTTTCATTTTGCCAGGGAAAGTACTACTTGCAATACAAGTCAGTTTTCTTTGTACTTTGTCAGATCTTTGCTATTGATTTCAACTTTGTTGAAAAATTATTACTTTGTCCCTATCTTTCTATTGAAAATCAGCTATTTTACCCAAGTACGCTCCACACTCTACAGCATGATTTTTCCTACTTAAAGCAATACTTTATATCTAATCCGTCGAATGGAAAAAGACCTCATATGAAGAAAATGGTTTCAAAGACATGTTTCATCAAACAACTTCCATCAAACTCACTCACTACTAGATCCACAAATGAATGCATTTGCATAAGAAGTTGTTGACTTTCCAAGTACCAAACATATTAGTTAATTAAAAAGATCAACAAAAGGCTAGATGTTGAATGTCCTTGAGAAAACTTTTGTACTCATTAATCGATGTGCAACTACTCACTCACAAGAAAATATTTGAATAGATCAACAGAAATAAGGTCTTTAATGTCCTCATGAAAACTTCTCTGCTGACCGAGTATCTATGTACACTCGCTGACCCACAAGAAAACTATCATTTAGAATGGAAAAATTATTCAATATTTTCCAGTGATTTCAATTTGGAAACCACCTTGTTTAAGATGGTTCTGAATGATTTTTGGGCCATTCCAACCAATCCTTTTCGGAAATTTCTCTTTTGCAACATCAAGGTTAGCATCAGCACCAATGGCTCCAAACAGAGCCCGGTATCATACAATACTTTGTTGGTTCAGGTATTGTTTATTCAGTCTCAAAACTAATCGGAAACAACTCCCTTGTGGTGGTAAATCCCATAATATAAAACTCTCAATAGGAAACTAGATTAAGAAAATTTTGCTATCCCTATTACGAGAATGTATGTTGTTGGCGATATGTGTCATCATTGATCTCGACCTGATGTCTGACAATATATGTTGTCTTTATTGTGTTGTCATTGATGATATGGTGATTGATTGGATAGAGAGTTATTGCAATCGTTGTTGGTATGTGACGAGATTGTTGGCAATTGATTGCCAGTTGTTATTTATATAGAGAACAAATAGATATTGGTTGCAGATACTCTGTGTTGTTGATGTCCAGCTTCTTGGTGTCTGATGTCTACACTAAGTAAAATTTAGGAAGAAATCTATAATGTAGTTGAAACATTATTTGCAAGAAAGTTGATTGATGAAGAGCTGACAGTTGACTTCCTAAAGGACAGGTTGCACGAGTTCTTCTTTGTGGAATCTTTTTCCAAAGGACATCTGGAAAATGTTTCCTTGTTCTCCAGCACGATGCGAAGGACTTAAGAGGCGACTTCAAGTTGGGAGAAGTTTTTCTCCAAGTGCAAAGAGGATATTTCTTTGCTGGAATTCAAGTTGGAGAATGTGCCAAGTGTCTTTGTAGGAGAACTGGACACCGTTATCGCCAAATTCATTGCATTTGCCATTAATGAATGGGATAATGGTCGTCCAATTTTGGATGAGAATCTTTTGACCACATGAAGGCATGGTGGCGCATTCATTGCTAGGAATGTTTGGCCAAGTGGCAGCTGATTCAATGCATGGTAGTCGTCATAAGGAGATAATGGGGTATTTATTGTATATTGGGCAAAGATAGTGGTGCATTTATTGCATAGTGGGCTATTTTGAATGTAATGGGTAATTAATACTTTATGGACACCATTTTTAGAGCATGGAGCAATTAATTGGTAGTGGATGTGATTTCTTATTAATGTTTATTCCCACTACTTGGCATCATATTTGGAATTTATTGGTCAAACGCCAATTAGGGTTTGCATGTTCAATCTTGGCCGTTGATCGGTTTGTAATCTAGGTCGTCCATTTTCCTCCTGGAGGCCTATAAAAGGGGTTCACCCCTTCATTCGTAAAAGGGGGAGATTATTAAAAAGTAATTGGTAAAAACTGAATTAATTAAAGAATGATTGAAAGATCATTCAATAGAATTACAAGAGATCGATGTTTCCATAAAGAAACTGATAAGAGTTATCTTGTATTAGCTAATAATTATTTATTTAATTATTAATCTATTATACTCTACGCTTAAGCTAAACTTAGGCATTTAATAATATATTGTAGGTATTTAATAATTATTAAATACACATTATCCCTTTAGGGTTACACACATTTAGGGTTGCTAATATCCTTTTAAAAGGATTGTATTGTACTTTTTCATTGATTCCCTCTTTGAATGATAGTCTTCTTCTTCAGAGTCATTATTGTTTTTTGCCTCCATTCTTCTCTTGTGACAGGTAGTTTGCTTGCAGTGTTCTTGGGATCTCTGAAGTTGTATTTTTTCAACTTTTTCATGGTATCAGAGCCTACATCTACTGCTGCTTGTTCCTGATTTTTCAGAAGATTTTTTGGAGGGTGGTTTCAAGCTTTTTCAAAGTTTTTATTTTTGGATCTGGAGTGCTTCTTTGTTTCTGGGCATTTTGGGCTCAAACGGACCTCACCGTTGAGCTCAGAACACCCAAAACCCCCCATTTTCATATAAAATTTGTCCAATTTGGACAACTTTGGCTCTGGCAAAAAACTTTTTGATTTTTGCCCTTATTGGGCACGTTTTTCGAGAGAAAAAATATTTTGGGCAATTTAACGGCTTGCCCTGGCTGACACAATCACCACCCAACCTCGCCGCCTAGCAGTCGCCTGCTGCTTCTGGCCGCTTTCACAGCCACCGCCTGCTCACCCACCCACCCGCCCAACCAGCTCCGCTCCACCCAAGCACCACCAGAAGGGAGATTTTTTTTCCTTAAGACCTATTTGACCTAGAGATGGTAATTTTTGTCATAACTTGGGTAAACGGAGTCAGATTTTCGAAAACGAATAGGCGTTGGAAAGCTCTTTCCGATTTGGAGGTTTGATCTTCTGTTTTTGCTGTTTTGATATCTTTTTTTGACGTCAAAGCTAGAAGTTCTTTTTTGCACTCCGAGAGGCATATCTTGAGCATCCAAACTCCATTTTTGGCACACAAGATATCGTTGGAAAGCTGGTTTTGTGCACTTTCCAATGGTATGGGTCTTTTTTTCAAATTCTGCTCCAAGTACATTTTATTAAGTGTTTTGCATTTATGCACTCTGGTGAATATCTTGGATGTTTCAGCTCCTAGGATGTTTTTCTTTGTGTGGGATGACTCATCTTTGGCTATTATTTCTGTATTTCCAGCCTTTTGTCTTTTTTGAGCATTGTATATATCATTTTGTAAGCATTTTCCTTTTTGCAAATGCACTGAGATAAAATGCCACTATGCCTTGCATGCTTAGGATCTTGCACATCTTGTGCCTTATTGTACTCGCACTCCATTATAAAGTGCCATGGGGGGGGTTTGATGTTTGCCTTTGTTTGCCATCTACCTTTGTTACGTGAGTGTTCCTTCCACGACATTAGCCTCATGATGTGTGTCAAGTGAGTGTTCCTTCCATGACACTAAACTTTATATGTGTTTGTACTTTCTGTTGCACTCTCGATGTTCCTGGTTCTTCGTCATGCAGTTTTTATTGGCATTCAGTTTCAGTGTACCTGTCACCTCTCCCTTGTCAGCATTATTGGAGGGGGCGGGGGGGGGTTCCTATTGGTTGTTGGTTCTTATGCTTCCTTAGTTCGTTGGAGTATACTCTTTCATTCCTATTTTTGGAGGCAACCTTCCATCTTCGATTGATCAGCTCTTCAGACTTTGGTGTTTTTTGCCATCAGTATCTTCGAGTTCAGTTGTTTGCCTTTGTTTGCCATCTGATTAGAGTTCAGTTATTTGAGGGCACTCATGCAGATTACAGTTTTCTCTACCTGATCATCTTCTATTTCAGTGGAGGTTCTTCAGACTGACAGTTATTACTCGACAGTGGTTGCAGGTTCTTCATGTGTCTATGATTCTTCTGTTCTTCTTTTTGCTCCTGTCTTTTGGAACATTCTTGTTTGGAGGCTTCTTCAGTCCTTGACTTGTATTCCATCTCTTTTTGGAGTAGAGTTTTTTCCCACGTGGTTTTCTCTATTTCTTCGGTTCATAAAGATTTGGTTGTGATTGGGTACCTCATCAGGCTTTGTTGTCGGGACCCAAATTTGCCTTCATCTATAGTTGCATTTTTTGCTTCATGCATTTAGTTTTTTAGCTACTCCCTAAGTTCATCTTAAGGGGGCTGTAAGAGTTATCTTGTATTAGGCTAATAATTATTTATTTAATTATTCGTCTATTATACTCTACGCTTAAGCTAAACTTAGGCATTTAATAATATTGTAGGTAATTATTAAATACACATTATCCCTTTAGGGTTGCTAATATCCTTTTATAAGGATTGTATTGTACCTTTTCATAGATTCCCTCTCTGAGTGATAATCTTCTTCTTCAGAGCCATTATTGTTTTTTGCCTCCATTCTTCTCTTGTGACAGGTATTTTGCTTGCAGGTGTTCTTGGGATCTCTGAAGTTGTATTTTCTCAACTTCTTCAAAAACAAATGATAGCTGAAGACGTAATTAGAAACTAACTAATTACACTAAGATGACCATTAACAAATAGAATAAGAAGATATTAATCTAATAACCCTCCCTTAACGGCCATCGTTCTAACTACCCAGAGAAAAACAGAGAAGGTTGCCCCTTCTTCTCAGAACGTTCTACGACATGACCCTCCCTTAATGGTCATCGTTCTAACTACCCAGAGAATAACAGAGAAGGCTGCCCCTTCTTCTCAAAACGTTCTACGACATGAGCCTACAATTGACCTTGTCACTAGGATGAGCCTGCCAGTGACCCTCCCAAAATCTGGAGAGCATCTGAAGAATACAAATCGCCCACAAACTTTTGCACATGAGGATGACACCCCAAAACAAACTGCAAGTAGTCACAACTTCTGAGGAGAAAATCGCCAAACCAAAAAACTAAGATTACAAAACATCGTTTTTTGGGAAAAAACAGTAAAAAATCCTAAAACATGAACACCAATGATTCTTGAGGATAAAATCGCACAAAACCCAAAATCTCACGCAAACATCGCGAATTACAGATGACCAGACATGATTTTTTAGGAGAAAATTTGATCAAAACCTAACACGAAATCCAAGGCACATATCAAAATACAAAACTTCATTTTTTGAGGAAAAACGGTAAAACCCAACAAAAATTTTGAAGGATAAAAATTAATAAAACCCTCCCATAATTTTTTAAGGGAACAAATTATTAAAACCATCAAAAAAAATTTCAAGAAAAAAATTTATAAAAAAACCCACCAATAATTTTTTAAGGGACAAAACTATAAACCCATCAGAAATTTTTTTAAGGTCAATTTTTTTTATAAAAAACCTTGGCAGACACATCCACAATCTTCCAGACCCGTCATGTGGAATAGCAGACGATCTTCAAAACAAAAATCGCAGCAAACAACAATCGCAGGCAGATAAAAAACGAAAAACACTACCGTCGTGAAAACCACCGTCGTTGAAAGACACGTCCCCATGGGTGTTGTAGAGAGCAGAGACGACGCGGCAAAAACAGAGCCGTCGTGTGAGAAAATGCCCTCTCGTGACCAAAAACGGCGCCTAGATGGAGTTGACACCATACATAGCTGACGCGGGGAGAGAAAAGGCTGGCATAGCAATGATCGTGCGAAAAACACAGAAGACAGTGCCTGCAAAACACAAACGCGGACGCAAAAATCCCGACGCGGGTTGCAGAGACAAATCACAGCCATTACGAAAACCACCAGAAATTGCACAGAAAAGAGACAGCCGTCGTGGAAAAACGAGGGTTTGCAAACACGAAGATGTGGTTGCGCAGGCTCAGAGGAAGATAAAAAATATGGGCGCAAAACAAAAGTCGCAAACACAGAAAAATGCAACCACGACCCACGAAAATAGATCTGCACTGAAACGCTAGAAAAATGGTTTTCCCAAAATCTTGAGCCCTCCCGTGAGGGAGACAGGCTCAGACCCGCTCTGATACCATATTACAAAGTTGGTAAAAACTGAATTAATTAAAGAATGATCGAAAGATCATTAAATAGAATTACAAGAGATCACTGTTTCCATAAAGAAACAAATGATAACAGAAGACATAAATAGAAACTAACTAATTACACTAAGATGACCATTAACAAATAGAATAAGAAGATAATGTAAGAAATTGTTGCAATAAGCTATTGAAGTAATAATAGTGATATATTGTTGTCTGATGGTATACAATTGTGTTATTTTGTAGCTTGCATGGCTTCACTTTCCTCAATTAGTCTAGATTTATTTCAAACATTAGATGAACAAAGTTGACTGCAGTGTTTTAAGGTGAAGATCGCTTGCTCATACTTTTTGTTGATAAATGATTTTTATCAACAATGTAAGGTTGGACCGAGTTATTTTATGTGGGGGCTTAATCTGAATTATTGGATGAAGTGAAGTGAAGTGAAGTGTGGTAGATCTCATCTGAATCATTGCTATCTACTGAGGTCTTCGATTAGAATAGCTTTCTTAAACCCTTTCCTATTTTATTTTCCACATTATCTTATCGAAAAGTCCTAAAAAAGAGCCATTTATTGTCAAACCATTTGTCAAATCTCCTTGAAAGTTTAAGAAATGTGTTAACATCTTCTTCAAGTGTGCGTAAGTCCCCTTGGATTACCAGCAACATCACCAAACAAGTTTATATCCACATAAAGTCGCTAGTACGCAGTTGGAACCTTGGAGTCAATGTATGATCTTCCTGCAATATTAACATACATCTGATTTTGATCAAGAGAGGATAAAGTGACTGTTGGAAATCTTTATTTTGTGTTGGTGTGGTCACAAAACACCCGTCAACAGGACATCCATCAAAGCATAACGGATAGAGGAATTTTGTTAGTTGCTGTAATTGTGAATTCCTGGGCAGATTTATATGCAAAATGTGGAGGCATCGACAAGGAATGTAAACTGTTTTACAGAACTTTGAAGTTTTGTGGTCTCATGGAGTGCTATGATTGCAAGCTCTGCACAAAATGGATTTGATGAAAAGGCTTTAGAAACCCTCAAGCAAATGCATTAAGCAGGCGTAAAGATGAATGCCAAAACCTCATGCCTGAGCTGAAATGGGAGTTTTCCCAGCATCCTTCTGTACAAAAATGGAGTGCTGGAAGAGGGTTTGGAAATCCATTAGCACCTAATGGAAGAGAATTTTTGTCAGATGTAGTAGTTGCAAGTGCCCTAACAGACATACATGCAGAATGTGGAAACATTGACGAGGCAAAACACCTCCAAGATGTCATCTCATAGAATGCAGTGATCACAAGGCATGCATGAGGTGGATTTGTTGAAGGATTCATTTTGAATACAAGATAAATAAGATTACTGGGGAAGAATATATTAATTTTATTAAGAATGAAAATGCCAAAGTTGTCAAGTTACAGGAAGAGGTTGACATTGATGTCTTCATGATCAGAGAACCTGAGGAGAAATGGCATGGTTAAGCAATTAAAATAATAGCTACAGGGCTTTGCATTTATAGCTAATGATCAGGTTCAGTCTTATGGATCCTGGTGTATGAAGCCACCTGTCATATATGGTGCTGTTAGTCATCCAAAAGCTATGACTGTCTTCTGGTCTAAGATGGCTATATATGGACTCCTCCTGTCAGGCCCCACGTTGCATTTACGGTTTAAGTTAATGCCAAGAGTTCTCACCAAGACAGATATTATAAGCACGGTTAAGAAAATGGTTCTTGGGCAGATTCTTTATGGCCCTGCTATCACAGCTGTCTTCTTCTCATTGAATGCTTTGCTGCAAGCACAGAGAAGCCTGTTTGGAAGCATGACGTAATGCAACCAAATGGCCCAAGCATTGTACGGATTTCAATCTTTGAGACCAATAGGCTTCGCAAGAATAACCGTGCAGCTATTGTGCATTTGATTTAAGTGATATTTTCAAAATTTACGATGATCATAAAATTGACGTAGATCATACTGATGAAGCTCTCAAGTTATATGATCCAAATACAACAACTAAAGTTGTAGGCAATATCATATTTTCCTATAGTGCTGAGGATCCAGACATCACAGAGAATAGTTTTGCACGTTGCCTTCTCACTATTGCATATCACAATGATGATGGGAAGCTTCCATTAGAAGAATTCTTTGATTTGATTAGAGCTTTTGGAAATAAAATGACAAGAAAAGAAATTTTTTAAAAAGCAAATAGTGATGGTAATGGTGAAGTTCATTCGGAGGAGCTTGTTAACCTTCTTACCAATCATGGAGGCAGCAAGGAAATACTCATTAACAACTGTCCAATTTGTGGAGAGGCACTTCGTGTCTCAAATAATCTAAATAACATGATTCATGTTAGTCTGTGACTTGATAACAGAACTGGCTACCTTGGCATTCTCCATTTTTACAAGCCACATATTTAGGCCAGTGTCAAACAATTCATATTTCCGATTTGAAAATGAAGAGGGGAAAACACTTTGTCAACATGAGTCGAGATTATCATATCAAACCTCCCATGGAGCATAATTTGTGCATGATGGACCTTTTTGGCCATGAATGGCTATCTTTGAGGAACCTCTAAACATTATCACCAAAACTACACTCAGACTAGCAATGGCTATATGGCCGTATTTGCCTTTTGTCTATAGAACACATAAGAATATTTAAAGTTGGCAGGTGAAGTGATTTTCAAAAGTAGGGAGATTGATAAAAGATAGAGGAATAAAAAACGATCCCCAGATGTAGTTGGATTGAGTGCTATAAAATGGTGCCTTCTTTTTGTACAGAAGACAGATCACATCCATAGGCACAAGCTATCTATGTAAACTTGGAGAAATTGGCTTTAGAGATGAAGGCAGCTGAATATTTTCCAGGGTGAAGACATTTACCCAATGATGTGGAAGAGAAAGAAGCATAATTATATGTCTGCCACCACAGTGAGAAGCTGGCAATTGCATATGAGACAAGCGAGCTGTTTTGAAAGCAATGTGTGCAAGTTTTGAACAAACTTCTAAATTTGCAATTTTGCTAAGTGAAGAGAGGGAAACAAACAAATATGTTTAACAAAATACACTTGCAAACAAATGACTACAGTTAGTGCAAGCCAAGTATTCAATGGAATGCCTTGACAGGCATATGCTAGTCAAATTCATAATGAAGACCCAACTTTTTATTATGAAACAAATTGTATTAACTTTTCTAAAACATTTCCTTTAATAAGTTGGAGCTGTACGCTAAGTAAAAAGGCTTTAAAACATTTTAAATATCTTGTAAAAGCCGAAAAAGTAGTTATAACTTGGTTATGAGTCGGTTATGGGCTGGCAGGGCTATAAAGGTCACGTTATTGGATGTCAAAGGGTTTCTTTTTCTATAAGATTCCATTTTTTTAGTTTTTTTTTCTGTTTGGAGTAGAACTGGGAGAAAAACAAAAAAAAATTAGGATTCAACTTTGTACAGGAAGATTAAGTTTTACAGTTTCACAAAGATAATAAAGAATGCATTTGGTTTGTATATTTTAAATGTATTTCTGAGTTATCATTACTGATTTCTCATGTGTTAAATCAGTAATCTCTGTCAACGTGGAAACCATTGATCATTTGCTGGAGCATTTACAAGTTGTGCAGCATGTGCAAATAGATGCAGTCATAATCTCAATATCTTGGTCTGAGCGCATTGGCATAGCTTATTTCATAGTGTGTGAGTTTGCATGTCATTTTCAAGTGTTGTTACAGTTGCATACATATTATTATTTTTGTTCATCATATGAATCTAGGAATGTATATTATGATTTTGTGATGAACCCTCTTTATGTTTGTACATGTTTGTAAAATCCTAATTGATATTCATGTGTCTACAACTAAGATTTCTGTAAATTATTTTCATTCAGTTTTTCCCTTTATACCTTTGGTGTTTCTGGTTATCTTCCACAAAATCCACAAATTTGATAATACAAGGGAGCTGCTCTCTCAAACAGAGGAAAACCGTTATTCTATAGTTATCTCTCCAGTTGATGCAATTGTCTTTGCTCTTCGAGCAAACAGGACCATTTTGGAGATAAATGGCAGTGACAAATCTATTTACCAACAAATTTCAAATTCAAGCTTTATGTTAGTAAACTTATCTGTTTGGCTTTGGGCTTAATGAGTTCTGATTAATGGTCTATCCAATATAAGGATAACTGAGATGAAATTTTGCTGAATCCCTCAGGAATTTTTTTCATTAAGGTAAATGAGACACAGTTTGTTCACTATTTTGCTATTGATGGTTGATTATTTTTCTCTTCCTTGGAAATTCAGGGCCTTTATTATAATGTTGACCTTGGTATTAGTTTAGACAACAATCTTAAGATTTGTCGAATTGGGTTATGCTAGAATCTACCATAGTTTGATCTTACTGTAATCCCCGGTTTTTCAACTTGGGTCATGCTGTCACCATTACCTCCAATATAATTTTACTTTCAGTGCCTTGGCATAGGAAGCCCCGTCTTATGACTTGTATCTTTAGAAAAGCAAGACGTCACAGTTTAATAAAACATGTTGAAGATCATGGGTTTCATTGGATATTGATTAATTACAGAAAATGAAGAAAACCCAACCTGATTGCCGTTTGTAATGCCTTGATAGTCGTCTTCTATCTCCTTTGCAGAGTCTATCTTCTGCTCAACAGTGGAGTGTAACTGCAATTGTTTGCTCAGCTCACTGTTATAAAGTATGACCTAATTCAACTCATATCAACAAATATAATTCAGAAAACAACAAGTACATAACACCTGTGAAATCATGATCAACATAGAAAATGCCAGTAACTGTGCAGTGAATGTCATCTTGTTCTGAAGAATCAATGCCCCAAATCAAAATCCAACCAGCCGCAGTTTTATGAACCATTTGATTTCAATGATCCTTGCAGAATGCAATAAGTTTATCCCTTTATACCTTTGATATTTCTGGTTTAAATACAAGGAAACCCCAAATTTGTTCAAATGATGGAGCTACCCTCTCAAACAGAGGAAAGCCGCTATTCTGTAATGATCTCTCCAATTGTTGGTGCGATTGTTATTGCTCTTCAAGCAAACAGAGCCATTTTCGGAGATAATATCACAGTGACAAATCTGTTTACCAACAAATTTTAAATTCAAGCTTGATGTTAGTAAACTTATTTGTTTGACTTCGGACTTAAAGAGTTCTGATTTATGGTATATCCAATATAAGGATAACTGAGATGAAATTTTGCAGAATCCCTCAGGAATGACGAGTTTCTTGACTATTTTTCTACGATGGTTGATTATTTTTCTCTTCCTTGGAAAGTCAGGGCTTTTATTATAGTGTGGACCATGGTATAAGTTTGGACACCAATCTTAAGATTTGTCGAATTGGGTTATGCCCTACCTAGTTTTACCTTACTGTAATTCCCGGATTTTCAACTTGGGTCATAATGTTACCATTACCCCAATATAATTTTAGTCCCAGTGCCTTGGCATAGGAAGCCCCCTTTGGTGTCTTTAAAAAAGTAAGACATCACAATTTAATAAAGCATGTTGAAGACCATAAAACAGTTTCATGGGTTTCATA
Organism: Cryptomeria japonica; assembly: GCF_030272615.1. NCBI lineage: Eukaryota > Viridiplantae > Streptophyta > Pinopsida > Cupressales > Cupressaceae > Cryptomeria > Cryptomeria japonica. Next base: position 867,267,807 of record NC_081409.1, on the reverse strand, counting down.
AGGTATTGATTAATTACAGAAAATGAAGAAAACCCAACCTGATTGCAGTTTGTAATCCCTTGATAGCAGCATCCTCTGCTACCTCCTTTGCAGAATATATCTTCTGCTCAACGGTGGAGTATGCCTGCAACTGTTCGCCTAGCTAAATGTTAAGAAGTACAACCTACTTCCACTCATAGCAACAAAACTAATTCAGAAAACAACAAACATATAATACATGTGAAATCATGAACAACATAGAAAATGCCAGTAACTGTGCAGTAAATGCCGCTCTTGTTCTGACGAATCAATGCCCCAAATCAAAATCCAACCAGCCGCAGTTCTATAAACCCTTTGATTTCAATGATCCTTGCAGAATGCAATAATGTTAAAACAGTATGAATACCGGTACGGCATACAGTACATAGGTCACCTAGTTATTGGCCACCCTTGCAGGAATTGTGATTTTACAAATCCGTTTAAAAATGAAAAGTAACACATTGCAATGCCGGTGCGTGTAAGGCTTTTTATTTAAGCGGTAGAAATTGAAGTTTTTCCCCTTTTATAACGTGTTGAGGGGAAAATTGGTTAATGAAGATCTCCCAACGAACGAGTTGCGCCGCCGCCAAATAATTTGAGGATCGCCCCTAAAAAAATAACCCTTTCAATTAACATTTTTATTTATTTATTAATTAAATTAAAAATTACAATACAATTATTTTTTAATTTTCAATTTATATTTTAATATAAATAAATTTTAATATAAATAAATCTTAATATTATAAAATTAATTATATTAAAATATAAATACATAATATTGTTGAATCTTTTCATTTTTTTAGCTCCTATTTGTAGCTTGGCATTTGTATGCATTGAACTACAATGTTGTCCAAGGAGAAAATCAAAATTTGTAACTATTTTTTATATAACCATTAAAAAATTAAATTTTTGAGAAAGGGATTAAAACTTCAATTTTTATTTTTCTTGATCATCTATTGTCCAAGATTCATTATTCTAATTGATTAGTTTTTTTTTGTTTATATTATAAATCGAGAGACCAAAAAGATGGTTATACAGATGAGTTCAGGGGAGGCAGGGTCTCAACAGTGAAACCAAAAAGAACTAGACGAGTGTCATATACAATGCACTAAATGAAAACTCCAAAATAAAGTTGTGCTTGCTGCCATAAGGAACTAGAGGAGGATTTCATCCTGGTCTTCCAACCATGTGGTCCACCCCTGTGGTCCTTCCATCCAGACCACCTTCTTCCTTTCCATGATTTGTATGCACATGTCAACCCTATTGAAGGGGGGAGCTCTGGTATCTTGAAGTTCTTTAATCAGTTTCTTAACTGCACTCCCAAAGGTGGTTTGATTTTCTGCGATCCTTGCCCATTCATACCCATCTTGCATCTCGTATATAAACATGGTGGCTCGGCCTTCTTTGAGGAACCGCAGTAGTTTATTTCGTTCAACATTCATCAGGAAGCAAACCTGCACAACAATTTTATAGTGTGTGAGTTTTTTAAAAAAACCAGTAAGTTCCCTAGCATTACCTTGGAACTTCTCCTCATTTCTGAGTTTCCAAATAAACCAAAGGATAAAAGAAGACAAAATTTGCCAAATTAAGTTAGCATCCTTTTTAAGATTATGGACGAAACCAGTAACTATATCATAAGTGAAGACATGCTCAGTAATGGATATTCCAAACATTAACCAAATCTCCCTAGCAAAAGGGGAATCAAGGAAGATGTGCCGAGTGGACTCGGGTTTATTGCAGACATAACAGAGATCATATGCAGCTACATTATTCCTAATAGGCATCTATCCAGTAAGAGTTGCCATCAAAAACACTTGATCTTAGGGGGGATGGGGGATTTCCAAAGGTTCTCAAAGGTTTTATACCAAGCAGTGGGGCTATGGTGGACATTCCATAGGGTGTTGACATGGTTGATCACAGAGGTGTCCTGGTTAAGCAAGTTGTAGATAACTTTGGATTTAATTTTTGGGAGGGGGGAGCCATCCTTCCAAAGGAATGAGAGGTACCTGTGGGTGTCAACATGAGTATTCTTAGGAAGATTGAGGGTGTTACAGGCATTCTTAATCATATTGTAGGTCCGCTTATGCGAAGCAGGGAGATTAAAATTTACTACTAAGTTCTTCCCAAGTGATGAGGTTGTCATTTTCCAGGATATCTATAAGAAACTTGATCCCCTTGTTATGCCAAAATCTAGCAAAACAGCCTTGGGTTAAGGCCAGTGGCTTAGAATTATGGTGGAGGTTCCACCATATCGACCTTTCACTATTTATAGTGTTATCACAGTCAATGTTAGAGTTGCAAATAAGTCTATGCACATGCTCCCAGGCTTTCCAAATGGACTTAAGGACCCAGGTGCCTTGGACAGACACTAAGAAACTTCCAGCAAGTAGATCACTGAGTGGGAGGGCTTTCCATGATTTGGCAGCCTTGGGGAATCCATTTTGAATGTTGTTTCTGATAAGAATCTTCCAAGGTTCTTGCCCATCTAGTGCATGAAATATCCATTTGGCGGCAAGGGAGATTCCTTGCAACTTAAGATCCTTAAGGCCCAAACCTCCAAGTTTTTGGTCTAAGTGGCACCAGGGCCATTTCACCGCATGGGCCTTTCTTTTGCCCTTACCATCAGACCAGAGGAAGTGTCTGATAGCCTTTTGAATTTCATAAATTTGATAATTGTTGAACATCCAAACCAGAGAGTAGTAGATACTGTACAAGGAGAGGATTTTTTGACATACTTGAACCCTACCTGCTAGGGAGAGGATCCTATTATCCCACTTGTTGAACTTATTATCAATTTTCCCCTTAACCCAGGTCCACATGTCTCAAAGAGAGGGAGAAATAGAGAAGGGGATACCGAGATACTTGACAATCATGTTGGGTCCTCCCCATGAGTACCCGTCTTGCTGTAGCCAGTCTGGAGGTTCATCCTTCCAACCAAGTAAAATAGATTTGGAGCTGGAGATCCTGGCTCCAGAGGCTTTACCAAAGGTGTCAATTTTTAGGTTGAGGCAATCAATGTTTTGCCTAGAGAGCTCCAGGAAAAGAGAGGTATCATCAACAAATTGGATATTCAGCAGTTCAAAGTCATCCGGCAGCACGATGCCATGGACTCTAGGAGATAAAAGAGGGCATCTGAGGCAATAACAAACAAAGCAAGGGCAAGAGGGTAGCCCTGCCTTATGGATCTAGAGAGATGAATAGGTTGGGATAGGGTTTCATTAACTTCAATCATGGCGGAAGCATCTTTGAGGAGAATTTGGACGTAGTCACAGAACTCGTTAGGGAAGCCAAAAGCTCAGAGCATCATGAGGATGAAATCCCACTCGACTCTGTCATAGGCTTTTTCAAAGTCCACAAGGAACATGGCAGCATCTTGGTTAGAGGTTCTGGCCCATTCCATGGATTCCCAACTAGTGACAAGGTTTTCCAATATGTATCTGCCTTTAATGAATCTAGTTTGGGTAGAGCAAATGAATTTTGGAAGAATCTTTTCAAGGTGGGTAGCTAAGGCTTTGGCAAGGATTTTATAGGAGACGTTGAGGAGGGTGATTGGCCTCCAGTTCTTAATGAGCGCTTTGTCTCCTTCTTTAGGGATGAGTTTAACAATACCTTTATTTATGAATTCCCCCAGGGTGCCATTGTCAAGAGCTTCATTGTACATGTCATAGAGGTCATGTGTGACCCATTCAAGATTGGCTTTGTAGAACTCTGCAGGGAGACCATTGGGGCCTAGGGCCTTATTATCCTTGAGGGCTTTAATGGCATTGGCAATTTCTTGTATAGAGATCCTGGCTTTGAGGAGGAGAGCATCATCTTCAAAGATTCTTTTAGGGATGATGGTACTACATTTGTGTCGAGCCTCTTTCGAGGCCTCATTATCTTCTGAGGTAAAGAGAGTTCTATAGAACATTTCGAAGGCCTCTTTGATATCATTGAGATCCAGGAGTTCCTTGTTGTCTACAGTTATTCTATCAATTTTTTCTCTATTTTGTTTTTGCTTAAGGAGGTTAAAGAAGATTTTGGAGCCTTTATCTCCAAATTGGAGCCAATGGTTGCGAGCTCTAATGAAGGCTCCCCTGATTTTGACCCGTTGGTGCTTTCTGAGGATATCTCTGGCTTTAGAAACATGCTTGGCCAAGGTAGGGGAGGAGGGGTTAGTCTGAATATCCTGCTCTAGCGAATGGAGGCGATGGGTGAGAGTTTTTTCCATGGCTCTAGAGTCCTTGGCTTTCTTTTGGCCAATGGTTTGGAGTACTTTCTGCCAGGAGGAGACATTCCTTGTCCACCTAAGAGTGCAGGATTGGGGAGGCTGAGGTTGAAGGTTGAAGAGCCTGACCACCTTAAGGGCACCTAGAACATCTTGGTCTTTGAGGAGGGAGGTATTGAGAATAAATTTCTTGCTGCAGGGGCTGCTGATAGGGATAGCGTTTCTAGTGTTAATGACCGCAAGGATAGGGAAATGGTCAGAAAGGGTAACTGGCAGGACAACAACCACACTCCCCAAGTGGTTAGGGGAGAAGGAGAAGAAGTTGTTGTTAACATAAAATATGTCCAGTTTGGAATAAATACGATTGAGACCTTGTTGAAAGTTGCACCAAGTGTACCATAGGTTAGAAGCAGGAGTTTTAGTGCCCTTGAGGGGGTCAAATAACTGGAGTTTTTGTTTAAGTTTGTCCTAGTGAGGTTTTTCTGCATTTTTCCATTCAAAAGGAAGTCCCCCAGCCTTGTCATCTTGATGCTCAGTCATATTGAAATCTCCAGCCACTATCCAGGGGATACTTGGGAGGGAAGTCAGCCAGATCCAAAGGGACACTCTTTCCTTGTAGTCATTAGGTGCATATATAGAGCAAACGCCAAAGCTGGAACCCCTAATATCTAGGGTAGCCCAGGCTACTCTGTTGCATGGGGAGATCCCTTTATCCCTAATGTTGCTTGCCCACTTAGGGGAGATAAGAAGGCCAACTCCTCCCTTTCCTTTCGAGTGGTTGGTGCAAATTTTGATTGCATCTCTCCAGATAAAGTCAAGTGAGCTATCAAGATGGAAACCCATGGATTTAAGTTCTTGCAGCATCAAGAAATCTATGTTCTTGTGGTGGCTCAGAGAGCTTTTGATGACAAACTTCCTATCAGGCGACTCAAGGCCTCTAATATTCCAAGAGATGTATTTCATTAGAGGAGAGGGTTAAGAGGTTCAACTAGGGAGACTGTAAGGATCTCCAGATTTCTTTTTATTCTTGGAGCCCATAGGCCTACCTTTCTTTTTAGTCAAGGAGGATCCTTTCATAAGGTCATCCTCATCTTCACTAACTTCAGATGGTTCATTCCTAGTAACTGCAATTCCTCCTATGTCAAACCCAGACATCTGGGAGTCTGGAAAGACAAGGAGCACTGTGCTAGACCTAATTTCTTCAAGACCCTTATTGGCGTAGATTACTTCAATAACATGATTATCTTCTAACTCTTTGAGCATAGAGGTTGTCGAAGGGTTGGTGATGTTAACTTTAGGGGTAAGCCCTGCAGGTGATGAGGAGTCCGAATTCTTGGGGGTTTTAGATCTGATCATCACACATGCAGGGTTATCACTGGTGCTAGCAACATTAGCACTTCAACTAGGGTTCTCAAGTTTTTTAACCATCTTTTTTACAACAGAGTTCGCTAGGGTTCAAGTGGGAGCGAGTGAGCTATTATTTGTAGGGAGGGGGTAATTGCAGATGCCCGTTTCTTGGCTGATAGTTGGGATAGTAGGATGGTTTTGATTTGGGGCATTCAGGTTGCTAATTTTCCTCCTACGCTTCCTAGAAGTGACCAACTGAAAACAGTCAGAGGGCGATTCTGAAGGACCAATTGTTGGGTCAGAGGCCGGACCAAGTTGATCAGAGACAAGGGCGCATGTGATAAGTGTGCATGGGTTTTAATTCTGAAGAATTGGTGATGGGAATAGCAGCTTCTTCGTTAACAGGGAGCAGAGTGGATGAGTGTTGAAAAATCTTGGTTCTAGGGTTTGTGGAAGCATCAGTTGAGTTAATGTTGGGTTTATGATTTCTGCAATTAATGATTGGGCAATTTTTCTGAAGATACCCTTCTTTTTTGCAGAGAAAGCATGCATTTAATCCTCCAAGCATTTCAATAGGGCAGACAAAGGTTTCTTCATTGACATTTAGGGTTAAAGATGGTGGGATATCAATCCTTGGCTTAATCGACACAAGCATTCTGGCATCCACGTTAGGAACGAGGCGGGTCGTTTCATCAATATGGATCATTTTTCCAAAAGGTTCCATTAACTGTGGAAGAAAACGCCGGAGGAAAGGGGGGACATCCTTGAGGATGACTCACCTAGGGGAGGACAGTGCGAGAACCTCATCATCGACCGCCTCTGGAGACCAAGCTAGGGCACAGAACGAAGTATTCCCCACTGTCTAGTATTGACATTTTAGTGCCTCCCTTTGAGCCTCATGAGAATTAAAAAAAATAAGGTAGAGACCCTTTTGAATTTGTCTGCAAAATGATATTTTAAGCCCTAATTTTAAATTCCAGAGGTTATGAAACCAATCGTCTAAAAATTTCCTAGGTGGACATTTCTCTACATCAACACATGCAAAGAAAATGGCCGTATTACTTAACCTAGTCTTTTCCGAGGCAATTTCATTCAACATTTTCAAATTGGGTGAAATGCAGAAGGAACCCGAGATAGTGCTAGGGCACTTACCTTCCTCACCGGATCGTTCTTTGCTAGGAGCCTTAGAAAATCGCACGTTAGGGTTGACTCCATTTGCAGGTGGGGAGATGGTTTCAACAAAAGATTTTTTTGGCGGAGATTTAGCTTGATCTGCGGACTTAGGGCCATTAATGGCACCACCATCCAACTCTGGCTCCATAGGAAGCCAAAGGTTAAGCCGCACGAGTGACCAGGTAGGTGGAGGGAGTTGCGAATTAAATGAAGTGCAGTATTAAATTTGCAAACAGAAGGAAAGAAAAAATGGAAAAACAGAGCAGTGGATAGGAGTTTCAAACTAGGTGGAGGAGAATTAACCCCTCCATAGAGATGCCGAGGTGTCCACATCCATGGTTGCCTCGAACAACTCGCAAACATCCAGACTTAGTGATCGCAGACCCCGAGGTTTGTAGATGTCATATTCGCAATCGCCGAGTATGCAGACCAGAGAAAAACATGCAAATCCGCATGCATCAGATATGAGCCAAACCCCTAGGCAGATGAATCTCCGTCTCCTCTGCACCTCCCACAGGCAAAACTAACTCAGCGCAATGCTCCCGCCAACCGCCAAAAGATGTCTGTTTAAGTCTTTGATTGGTACTCAATTAATTCAAGTTTTGTAAGCTTTTCCTATCCAAATTCTTATTGCCGTATCTAGTTATTTTCCACGGTCGGGAATGACGTTATTTTAATGGCGCATTTTTGGCTCTTCACAGAATTTTGAAAAATCGTTGGATTTTTTGAAAAAATCTAGTTCTTTTTTTCTCCTTGAAACCCTAAGTTGATGACATATGCGGATGAAGAGCAAATCGAAGATTATCTTTTCAAAATCGTGTTAATAGGCGACTCTACTGTTGGAAAATCAAATCTGCTAGCGAGATATGCATGAAACGAGTTTTATCCCAACTCAAAATCGAAGATCGGCGTGGAGTTTCAAACGCAGACCATTTGATAAATTTTCTTTTCGGAGAAACTATTTTAGGTAAAAACTTTGCTCTTTTTCGCTTAGAGCTAATTTTTTCATTATCGCTTCAATAAGTTTCCTTTTAAAATTATTTAATTGTTTTCTAATTGATTAGTTTTAGTATTTAATTCTCTATTAGAAAAGGAAATAGTAAAAGTTTATAACTTTGAGAAAGTTATTTCTTTTTGGAATAGCAATGTGAAGGTCTTTTATGGATTTGAAACAATGACTTTCCTCAACTTACTCGAAAATATGCTCTACCAAAAATGGCACTCAAGAAATTCAACATTTGCAAACCAAACAAGTGCCACATAGTGGCTAGTACTTGCCTTGTTTTTAGTATAGTTTTAATAATAATTATGATTTAATTTTAATAATGATTATATTTTAAAAATTATAATAATTAAGATAAAAAGATTAAACATAATTATTTCATAATAATTAAAATTTTAGTAGAAAAAATGATATAAATTAAAGAAAAATAATTGTTTTAAGATGTTAAGGAAAAGTAAAATTATTTTAAAAAGTTTTGAGATTTTAAATTTTTTAAATATAAATTTAAAGATGTTGATTGCAAACAATATTATTATTGTATATTGTATCCAATAAATTTAATGAAATATAGATATAATTAATTATAGGATAAAATTAATTATTTTTTAGTCATTTAATTATGTTTTATGTTTTGTTTTATTCTTATGTTATTTTTTAATTATTATTTAGGTTTGTTTTTTTACATGGTATATATTCTTTTAGTTGTATAAGATTCCAAGTGATTCAATCTATTTGTTTGAATACAAAATTTTGCTAAAGTTTTTCAATTAAATATAATTTTAACTAAAATAATTACAAAATATAATTTTTTAAAAGTTGGTGTATTTCAAGAATTAAAATAATATAAAATTGTTAAAAATCCCATTTTAATAAAATTTTGGTAAATTAATATGTCTGTACACTTAATAAAAATAAAATAAAATAAATAATTTATTGAGATTATTGATTGTGTGTGCCTTTACATCAACAAATAGTTAAATTTAAAATTAAAAAGATATATTAAATATATATAATTCTAAAAATATTAAACTCCAAGATATATCTCTTAACATTTTTAAATAAATATATTTAAATTATTTATACTAATACGTAATCTAATTATTAATTAATTGAAAATTAATTAAAAACAACATGCCTGAATTATAGAAATCTTATAAAATCAATTAACTCAAGTTAAAAATAAAAAATAAAATTATTGTTAGGGTTCACTAAATTAACTTGTCAGATATACACATAAATATAAGTACTAATAATAAAGAATTAAATTTCCGTACAGCTTGAGTTGGCCTAGTGGTGGAGAATTTGTGCTCTTGAAAGAGAGGTCACAAGTTCAAATCCTATAGGGGGTAGGGTATGTACATCTTATTGGCTTCGGCCTATTACCAATCAAAAATAAATAAATAAACAAAGATTTAAATTTCCTACACCTCCATGAAAATTAATATAATAGAGAGTGCCCATAATTATAACATAGTTATAAAATTACAATAGTATTAATTCTAACTTTATGCTAGCCAAAAAAATTAACCTAAATCTAAATGTAAATCTAACATTTAATTTAATCATTTTTTACTAGTGTAACTTTACCAGTGTAACTTGTCTGTTTATTTGAAATAGTTACATAACTTCGGACTTTGAAATAAAAGGTGTAAAGCACAAATCACTATCTTCTTGCCACACATATTCTACAATTAACCTATTTTCAGGGATTCAGTTAGACGATCGATAAGCCTATTTACCGGCGTGAGACAACTATTATGGGAAGACTTGGACTGTCAAGTCCACTTAAAAGGAAGTCTATCAGTTAATTAATACAGGGAAAATTGTCTAATGACTAAATTTTGTTGCCCACATAGACATTGTTCAATTTTGGCGATAAGGATTTCAAAGTATTCTTCTTCTCATATTTACCTCATATTTCTTTTTAAATTAATTTAGCATTTATTACAATTAAACTTAAATTTTAAATACATGAGAAAAATTGTCAAAATACTTCTACAAAATCATCTATATATAATATAAAAGATAGGTTCAATAAATTATAACATGAACAAAGGTTTTCTTGGTGAAAGTAATCATGAATGTTGCTACTAATCAAAATAAATTTAATAAAATTAAAGTATTTCTAAAGTTAAAATATGTTGCATTTAATTCAAATAAATATTGTTGAATGTGTTATTTTATTATTTTCTTAAAAAGAATATTTATTTGTAATTTATCTTGGGATTGTCTGTGATTTTGTTGAATGACTGTTTAAATATAGGAAAAAAATACATTTGAGTTTTTTTTTATTATAAGAATTATTAATATAAATGTTAGTCAAAGTTTGTGAAAGATTTTTCATTATGTATACTACCTATTTAAATACAAAAAATATAAGATTTAATTTATTTAAAATATTCATTTTGTAATTACAAAACATTTTTTGTGAAGCATATCTTTATTGTATATGCTACATTTAACTTAAACAATTGTAATTGAATGTGTAGATTTACCATTTTCTTAAAAAGAATGTTTATTTGTACTATAATTCACAAAGTTTGTTTTGACAAAAAACCTTCCATGAGGTTGAATTTAGTACTATTTGTATGAATGTAAACCTAAATAAGATATAGAAAATAATTCTTAGTGTAAATAAAATTTGTTAAGAAAAACGATCATATAAATAGGAGGCTTAAACCATAACGACTTTACACTTTCGGGAACTTTCCACTACATTACATTTTGCCATCTTAATTTCTAATTTTTGAAAAGTATGTTTACTAGAAGACAAAAAAAAATTGCACATTGTCAACTAGATTTCTTTTTCTGCTTCTTTTTCCTCCCTTGTGAAACAAGATCAAGATCTAAATACTACACAACCCTCTATTCCTTTCGTATGTAGAACAGTCCTTGCACACCCTACAAATATTTTTAGGATTTATATATTCTTAATATTTTATTACTATTGTCTAGCATAGATTGCAAAAAATATAGATCTTTCTAAGAATAGGAATGGACCTACAAAAGTTATTATTCCTAGTACTAGTCATTTATCAAAATCAGATAGCCTCACAAGACGTGGAGTGCCCAATAACATCTTCATTTTATAGCATAAACACATTCAATACATTTTGACCCTTCATTTGATCCATTGCCACTCATCAAAAATTGCAAATGTACTAAGAAGCGACCTAAAATGGTTATTGAGTTGAATAACCTTTGTGTTTTTTATTAAGGAAAAAATAGGTTTTGAGGGGACCCAAAACCCCTTACAACGGGTTTTGAAGGGACCCGAAACCCTCAGATTTTACAAGGATCTGAAACCCACAAAACAACGCTGCCAAAGGATACAACAAAGAAAATCAGTAGCCCAACCTCAGCCTAATCACCATAGATAAAACATAGAATAGTCGGCTAAAAAGAAAAGTAGGTCAAATCTCTACCCAGGTAATACCAAAAGAAGACTAAACAAGATAGTCCAAGGGTTTTATCAAGACTCCCTTAACCTTTAAAAAATATCAAGGGTTTTTCAAGGCACCCATAACCTAAACTTTAGCAAACAAGGATCCCAATCCCATAATAGCTAGATCAAAGAAGAGAAGCATTACAAAATAATCCGAAACTAGAGGGTTTTGAAAGGCTCCCCAAACCTTCAAGTTGGGTTTTGAAATGGCTCCCAAAACAATTAGGTTGAAATCGACATAGATAATCCATCTAAAATTCAACACCCTTGCAACATCGCTCCTCTCCACCTCGATAGGACAAGGAACCACCTCAATAGGAACTGAAAAGACATATACCACCATCTAAAAAATCCAGGCTCTGTTCAACCACACAAAATCTATTGGCAAAGGAACAAGACCACACCGATAAGAAGGACTAATGGGTTTTAGAAAGGCTCCCAAAACCTTAAATATGAGAAGAGGTAAAAACCATTCAAGCTCCAAACAAGCAGACTCCACCAAAGTCTCCTCCTCCATAGGAGACAAGTGATAGGGGCCCAACAATGTGGAGACGATATCATTCAAATGAACAACCTCAACAAGTAGGGTAATAGAGACCCTCAAAAATTCCAGCCAACCACTCTTCCCCTTAATAGAAGAGTTATTCACCTTTATAGAATAGGCTGAGTATAAATGAAAGATGAAAACCATAGCCACAACATAGATCCTGGGTATGTGTAGGATCATGGTGTGCCAAAATAGGCCCTTAAGTGGCAATGAAATTTCAGAAAATCAGAGTTATGCAACTTGACATGAAAATTTGAATAAGTTGTGAACATTATTTTTAAAATATGTAAGAAGAGAATATATAGAAAATTGAATTTAGCTTCTAAGCTACTAGTTGTTTTTTGGGAAAAAAAAGTTCCTATTTGATGAAAATTTCAAATTTCAATGCAGTGGTACTAAAATTTCAGGAAAAAAATAAGAAGTAGACGTATGTCTGACCACCCTAATCACAATCAAATCATAATATTTTTTTATAATATTTATAATATAAGTATTAGACTCATGTTCGGATATGACACATTTTTAAAAAAAAAATTTATAAAGTAAATAATTATTTATGAATTTTTTACTACAGCTTTTCAGAAATTCAGAAACTCCTACGTCTGACAACCTTAACTTGGTCAAAACCTAATGAAATTTATTTTTTAAAATTTTTTCCCTATAGTAGATGAAGCATAGGATGTGACGCATGTTTTGGATTCAAAAACTGTTATACCGTTTGAAAGTTATGAGTGTTTTTCAATCAATATATCAATCAGGACTATTGTTAGAATTCAATTAGAAAATAAATAATAATTATTTATTAAAGTCAAAATAAGACAAGCCTTATATTGTTGGAAAGCTAGGAACGTCCTTAAAAAACCCTTTTTTTTAATCAATTTTGGCTACAAAAAAAATCGTCAGCCACCAGTGTAAAGTCTGGAAAATCAAGGAATATTGAAAACACGTTTTTTCAGTTGACTTTCCAGGCTTATCACTTCCAAGCCAAATACCAAAGCATTCCCAAGTCGAAATTTGACTACAAAAGTCGAATATTCGATACAATCGAATATCAGATTATATCGGATATCTGATTTTAATATATAAATTTGTGGTCCCCAAAAAATTTCCCGTTGCCGCCTTTATTTACTGAACTGCCACATTAATGGCGATGGCAGAAATCCAATATCCGATAAAATCCGATATCAGATTTTATTAGTCATATTTTAGAGAGAGAGAGAGAGAGAGAGAGAGAGAGGAGAGAGAGAGAGAGAGAGAGGGAGGGAGAGAGAGAGAGAGAGAGAGAGAGAGAGAGAGAGAGAGAGACACACACACACACACACACACACACACACACACACACAAATTGTGTCGTTATGGGTCATATGTTGTCCTAAGAGGTCGTAAGACACAATATGACCCCTTAGGACACAATATCCGATTTTAATCAGTAAATTCTCTAACTAGATTTGTTTATTAATATATTAATTTATAAATAAATTAGTATATGATATTAGGGAGAGGGAGAGGGAGAGGGGGGAGTGGGGGGAGAGAGAGAGAGAGATGGGGAGGGGGAAGGGAGAGATGGGTAGGGGGAGGGAGAGAGAGAGAGAGAGATAGAGAGAGAGATGGAGAGAATAGAGGAGAGAGAGAGAGAGAGAGAGAGAGAGAGAGAGGGAGGGAGGGAAGGGAAGGTAGAGAGAGATAAAGAGATTAACAGAGAGAGAGAGATTAGTGGAGAGATTAGGGGAGAGATAGAGACAGAGACAGAGGGAGAGAGATGGGGAGGGGGAAGGGAGAGAGAGAGAGAGAGAGAGAGAGAGCGATTAGGGGAGAGAGAGAGAGAGAGAGAGAGAGAGAGAGAGAGAGAGAGAGATTAAGACATCATGAACCCTTATGACATTAAGACATCATGAACCCTTATGAGATTAGGGGAGAGAGAGAGAGAGATTAAGACATCATGAACCCTTATGACCTCTTAGGACACCATATGACCCCTAATGACACCATATTGGGTTTCTTTGGGTCATATTGTGTCCTAAGGGGTCATATTGTGTCATAAGGGGTCCTATGGTGTCCCAAGACACCATATGACCACTATGGACACCATATGACCCCTAATGACACCATAAGACCCCTTAAGACACCAAATCATGTCGTTAGGGGTCATATTGTGTCTTACGACCCCTTAGGACACAATATGACCCCTAACAACACAATTTGGTGTCTTCACGGGTCCTAGGTGTCCTAAGACACCATATGACCCCTATGGACACCATAGGACCCCTTAAGACACCAAATCATGTCGTTAGGGGTCATATGGTGTCCTAAGGGGTCGTAGGACACAATATGACCCCTAACGACATGATTTGGTGTCTTAAGGGGTCCTATGGTGTCGTTAGGGGTCATATGGTGTCTTGGGACACCATAGGACCCCTTAGGACACAATATGACCCCTTAGGACACAATATGACCCAAAGCGACCCAATATGGTGTCATTAGGGGTCATATGGTGTCCTAAGAGGTCATAAAGGTTCATGATGTCTTAATCTCTCTCTCTCTCCCCTAATCTCATAAGGGTTCATGATGTCTTAATGTCATAAGGGTTCATGATGTCCTATGATGTCTTAATCTCTCTCTCTCTCTCTCTCTCTCTCTCTCTCTCTCTCTCTCTCTCTCTCTCTCTCCCCTAATCTCTCCTATGACACCATATGACCCCTAACGACATGATTTGGTGTCTTAAGGGGTCCTATGGTGTCCCAAGACACCATATGACCCCTATGGACACCATATGACCCCTATGGACACCATATGACCCCTAATGACACCATAGGACCCCTTAAGACACCAAATCATGTTGTTAGGGGTCATATGCTCTCTCTCTCTCTCTCTCTCTCTCTCTCTCTAAAATATGACTAATAAAATCCGATATTCGATTTAATTGGATATCGGATTTTTGCCATGTGGCAGTTTACTAAATAAATGGCGGCAACGGGAAAATTTTTGGGGACCACAAAGTTTTGTACTAAAATCGGATATCCGATTTTAGTACAAAAAACTAGGAAAAAAAGGGTTTGTGGGCCATTTTGTAGATTCCAACGGCCCACAGTCTGCATATTCTGTTTTTTGTCAAGGATCACGGGGTTTCAGACAGCTAGAGACAAATTTGTGCTTTTGGGAGATTCTTAAAGTGAAAACTTACATTGTCAATCACGAAGCAGCATATGTGTGGAGGGAAATGGGGAGTAGTAGTCGTCAGAAGTCTAAACGCAAAATAAAACTTTCAAATGACCAAATTGAAGTGTATAGAGAAAGAGATAGAGAATGCCATAGGAGGAGAAGACAAGGTATGTTAAATATTGCTAATGTTACTTCAACTGAAGAGGAAATTGAATTTGAAAATGTGACACAAGTTATTGAAAATGAAAATGTAGATTTTGAAAGTGAAAATATTGAAAATTTTGAAAATGTTGAAAGTGATAATGAAAATGCTCAACATGTGGAAAATTTTGACATAGGAGGTGAAAATATGGAAAACTTTAACATTGAAGGTGGAATTGCTCAACCAAGTGAACCATATGTAACACCTAATTACTTTAGAAATGAAGACCCTCTGATGGATGAAAGACAAATTCCAAATCCAAGACCTTCAAGAACCCCAAAATGGTTATTTGAAATCGATGAGAACATTATTGCGAATCTTGAAGGCAAGAGGTCAACAAGAACCGTTCGGTTGTGGGCTACACAACTTTTCAACCAAAATTTTAGCAATAAGACATTGACCGAGCAATGCCAACTCTTTGTTAAATTGCTAAAGATGATAAAGATGAGACCATTGCTAAATAAATTGAAGATTCGTATGAACAAGAAGATGGAGAGAAATTCTATTATTGCAAAAAATCTATTTGATGCTCTCAATTCTATTGGAAAGAATACCAAAGAAAGAGATAAGAGAGCCGCTCGAAGAGTGATTACAACCTCCTTAGTAAGCCATCAATTGAGGAAGGCTTATCAAATGAGACAAACTTGTGTTGATTTTAACATAAACCGTAAAACTTTGGATAGAGCACTTGCACGAAGACAAAGACTTGACGATCCACTTCAACAAGATACATGGGCATTTGGTGGGAGGCTTCCACATGTTGATAGAAAGTTGATTGACAATGTGAAGGAAGAGATTCAACAATTTTGGCACTCTAATTCTAGAGTGTCACCCAATGTAAAGGATGTTTTGAAATTAAGAATCGGCAACCGAGACCGCACACTGCATCCCAAACATTTCTTGGAATCAAGCCAAACAATGTTGTACAATTTTTTTTGTGAATTACATCCAAATTTGCAAATATCACAAAGGGCCTTTGAATCTTTGAAACCATTTTATTGTGTTCCTCTTAAGATTCGCAATACCTGTTGTTGCAAGTACCATGTGGATTTTTCAATGTACCATGAACTTTTATGTCATATTCGTTCTATGATGCATACTAATGAGATGTTGCAGGAGTGTGGTGCAATGCTATTTCTAAGATCATCAAGAGACTTGCAAGATCTATTTTTATGCCCTAGAGATGATGGCTGCTATTTCTATAGAAATGATTGTTTGAATGAGAAGTGATCAGAATGCGGTGGGTTGTCAAAGTTTGTTTCATGTTTTCATGAGGGCAGCGAACACGAGTTTGGAAATAATTATGTTGAGAAAAAAAGATACGAGACAGTGAAATATACTTTGAAGAGTGGAGGTTAAGGTTCTAGATGCGAATTAGTCTCAAGAGAAGTGAGTATTGCTGGTTTTATTTTGGATTTTAAGGAAAATCTTTTCTACAAGTATGTAAGGCGCATCCATAGGTCTCAGTGGTTGGATCAAAAGTTCAGGATGTGTAAGAACTCTTTCCCGATTGGCACTATTGTATCGGTGGTTGATTTTGCAGAGAACTATACATTGCAACCACAGAATGAGGTACAGTCTTAGTACTACAATTAAGTCTAGATTGCTATTTTTGTTCACATTACATATAGACATGCTCCTGATAGTACAGAAGAGGATAGGAAGATAATCAGGGAGTATCATTTTTATATGAGTGATGATAGATCACACTCCTCCGAGTATGTGCAACATTCTTTCGAGAATTTTTTTGAGTTCTTGCATGAGAAAGATATTGCAATTGACCGACATATAATTTGGTCAGATAACTGTACGGGTCAATTCAAGAATGCCTGCATGTTTTATTGGTTGAGTAGAATGCATATGGAGAGGCATATACCTCATATTTGGTGTTTTTTTGAGGCAGGGCATGGGAAGGGAGAGCATGATGGAGTAGGTGCATGTTTGAAGAGAGCTCTAGTTAAGGAGCAATTGAGGATTTCAGGTGCAAATTTCTCTGATGCATGTTCGATTGTTGATTGGTGTAGTTCAACATTGTCACATGGAGGTACTCTTGATTCAGCAGTGAGAAGATTCTTTTGGTTGGTTGAGGAGGGAACAATGGGAGATAGATTCATTGTCAAACAATTAAAGATTCTTCAAAGATGCATTCATTTCTTAGCTCAGATGCAAGTACATGGACCATTTGGACACGAGCGTTGGCTTGTTTTTGTTAGAGTTGTGTTCAGTGTGATTGGGATCGATGCGAGTCAAGTGAGTGGGTTGATACGTGGGTTCCCCACTATCTAACTCCTTTATCTCAAACAATATCCTTGTCAAATTATGACATGGAAAGTTCACTTGAGTATGATCGTCTATCAAATCTTGTACAACCAGGACATGTTTTTGTAGTTGTTGCACCACAAGGGAATGAAGAGAGATCAGAATATTGGTTGGCACGACGTGTACAGGGAAAACAAAAGCTAACACAACCAGTGACAGATGATGATGGGTTCACATATCCTACAGGTTCAGTTGTTGTTGTGGGAACTTGGTTGCAAACATACATGATTAGAAAGAATGGCATACCTGCATTTGAAGACTATGAGAGACACAAAACCATTATAATGTATTCACACCTTATTATAGCTACAAATGTCAACTTGTTGAAGCATCAAGCAAAACCGAAGACCAAAGAGCTATGGATAGTGACTACTGCTGATCATGAAGCAATACTGGATACTCTTAAACAAAGAGATGACCCTTCAGGCACACTTGAGTAGTAGGTCTTTAATGGTGCCTTATTTTTTTTATCATGCATTTCATTTCGAACAATGCTCATTAAACCTTAATGATCAAGTTTGTTCCGTGTATATTAAGGATGTCTTGAAAATGCAGGTTTATTGATGAACGTTTTTTTTTGGCAACACGGTTTTTGCATGCACATAGCGGGTACACGATATAATCAAAAGGGATGTATTTTTGCAACACGACTTATTATCATGCATTTGATGAGCTTTACAATTTTTTATGATATAATTATCGCAAAACCTTTATGCTCATGCAGGTCTTTATTGATGATATACAATAGTACATCACATTATGATTTTTGATGACATACAGGTTCATGCTAGATCATTCGCCGTTGACAAGACCTCTCTTGGTGATGGTACATATTCTTTTGTGCATTATTGAGATAAAATTTTGTGCATAAACATTAAGTCAAGTGAATGTATTGCTATTTAGAAATGACCATATCTACCATTGTCTTCAACCATGCAGAGAAATGCAGTGAGAAGGGCTTTAATCAACATGTGTCTTTCTTCAAAGTTATACTTGTATACTTTGCAGAGAAATTTGTAAGTTTTGTAATTATACAATCTTGTGCATCTTAAAAATGTTTGAAATGATCTATTTATAATTTTCCAAACTAATTTGTTTCTTGTAGCACATTCATTCTGCATAAAAAGGTTACTTATTTTGGTCTTCGTTTATATGCAGACCTTGTTGTACGTAAGCTTTTCTCTTAGGACATGAGGATGTCTGATGCAGATGAAGCGGGATGTTGTATTTGTATATGGATGTGAATTGATGTAACATTGTTATGATGATATACAATGTCCATGAACAAATTGGTTTAGTTATATTGATGATAATGTCCATGTATCTGTACATGAGTACATTGGTGTAGTTGTATTGATAATGAAAAAAAAAATCATGTTTTCATATCCCTTCATGGATGTCACATGCAACTGTAATGGTAATTATGTCATATCGATTGAGTGAGACTGACGATTTTTTCGCCAACCGAAAAATTATTACCCTAATAAAACCGTAGGGAAACTTGAAAAACCAAGGTAGGCTTTTGTAGGGACCCCTCTCATGGCCCTGTAGGTTCAAACGGATTGTTCGCAGGTGTCACGGATTATGAGTTAGGGCCCGTCAAAGTTTGACAATTTTGAGCACTTAGAGCGCTCAAGGGATGACGTCGGTAGGGTATGACCCCGAGCGTTGGATCGAGTGGGGGGGGGGGGGAATAGGAGCATGCGTAGGGTAATAATGCCTAACTAGACATGTCAGAGCCGATGGTTCATCATCAGGACGAGCAGAATGAGAAATCGGCCACGCGACAACATTCCATTGAGTGAGACTGACGATTTTTTCGCCAACCGAAAAATTGCTGCCCTAATAAAACTGTAGGGCAAATTGAAAAACTGAGATAGGCTTTTATAGGGACCCCTCTCATGGCCCCATAGGTTCAAACGGATCATTCACAGGTGCCACGAATTTCGAGTTAGGTCCCGTCAAAGTTTGACAATTTTGAGCACTTAGGGCACTTAAGGGACGACGCCGGTAGGGTATGACCCCGAGTGTTGGATCGAGTTGGGGGGAAAAATAGGAGCATGTGTAGGGTAATAATTCCTAACTAGACATGTTGGAGCTGATGGTTCGTCATTGCGACGAGCAGAACGAGAAATCGGCCACGCGACAACATTCGATTGAGTGAGACTGGCGATTTTTAAGCCAACCGAAAAATTGCTGCCCTAATAAAACCCTAGGGCAAATTGAAAAACTGAGATAGGATTTTGTAGGGACACCTCTCGTGGCCTCGTAGGTTCAAATGGATCATTCACAGGTGCCACAGATTCTGAGTTAGGGCCTGTCAAAGTTTGACAATTTTGAGCACTTAGGGCGCTCAAGGGACAACGCCGGTAGGGTATGACCTCAAGCGTTGGAATGAGTGGGGGGAAAAATTAGGAGCATGCGTAGGGTAATAATGCCTAACTAGACATGTCAGAGCTGATGATTCATCATCGCGATGAGCAGAACGATAAATCAGCCATGCGACAACATTCGATTGAGTGAGACTGATGATTTTTTTGCCAGCTGAAAAATTGCTGTCGTAATAAAACCGTAGGGCAACTTGAAAAACTGAGATAGGCTTTTGTAGGGACCCCTCTCATGGCCCCTTAGGTTTAAATGGATCATTCGTAGGTGCCACGGATTCCAAGTTAGGGCCCATCAACGTTTGACAATTTTGAGCACTTAGGGCACTCAAGGGACGACGTCGGTAGGGTATGACCCCAAGCATTGGATCGAGTGGGGGGGGCAAAATAGGAGCATTTGTAGGGTAATAATGCCTAACTAGACATGTCGGAGCCAATGGTTCATCATCGCGACGAGAAGAACAAGAAATCGACCATGCGACAACATTAGATTGAGTGAGACTGACGATTTTTTCGCCAACCGAAAAATTGCTGCCCTAATAAAACCCCGAGCGTTCGACCGAGGTGGGGGGCAAAATAGGACCATGCATAGGGTAATAATGAATTGTATCAAGTATTGTTCATTAAATGAATTGTATTGTATTGTTCATTAAATGAATTGTATTGTTCATTGAATGAATTGTATTGTATTGTTGATTAAATGAATTGTATTGCTCATTAAATGAATTGTATTGTATTGTTCATGAAATGAATTATATTGTTCATTATAAAAACAACACTTACGATGAAATGAAATGAATTGTATTGTTCATTAAATAGCCATTATTAATCATTGTTAATTATTGGAATGAAGATTAAAGATTTCCATGATAACACCACACACAGATGAGCAACAATTTATATGATCGAATGTCAACTTCTGTATATATAAAAATGTCAAATGATTACAAATGTATGTCCATACACAAATATGGCATAAACGCCAACTGAAACAAAATGTATGTCTAAATACGTGAATGTATGTCTATATACAAAATATACATGCCAACTAGACATGTAAGCATCCCAAAACTATCTATAACATCCTAAGCTACTGATGGATCATCAAAATCGATCCTCTTCGTTGCACTGCTCGACTCTGAAGGATCTTGCACAAGAAAAACAAACCATGATTAATATTAGTTATATTATATAATTCACATTCGAAAAGTTAACATAAAAATGAACTATAATTGAACTATTCATGTTTACCTCATCTCCACGTTTTCTCTTCAGCTTTGTAGGACTCTTGATGCATGTCTTCGATAGAGGAGGTATGTTTTGAATATTTTCATACACAACCTACATATGTTCAGAAACATGACATTGATACAAGTTAGCATATAATTGTCACTGATAATAACAAATTATATCTACTAATCAAAAAATAAAATAAACACACATCTACTCGAGGCATCTCTTCTTCTTCTTCAGGTATACTGGGTGTAGTCATCAAGGATGTGAAGCCCAGAATTCTCTGTATATATACACAACAGGTATATGAAACTATCAATCTATGTCTAGACATGTATAATCACTATAAGTTATTTAAACTATTCATTCAATCATATTTGCATTCAATTACCTTTCCCTTGTCTCCAACTGCACTACTAGATTCTAAATCACACTGCCCCGCACTTGTGCTGCTTGTGCCCTACAAGAGTAAAATAAGATATACATGCAAGTTACTACATAATCTAATTAATACCAATATAAATGATGAGCATGTATGTACAATAAAATACAAACGACTAGGTGCAATAATATATGTACCGTCAAGCTATCAAGGCCAAATGAAATGGCCGACAAGGTGCCCTCCTGAATCTGTCTCAACTCATCCTTGATCATCAACTATTAAATAGACCATGTAAATAAAAATTAGTACTTAATATTATCTAATTTATAAATATTTAATTAAAATATAACATGAACTGTGAAAATAAAAAATCTTACTGTGTATGGTGAAAATGGATAGCAATAAACAACAATATTGAAAGACTAAAATGGATTCAACCACCAAACCCTAGCCTAACAATGAACAAAGATCCACCATAACATATGAAGACAACCTAAGACAATGCAAAATAACTCAATAAATCACAAAGATTATACCATCACATGTCCACTAGGGTTTTTGATCTCCATTCTTCCTATCTCCATTGATCTTGTTTGATATGCTTGCTCTCAGATTTTTGTATGCACAAGAGCTCAACAAAGAACGGAATGTGGTTGCAAGTAGGATCGTAGTGTAGCCAAGTCCTCCAAAATTAGTCATTAGGGGTTTGGTAATGAAGAAAGCATCTCCTTAAATAGAAGACACAATAGAAAATGGAGGGTTAAGATTGAGAGGTGTAAAAAGAGAGGTCGGCTAGGATTAGAGGGTAGGTATAAGAAATACCAAAATAATGAAAGGGGTAGGTAGTGTAGGAAATAAGAGATGAATGACATGTGTCATGCGTAGAAAAGGTTAATGAATTAATTAAATAAATAAAGATTCATTTAATTAATAGAAGAAGTAGGGCAATTAAATAAATAAAATATTTATTTAATTTAGGAAAGGGATAATTTAAATAAATAAATGTATTTATTTAAATGAGAAATAAGGCTAGAAGAGGATAAATGAATTAATTAAATAAATAAAGATTTATTTAATTAATAGAAGAATTAAGCTAAAGTAATTAAATAAATAAAATATTTATTTAATTAGACATGACAATTTTAGGTGTCTACATTTTGCCCCTCTTTGAGACAATGCGGCTTGTCGCGTTGTTTCAAAGAAGATAAGATGAACTGATACAGAGTTGCCCCAGGATGGGAATGATATGCCCCCTCGAGAGATTGGATGAAAAAGTCTGGAAAGATTGCAGACAATCTCGCGATAAGAAAGATGGGAAAGAATGGACTGATTGGATAAAGTGACAAGGTCACGGGATGAGGAAGACTGACTCGGGAAAAAATGAGGGCGAGGGCTAGGGTAGGCTATAAGATAAACCACGGGCAAAAGACATCCTCATTGTCATCCCCACCCATAGAAGATCACAGTGCAGAGCGAGAAAAGAGCAGCAGCAGTCAGCAGCGATGGCATTCGTTCATAGATTCGATCGTGTCCGCCGATTCCAGCGACCAGCCGATGCAGGAGAGCCGGTAAGTACCCGAAAACCTCCTCGTACTTTCACGCATTTCAAGTTTTGTCATTAATGCATGTTTAGGAGCAATAAATGCGCTAGAAATAGGGTAGTTTAAAAGTGCAAAAACGCGCAACCGCGTCTGTGTCAGCGCCAGGCGCGTCTGTGTCCAACAGGCGCGTCTGTGTCGGGTCCAGGCGCGTCTGTGCCTGGAACCGCGTTTGTGTTGAATGCGGACGCGTTTGTGAAATGTAGTAGCGTCTGTGCTTTTGAACAGCGTTTATGTCATGCAGGGACGTCTGTGATCCCTGGTCGCGTTTATGTCTGGCATAGGCACGTTTGTGTTTAGAAAGCGCGTCTGTGTTGCAGAGGCGCGTTTGTGCAGTCTATAAGCGCGTTTATGAGTTAAAAGCGCGTGTGTGTTGAAAAAGTGCGTTTATGTGTTTAAATGCATGGTTTTAGTCCTTTAGGTCAAATCGGCAGTTCTGTGATGAACATACGCTGTCGATTGGATAAGCTGCTGAGAGGATACACTCAAGCAGGTCCTCTAGGAAGACTAGGATAGATCAAGGCACTTT
Source organism: Cryptomeria japonica (assembly GCF_030272615.1). Lineage (NCBI taxonomy): Eukaryota > Viridiplantae > Streptophyta > Pinopsida > Cupressales > Cupressaceae > Cryptomeria > Cryptomeria japonica. The sequence goes on along the minus strand of NC_081409.1, from coordinate 867,244,261 downwards.
GTGATGAACAGGGAGCACCAGGATAAGCAGCACTTTGTGATGAACAGGGAGTGCGAATGTGAGTGACACTTTGTGATGAACAGGGAATGTCACACACGTAGTACTTTGTGATGAACAGTGAGCACTACTAGGATAAATAGCAACACTTTGTGATGAACAGTGAGTGTCACTAGGGTAGATAGCCATATGCATTTGGGTAGCGAGTAGCATTTTGTGATAAACAGTGAATGCCACGATAACTGACAAGATTGATTTGCTTGACTGCAGGAGTATTTGCCGATGCTGGAGTCACGGGAGAGATTCCCATCGACTCAGAGACTGCGTCCAGAGTTGTCCATCCAGGACATGATTTCCATTGAGGAGATGGGTCTCACATATATGCTCTATGTGCCTGAGTTTCGGGCAAACATGGGGTTGCTGACTGCATTGGCCGAGAGATGGCACTCAGAGACATGCACGTTTCACCTGCCGATGGGTGAGATGACAGTGACACTAGAGGATGTCTACAGGATACTGCATATCCCCATTGATGGAGAGTTGATCCCCTACGACCGTGACGGTGACAGGGAGGCCTTGAGACGGGTTTTTCAGGATCCTGAGTTGGAGATGAGAGCAGGGCATGTAGCCTGGGACACCATGACTGCCACAGGATTGGCATTGCCGGCAGTTATTGGGGGAGTTATCAGTGGATACCTGTGTCCAGACAGGGCCACACGAGGATTGGCAGTGGGCTGGGGAGGGGCCTTGGAGACGCTGATGGCAGAGCACACTAGGTATGCATGGGGGCCATGTGTCCTAGCACATTTGTACTATGAGCTGCATCAGTTTGTATACCACGGATCAGTGGGGCTGGGCTGCGGTGTGACTCTATTGCAGGTGTGGGCCTATGAGCACCTTCCAGTGACGAGGCCGATTCATTTCAGAGGCAGAGGACAGGGACAGAGTTTTGTTCATTTGTATGCCATGATCACATCCCAGCCTCGGATTGGGAGATTGGAGCACTGGAGGAGAGTCATTGATGACATTGATATGGTGATCTGGAGGCCGTACCTGGGGTGCGAGGAGTGGGGTGATGATGCACTGGAGCTACCCTACACCTTCCGGAGCAGGTACCTGATTGGGCGGACGCCCTATATATTAGAGAGACAGCTGGTGGATAGGGTATGCAGGCAGTATGGCCGGATTCAGAGGATGCCCCGAGGCTCGGGTATGTATGCCCGTACTGTTAGAGATCAGGTGCAGTTTGGCCCACTGCTATCTTATGATCAGGCAGTGATGCAGCTAGCAGAGATGATGCCGATGCCATGGGACATGTGGCCAGAGGTAGATGATGCAGGGATGGACGCAGAGTACTCTGCGTACTGGGCAGAGCATCCATTTCCGAGGTTGACAGATCCGGCAGAGCCAGTGGATGGAGAGGGTGGAGGAGATGATGATGAGGGAGGAGGGGATGCAGGTAGGGGCCGGCGGAGGCGGAGGGGAGTGGTGGGAGAGAGACGGGTAGCACCTCGGAGGGAGGGAGGTCAGGAGAGAGCAGCTCCAGTGGTGAGAGGACGGGGTGGACTGCCCCTACAGGTGCCAGCAGCACAGGGTCCCAGAGAGGGACAGAGACAGGTACAGCCACAGGTACCTATACAGGCACAGGGACAGGTGCAGGCAGAGGCACAGGGACAGGCACCTGTAGAGGGGGAGCCACAGGCAGGGGCGGAGAGCGGAGACTCCGAGGAGGATGAGGTGGTGAGGCTGCGGGAGATCTGCCAGGGTCAGGCAGATGAGATTGAGGATTTGGTTCGAGAGAGGAACCACCTCAGGATCAGGGTCCGAGACACAGAGCGGGAGAGGGATCAGGCCATCCAGAGGTATACCGAGGCCGAGACAGCTCTGAGGGCAGGTAGGCGGGCAGCAGAGGATGCAGGGGCAGGCTACGCCTATGTTTTGCGAGCGGGAGAGGAGATCGCCTACTGGAGGGATCTATATTATGCAGCCGTGCCAGCAGAGCAGCGGGCTAGGAGCTTCCAGAGGTCGTCGCGCACAGCGACGGCTACGGGAGGGAGCCGCAGGAGACAGGCATCCAGCGGTGGGGTTATGGGGCCTCCACCACCACCAGAGGGACAGGGGGATCCAGGGGCAGGGCCATCTACAGCTCAGACTCCGTCGAGGCGAGGTGGCTCCGAGGGAGGGAGTTCCTCATAGCTATAGTGGGCTCCCATTGTATCAGTAGATGTATCATTGTTGGATTGTAGACACCTGCGGGTGATTCTTTTGTAGCCATATGATTCTTTTGACATCATTGTATTATGACACATTTGATTGATTATATATATGAGATGATTCATCTTTTGCGGCAGCTATATGCATGTGTACCTTGTGTGATGAGATGTTCTTATGTGATGCATGTTTTATGATATGGATGCTTATATGATGCAAGGCCATATATTTTTGTTCTTTTATGTTGTATATGTGATGCATGATGCAAATGAAAATGTATGTGATGCAAATGATTATTTATATAATGAAAATGTGAGATGTGCTAACATGTGTTGTATGCAGGATGTGATGCCATTATAATATCTATATGTATGAAATGCTTATATGTGGTGATGCAGGTGCAACTATATGAAATGCACATGTTTTTGGTGTGTCATTATACTCAGTCATGTGATAGCGGGCTACGCGGACTCGAGAAGGACAATGGAAGTCAATCAAGAAAGGGGGATGGAAGACAGAAGATATGAACGTGAAAGAGCTTCTTGTGCGTTATCATCATTGAGCTTTATTATGGCAGAATAGGTTATGACAATCGAGGCATATGTTCGGCCCAGAAAGTCATTGTACCTGTTTGCATGGAGATGAGACAGTCACAAACAAGGAATGCCCCAGTTCACACTAGACTCACAGTGTCCTCATATCCTTGGACAAGTCATAGTATTACTAAAAGACAATCCACAGACAGCAAATGCAAATAAGTGACGATACCCCATCCTCGCCTTTCTAGTCAAAGACATCCTGGAGATAGAATCTCTAGTCAAAGACATCCCGAAAAAGCTAAAAGACATGTCACCAAAAAGATAAAACCAAAAGAAAACCAAGACTCGACACCCACATCCACTGTAGTCCTCAAGTTTGTGTCTCTTGTCACTTGTTTAAGTCAAATTTTGATTGTGGTCACAATGTTCACTTTCACAAAAAGGATAGATAGCACTGAACCATATGTTGTCTGAGTCTGTTAAAAGATTTGATTTTGTTGAAGCCCATTGTTGCTGCTGTGTCTCCTTGGAAACTGACTGAATCCATGAAACTGATACCTTATTGTGGAGAAGATGGAACTTTATTGCGGATTTGCGATGCAAAATGTTGCTTTATTGCGAATTGTGCGCGGATAGACTGAAGAGAGCTGAAAGAAACTGTACTCCTCGAAACATGTGATGTTCTCAGTTCCACACCCATTACTAGACACAGGAATTGGCCGTAGTCACAGATAGGATCTGATTTATTATGAATGGCTAACCAATCTCGGGTAGATCAATAACAAGCCATGATGGGAATGGGTAAGTTTATTGTGAGTGAATTGGTCGTGATTGTGTGCGAAGTGAAAGAATGAAAGGGAATCCTGAAAGAGGGAGGAGCAAAGTCCCTACGCATGGCGCTGGTGACCCAGTTTTCACCATGGTACTTGCCCAGGGCGCCACCGAAGTGGTTTTCACCGTTGGACGAAATTATTTCTCTTTACTTTTTTTGGATTTTGCAATTTTTTTGTTGTCACAAGGCGCCTGTTTGCCAGGTTTTCACCAAGTAACAATTTTTTTGTTTTATAATTTTTTTTGTATTTTTGAATTTTTTTTGATTTTTTTGTATTTTTGCATTAGGATACTCAAAAAGAGCTTATGTGTAGAACCTGCGAAGGTGCATGCTATTGATAGGGTCCTCCAAAGATTCACCTTCTGTAGTTGAGAGCTGATATGCCCCAGATCCATATGCTGCTGTGATGATGTAAGGACCAAGCCAGTTGGGTTCAAATTTGCCCTTCTTTTCTCTATCTTGCTGATTCTTGGGGTTCTCTCTGAGGACTAAGTCACCTACCTCAAATGTGCGAGGCTTGACCTTGTGATTGTAACTGCGACTCATTCGTTGTTGGTAAGCCTTGAGATGATTAAAAGCAGTGTGTCGTCGTTCCTCCAACAGTTCTAGTTCTTGTAAGCGAGAGACCCTGTAGTCTTCATCGTTGATTATGTTTCTCAAGGAGACCCGTAAAGAAGGTAACTCGACCTCAATAGGCAAGATGGCTTCAGCACCATAGACAAGTGAGTAAGGTGTAGCTCCTGTAGGTGTGCGGACACTGGTACGATAGGCCCAAAGTGCGGGATTGAGTTGGACATGCCAGTTACGGCCAGCGTCGTCGACTGTCTTTTTAAGTATTTTGAGAATTGTTTTGTTAGACGCCTCAGCTTGGCCATTACCTTGGGGGTAATATGGTGTGGAAAAACGATGAGAGATATGGAATCGCTCACAGAGTTCATGAACATCCTGATTCTTGAAAGGACGCCCGTTGTCGGTAATAATGGAAGTAGGAATCCCGTATCGGCAAATGATGTAGTTCAGGATGAAAGTAGCGATTTGTTTCCCAGTAACTTGCGTGAGAGGCACAGCTTCAATCCACTTTGTGAAATACTCTGTGGCTGTGATAATGAATTTATGTCTGTTGGAAGAAGGAGGGTGAATCTTGCCTATGAGATCGAGTCCCCACTGACAAAAGGGCCAAGGAGATGCAAGGGGCTGTAGTTCTCGTGCTGGCGCGTGTATGAGGTCTCCATGAATTTGACACTGCTTACACCTCTTGACAAACTGATATGCATCTTTTTCCATAGTAGGCCAGTAGTATCCAGTCCTGATGAGTTTCTTGGCCAAGGTAGGACCACTAGTATGCGGACCACATATCCCTTCGTGCACTTCTCGTAACGCAATCTGAGCTTCGTCACTCTCTAAACATCTAAGGAGGGTGCCATCTAGACCTCGTCGGTATAGGATATCAGCTAGGATAACGTATCGGGAGGATTGGCGGATGAAAGTGCGGCGTTGGTTGTTCGATAAATCGGGAGGTAAAATGTTGTCGCGAAGGTATGTGAATATGGAACCATATAACTGGGATTCAGGACCAACAACACATATCATTTCCGTGAGAGTGATCTCATATGACGGAATCAGCAGGTTGTCAACCAGGAACTCATAACAGGTCTCATTTTGTGGTAGGTCAATGAGTGAAGCAATTGTAGCCATGGCATCAGCAGCGCGATTCTGTTCTCTTGGTATCTGCTCAAACTCTATCTTTGCAAAGTGTTGTTTCAGATCATCTACCAGTTGTTTGTAAGGCATTAGCTTTTCATCTTTTGTTTGATAATCATCAGTTGCTTGACGGATGACAAGTTGAGAATCGCCAAAAACACGAAGTTCCTGGATCTTCCACTGAACTGCAATTCTTAACCCCGTTGTTAATGCCTCGTATTCCGCTATATTGTTGGTGCAAGGAAATGATAAGCGGTATGACTTTGGTATAGAATCGCCTTGGGGAGTTATAAAGAGTATACCCGCTCCTGCCCCGTGCTGTGTGTATGAGCCATCAAAGTATAGTTGCCATGGCTTTGCAGGTGATATTGTTAGAATGGACTCATCTGGAAATTCTGACTGTAGAGGAACATCATCTATCATGGGAGCATCTGCCAGTTGATCTGCAATGGCTTGTCCTTTGATTGCTTTTCTGTCCACGTATTCAATGTCGAATTCACTCAAAATCATTACCCACTTGGCCAGTCGCCCAGTAAGTGTAGCTTTGTTGAGCAGATATTTTAGTGGATCAATTCTGGCAATCAACTTGGTCTTGTGAGTGAGCATATAATGTCGTAATTTTTGTGAAGCGAAGACCACAGCGAGACATGCACGCTCAATTGGTGTGTAGTTGAGCTCATATCCCACCAATGTGCGACTGATATAGTAGACTGCTTTTTCCTTGCCGTCAGGTATTTGCTGTGCTAGTAGTGCCCCCAGTGCTGTTGGAGTAGCTGATATGTAAAGAAGCAATGGTTGATTCGGAATTGGTGGCATCAAAACTGGCGGGTTCAAAAGATAGTCTTTAAGTGCCTGAAAAGCCTGTTGACAGTTCTCGTCCCATTTGAACTTAATGTTTTTGTGTAGCAGGTGCTGGAAAGGATTACACTTATCTGCAAGTTGTGCTATGAATCTTCGTATGGACTGGAGTCTCCCTTGTAAAGACCGAAGTTGACTGATATTCTTGGGTGGCGGCATGTCCAAGATAGCCTTGACTTTTGCTGGATCCGCTTCTATTCCTCTTTTAGACACAATGAATCCTAGGAGCTTCCCGGAGGTTACTCCAAAGACACATTTCCTTGGGTTTAATCTTACCTTGTATTTTTCCAGCCTATCAAAAGCAACTGAAAGTATGTCCAAGTGTGTATTTCTGTCTATTGATTTAACCAAAAGGTCGTCGACATAATCTTCCACCTTTACATGCATGAGATCATGGAAGATAGTAGTCATGGCTCGTTGATACGTGGCACCTGCATTTTTCAGCCCAAAGGGCATGACATTCCAGCAGAAGGTTCCCCATGGACAAGTGAATGATGTTTTATGTTGATCTTCAGGTGCAATCCTGATCTGATTATATCCAGAGAATCCGTCCATTAAAGATAACATCTCATGGCCTGCTGTGAGATCAACAATTAAATCAATGTTTGGTAATGGGAAATCATCCTTCGGACAAGCCTTGTTGATATCCCTGAAGTCTGTACATATTCGGATGCTGCGATCTGGTTTGCTAACAGGCACTAAGTTGGAAATCCATTCAGGATAATCAATTGGGCGTATGAATCCGACATCTAGTAATTTCTCCAGCTCTGCCTTGACTAATAATGCCACCTGTGGATGCATTTTTCTCAATTTCTGTTTTACTGGTTTTGCCCCCGGTTTGACTGTTAAATGATGCATTACTAAGTCGGGGTCTAGTCCAGGCATATCAGCATAAGACCATGCGAAGTTGACTTGTCGTGCCTTAAAGAAGCTTATGAACCTTGCTTTCTCGGCCTCTGTCAATGATTGAGCCAAAAATATGTTGTGTGGAACCTCGGCTGTACCAATGTTTGTCTTTATAGTCTCCTCTACCAACATGGATGATTTTTCCTCGTATGATGCTGGGAGAATGTCAAGCCTTCCATCTTCGGGCGCCTCAGAGAAGTTTTCACCCTCAGATACGTCCTTTCTTTTTACTTTTTTAGAGTCAGAGAGCGCCACAGTGTGGTTTTCGCCATAAGACCCTTGTTTTGTCTTTATTTTCACATTTTTGCGACTAGAAGGCCCGACACCCTCACCAAAGTATGCCATGTTATTTAGCTCTATGGCGTATCCTGCTTTATGGTCTCCAAGAGGAAGATCATCGCGAATGCCAAGATAATCAACAATAGCTTCGTCATTTTGAAATGTATCAATCTGTGGTGGTCCATCCTGATCCCAGTCAATGAGTTGGGGGTGAACGAGGGGAAGGTCTTTAGTGTTTTTAGAATCCGCAAGGCTAATAGTGAAGATGTGGTTATATTCAGGTATGTCAAGGTAGTCATCGAGGTCGTCAATGGCACTCTCCTCATCAGTGTCGATCGTGAGTGAGTCCAAATTATCATCACTAGTAGCACCCTCAGGGACAGGTGTCCTCATCCTATGTGATCCTGACCTAGGGCCCTGAAACGAAGCTTGTGCGGGATCCTTATGGGTCGGTTCTTGACCAACTCTGAATTTCTTGTAAAACTCCTCCTCCTCTGTAGGTTCATCTGGCTCTCTAAATGTCTCATTAAGTTCATAATCGCTGGAGGATTTGTCTGAACCCCATTCCCACTCATTGGAGTCTGTGGAATAATTATCCTCTTGTTGAACTTCAGCCACTTTGACTTGCCATACCTGTTTTGTTTTCTTGTGTTGAATCTTGGGGTTTAGAAAACCAAGCCCCTTAGAGCGTTCCCTTCTTGTAGTTAGCTCAGGTTGTAGAGGCTCCATGACACCTTCTTTGCGTAGTCCGAGAGGACTTTTTCCATCATACCCGAATCTCTGCAGAATTTTGAAACCTTTACCATAGTTTTCACAGGGTATTATAATTTGATCATGTGTATCATCTTCAGCGTCCTTATATAGCATTTTATATAAACTTTCTTCCTCTAGTTCGCCCCATTTTTGAAAGACGGTAGGATCCCATTTGAGGAGCATGATGGAGATTTGCTTATTTGGATGTGGTCGCCCATATTCCTTGGGGGAGTTCATGACTTGTCGTAAGAACATTGTTTGATTCAGAGTGTATTCTCCCATGCCTTTGTCTTGAAACTTGGCTCTAAGTTCACCCTGTTTGGATGTCGAGGGCTTTAATGACTCAGGATCAATATATGCTGAAGAAGGAGTAGCCTCACGATTGCTGGGAATGATAATCTCAGTATGTGATCTCAAGTTATTGCAATATATGAATGGATTTGGATCACCATTGACCGTTACCTCGACTCCATTATGAGGAAATTTTATGCACTGATGGTATGTTGATGGGACCGCTCTCATTTCATGAATCCATGGACGTCCTAGCAATATGTTATACGTGAGGTCTAGATCCAGGACTTGACAAATCACGTCCTTTGTTACTGGCCCTATTCTGAGTGGTAAGATGACCGTGCCCTTGGACGAGCGCTCTTCATCATCATAAGCCTTAATAGTGATTTGGTTTGTAGCATTCACAGCTTTGTCAGAATATCCCAATTGTCTGATGGTGCTCAATGTACAAATATTAAGACCTGCTCCTCCATCTATCAGGACTCGTTTTATCCGGTGTTTATGTATGAAGGCTTCAATATGTAGAGGTGCATTATGAGGCTGACTTATGGAGGCGTCATCGGCTTCTGTAAATGTGAGGGAGTGTGGAACGGATAGGTATCCCACCATGGCTTGAAACTGATCCACGTTTAGATCCGTAGGGACAGCAGTATCTCTCAAGGTTTTGTCAAGGACAGCTTTATGTGCAGGAGATATACGTAAGAGCTCAAGAATAGAGATGAGTGCGGGTGTTTTCCCTAATTGCTCTACAAGATCGTACTCAGGCTTAGTTGACGGAAGATTGGTATTCTTAGAAGAGGTTCCTGGCAATGTGATCTTACCTCGACGAGTTGTAACATGACATTCAGAGGTAGCTTCGGATGAAGATCCCACACCTTTTAGGACAATTTTAGGTCGCTGAGGAGGATTCTCAGGATTTTTATTTTTGATAGTAATGGTAGAAATATGATTGTCCATTGAGATGTGGTTAATAGTGGAATCATAATTGTAAGATGTTCTAGTGTAATTGGCTTGATCATCTGTGACTTTGCCTTTTCCCTTGTCATGTTTTGGGAATGGTTCCTTAAACACCTCATGCTCTTGGTTAGATGAATGTCCCTCAATCTCAATATCTCCTCTGTCAATGAGATCTTGTACAATGTTTTTCAATCGATGGCAATTACTTGTCTTGTGACCCTTGCTCTTATGAAATTCACAATATTCATCATCATTCCACCAATTCGGTTTTACCTTTGGTTCATATGGAGGAAAATCTGGAACCGTGATCACTTTGTTTGCTACAAGCTTTTTGAATACTGATTCAAGTGGTTCTCCCAATGGAGTGTACTTCCTTCGTGGTTTGGAAGCTGTTTGATTGTTCACTTGATTGTTGGTAGAATTTGATCCAGAAAAGATGAACTTTGGTCTCACTGTGTTAGCATCCACAACACCATCATTAACTGTGTTCTTGTTCTTGTTCCAAAACTTTGGTTTGTCTTTTCCCTTAAAGTCCTCTTTGTTTTCTTTGAATAGTTTGATAACTCCTTGTTCAATTAAGACTCTTTCTGTTGCTAGGCCCTTTTCAATGACATCCTTGAATGTAGACAAACAAGCTTTTCTGAGATCATAACCAATAGCCTTGTTAACATTTTGTGTGAACATTTCCACCATTTGTTTTTGCGGGATTTCACAAGAGCATCTGCTAGCTAAGTTCCTCCATCTTTGCAAAAATGACGCAAAAGATTCTCCTTCTTTTTGTTTCGTATTGCACAAGGTAGTAACTGAGACATCTGTTTCAATGTTGTAAGAGAAATGTTGAATGAATGCCTCTGCCAAGTCACCCCATGACTTAATACCAGGAGGTAATTGAGAAAACCATTCCATCGCTTGATCTCCTAAGCTCTGTGGGAACAACCTCATTAAGTATGTTTCTTCTGCCGCTACCTCAATGCAAGCTGTGAAGAATTGTCTTATGTGTGCCTTGGGATCTCCTCTCCCTCTATATTTGTCAAATTTCGGTGTTGCAAAGTGCGGAGGAAACGGAGGCATGGGAATGCTCTTATCAAAGGGATAAGGGCATATATCTCTCATAGTATATGTGGGTTTTGATGTGCCCATGTCTTCCACTTTCTTTTGTAGATCTCTAATTTGTTGCTCCAAATTATTTTTGGGAGGAGATGGATTTCTTGTAGCATATCCCATGTTTGAAACACCCATTTGAGGGGGAGCTTGTTGCATGTATGGATGATACTGATCGTAGACATGTCCATATGGAGGTCTATATTGTTGCGACATGTATGGAGCACTTGGCATAATTTCTTGTTGAGGAACCCCATATCTGTTTTGTGTGTATAAACCATATTCAATGGGCCTTTCATTTTCCATTGTGTTGCCCCCAATTTTGGCATGAGGTCTTCTTGTGTCAAAATTTTGAGGAAGTCCTTGAGTATCCATTTGTCTTGGTTGACCTATATCTTGAGCATGTGTTTGAACATAAGGCCTCCATGATGGTCTTTGAGTGTAAGTATCGTGCATTTGAGCTTGTGTATGTGGGATTGCTGGTTTCTGAAGCAAGACTGATGGTGACTCCGGCATCATATTATTTGGTCCTCCACTATTTGGTTGAGTTTGTTGTGAAGGTCTACTTTCCATAAGTTGAGATAAGTCAAAATCATGTGGTATCTTAGCTCCACTTTGTGCCATCATGTTTAGAAAGTATTGACGATCTCTCCTCATTATCTCTTCAACCAATCTATTGAATTGAGGATCCATTATAGATTCTTGTATGTCTGCTGATAGTATTGAAGAATTGTCCACATTATCATTGTGTGTAGCGTTGTGTATAGCGTTTGCGCTTTCCATATTTGGATTGTGTCTATAAACATTCATGTCTGGTAATGTAGTGTGCTCAGGATTGTAGAAGACATCATTGTCATACTCATAAGAACTCATGTTTACGGGTCCTTGAGCTTCTTTAGCTTTTCTCCTAGATTTTTGAAGACGGGTTTCAACCATGAACTAGGTGTTAGACCAATATGTGAGAGACTTAGACGAAAATGACAAGGGTGTGTAAGACCAAGAGTTGTATGGAGTGTAAATGAATCTGAAGTTTACTTGCAATGTCCAAAGTGTAAGACCAAGTATGTATGTTGTAGAGTAGGTGTGACTTCCAAAGAGAGGATAGTTTCTCTTGATGAGGTAAGCTGACCTTGACTCTAAGTAAGACCAAATGAGACCCAAAGGTAAGAAACCTTGATGAGGGATCACTTAGCAAAGTGTTGTAGTATGTAGTGTGTTGACAAAGTATAGTGAGGACAAGCAAGTGACTCTTTGACTCAAGTTTAGACAAGTATGACTGTAAAATGAGGTATGAAGCAATGATGGACTGTGTAAGACCTTAGAACAGGCTGAATGCTAGATGAACCTGAAGAGATAACCTAGGAAGCTCAAGTGTGCCGAAACTGATTTCTTTGTTTGCTTGACTGTTAAACTTTTTTCAAATCCTGACACAGACGCCTCTGTATACTTCACAGACGCGGTTTTAAGACACAGACGCTATTCTGTTTGACACAAACGTGATTCTGAGATTTCCTGTTGATGTTTGCTAAGACTGACAATTTTTGCAATTGTGGACACAGACGCACCTGTATACTTCACAGACGCTATTTCCAGACACAGACGTGTCTCTGTTCGACACAGACGCTGATAAAAACACAGACGCTATTCTGTACTTCACAGACGCGTTTATCAGACACAGACGCGGTTTTAACAGACACAGACGCGTTTCTGTAACCTTAGTGCAATCTTTCCTATCTGTGAATTTGTTTTGCTGTGACCAAATCTGATTTTTCGACTGTTTTTCGTGACAAGAGGACACAGTGTTGATGACCCAATGTTTGCAGACTATTTAGACTCCAAAAAGTGTGTTGTTTGATGTAAAAAGTTTTTGCATACACTTGAAGACACAAAAGACACAATGTTTTGCTGTTTTGTCTTGATTGTTTGAGTGTTTATCATAAGTCAAGCACAATTCTTATGGCTGGCCAGGACAATAATTGTTGATCCCACATGGGGTTTTACCCCCGAGGCTACGCTATTCAGAGCGGATACTTAGATGCTTGACCTCACTGGCTCCACCCTCGGCACTCACTTCTCGGGTCAGCCAAGCATCAGTCCCCATGAAAACTCCCCATGGCGAACTTTGTATCTCTACTAAGAACCGTATGTGTGTGGGCCGCTACCAGAGGTCCGACCTCCTGCCTCAACAACTAGAAGGATTTGGGCATCTAAAACAATGAGGTGCTAGTAAGGGCATCCGCTCGTGTGGCCATACATGCGGCACTTTCAGCTCTGTAAATACAGAAGGCTCCCAGCCGGTAGGGGTTACGCCCTACAAATGATCAAATAAATTTGATCAAACGGGTTTATGGGGAGACATAGTGTCGGTATGAACTAATCAGCACACGTTATTCATAGTTTTCACCATGAATACATTTGATTATAGTGGCTTGGAAGAAGATGGCTTTTCTTTTGCTACCACTTGGGTCGTTCTCTTCTCACTAGTAGTCCTAATGACCACACGGGAAGACAGGCCCTCTAAAGAATAAACACAAAGAGCCTATTGCTCAAGACACAAAAGACAATGGTTCAATTTTAGTGCACCAATTGAAGTGTTTGCTAAGCTATGAAGACAAGGCACACAAATAAAATTACAAAACCCTAGCTAAGGCCCTGCAACAAAATTGTTAGTAGTTTGGGTTGTTTCAAATGATAACCCCTTCCTGCAAACACACAAGTTAGGTAAATTTTAAGAAAAACCCAAAAAGACTTTGTGAAAAGGGGCCTTCAACAAAAACGTATTTGCCTCCAAAGCAAGCTGCACAAACCAGGTTAGCTAGATCTGCAAAGGTTAGCCAAAAATAAACCAGATCTGAAAACCCTAAGTACAAAATCCGAAAAGCCGAATCAAAAAACTTGAAAAAAAAAAATTTGCAAAAACAGAATGCACAGACGCTGTTATACCAGACACAGACGCGTCTGTCCGACACAGACGCGGTTCTGTGATTTGCAGACGTGATTTCAGAACACAGACGCCTCTATATTCTGCAGACGCGATCGTATGGTTCACAGACGCGATTCGGGATCACAGACGCGACTTTCGGAAACCTGCAAAAATAGAAAATGACAGAAACACAGACGCGATAAAAGATGTCACAGACGCCTCTGAAATACAAAAACGCGATCCGAACACCCGCAGACGCGAAAAAAACCTAAAATGTCGTCGAAATCGTCCGATCTGCAACTTCAAAAATGCAAAATCTGCAACAAAATGTTAAATGCAAAGGGACAAGAGTCCCACCGGGCGTGCCAAAATGTGTATGGTGAAAATGGATAGCAATAAACAACAATATTGAAAGACTAAAATGGATTCAACCACCAAACCCTAGCCTAACAATGAACAAAGATCCACCATAACATATGAAGACAACCTAAGACAATGCAAAATAACTCAATAAATCACAAAGATTATACCATCACATGTCCACTAGGGTTTTTGATCTCCATTCTTCCTATCTCCATTGATCTTGTTTGATATGCTTGCTCTCAGATTTTTGTATGCACAAGAGCTCAACAAAGAACGGAATGTGGTTGCAAGTAGGATCGTAGTGTAGCCAAGTCCTCCAAAATTAGTCATTAGGGGTTTGGTAATGAAGAAAGCATCTCCTTAAATAGAAGACACAATAGAAAATGGAGGGTTAAGATTGAGAGGTGTAAAAAGAGAGGTCGGCTAGGATTAGAGGGTAGGTATAAGAAATACCAAAATAATGAAAGGGGTAGGTAGTGTAGGAAATAAGAGATGAATGACATGTGTCATGCGTAGAAAAGGTTAATGAATTAATTAAATAAATAAAGATTCATTTAATTAATAGAAGAAGTAGGGCAATTAAATAAATAAAATATTTATTTAATTTAGGAAAGGGATAATTTAAATAAATAAATGTATTTATTTAAATGAGAAATAAGGCTAGAAGAGGATAAATGAATTAATTAAATAAATAAAGATTTATTTAATTAATAGAAGAATTAAGCTAAAGTAATTAAATAAATAAAATATTTATTTAATTAGACATGACAATTTTAGGTGTCTACACTTACCACTACATCATCAATGTATGATGACGGTGCCTCCTCGCCTCTAGCATGTGAGGACTCCCTAGGGTATTCTCCAGTTTGTGTAATAACATCTGGTACATCATGCATCTCATGCACCTCATAATCTGCACTGTCCATAGGAGGATCAATGGGCTGTCCAACTGGACCCAAGCATACGTGCCCACACATGACACAACTATGGGGTACGCATATGTGTGGAGCCGAGGATGACGTGTCAATGCCACTAGATGCACCGCTACCATCAAGAGTAGGCTGAGCTATTGACGCAGCCTGAGAAACCAAAAGGCTACTCAAAGAGTGAATAACCGATATGGTCCGTGAAGCCACCTCACAAATGATATTAGGATGTTGCACTGCAGGTGGGGGGACATATGGGCCCTGGACTACTCTGACTGCCCTAGGTCTATTTTGGGGCATACCTAAACCTACACCCTGGAAAGGTTGGATGTCAAAGTAGTTCACATGTTTGTTTAAAACAAACTTAGCATATAATTTTTTTATGAAATAGAAGGGGATATCAAGATTGTTGTTGGGTGGTTTGTCGAAAACCATCCACCAACGATCCCAAAAGTTTTTCACAATCCCATCATTTGTGCACCATTTAATAGAAAGTTTTATTTTTTGGGGATCTATGGGTTGACCAGTATGGGGATTGACAAACAATGAGGC